>NC_142139.1:45220973-45840973 GCF_024610735.1 Ursus americanus | reverse complement strand
CTATGAAGTTGGCATGGTGTGATGCACTTCAAAGCTACTATTCATCCAGTTTAGTCCTCATGACTCTATCTGACAAATGAGAAAGTGGAAGAATGGAGAGGTTAATAACTTGACCAGGAACAAAGAGCCAGGAAGTGACCAAACTGAGATTCATATCCAAATCAGCTTGACTTCACATCTTATGCTGAAGTCTTATCCCTTCCCAATTCCATTCAGTGTTCTCTCTACTCTGTCAAAATGACTTACCACCCGGATAGAATTTGTATTTCTTACACATACTGAGATAAATTGCAGGAACTATGGCCTTTGTTTAAGTGGAAAAATTGACTAGTAGACGTCTGATAGAGATAAGAAGCAGAAGCCACTCAAGTTTGCAGTATCTCTCACATGTCTGGTTCTACTTATATATGTGAGATGGTGATCTTTAATGTTTCCCACTATCAGTAACTAATATTTAAAAGTGTTATGTTGGGCCATGTGTTTTGGCTTTATGATTCATAGGAGACAAAGAGAATTTCAACTCTCAATTGCAATCTCAACTCATTTGTCATGATGTTGACTTATACAGAACTAGGGCACATGTAAAATAAATACCTCTTTCTGTTCCAAGCCTTGATGAGCATTTTTCTTGATGCATTTGGATTCCTCGGGTAAGAAAATCACAATGTAAAGCCATTCTTTACATTCGATGTTGAGTTTGAACAAAGAGCTGTGAGACTGCTGTGGTGTGAAAGCCAGTAAAGTTCACAGAACAAAGGAGGGCAAAGCCCCCTTAAAATCACAGCATTCCACTTCATTTTACTTTGTGTTGTTATGTTGAAAATTGAATTTGCTAGTTTGCAAGTAGATATAATAGCCAGTAGAGCTTTGGTCAACTGATTAGTTAGTGTGTTTTAAAGCAAGAGATTGAAAAAAGAAAGAACACTTTTAAACTCATATAAAATCAGTTCTGTGCTGGGAAAGAATTCTTACTTTCACTTAGAGTCATATAAAAAAGCTGATTTTCATGACCAGAGTAATACCTTATACAATTTTATACCATTGTTGTGATTGAAACTCTGTTTTGCATTCTTGTTTCCAGTTGTGTGAGTGAGCACTCTTAAAAATGGTAATAAATCCCCAATATATGCTCAACAAGTAAATATCTATTTGGTCGGCTTATATAAACCTTTGGACCTTATACTGAGGACTGTGGAAGATTGAGAGGCAAAAACATACACATCTCTTTTTATAGACAGGCAGGCACAGTTTTTCAAGAACACTGGGACTCTCCACGCAGCTGTCTCATCATGAGCATGAAGCAGGATCAAAGTTTATAGCCAATGGGGCATCTGAGACCATGACACACAAAATACTATGAAATTCATGGCTTCAGTCCAGTTTTGGAGGGGTGGTTATGAGGTGCTTTTTAAGAATGCCATATTCTTTCTTATAAAGCCAAGACAGTCTCTCAAATCCATTTTACTGACATAATGTAGAAATATGAGAGAGAATCCATTCCCAAAGATCTAGTTAGTAAGCCCATTTTGTAAAATGCTATTATTGGAAAACAAAGCTCTATAAATTGTATCTATCAAGACATGCACTTTATGGTAATCGATTTACTTTTATTAGTGTATTTCTCTATGTCATTCTAAAAAGGACTTGGAGCACCTAGTTTCCAGGTAGGAGTAGCAAAATACTCAAAACTATACACATACAAATGACAAACACTGAAAACCTGAATTTTGGAAAATAGAAAAGAAAGAGACTGGGAAATAAGGTGATTATTTTGAAGATGTTGTTATTGAATATAGGACTTCATGAAACAGGAAAAAAATGATCAAGTCCCTAAGGGACCAGGACAATCAAAATGTAAAGAATTTATGAATATGTAGGAAAAAGTTTCTCCAAAGTCATATAAAAGTTTCATTAATTCCAACACTAGCTTTGAAAATTAGAACCAAATTATAATATATTAAATATTTTACATTATATAATACATATAAATATTAATTTAATGCATTATATTAGAAATATTGTTATACATATATTATGTATACTATATTATATACATATACACATATATTTAATACACATATATGCCCATAAAATATATACATCTTGTATACATATATGTGCATATGTAATGCATAAGTATGTGTATAATATATACACATGCATTTATAATATATGTGTATTGTATGCATAAATGTATCTATATTACATAATGCAGTAACTATTTAGCAGCTGTATACAGCATACTTCACAGTATGTATTCAGTCATACACCTCAATCTTGAAATCCTTATAAATTCAAGATTCACAGAACCTCTTCAACTGGTGTTAACCTAGAGATGTTTCTTGTTAAATTTCTGGTACACATTAACTAATTCCTTCAACAAATATTTCTTGAATGCCTGTCATATTCCAGGCCCAGTAAAAAGTAGTGAACTCAGCAGACATGGTTCTTGATTATTTGAAACTTACATTTAGGGGAGAATACCACAATAACATTAAAACTTGCATAAATGTGAGAAATAACACGGAAGATGGGTTACAGATTGGGGAACAAGTTAAGGCCTTCTGAAGGAGGGGTAATTAAGCTGAGATCTGAATGGAGATTGAACAGCAGTTACCCTGAAAAGTGGAGGAGGAACATTCCAGGCAAAAGGAGGAACATGGAGAGACATGGAGGTAGAAAAATGTTCATCTTCCAGGAAATAAAGCTAAATTTTCTGAAGTGTGATGAATGAGGGAGTGGCACAAAAGGTGGTAAATGAGATCTGTAGGGTCCAGATCATGAACACCTGACTTGAGGGCCCTGCTAAAGATTTTGAATTGTGCAGAAGTGCAATGAGATTATTCTCATACTTGTGTGAAAAAGAACTAGAGACAGGCAAATTTGCAAGGGAGACAGTTTAGAAGACAATCTTGTAGCTCTTGTGAGAGATGGTAGACTGTAATGAGAATGTAGATGAAAATCTGGTAATGTCAGATATATTTAGAGGACAAAATCAACCAGATTGGCAATAAAGATTTCAAGAATGACTGTCAGGTTTCTAACTTGAATACTTAGGTTCATTACAGTGCCTTTAAGTGAAATGGAAAAGATTGGTGAGAAACAGACTTGTAAATAAAAATAAAAAGAATATTCTGTTTGACACATGTCAATATGCATTCAAGTAGAGATGTAGAAAACCGATGAGATATATGGGCTAGGCAGGGGTCTCTCAACATTGGCACTAACAACATTTGGGACCGCGATAAGGACCTGGGAATTGCAGGATATTTAGCAGCATCTCTGGCCTCTACCCACTAGATGCCAACAGCACTGCCCTCTTGTTATGGCAATCGCGAATATCTCGACATCGCCAAATGTCCTTGGGGGGTGAAACCACCACTAATTCAGAATGACTAGCTTAAAAATATACTTTGGGAATTGATGGAATATAGATGAAATTTAAAATCCATGAAAGTAGAAGAAATCACCGAGGGAGTTTAGGTTCTAGCAAAATGGTGTATCAAGTAAATGCAGAAACTTTCCCACTCTGTTTGAAATGCTTGATAAAGTATAACAATATCACACATTTAACACTGAGAAGATGGAAAGAAAGAAAAGAACCAGGCAATATAATAATAATAATAATAATAATAATAATAATAATAACAATGATAAAGGATGAAACTTTAAATAAACATGGAGCTGATGCTGCTATAGCCCTGGTACTGGAGTTGGAGGGGTTCCTCACTACTCATGAAAATAGCACAGGACTGGATTTTCAGTTACTATATATGGACTGTGCAGGGCAAAGAGTCAGAACTCTTTGTGAAAAATACTCTTTCATAAAGTCTGAACCATAGAAATGAAAGGTGGACATAAATATCTGCCCCATGACCCAGCATTTGATGAGGAAACTCATATTTGTTTAGTGTCTGGGAAAAAGGCTACTCCATGCAATCGGAAGCCTGAAGCTATGTCCCATTTTGGTTTGGAGTCTAACTTCTCAGTATCTGAGAAGGCCAGGATCATCCAGCTGAGAAATTAATATAAAAGTTGGTCCTTACAATACCCTTGGGATAAACAGAAGAAGTGATGCAAAACTTCCTCTGAGGGTCATTCCCATAACCAGTCAGCAACTAAACTCCAGCAAAAACCAAACCCCTCTCAGAGAAGTGCAGAATTAAAAATTAAACTATAAAGAACTCATTTATCATGAAACAAAGTTGACAGATGCAACACATAGGAGAATTATTGCTCTAATCATATGAAACAATAAATAACGTGAAGCTGACTATAAATCAGTAATGTGGAAGATAATTAAAAATATTAAAACAAATAGAGAAGAAGAATGACAGACCAAGACCAAAGAAAAAAAGAAGACAAGATGGAATTCTTGAAATGACAACTATAACAAGTGAAATTACAAATGTAATGGAAATTAAATAGTAGGTTCCTACTTTGCAAAAAATTAAGATATGGAAGCTAAAGCTGAGGAAATATCACAGATTATAGATAATGGGTGTCAACAATCAAAGAGCTTAAAAATAACTTCTTTATGCCGGATAGTATGAAATTGACCAAAACATATCTATTAGGAGTTCCAAAACGCCAGGATAGGAAAAAGAGAAAAGTGGCAATAATCAAAAAGACAATGCTTATGAATTTCCAAAATTGATCAAAAACATAAATTCTCAATTTGAAGGAAAAACAAAAAAAAATAAATTCAGCTTAGTCACTGTGTAGGGAAACTGCAGATCACTGAAATTAAATACGAGGTATTTTGAAAAGAGTGATCATTTAAGTAAAGGGGACAGAGACAGATGAGAAGAGGTTCCTGAGGAAACTCAAGAGTTAGAGAAGCCGAATCGAGTTTAAGAGAATGTTTTGGAGGTTAACATAAATTTGAATGTTTGTTTCTGTGTGGCTTTGCTTACTCACTACATGTAAGTGAAAAGAGAAAAAAAAATAAGCTTACCTATATATCATTTTTTTCCTCCTGGGTACACGGACCATCTATCTAACACAAGAACTAAAGCTATTCTGCCTCTTTCTATATTAGTTTGCTCTTGGGACCTTCTGTCTGTTTTAACACACACCAAACAGAGAGCCTCAACCTCAACCCCAAACTTTCACTTGGTGTTAAGAAATGTAAATAGTCTTAAATTTTAATTTCCCTTTTCTTTTATGAGGAATCAACTCTAATTGTTAAGCAATGTAAATAGTCTTAAATTTTAATTTCCCTTTTCTTTTATGAGGAATCAACTCTGTTGCATGAATAAAATAACTGTCTGGTTTTATTGAATTATGGTAATCAAAGATAGCATTTACATTTATTTTTTTATTTGAAATGTTCTTTGTATCTTACTACATTTGGTAAATATAGCATGGGTAGTTGCAATGGGTATAATCTCCAAATCTTAGAAAATTTTGTATATATGTTAATGTTATCTTTAAAATTAAAAAAAAAAACACCAAATGACTTAAAATTTTTGTTTTGCGTCCCACCATAGACTGACAATGTTTAGGTAGAAACTTCCTCTTTAATATTACTACTGAGTTTTTCTTTAGTCTCACATAGACTTTATTTTATGTACTTTTTTTGTGCCCTATATTTGAAACATAAATATGTTATTCTTATTTTTTGTTTCTGTATTTTTTTTACTTTAGATGTGTCTGTATAGCAACTCACTAAATTTGGTTTTATACTTTCATTTGGGAGTCTTTGCTTTTAAGCAAGTCAATTTTAATCACTTTGTTTTATTGTCAAGATCATTATTCTTGGTATAACTTTGATTTTGTAACTTAGTTTACGTATTTCTGTTTTGTCATGTGTCAAGGAAACTTGCTCTTTTTACCCATATTAATGATTAGTATTTGTAGTTGCCAGATGTTTTTACGTAATACAAATAATAGCTCCAGTTTATCTTGCACTTCCTATGTGACAACTGCTTTGTGAAGGTTTTCTCTTTTAAGTCTCCTAACAATCTGTGAGGGAGGTGCTATCATTATTTCTGAAGTATGGTTGAGAAGCTTAGCCCGAGAGAAATTCGCAGCTTACCCAAGATCACAACACATAAGGAGCAGAGTTGAATTTAAACCCAGAGTGTTGGACTCTAGAGCTAGTGCTCTTAACTGCTGGGCTGGCCTTCCCCCCATGTATTAACTTGGCTGATTTTCTTGTTATGATCACATTTTACCAATGAAGAAAACAGCACCCAGAGCCCAGAAGTTTGTTGCACACAGCTGGTGAGCAGTAAAACAGGGATTCCAATCCTGGAGTCTGACTGGGAAGATTGCAGACTCTATGTTTCTTTGGAAAATGATTGGGAAATTGGGATGTTTTAATTGTTTAGTAATTTTGCAAAAGACAGCAAGTATAGTAGATAAGAATCCAATACTAGGGGCGCCTGGGTGGCACAGCGGTTAAGCGTCTGCCTTCGGCTCAAGGCGTGATCCCAGCGTTACCGGATCGAGCCCCACATCAGGCTCCTCCGCTATGAGCCTGCTTCTTCCTCTCCCACTCCCCCGGCCTGTGTTCCCTCTCTCGCTGGCTGTCTCTATCTCTGTCGAATAAATAAATAAATAAAATCTTAAAAAAAAAAAAAGAATCGAATACTAGACAAAGTGTGACATGGAATTCCAGCTGGGCCACTTTCTTGCCCTGCGTGCTTGGACAAATTGCCAAGCTCTACTGAAGCCCAGCTTCTTCATCTATGAGGCCAGAATGGAAATAGTAGTGCTGTCTGATTGAGGTGTCGTGAGGATTAAATAATATCCTGCATTTGGTATGCCTACTGATACAGCGCCTGCTGCAGAGTAAGTGCTATAAGTTGCTACAGAATAAATGCTATGTTTTAAAATTTTAAGCCCTTTAACTAATAGGAGGAATGGATGCTATTTTGCAAAAGATGTGAGGACTTTGGAAACAAATGTAAAATATTTTTATATTCAAATACCTGAAGAGGTTTCGTGTGGAAGAGAAAAAATAATTATTCAGGGCTTTCTTCAAAGAAAAAAACTGAACCTGTGGTTGGAAGTGATACGGAGCCTGATTTCATTCCAATTTAAAAAATTTTCTCACAATCAAAGCTATTCATAAGTTCTCTGCTTCTGTGGAAGTTTGAGTAGAGGCTGGTGAATCCCTTCTGGGTGGGGTTGGTCTGCCTCTAGATTTTAAGAACAGCGGTTTGCAAACTACAGATGCGTGCCTTCTCAGGCACTCACCAGGAAGGAGAAATTGAGACATTTGGGGAGGATGAAAGAAACAATATATATAGAGAGAGATCGGGACCACTATAAGTTCTTATCTCCTAGTCATTCATGAGAAAACCATGTGTTGTTGCAACTGAATTATTTATTAATTAAGAGCATTTATTGAGATCCTAATTTATAAATGACAATTTACAAATCCTTGTCTTCCTAGAGCTTACATTCTAGAGGGAGAAGGCAGATGAAAAAAGAATAAATGATGTAGAATGTTGAAGGATTATAAATAGGATGGAAAAAAAATTAAAGTAAGTTAAAGGAGATCAGGAGTGCCAAGGTGAGGGTTGTAACTTTAAACTGAGTGATTTAGAAGACCTCCGTAATCAGGTGACTTTTAGGAAATGCTTGCAAGCAAGGAGAGACTGAGTCACATGTTTTGGGAGAAGAGCATTGCAAACTGAGAGAACATTCATTCAAAGGTACTGAGCTAACAACTGTCTCGTGTGTTCTGGGAAGAACAAGAAGGCCAGCATGACAGGAGCAAAGGGAGCCATGGGAAGACTTGCAAGGGATAGTATCAGAGAAGTAACAAAGGGTTTTTATACACATTGAAGGATTTCAAGGGTGATAACTTTCCTTTTAGTAGGTTCTGTTAACATGCGAAGAATATACTACAGGGGCAAAAGTAGAAGCAGAGAGGCCAATTAGGAGGTGGTTGCTGTGACCCAGGTGAGCCACGTTGATGGTTTGGACCATGGTGTCATCAGAGCCTGTGAAGGGAGGTGATCAGATACTGAATGCATTTTGAAGGAGGAACTAGCACATTGCATGTGGGTATGAGACATATAGAAGCATCAGTGAAGACCAAGATGGGGAAGACTGAAGGTTGGACAGGTATTAAGGTGCAGAGAGGTTCACTTTCAGAAATTTTAAGATTGAGATGTTTTTTAGGCATGGAGAAGCCTGAAAGGGAGTGACCAGCAAAAGAGATGGAAAACCAAATAATTTTAGTGTCCTGGAACCAAGAAAAATAAAAACAAAACATAGCAAAGAGAAAGGCATAAGAACTTGAGTCTGAAGACTGAGAATTGACAGTTGATTAGTGACTGTAAAAACAGTTTCATTGGAATTGTGGTGGTGAACGTCCAAGTGGAGTGGTTTTAAAAAAATGTAGGGAGAGAAATTGAAGATGGCGAGTATATACTAAAATACAGTCTAAGATAGTAAGAAGATTAACTTGAAATTCACGTTACCTGGAAAATCTAATTTTCTTATATCATTCTCTGGATTTTTCAATATCCATGATTTTTTTCCTCTTTCTCAACCCACCCCTAGAGGACGACCTATACATGACAAGAAAGAATAATTAATAACCAAAGACTTCTTTGCACATAATACGACCTAACCAATAGGATATTAAGTCAAGCATGGCTTGAACTCCTCTCTTAACATACTTTATGGAATGATCCATTAGATAAGTTATACACTTTCAGATACCTATTATCATGGTATAGACTTTGAATACTATGAACAGTTATATTTAACAATTCACATATAAGCAAATTGATTTGTAATTTTCCTAATGAGACTTCCTATCCTAATATTTGATTTTAAAGGTTTTTTTTGTTTTGTTTTTTAATTTCTCACAAAGCCTAACATGCTGATCTTCCAGTTTGTTGTACAGAATATCCTTATTTGGTCAAGAGAAGAGTCAAATTTGAAAAATACTCTTTTTTATTTCTGGCCTTAAAAACAGAAGCTCCTGGGACTTTAATGAGGAAGCTACTCCAATGTCAGTGAGGATATTTTAGTGAACACCCAACACAGAGCCCCAGGCTGCTCTCTTCTCACTAACTGGCATCTGTAAATAACACAATTGATGGCAGGTTCTGACTCTAAGAACATAAAGATCAAATTGTACAGTAAATTTTAGATTATTGTGTTTTATATCAGAAATTCTTGTTCTATGTGTAGTGGAGGATCAAACATCCCTGAAGCACCACTTTGGTTTATATTTTATGTACCTTTTTCTACCTGCCATACCTTTCTTGACTTTTCTCATTCTGCCTTTCCTGGTGACTTTCAATCACTCCAGTGACATATATTTATTGATGACCTTCCATGCCTGCATTTTCTGTTACCTGCTTAATCACTACATGGCAGTAGCATTGACAAAAACCAACAAAAAACAAAAAAAAAACAAAACCCCCAAAACAGATCAGGAGCAAATGGGTGGAGATGTGGACTAAAAGAAAATCAGCACGTCTTGGACACGGAATCTATGGAATAAACTATGTACACTCGATGACTATAAGATCTACTTTCCATATTGTAAGAAGTAAGAAAATACCAGTGAAATATGGTGCTGATTCCTGATTAGAGTAACAAGCATTTGTTTATGGCACTGTGCTGGACAAACATTGCAGAGATTGCATAGATGAACGCAATGAAGTCTCCACTTTCAAAAGGATCTAGTACATTGTGGTATCTCTGAAAGCAAAACAAAACAAAACAAAACAAAACAACAGAAATAAAATATTGAGTGGATCCCTAATAAAAGTAATTAGGGACTAGGTATTACCTGACATAAATAATCCATATGAACCAAAATATTAGTTAAATTTGGGTCAATGTTTTTCTTTATGAAATGCCTTCTCATTAAAGATTTTATTTTCTTTAGAATTTTAGGAATATTTACAATCATTTCTCAGCCACACTGGAGAAAATTAGCTTCTCATTCAGTCCAGGTAGGGTATAGCCACTTCCCACCTCTGCCCCCGGGCCATGTGCTTCTAGCACCCTCCAACTCCCATCCCCCTTAAGGAGAAATAAAGGAACAAGACCAGCTGTGAAAACTGGAACTTCTTGCTTAGGAACCAATGGTAACAACCACTTCCTGGAACTCTTAAATCTGGGTCAAGATATTTGCCTGCCTGAACTTACTAGCAGGAAATAAAAATTGTGCTTCTTTTCTAATTGACATGTTCAACTTGACCCCAATGGATGCTTTTTTCTACCCTATCTCCAAATGTACAATGTATGTTCTTCTCTACCCCAACTTCAAACACAGAGACTGGGTCTGAATCTGGAAATTAACCTGGAAACTCATAACCAAGCTGACATAAGCAATATCAGACCAGCAAAAGGGAGCATTAGCTAGTACTGAAATCACAGGTAAAGCACATGCAACAGTTAGTCAGGGAGCATTTATTTACCATTTTCACAGACCATTGGATTTCCAAATGCTTCTGCAGAATTACTTTTAATTAGAGCAAATTAATCACTTGGTAGATTTTAGCTTTGATTCTCAATAATCTTGAGATTATGTTAATTTTTTCTTTTGCTGAGGATTAACCCATTCCCTAAATCCAGGTACATAGAAGAAATATCTAAACAAACTAGAAAAAGAGTAGCATATGTGCGGCATTTCCTTTGCTTTGTGTGGCTATGAAATAATTTTCACAGTTTCTTTCAAAGATATCTGTCATAATAATAGAGGTATCCCATTTACTTCCAGCGATTCAGTATTGGATGAATTTCTGTTGTTCCTTGTTCCTCAGGATAAATAGTCTGTTTTGCAGATTGGAGTTGATAATCATATTTTTAAAAATTATTTTATCTGAACAAACAGTAGGGAAAACTACAACATTTCACAAAGCTGGAATTGTGATAACTTGAACTTAATTACAAAGCTCTTAGCTAATATTTTATAATTCCAGTGAGGAACTCATAATAAGAACAAATCATAATGAAAGCTACTAGGCTGTCTGCTTTCCATCCGTGGTGAACATGTACTACTGAATTCCCTGTGACTCAAGCGATGGGATCACTGGTTCCTGATATTCTTATTTATTCCTCATTTTCTGTTTTTTTCTTCTTCTCTCATTTACTGGATTTTGTGAGATAGCACTGACCTTGTTTGTTTGTTTCTTCTGGACAACAGTGTGGACAAGCATTTACTTCTGCAGTTGGTCAAGGTTATTTGCCAAGAACAAAATGCAGGTTTCTTATCATTTTGCAAAGAAAAAAGTCCTTAAAAAAAAGATTTCATGGGAATGAGAATATTTTGCAGTTAAAAACTAATGGAAAATATGCTCACTATTTTTGGAGATGAAAAATATTTATAAATTATACATTAGCCTGTTGGATGGGCACCTTCCCTACTCAGAGATGTCCGCATTTGATCTTATAAAAATTTCAGAATGATAGCTTAAACAATAATATTTCAAAGTGCTTTCTTGCTTAGGTTGGTATTCACAAATCTCTGTAGGAGGTAAATAACACTTTATTTGTTCATACTTCTTCATTTTAATAACACTTTATTTGTTCACACTTTTTCATTTTCATTTCATTTATTTGTTCATAACTTTTCATTTCATTAAGCACTTGTGCCTCCAGGGTTACTCATACTTTGTACTGATGTGTGTACTATTGAGAATAACATGTTTCAGGGATATAAATGAGGAGGTGGCCCCTATCTGTAGGTGAAAAAAAAAAGGCATTGTGTGCAGCCATGCATAAAACTCCACTCATCATCTTTAAGAGGCCTCTATGGCTACCCCTTCTTTTTACAGATTGTGAAAGATTGAAGACCCTTGGGACAAGGGAAAAGAAGTCCTGGAGATTGTTAGATTTTATTTATGACTTTTTGTCACTTCATGATATCTTTGATACTTATTTTTACCAAATTTCTCCTGTACAAAATGTTGTTAGGGGTCACACTCTGCGTTTATGCCTGTTCTCTGTATCTTCTCTATTCATGCATCTCCAGAGAAGGTAAGTCAAACAATATGCTGATATTTTACACTTTTAAATTCCAGGGGAGAAAATGAGCCACTTTCTTAGAAACACTACCAGGAAAAAAAATGGAAATTAATTCAGATTAAATTGCATGGATCATGGCCAAATTTTCATCTTTTGTAACCTTATTAAGAAATGTTATGGGGGCGCCTGGGTGGCACAGCGGTTAAGCGTCTGCCTTCGGCTCAGGGTGTGATCCCGGTGTTCTGGGATCGAGCCCCACATCGGGCTCTTCTGCTATGAGCCTGCTTCTTCCTCTCCCACTCCCCCTGCTTGTGTTCCTTCTTTCGCTGGTTGTCTCTATCTCTTCAAATAAATAAAAATAAAATCTTAAAAAAAAAATGTTATGAAAGCTTCTTGCCTATCTTTATGCATAAGCTTTCTGTTCTTTTTACAAAATATTGTTTCAAAATTCATGTAAGAAATCAAATAATCAGTTTTAACATGGTAATTATGTATGGCTTCTGAATACTTTTAAAGTGAGTTATTCATAAGTTTATTAATTATTTCCAAGGAAGTTTCTCTTGTATGGACTTTTTTTTTTTTTTACAAATGTATTTGTGTAAGTTGCCTTAAATCATTTTTGAATTTCTTATTGTTAAGAAATAAGTGAGTAGATTTTCCCCCTCCCCCCACCTGAAATCATGTATTCTTTTCCTTGGATTTCCAGATATCAAACTTGACATGAATAATCTTGATGTCAAAAAAATCACCCCTAAAATTAAATGATTATCTATTTACCCCAGTTCCTTAATACAATATTCAATCAGTAGCAGTTAATTTTAGTAAGATCAGGTTTGGACAATATATTACAAGGAAATGTTTAATGTAAATCCAGCAGTTGATGTAACACCAATCCATATCTTATACGAATAAGTCAGCTCCATTTTCCTTGAATTCTCTAGAACATGAGTTTCTAATTCTAGGAATGTTTTAAAACAGAACTTGTAATTGTAAAGGGCTGGTTGAATCAATGTCAAGCAGTGAGTTCTCTGCATGTGCCCTGTGGGGTTTAGACAGTGGTAAAGCCTCATCTTGGGGTGAGAAGTGCGTGTGTTGAGAGGAAGAGGCTTTTTTTCTAGAAATTGGAAGATTCCATACATAGAGAAATATTAAGAATAACTTAAAGTTTTCCATCATAACATGTGACTTTCATAAAATCATATTCTGTTTTACATACGATGTAACTGCATTTAGGAATGGAAAAAAGAAAAATAATCGGTCATAGTTGTACTACTTTGATGTTAACCACTGCTCACATTTTGCTGCATTTTCTTCCCATTATTTTTCATTTTCCATTATTTTATGTTCCAGGTGCCTTATTTAAACAAAGGTTTTTCAGGTGGATAATAACAGATAAATCTTGGAGGACTTACAACAAGTACTTTATGTGCATTATCTAATTACATTTGCACAAACATACCTTTGAGGCAGCTACTATTTATTATCTTTGTTTGATACACAAGAAAATTGAGGAAGGCTTATTAAGGTCAGCTCATTTGCCCAAGGTCATATGGCTAGTAATTTGTGATGTCTAGCCTTGAATCCAGGAAATCTAACGTCAGAGGTCTTGATTTGAATGTTATGTCACATTGTGTCTCTGCAGAGTTATTTTTGTAGATTGAAGTTAATTAATTAATGTAGCTTGAAAATAAAATCATCTTTTTTTTTTTCCAGAAAGAACTCAACCATATTTATCTGTTACAGATATGAGTTGTGGTCTGAGCTACTTTATATAGATGATTATATTGTTCGAATTATTGGTCTATCAAATAATAATTATTATTTTTTTAAGATTTTATTTATTTAATTTAGAGAGAGCGTATGCGAGTGTGGGGAGGGCAGAGAGAGAGGTAGAGATAGAATCTCAAACAGACTTCATACCAAGCACAGAGCCTGAGGAGAGGCTCGATCCCTCCACCCTGATCATGACCTGAGCCAAAATCAAGAGTTGGGCCTTTCAGTGGACTGAGCCATCCAGGCACCCCATCAGATAATTTTGATATAATAAAATTATTTTGATATAATAACAATAATTATAAAGTTATGGTTAGCAATATTCTTATATTTGGCTTAGTAACCAAGTTAAAATATGTTTAAATGGATTGCTTTACCTTTGTTTTTGACTAAATTTTCTCAATCCAGTTTCTCAATCCTTCCCTTTTCTTTGACTGTGGATACCTAGCTTAATAAATGAACATATTTAGTGCTGCAAAGATACTTGTATACTGTGAAATATTTCCTCTTTGATTTTAAAAAATGGATTGAGGCAAAATTGATCATGCTCCCTCTTAAAATTTATTCCTGCAGCTATAAAGCCACAATAGTGTTTGAGATTTCTGATTGCATAGGAAATGAATATTGGAGAAAGCATGAGTGAATTGCAGTAAAGAAGGTGTAACTTAAAAAAAGTCAATCTGAATTTTTATTGCCCAGTTTCAAGGGCATAAATCATTATTTGATTAAGAATGTGATTGTTCTATGTGTAACTATCTTTTTTATATTCAGAGCTAGACATTAGCAACAGCCCAACCAGTGCTTTTTTTTTTCAGTGCTTTTCTGAGCAAACTGATATGTTGAGAACTACAAAAGTAGTGTGAAGAAAGCTGACTTTGAGAGAGTTCAGCAGCTGCGTAGAACCCAAAAGAGGTTTTGGCTTTTCCTACATGCTTATTTATTAGACAGAGTACAGGGATAATAACACATATTTGCCATATTGGCAAATTATACCGTACTTCTAGGTCCTTTGAGTGAAATGCAATGGGAGGATTCTTCTCCTGGTGATGAAACTGGGAGCCCTCTCCTCCACATTGGCTGTAATCAGGGTTGGAGAGCAAAAATTGAAATGACAGTACCCCACAAATATTTTTGTGAGTTATACTGGCATTACAGTGTAGTAGCCAATTGAGAAAAAATGGTACGTTAGACACAACTGATACCTGGGGATATCTGGCTCTGTCACTAACTAAAGGATTAACTTAAGAAACAACTAACCTCTTTGGTCTTAGTTTCCTCCTTTGAGCACAATAGGAAGATTGGATTGTTTGATCTCTTCTAGTATCATATTTATAACATTTCCAGTACCTCATAGCTCTTTGTATGGTGCTGAGTACATAGGAAGCCATGAAATAGCTGCTGATTAAGTGACTGTTAAATCAGGTGTAGGGGAACCTGAGGGTAACCAGGTAACACAGAAGGGTAAAGAATACAAGCTTTACATGGTTGATGAGATTATAATAATACATAGATGAAATTGAGGAAAGAAGGGTTATACATCTCATATTTTAATGGCCAATGTCTGACTTGAACATTTTCCTTGATTTTATAAAGTGTCCAAATAATTACACCTAAGAGGAATCCTGGCTTAAGTGATTCCTAATGTAACTTTTAAATTCTTCTCAGGTAGGGTAGTGTTATGATTGTTTGTCCCCCCACCCAAAGATATGTTGAAATCCTCACCCCCAGTAGCTGTGAATCTGATCCTATTTTGAAACAGAATCTTTGTAGATTTCATCAAGTTAAGATGAGATCATTAACCCAATGTGCTCTATGTCCTTACAAGAAGAGGGAAATTTGGACATAGATGCAGATACACAGGAAAAGGCCATCTGAAGATGGAAGAAGCTACAAGCCAAGGACCACCACAGACTGATGGCTGTCATCAGAAGATAGGAGACAGGCAAAGGACAGAATCTCCCACAGATCCTTGAAAAGAAACCAACCCTTCTATTACCTTCTTTTAGAAGTTCTGGCCTCCAGAACTCTGAGAGAATAAATTTCTGTGGTTTTAACCTGCCCAGTTTGGGATAATTTGTTATGGCAGCTCTAGGAACCTAGTATAGGTAGGCAACTTCTTCCAAGTTATTTTGTGTTGGATGATGGATCTAAAATACATCCAAGTAATAGAAATAAGCCCGGCTAATCAGCTAAATATTTCCTTTTTAACTGAGGGAAACAGAGTTGTGAGGAACCTGAGGATTATGGTCTTGAACTACATATTCCCACCGATGACTAGAGAGGGAGTTTTTATTTCCACCTGTGTTTAGAAGCTGTTCCCAACAACTGCTGGCAATGTCAACAGTTAATAAAATCCGCAAGACTCTCCTGCTTTTATTTTAGTGAAAACAATTTCAAAGTTTAACTGTTTCAAGATTTAAAGAATCGTACATAGTATTCAAGATTCAAGTATTCAGGTATACATATATGTGTGTTTATGAAGGTAAACAACAAGAAATCTCAATGAGCTATGATGGGGCTTCCCAACGTGGCTAACTACATTTTACAGCAATAATATCACACTATTTTTCTACCAGTATGTAAATGGTAGGTATATGTTATGTTCCCTGTCATCTCTTCCAAGTTCACCTTTCCCCAACAAATCAGCGGGAATCTTTGTGGTATCAAGTATATCTAAATGGCTTAATAGTTAAAGACATGAAAAGAATAATTATTAATTGAGCAACCAAATGTTAATACACTTAAATGCTCGCACTGTGACAGATGCATTGAAGGAATAAACAAAATATTAAAGAATAGTTCCTGCCTTCCAGGTACTTAAAATGGAGTGAAAACAGAGATTAAGAGTACAGACCCTGGAGGCAGGTTGCCCTGGCTTTGACTGACTTCCAAACTCATACCGTCTCTAAGACATTGGGCAAATTATCCTTCCTCTGCTTCATTTCTTCATTCATAAAATGAGGTTAATGATAGTAGCTATTTATTTGTTTATTTATTTATTTAAAGATTTCATTTTATTTATTTGAGAGGGAGAGAGAGAGAGAATGAGCGGGGGTGTGGACGGGAGGGGTAGAGAGAGAGGGAAAAGTGGAGGAGACTCCCCCCTGAGCAGGGAGCCCCACACAGGGCTCAATCCCAAGACCCTGAGATCATGACCTGAGCCAAAGGCAGATGCTTAACCAACTGAGCCACTGGGGCACCCCAATTTTTTTATTTTTTTAGACTTTTAAGTAATCTCTGCACCCAAAGTGGAGCTCAAACTTATAACCCCATTATCAAGAGTCACATGCTCTACTGACTAAGACAGCCAGGCACCCCTGATAGTGGCTACTTTATATGCCAAAGGAGTTATTTGTGTTAAATCAAGTGCTTGACATATAGTGAGTGTTTGATAAATATTGGCTATAGTTATGTTACTGATATTACTTATGAAATTGGTTTTAAAACAATATTGGCCATATATTCTTAAGCCATATATATATATAGTAGTTTATATATATATTATATTTAATTTATATATATAATATATATATAAAATTTTACTAGACTATTGGGAATAAATGCTAAGAAGCATAATTAAACTCTGAAACATAGAGAGCTCATTGCATGTTAGACTTAACTATTTTAATCTTGGTAGAGAAACCGGTAACATAGACCAAGAAAAAAGGACTTACAAGTGAATTGTGTAAAGAAAGCCTATGCCCAATTAATTTTTTTCATCAGCTGGGTGGAAAAGAAAAACTTGCAAATTTCTTTTCTTTTCTTAAAATTTTGTATTTGACTGAATGTTTTTCAAAGGATTTCTGTGAATGTCATTTTCATTGCTTAAAAATAAACTAAAAAGTAAATTTAAGACACCAAATCTCAGCTGTGGTAGGACAATAATCATCCCTTAGAGATATCCACATGCTAATCTTTAGATCCTGTGAATGTTTTACCTTGTATGGCAAGACTGAGTTTACAGGTGTGAGTAAGTTAAGAATCTTTAAGTGGCCGAGAGTATAGTGGATTATCTAAGTGGACACAATCTAATGACATATGTCCTTAAAAGCAGAGAATCTTTCTCTGCTGCAGTCAGAGGGAGATGTGACTACGGAAGAATGGTCAGATAGATGTAAATTTCCTGGCTTTGAAGATGGAGTAAGGAAGCCATGAGTAGAGGAATGTGTCGTGGTCTTTAGAAGTTAGAAAATGCAAGAAAATGGATTGTCTCTTAAAGCCCCCAGAAAGAAATACAGCCCTGCTGACATCTTGATTTTAGACCTCCGAGACCTGTGTCAGACTTTTGACCTACCAAACTGTAAATAGTAAATCTGTATTGTTTTAAGCCACTAAATTTGTGGTAATTTGTAACAGCAGCAATGGAAAGCTAATCCATCAGCTACTTCACATCATCAAGGAGAAAGAGTTCTTCCCTGCTCTCTCTTTATCTACGGCTTTTTCCTTTGCTTCTTTAGTTGTTACCCTCCTGCTTGTCAAACAAAACATGTACACACACACACACACAAATGAAAATAAAACTGGTATATAAAAACTGTTTTCAAGACACTGGGCATCAGGCACAAAAGCAGTGATTCCTGAAGGACACCGATAAAGTGAGGCCCATTTCCCCCAATTTACTACCCCCAGGTTGCAACACAGGGTGGGGCACCCAGGCAGACCAAAATGGACTCCTTGAGTTGAAAAGTTGGATCTGAGGGAGTTGAATCTGAGAAGAGCAGGAGGTTAGTTCTTAGGACAGAGTACTGGAGACAAGACAGCTGCAGAGAGTTAGATCCCCGGAGTTCTTAAGATGGCCCCCGTGAATATTCAGCAGAGCGCTGATCAGTGCATGCAAGTAAAGAAGAAACTATTCAAGGCTGAAAAAACAACTAACCAGAAGGATTAGAGAGAACAGTGTTTGGCACTTGCACAGGCCTGGGAATGATTCCCATTTCTACTAGCCAGAATGGAAAAACTCATAATTCAAGAAAGGTCTTGCCCAAGTACTAGGAAATTATTAGCCCTAGAATGAGAACCCCTCTGCTTCTGCCTAAAAGATTCAGGAAGGCAAGATCCAAAAAGCTTAAATTATTTCCAAGTTCCTTAATTGCATCTCAGAATAAAGCAACAAACTAGGCAAAATTCATCATGTTTGTTATTAAACAAGATTACCGAGCATCCAAAGAAGTAGGAAAACATAATGCATAATGAAGAGAATATGCAGAAAATCAAGATTGACCAAGAACTGCCACAGTGTTAGAACTAGCAAAAAAGGACATTGAAACAGTTGTAACTATATTTCATATGTTCAAGGTGTTCATAGGGACATAGAAAAATACTTAGTTTTAATTCAAAATTTTAGAGGTGAAAGCTGTAATGTATGACATGAAAAATATCTTGTATGGAACTAACAATAGATGAACATTGAAGAAGAAAACATTAGTGAACTTGAAGACATAATAACAGAAACTATACAAAATGAAAAGCAGAGAGAAAAGGATTTTTCAAATGTAAAGCATCAGTGAGTTGTCGGAAAACTTCAAGCAGTTTCATGTACTTGTAATTCAAGTTCCTGATGAACAGAAGTGGAAAGGCAGAAAAAATATTTGAAGAAATAATGGTCAAAACTTTTCCAAACTTGCCAAAAATCTTACTCCACAGATAGGAATCAGTTTATCAAAAGCATATAAGAATTCTAAACATTTATGCCTCGAGTAACAGAGCTTCAAAATACATGAAACTGAACAGATAAAACTGCAAGGAAAAATGGAAATCTTCTCAGCAATGGTCAGAAATTTTAATACTCCTCTCTCAGTAAATGATAAAACAAGTAAAGAAAAAAACAGCAAGAATTTAATAGACTTATCAGCCCTATTAACCATCTTGATCTGTCTGATATTGATCGAATACTATACCCAACAAGAGATTACTATGCTCTCTTTTCAACTGCACATGGAATGTGTACCAAGATAAGTCATATTCCCAGCCATAAAACAAGTTCCAATCAAAATCCCAGCAGGCATTTTTTAAAAAATTGACAAGCTGATTCTAAAATTCTTTTAGAAGTACAAAAAAATTTAGAATAAACAAAACAACTTTGAAAAAGAACAATTTAAAGGAAGAGTACTAACTAGTTTTAAGACCGTTAGTATAGCTATAGCAATCATATAGTGTAGTATTACCATTAAGAAACACAAATAGAGGGCTCCCTGCTCGGTGGGGAGCCTACTTCTCCCTCTCCCTCTGCCCTTCCTCTTGCTCTCGTGCTCTCTCTCTCAAATAAATAGATAAAATCTTTAAAAAGAGAGAGAGAGGGAGAGAGAGAGAGAGAGAGAGAGACAAATAGTTCAATGAAAAGAATAGAGGGTCCAGAAATAGACCCACACATACATGGAAAATGGATTTTTGACAAAGATAAAAGAGTAATTTCATGGAAAAAGAATAGTCTTTTCAACAACTAGCGCTAGAATAATTGAACAGCCATATGCAAAAATAAAGGTAAAAACAAAATACTTTGGTCCATACTATCTCACAATATACAAAATTAACTTAAAATGGATTATAGACCTGAATGACAAAACTAAAATGTAATAATTCTAGCTGTAAACGTGGGGGAAAACCTTTGTGACCTGTGTTAAGCAAAGATATCTTAGATACATTAGCAAAAGCATAATCCATAGAGGAGTAAATTGATAAATTGGATTTCATCAAAACTTTAAAAACTTGCTCTTCAAAAGACATTCTTACATGGAAAAGCAAGCCATATACCAGGAGAAAATTCAAGGACTTGCGACTAGAATGTATAAAGAACTCTCAAAACTGCATACATTAAAAAAAAAAGAACCAGCCCATAAAAAATAGGCAAAAGATCTGAAGAGACAGCTCACAAAAGAAGATTTATGGATGACAGATAAGCATACAAAAAAGATGTTCATTCATTAGTTATTAGGCAAATAATAATCAAAACTGCAATGCGATATCACTGTAGACAATGTAAAAATGATTAAAATTTAAAAGATAGACCATGCCAAATGTGGGCAAGGATGCAGAGGAACTAGAGCACCCATTAACTCATGGCAGGAAGGTAAAATGATACAGCCTTTTTGGAAAACTGTTTGGCAATATCTTGAAAGTTAAATATGCAACTACCACATGATCTAGCCATTCCATTCCTAGGCATTTACTCAAGAGAATTACCAAAAGTCTTGTATACAAACGTTCATAGCAGCGTGATTTGTAATAACCAGAGACTGGAAACAATCCAAATGTGTATCACCAGGTGAATAGATAAACAAGTGGTGATGTATCCATACAATAGAGCACTACGAAGTAACAAAAAGGAACGAACTATTCATACAGGCATCAAGATGGAGGAATTCCAAAATACTGTTCTGAGGGAAAGGAGCCAGACGGAAAAGGAGAACATATTTTATGATTCTAGTTATATCTATAGTAACTAATACTAATCCATACTAATGTAATCAATACTAATCTATAGTAACATAAAGCAGATCACTGTTTACCTGAGCACGGGGAAGGGTGAGAGAAAAGTTTGGGGGTGATGGATATATATATATTATTTTTTGGTTGTGGTGATGGGCTTCCCAGTGTGTCCATACGTCACTCAGTATAAGCTGTGAGGATTAAATGCATTTATACAGGAAAGGCCCTAAAAAGTGTGATAAGAAGTAAATGCTTACAGTTATTAAATATTAATAAGGTATCTGAATAACTGATTTCCTGTATCAGAGTTTTATCATTTTCTATTCAATTTCTCACACAACCATTCTTCTCACCTGCAATGGTTTTGTTTTTCATCCTCTTTCTTTTATGAGTTTTTTTGTTTGTTTTTACTTGTCCTTTTACTTTTATTCTAACAAAGCAGCCCTACTGCTATGAAAGTCGTCTTCTTTTGCTACCACTGGATTTCTTCGTCAGTGAAAACAATGGGTGGTGTAATAGTCTCTGGATTAAAAACATCAACCCAATAAATGTCTTTGGGATGAAGAAATTTGTCACAAAACCTTCTTCCCACAAACTCTATTGAAGATGTTTTATGTGATAGATCAGCTTTTATATTAAGAAACCCACCATTTAAAATGTACAAAGTAATAATGGGAATGAACTCACTGTCTTTTTAATTAATAAAAATAATTAGGGATAAAGAGACTTCTGATTATGTCTAGCACTATAAAATAATGACAGGGGAAAAGGTAAGCTATTTACTAATTTGAATTTTTGATTTTTATTCACTCTAGGCTAAGGCAAGAAAGAGTGAAATAAGCTACTAGATCCTATCCGCTCATAGGTAGTATAACTGAGACTTCAGTTAAGAAATATAAAAAGCATTTTATTTCTCTTAATTTATACAGGGATATTAGAGGTGGGATGGGGAGTAAAGAGAACTGCACAGTGTATCAACTCAGATAATCTATTCTTTATGTTCGACATTTTCTTTCCAATATAGAAAGGGAATACAGACTGGAGAAATCCAAAGATGAAGCAAAATAATTGTAGCAATTACCCCATCTAGGAAGGACTACATTGGTAGCATGAAATAGCCCAGCAATTTTCTTTCCACTAAATGAAAGAGGAGGGAAGTCTCAAAAGCAGTAGTGATTATTTAATACAGGTTAAGAATACCTAGAGTCAGGGGTGCCTGGGTGGCTCAGTCGTTAAGCATCTGCCTTTGGCTCAGGGCCTGATCCCAGGGTCCTGGGATCGAGCCCCACATTGGGATCCCTGCTGGAAGCCTGCTTCTTCCTCTCCCACTCCCCCTGCTTGTGTTCCCTCTCTCACTGGCTGTCTCTCTCTCTGTCAGATAAATAAATAAAATCTTAAAAAAAAAAAAAGAATACCTAGAGTCAAATAGCATTTCATCGGTGCCCTGTAATAGTACCTTATGTTCCTTGTGTGTATAGCCAAACATGTGACTAAAAATATCTTCATATAAATTCAGTTTCATAAACTGTTTTGTGGGGAATGTGCACTGAATCCATAAACACCATAGCAACAGTTTATGTTGGTCTTATTCAAGCACAGACGGTCATATGAAATATATTGAAGGAAAGGAACAGACTCAACAATTTTATCAATACAGTCTACACTTAAAGAAACAAGAAACATAGAAGTGTTATTTTGTATAGCAATTTATGAATATTTCAGTATTTTTAGTCTGTTGTCTTAGAATATTGTGATTCATCGTTTCTTTATTGTTAATAAAATTGCTTTTCTATGGAATTACTTGTGGCCATTATATCTTGAGCTGTAACCACTATTCAAGGCAGGTTTTTTTGGCCATTATGTGGGTTAAGAACATATACAAATTTTTTCTACTTTGGACTTTCTATATCACCATGGAAACTATCCATGAGTTAAATGTTTGTGAATAATTTGTGGTCCTTGAAGCAAACTTTTGATGAAATAAATCCTTTCATGACCCATTTTTTGAGTGTGAAAATTTCAGAACTTTTCCCCTTAAGATTAAGTACCCGATTTAGTTTTGTTTGTTTTAGTTTCTTTAGTTACCTGTGTGCTTTTTTTTTTTTTAAGATTTTATTTATTTATTCGACAGAGATAGAGACAGCCAGCAAGAGAGGGAACACAAGCAGGGGGAGTGGGAGAGAAAGAAGCAGGCTCATAGCGGAAGAGCCTGATGTGGGGCTCGATCCCAGAACGCCGGGATCAGGCCCTGAGCCGAAGGCAGATGTTTAACTGCTTTGTGCCACCCAGGCGCCCCTACCTGTGTGCTTTTAATCTTTGTTTTGTTGACTACACTTGCTTTTTGCAAATTTCTCTGCTTCCTCCTCCAGTTATGTGGTGTTAGTGACTGGATGTTGTGCCTGTCTCGGAGGGACCATTCTCAATCTGACATTTTATTCAGTGCAGAGTTGCATATAGACAAATGTGCTTTCAACATCACACCTGGCTTAGATGCTCCCCTATTTCCTAGATAATTTTTGAAATGAAATAAATTTTCTTTCCATTTCTTTCTATAGCAAACTTTTAATGAAGCCAAGGCAGCATTCTTATTTATAAGGCCTAATCAAAGTATTTCAAGCAAGCATTTAAAAACATCAACTTTTCTAATTCACACTAGTTTTATTAAAATATTTTAGAATAGATCATTACATATATATATACACACATATACATATAGAATTTATATATATTCATATATTACATATATATATTTAGAATTTTACCCAGGAATCTGAGTGTATTCTAATATTTTTGGTGATTGTACTCTAATTACAACACCTTAATACTGATACTAGAGAATAAGTACACTAACAATTTAATACTTAAATACAAAAATAAAAAAATTATTCCTATAAAACTCTAATAATACAGATGATACTGTATGAAAATGTGTGCCAATCTGGTTTAATTAAATTGATAATTATTTAATGATTCTGAGAAAAAACACAGATAAAAAATTAGTAATGTACAATCTTAGGAAATGTTTGTTATTTCAGGAAAAAATTATTTTTAGATTTTCTAACAGAATAGTTTCTATTCAATATGTATGTTGATTATAAATGAACCTGTGCATTTTAAAGCAACTCCAATGTCACTTCTATTTAGTAACTCTAACTCAACTATTTTTTGAGATAATATATGTACTAGGAAAAAGCAGAATTGTATTTTTCGAGTGTTTTCTACAATTCAGATATTTTTATTAAGTTTATTGACATATAATTCATAAGCCATATAATTCACCTACTTAAAGTGTGCAATGCAACGGCCTTTAGTATATTCACAGGATTGTGTAACCATCACTACAATCAGTTTTAGAACCTCTTCATTCCTCCAAAGTGAAACCATATACCCATTAGCAATCACTTGCCATTTGACCCTACTCCTAGCTCCAGACTTAAGCAATTACTGATCTTTTCTATTTGTAAAGATATGACTGTTCTGGAAGTTTTGTATAATAGAATCATACTATATATAATCTTTTGTGACTGGTTTCTTTCATTTAGCATACTGTTTTCAAAGTTATCCATATTATAGCATGTATAGATACTTCACTCTTTCTTAATCTCGAGTAATAGTCCACTATATGGTGGTGCTTCACATACGTATCCATTTATCAATTGTTAGACATTTGAGTTATTACCACTTTTTGGCTCTTATGAGTAATTCTATTGATATCCAAAAAAACCCAACTAATGCATTAAGAGATTTATTTGGGTAAATTGCTCACAGTGGACTTTCCCCGAAAAAGAGGGGAGGAATAAGCTTATGTAGACCTTTCTCTTTGAACAAAAGCTAGAAGGCAGAAAACTGTGAGGTGTCACCATGAGCACCTCCTGCTGTATTAGTGTCATTGGAATAATACATTTGATATGGTAGCAAAAAAAAAAAAAATTCCCGTATAAGTTTTTGTGTGGACATGTTTTCACTTCTTATAGATATATCCTAGGAGTTGAATTGCCGGTCTTTTGGTAACTCAATGTTTAACCTTCTAAGAAACTACTAGACTCTTTTCCAAAGTCATTGCAACATTTTGCATTCACCAAAGGTTTATGGGAGTTCCAATTTCTCCGCGTCCTTGCCAATCCTTGTTATAGTCTTTTGATTATCGTCATCCTAATAAGGACCGGGGAGTGGCATGTCCCGGTTTTGATTTGTATTTCCCTCTGGCTAATGAGGTGAACATCTTTTCATGTGATTATTGACCATTGTGTGTCTCCTTTGGAGAAATGCCTATTCAGATTCTTTGCCTGGGTTTTAATTGGTTTGTCAATTTATGGTTGGTTATAGACTTTTTTTTAATTAATGAGGGTAGACTTCCCAAAGCTGTTTTTTAATTGGTGAGTTTTGACTGTATAAAAAATGACTTCCACTTTTAATGTAGAGTCTGTTCTACTTAAGCCTAATATATGACACTGATTTTTATATAAAAATACCAACGCAAAATGTATCAATATAATTGTATACTTTATTTAAAAATCAATAATGGCAAAACAATTTTATTAAGCAATACTTTTAAAATAATGTTATCTCTTCTTCAAAGATAACATTCTTTTTTTAAAATAACATTTCTTGGGAAGAAACACATGGAGGATATTTTAGAAAGCAAGAACTACTTATTGGCTAATAAACTGTCGGGCTTGATATCATGAAAACTTTTACAGTTCCAAGAGGACCTTGGCATTTAGACAATGACAATATTGTTTGAGAAGTCATTTTTTTTTTTAATGACGCTAATGTTTCCCTATCCTGCTTTGGTGATTTTCTCCTGAATGTCTGCGTAGGAAGATTAACAATGTCCATACCAGTTACATGTCTGAATCCTAAACGCTTGAAGTTGGCTGGATGTCATGGGAGGAAATAAAAATATTTTCTGCCAAACATCAATATTCTAATATATTGATCCTGTAGATCCCTGGAAATATATGTTTGATTTTTGTTGTGGTTTTTTTTTTTTTTTTTTTTTTTAGATTTTACTTATTAGACAGAGAGAGAGAGCACAAGCGGGTGGAGTGGGAGAGGGAGAAGCAGGCTCTCTGCTCACGCCCGATGTGGGGGTCTATCCCAGGACTCCGAGATCATGACCTGAGCCGAAGGCAGACGCTTAACTGACTGAGCCACCCAGGTTCCCATATATGTTTGATTTTTAACATGCAAGCTCTTTGTAGAGTGGCAAGCTAAATTGAAATATATATGAAAATACTAAAAAAATGGTTTAGAAGAAAGCAGCATTATTACTATATTTCCTGAGACTATTCTCTAAGGGTCTCTAAGAATAATGCCACTTGTTATTTGTAATTTTTTTATCATATCCTTGGCATTTTCATCACTTATATCTCTTTCCTAATAAAAACACTCATTAAAAAACTTAAAACATTCCTGATTAATATCTTTTTGTCTTTTATTTTATTTTTTTATAATAATTTTTTATGTTATGTTAGTCACCATGCAGTATATCCTTAGTTTTTGATGTAATGTTCCATGATTCATTATTTGCGTGTAACACCCAGTGCACCATGCAATATGTGCCCTCTTTAATACCCATCACCGGCCTATCCCAGTATCTTTTTGTCTTTTAAAAATCCATACTTAAACGGTAAATTTTTTCTTAAATTTTTTGTCTATAAGTTTTCCGAGAGCAGAGAACATGGTCTTGTGGGCCACAAGAACCTGGCATATAATAAGTGTTTGTTACATGTTTATTGAATGAGTGAATTAAAGCTATTTTTTAATTGGTGAGTTTTAACTGACTTAAAAAAAAAAAGGGGATTTCTACCATTAATGTAGATCTCATTCAACTTTAGCCCAATATATAATATTGAGTTCATTTAAAAGCGTCAATATAATTTTATACTCTATAAAATACAGCTCCTCCCCCCACCCTCTGCTAAACTGGGGTCCCTGGGGGGAACTTGATCTGCGTCCACCCAAGATAAATCAGGAGATTAAAAGCAGTTTGGGAAGGCCAGAACTGTCAGGGATTTAGGAAGGAGGAGAGTCCAGGGGAGGGTTTGCTTTCCCCAAGCAGGCATCCTCTTAGCAACCGCCCCCCACCTCCCCGGCAGGGTAGGAGGGTCAGCCTGCAACCACCATGGGCAGGTCTGGGCTGCCAAATGCTCCAGGCAGGTGGGCTGGAAAGAGACCCATACGGGCTTGCTCTCCAGGGAAGATGGTATTGCCCCGCAGTTTCTCGGGGTGAGGGGGGGGATCCTTGACCTCCGCCTTGCAATTTGCTGGTAATTCATGCTTGATCACCGCTCAGCTTCTTGATGGTATCCTTGGAGGTGGCATAGATCACTTTGCTCTTAAGGGGTACAGACTCAGGGACCCAGAAGATAAATAGCATATCCTCCTTCTGACTCTCTTTATTTAATTTTTACATATTAATTTTTTTCCTAAGGTGTGCACCCTTTTATGACATAGGGTGCCTGGAAGACTTATTGATGAAAAGGGAATCAAACCTTCATCTATGCATTTTTCCATCTGGGTTGCGGCTATTGGAGAAATGCTCTGTGAGCCTCTTGCCATCTAATGTCTCAGACCCTGGGAAGTCCATCCAGACCCACTGTCTGTTACAGGTCACAGCCCTACTTCACCAACAACTTCTCAGTGGCCTTTGGTTCAGTTCTTTTCAGATTCTCCCTAGGGAAAAGAGAGAAAGGGAAATACGTTTGCCTTTTACATTCTGTAGCTGATGATTTACAAAACAAATAAACATTGATTACCACTGGAAAGCATGCAGACAACTACCAAGCCTGCACATCATTCCTTCATGATTCTGAATATTTTTGGCAAATGCCAAATCAGCACAGTGGCGGAGCTGCCTAACAATGACTCTACAAGCCAGGGCTGAGAAATCATAGAAACTGAAAGCATCGGACTGGCCACAAATCAATGATTTCAACAATTTTCTTTTACTTGTAAGAATGCAAGCAATCTCAGGCATGAGTTAGTATTTTTAGAGTCCTAGTTATAATAAGATCCTTTCATTTCTAGACTCAATTAAGAAATTAAAATTATGTAGAAAGGAACAAGCATGACAATGAACCTCACTTCACCTCGCTCATGAGCACAAATAATTGATTTTTCCTCCCTAGTAATACAAAGATACTGGGGATGAGATAATTAAATTTCTTCTGCATTAAAAAATAACCCGAGAAAGTAAAATATGAAAGAGGTTTTTTGGGGAGAAAGGATTTTAGATATGTAATCTAGCGATTACTCAACTGTTCTTATTCTGCAGAGGAGGAAATTTAAGCCCAGAAACTTTCATTTCACAAGAACAAACTTGAGAGATGAGGCAATAAACCTCAAAATAGATTACAGTAACAATGAACTATCTGCAACACATCTACCAAAGGGAAAATATGAAAAACATAGCCCCTTACTAAACATACGCTCTAAACCCATGGCCAAAGATGAAGAGCTTCAAATACACTGCCCACCTTTTCTGCTATGGAATTATTAGCAAACTATCAGTGTTCCACATTTATTAGTGATGCAAACTAAATATTAAGACTGGGGGAAATTCTTCTAGTTGGTCTTCAGCAGCAAAAAAAAAAAAAAAAAAAAGAAAAAAGAAAAAAAGAAAGAAAAAAAAATAGATGTTATTTCAGGGGAAAAAAATGACTTATACACCTTGGTTGATCAATTTTAACACTTTGCAAATTGGCTTTATCCATTCTCTTTCTCTTTGTCTTGTCTGTCTCTCACACATATACCATTATATATTTTTTTATTTGAACTATTTGAGAGTAGGCTGCATATGTCAGGTCCTTTAGCAGTTAATGTTACAGTATGTATTTCCTTAGAACAAGAATATTCCCTTATAACCACAGTGCAATTAGCAAATTGAGGAAAGTTAACATTTCCATCTAATCTACATTTTCCCCTTGTACATAACTAATTATATTAGTATCTAGTTTATTCATTCCTTGGTTGTTTTTACAAAAATAAGCAGATTTGCATATGTTTTCTTATTTTCCTAAATAGAATTTCTTATACAATAAGTCCATTGAACAAATAAAATGCAAAGCTAATTTTGAAGTAAAATTATTTTTGTAGATTTTGAAATATTTTTTTTCTTTCCTATGTCTTCTATCCTTAGTTCTTTCCTTCTTTCTTTCCCCATTATTTGGCATAAGGCAAAGCTAATTTCGCAAGGAAATGGTGCTGTAAGAAATGAGGAGTCGATCAAAGGTTCCAAACAGAGAATTAAAATGATCAGATCTAAGATTAAGGAAGTCAACCGTGGCTGTTGTGTGGAGGGGGTAATTAAAAGGGGAGACAGTAGAGGTTGGGGAGGCTAATTAGGAGGCTATTGAGATTTTCCAGGTAAGTGATATCGAGAGCCTAAATTAGGGTCATGGCTGGAGGAGTAGAGGGGTGAAGGTGCACACCATCTGAATTTGGAGAATGAACAGAGAAGGAAGGTGGAGATTCTACTGTTTTATAGCCTTGGAGGATATTGATGTCATTGTCTGAACTGGGACACAGAGAAGGCATAGATTTGGGGGTGGGGGGAAGATGAATGGTCTGGTTGTGAACCTGAAGAGTTTGAGGTATTGGTGTTCTGTCCATGTGGAGAGGTCCAGGATAAGATGTGATGACATAAAACTAAATAGGGAAAACGCAGGGTGCTATATAGACTGGGTGTTAAAAGAATGACTTGCTCTACAGTTTCATTTCATTGTTTTCATGCAGAGCCATCTTCTTTCCTTTGAGCCCTTACCCAGGTGGGCCTTCAGTGAACAAGTGCTGATGCCTAGAGTCTTCTTCATGGTTAAACTGGAAACTGAAGCCGAAGCATCATGGTCTTGCTTTTATTTCACATAGTTGCATGAACTATTTGGCTGTAGTCTTGATAAAGACAATGTTCTACCACAGGCATTTTGTAATAATGCATCATGGTGTCTGTAAAGAACTCTGACTCTTGAATTTTTTCATATTCTCCTTGTAAGATCTGAGTGAGATCTGAGAATATGTGTGGAAGTGAGCGCAATTCAATGTCCAACCCACACCTGTTCACAGGGAAAACACATACACACATGTTTTTTTGGAAAGAAGTCAAACTTCTATTGTTGCTAAAATTCTTTCTGTGGAGAATAGATTTTATTTTTCTCTACGTATAATTTCCTGTTGTACATGGAAAGGAAATGTTTTCTCTTGTTTCTAGTAAACAGTCATGCATAGAAAATGGAAAACCTTGTTTGGAAGAGAAATGAGTCTCTATTTTATCCTCTCTATAGCTGGGAAAGAGGACAGCTTTTATAAGAATTCTCCATGCCCTGATTCCACTCTCCCCTCCCTCCTCTACGGCTGCAGTATCTGTGCCTTGTCAGTGCCTAGATGGGCTGTAAATACATAAGAAGAATCCCAGCACAGGATGTATTAGAAGGAAGAAGGATACTGAGGTAGGAATGGAAATAATAATCCCTCTTCTGGTGTGTTGATGAAGGCAAGCACATTCCTGTGAAAGCCTTGTTATCCTCCCTTTGGCCAACACCAGGAGTAAAATTGCTAAGAACTCAGAGGCACCAGAAGCCCTGTGCCCACTAAGGAATTCTGACTCTGGCCCTGATCTCTTGCCAGCATGACCTCTTTGCCATTTTTTAAGGGGGGGAAGGGACAGAGGAAGGGAGAATCTTAAGCAGGCTCCACACTCAGCATGGAGTTGGACAGGACCCTCAACGGGGGACTTGATCTCACCACCCGGAGATCATGACCTGAGCAGAAATGAAGAGTCAGACATTCAAACAACCCAGGTGCCCCACATCTTTGCCATTTTTAACTCCCACCCTACAGCTTGACTTGAGCTCAGTTGATGCCACAGGGTAGTTCATTATGATAATATTTGTTTGAATTATTATACTGTATGCAACTTTTACACTAGCCTGGTACCTGTCAATTCTTTTCTTTATTCTTATCTAAGAAGAATTTATGATTTTCTGGACTCTCATAGGAGAAACAGATGCTTTCTAAATAGTAAGGCACAGTATCTTTACTGTGATAGGGGAACTGTGATCATACTCATTCGTATATATTTCAGCATTGTGTGTGTCTGTACAGTTTCATTACTTTATTTCCACTAGACATGCCTATTGTCTATTCTTGAACATCTGAGCATTCCTACCTCTTGGTTTCATTTTGGGTATTTATCCTACCTCCTTTCTTCCCACAGTTCCCTCTGGTTAATGCCCCAAATCTCTCCATCTACCAGTATATTTCTCAACTTTCTAGATTTAACTTAGATAAATTTTGTCTTAATCCCCTCTCCTCCTTTTTAAAATTGCAGTCATCTTTTTCTTACTCAGAAATTGTATACTGCTTCCTGTCTGGGCTATTTATTTGGCAACTATACTGGCTTGTACTATTAGTTTCCTTTTTCTGTGTCTAAATCTTGACTTTCTAAATAAATGTCATCAGGCAAATAATGATCAAACCCTTGGGCTTTGGAGCTTGACAGACTTGTGCTTGAATCCTTGCTCTTCTGCTTAATAGCCATAAAACCTTGAAGGTACTTAGTCTCAAACTTCAATTTTCCCGTCTGGGAAATGAGCATAATCAGTGTAACCATAAGATTGTCTTGAGAAGTAAACAAGATAATATATATAAAAGATTTAAAACAGTGATTAAGAATTGGACCAAATGTTTGCTCAAAACTATTTTTTTTACTGATTTTTTTTTAAAGTTGTTAAGTCCATAAATTAATCAATCAAATAGGGCTTGAATGTTTGGCGAAGAATGACCACACATTAAGGTGATAATTTGGTTGGAAAGCACTGGCATATATGCTAGATAAGACTATTTCAAAATAGAAACCGTTTTCATGGAAGGCTGATAATAACATAAATAAATGCCATTCCCTTTTGTAGCACTATCCTAGCTCCCTTCTAATTGTCAGGAATAAATCCCCACACAATGGCAAACTGCCCTGCCTTTTCCTGAGACTAAACAAATCAGCCTGGGTGGCATGTACATATCAGTGTCATTGCTCCTTTGCCCAAGAAGCAGTATGAGCTGAAAATAGATTTGATTTTTCTCCCCCTAGAAAAACGAAGCCTCATATTTTTTCAGAAAGAATTGTTAGGACGACGTCATTGAATGCCTTGATGGAGAAGTCATGGTGGTGTCTCAACTTTCCCCAGGGTACGTAGAAGCACAGGAGACAGATCTCTTCTTGTCCCCAACATACTGCCTGGGACCAGTCTCATTCTTGCAGCCTTGTTTTTAAAAACTAGACCCTGGGGCGCCTGGGTGGCACAGCAGTTGAGCGTCTGCCTTCGGCTCAGGGCGTGATCCCGGTGTTCTGGGATCGAGCCCCACATCAAGCTCCTCCGCTAGGAGCCTGCTTCTTCCTCTCCCACTCCCCCTGCTTGTGTTCCCTCTCTCGCTGGCTGTCTCTATCTCTGTCGAATAAATAAATAAAAAAAAATCTTAAAAAAAAAAACCAAAACTAGACCCTATTTCTTCTTTCCTTAAAAATGTTATTAGATAAACTGCCTTAAAAGTTCTCTTCTTGGCTATGTTTCCACCATTTTTGCTCCTGGCCTTTAAAGTTGTGTCCCAATCCAGCTTTTTTGAATTGAGCCTCTTCCCCACCCTTTGAAAGATACCTCAATTTGCTGTGTTTATTTGTTTGGGTTTTTTTTTTAAGATTTTATTTATTTATTTGAGAGAGTGAGAGTGAGAGAGAACGAGCGGGAGGTGCAGATAGAGAGGGAGAAACAGGCTCCCTGGTGAGAAGGGAACTAACTCGGGGATCGATCCCAGGACCCTGGGATTATGACCTAAGCTGAAGACAAATGCTTAACCAACTGAGCCACCAGGTGCCCCTCAATTTGCTGTGCTTAGATCCTCCTTTACATTATGTATTATGGTGTGTACAGCTCAAGACTATTAATTGCAGTTGAGTTTCATAGATCATACATCCAATAAGAAAGGAAGGACATTTGGATTCTAATTTAGATGCTATCATTAACTAATTTTCTGATTTTGCATGCACCATTTAGCCCCTGGGAGCTCATCTCTGTTTCTGCAAAATGAATATATTACTACCCACTCTAACTGCTTCAAAGAATTTTAGAGAACAAAACATGTTAATAATAGTAAAGGTGTTTAGAAATATTATGTAAATATGATTGAACTTTTCACTGCTGATCAGTTATTATGCAGCAGTCTGGAATAGACAGAAACTTAAATACAATGTAGTGGGCCATATAATTATTACGATATTTAAAAGACCTTTTCTTACAAAATATTAGTCTATATATGAGTTACCTATGATTCTCTCAATGTATCCCTTAATCATCTATTAGCCATGCTGGGTATAGAGCACATTTTTGTGACTGCGTAAGTATAACACAGAGATTTGTTATAGAGAGTGAAAGTGTAGGGTGAAGAAATAGGAGGAGTAGAATAAAACTAGCATGTGGTTTTGTCCGTTATACACCACTCGCAATCCTATTACCTTTACCTACGCAGTTTCCATGTATTGCCTGTAAGCACAAAAGAGAGAACAGAATTAAAAGACCTTAAGAAGAAAATTCAAAATACACAATGTGGACATTGACCTTTTGTTCATTTATTTGAGTTTTTTTGTTCCTGGTTATTTTTCTTGGGCAATGAAAAATGAAATAAGGACAGATTTAAAGTTCTCTTCCACTCGTGACATTTAATGACTTTATTTTCCCCTGAAAATCTGAAATAGGGAAGTTGTAAGAGAGGAAAACAAAATGTGTATTTCATTTTGCTTCAGATATGACTAGTTCTTTTAATTTCAGCATGCACGCTATCTTTAAGTATTTATTCATTCGTTCAGATAAACAGGAATTTAATTTATTGAATTTCATTGAATCAAATCCTGTTCAGTGATTTATTTAACACACATCCCTTTAACCACGTTAAACCATGTTAAAAGTTATTCCTTTCCTTCAAATTTCCTTTGGCTGTTTTATCATGTATTTACTCTTCACATTATAATACTCTAATTACAGAACTGGAATTCTATGGAATATTTGCTAAGATGATAGAGTTTGCTTTGTGAAATATTCACAATAGGTCAGAAAATAAATTGTGAAATAAAGGTAAATCAATCAACAAATCCTAGCACTTATAGCCAACGTGTATCTGCAGGGAGAAGAAGACTAACGTATAGAGTAAACTGATGTCAAGCAGTATCGGATGAGAACATTTATGGATTCGTGGCATCTCCATCACAAAAGGCACACAGCTGCTGAGATTTGGGGCTCTGGATTATTATTTGCCCCTTACTCTATCTTTATGAATCATTTATCTCTAACAAATAGATTAGAAGTAAGCAAACTATCACAGTCTGCAGCCCCAAATCTGGCCTGCCTCCTGTTTTTGTAAATAAAATTTTACTGGAACACAACAATGCCCATTTCCCTGTTGTTTGTAGCTGCTTCACTACAAAGGCACTGTTGTGACAGAGACCTCCAAAGCCTAAAATACTTACTACCGGGCCCTTTACAGAAAAAGCTTGCTGATGCCTGAAATAAATTACAGTTAAAAGTCAAACAATGCAACAACTCACGTCATCTCCCTTCTCTGTGGAAGAAAAATCAATACCGATTCATTTCTGTTTATCTGGCTATGTTTTAATTCTTATTGTTTTTATTAAGTGCAAAAGTTGAGAATAACATTGTGTTGCCAATTTATCTACCTAAACACATGGGAGTGTTTCCTTGAGAGTATTTCCTTTTGAAAACATTACCAAAGTTAATGGTAATGAATATCTCCCTAAATTTTGTAAATTCCATACAAATTACTAGTGATTATCCATGGTAGCAATTGCTTTCTTAATTATTAAGTAAGGAAATACTGGAATATCTTTACTCACATTTTAAGATGAAATAAACTTAATTCTTTTAGTTGAATATTTAAATCTTTCTAGTCATTTCAATTCTCTGGTAGTCTGATCTGGGGAAGTATAAATCTTCAGTAGAGTTGTTCTCAAATTCTCTTTTCATATTCTCCCCCATTCCTGTTTACTTCCTTAAGAGCACAATGGGCAGTATTATTGTTTTTGACAAGATCGCGATATGATCAAAATGGTTAATGCCAAATTACTGAGTAAGGTGGTCTTTGCTGGTTCCACTAGTTATAGATCTTCCTCTAGAAATGACGACTGTACTGATAAAGTCTTTGTAGGATGGTTGAAGGATGGAATCGACCTCTCTCAGTTGTGTGAGGTGTATGGAGGGACTTAGAAAAGATATTGTGCCCACTTTAAGGAATCAGAGCTTTTTGAGTGCAAGCTGATGGGCATTCGAGAGTGTACCAGAGAGCGATGAGTAACCATATCAAGGACAATTTAAGTGAATGGCTTTGAAATTGTGCTGAAAGTCTGAGTGAAAATTTTCCAGCAGAGACAGGAATTGGAATTGGTCCTCACATTGGTAAGGTACTTTCCTAGGAAAGCTTTCCAGCACATCTGCAGATCAGTACATTCAGCTTTGTCATGGATAATGCTTTAAAGGCCCTTAGGATCTAGAAATCCTTGGCTATTTAAAATAGAAAATGCTGGTGTATGTCCTGAAGGGATTATGACCATCCTACTAATTATTCTGAATTTACATGAGATCCTGTTTTATCAAAGGTATAGTTTTACCTGCAAGGATTGTGATACAGTAAATACTACAAAAACTGGAGTTGCAGGTATAGATAAAGGCTGCTGTGTTTGCATAGAAAATAAATTTTAAATAAATCTTGGGCACTTTTCAGACTTCCTGACCTCATAGCAGTCCTGCTTCTATATTCCCATTAGTCACTTTAATCAAAATCTCACAAATATTTAAGTTTTTAACTCTTGCCAGTAATTTAGCCTATGATAATCTTATTGCTAATTTCGAAGTAGACAATTATCTTATTGGTGCAAGTTTTTGAAGGAGAACAGAAGGAGAGGAGACCCTAAAATAGGTCACTTTGGAATGAGGATTATTTAGAACTAAAGGTAATCAAAACTCAGCCGATTCATGAGGAGCTCTTTACCTCCCCCTAAACTGCCTAAGTTTACATTGGAAAGGGGGCCAGTACCAGGAAAGAGTTATTACCAGATACATATTTTACCTAAGAAACTTGTTTGAGTAACAGGGCAGCCTTTGTTTTTCAAATATCGCCTCTCACCTTTGTGAGTGGCCTTCCCCTCCTTCGTATCTCCAAACCGCCACCCCTTTCTCAGGCTCAGGCCCAGGATGTTATATAAGCCTCAATCACCTGACGGCCTTTGAGTCTCAGATTTTTATGGGACTTCCATTCATACAAAATTAAATCTGTTTTTCTCCTGTTTATCTTATGTCAATTTAATTATTAGAATAACCAAAGAACCTAGAAAGGAAGAAGGGAGAACTCTTCCTCCCCTACATTTTCTTCAACGATGCATTTCATTTATTTCTTTGAAGGGGTCATTCAAATAAGAGTACAAAATTTAAAAGAAATGATATGCTGTAAAATGTCATTCTCTTCTCCCACTGCCATGTGTCAGCTAACTAGTTATCTTCATGAAAGCAATGACTGTTCCATTTTCTTCTGTGTCCTTCCAGAGTCAGTCTGTACATATGAAGCATTTACTCATATCTATATCTATATTTATATCTATATATTATGGTGCAAATAGTACTATATTCTTCATACAGGTCAGGACTTAGTTACTTTATCTTGAAAATATACATTTGAAATGGTTTCCTGTCAGTTCTTCATTATTTTTAACAGCTTCATGATATTCCCTCAGATAAATGAACCATGTATTTAACCAACTCCCATACGAAAGTTTTATCTAATTTTCTGGCTTTGTTTTACTTTTTGTGTGTCTGTGTCTGTGTCAGTATGTGTGTGGTGTGTGTGTGTATGAGTGTGTATTGGGGGGCTCACACACAGGAGCAACGTTACTCAGTTCACTCATACTATTGTGTTGGACTGTATGAGTCTCTTCTGTTCTAATTTTACTTTTGCTATCGTCCTTGATCACCAAATGCCTTTTTTCACTTCTCCTTTACCATAGGCATCACTCTAAGGTGTGGTATTTTCTTGGATAGGGGTATAGTTCTATAAGCTATAAACTACTGGTTAGCTTGTGTATATTTAAAAATCATATTAATGGTATCGTGTTATTGATCTATTCTATACTTCATGGTTATGACTTCTGAATTGCTGCATGATAGTTTTTAACATGTCTGTTATTTTTTCCAATCTTATTCCCTCGCAATGGACACATAGGATGCTTCCAGCTTTCATGATCACAAACAATGCTGTAACAGCCATATGCGTACATACCCCCATATGGATCTACACATGAATGCTTCTTCATCCAACATTGCTGGGCATCGTAGCATTGCTGGGCCTTAGTCATGGTTGCTGTGTACTACAAGTTTTCCGCACGTAGCTGTGCCAGGTTATGCTTCTACCCAAAACATGGGGGATTCTCATTTTCTCACATCCTTGTCAATATTTGGAATCCCATATCTCTCTGATTATTTTAATCTGTTGCATATAAAGTGATAAATAATTACTTAACTTTGCATTTCTCTGAAGATTAGGGAGATTTGAAGTATCTTTCTATGTTTTTCAATCTGTGAAGTTTCACTTCTTGTTCATATATATTTCTATGTGTTATAACTTGAGATTCCAGTGCTTTCCAATCTTGTAAGAGACTCATATTCTAGATAACATTGTCTTGGTTTTTTCTTTGCAGTATTTTCCCCTGATGTTCTCTTGAAACTTCGCAAAGCGAAAATCCTTAATTTTGATGTACTCATTAATATTTCACCTTACGCTAGATGTTTTCTGATATCCTTTTTAAAATTAACTTTAGAGTGTTAATTACACAATTTCTTACACTGAACACATCAAAATTTCATTTGTGCAAATTTATTTTTCTTCATAAAGTGCTTAAATAATCTTTCCACAATTTCTTTCTTTTTAAGATTTTATTTATTTATTTGAAAGAGAGGACACTGAGTGAGAGAAAGAGAGAGAGAGAATGAGCAGGGAGAGGGATAGAAGCAGTAGAAGCAGACTCCCCTGCTGAGCAGGAAGCCTGACACAGGGCTGGATCTCAGGACCCTGGGATTGTGACCCGAGCAGAAGGCAGTCACTTAATCAACTGAGCCATGCAGGTACCCCATCTTTCCACTGTTTCTTAAACAATCACTCTTTTGCTCACTTCTTTGTGGTTCCACATGCAACCATGTCAATCTGTCCAGCTATGTCAGTTTTTAAGGGTCCCTTTTTTCCATTTCCTAATTCGACTGCTTGTTGTCACACCACACAGCTTTTATTTTATGTCTATGTTGTGCATCTCACAATCCAGCGACATGATTTTCCTTTGCATGTTAATATCAGCAGAATCTGCATATTGTTTTTACATGTTTTTGTCTTCTTTCTTCATCAGTCTTGCCAGAGGTTTATCAATTGTGATAATTTTTAAAAAAAGCTTGTAGTTTCACTCATTTGTTTTCTATTTTTATTTTATTTTATTTTATTATTTTATTTTATTTTATTTGGTTTGTTTTCAATGTAATTGATTTCTGCTCTGCTCTTTATTATTTTTTCCTTTCTGCTTGTTTTGGGTTTAGCTTGCTTTTCTTTTTCTAGTTTTTTTTTTTTTTAAAGATTTGTTTATTTATTTTAGAAAGAGAAAGAACATGAGTGGTGGTGAGAGGGGGGAGGGAGGAAGAGGGAGAGGAAGAGAGAGAATCTCTAGCAGATTCCCCACGAGGGCTCGATCCCATGACAGTGAAATCATGGCCCCAGTTGAAACCAAAAGTGGGATGCTCAACTGAATGAACCACCCAGGGGCCCCTTTTTTTCCTAGTTTCTTAAGGTAGAAACTTAGACCACTGATTTGGGACATTCTTCTGTCCCGACATAAATATTTAATGCTGATGAAGCGGCAGTTCAGTGCGTTCTTCAGGCAATCATTTGTGTGTCTGAAAAAGCACTTAACCTTCTTTGAGAAATGTTTTCTCTAGGTATGGTTATGAGATGATAGATCTTCAGATTTTTCTTCTAGAAAATAATGATGCTGCTTATCTTCTCACTTGGGTGGTTTCTGATGAAAAGGCTGCTGTACTTTTTGTCTTTGCTCCTTTGTATGTGATGGTTTTTTGTTTTGTTTTTTTCTCCTCTGCCTGCCTTCAAGATTTTCTTTTTATCTTTTTCAGCAGTTTGAATGTGATATATCTATGTGTATTTTTTTTTTTTTATACTGCTTTGGGTTCTTTTAGGTTCTTGAATTTCAGTTTTGATGTCTTTCATTATTTTTGGAAAATTTATGGTCTTTATCTTTTCAAATATTTTTTCTGTCTTGTGATCTCTCTGTTCTCTTTCTGGGATTCCAAATAAAAATATTTAGATGATCTGACATTTCCCCACAGCTATTTGATGCTCTGTTCTGTTGGCTTTCATTCTTTTTTTTCTCTTTGTGTTTATCTTTTGGTGCTTTCTATTGACGAATCTTCAAGTTCATGGATTCTTTCCTCATCCAGGACAAGTCTGCTGAGCCTGCCTAGGAATTCCTCAATGGATCTTTACTTATGCCCCAGGTTTGACAAGTCTCGTTTTCTCTCCTTAAGGCATTTATTTCTTAGGAGATAAGAAAGCAGGCAGGGAAATGTGATTTTTGCCTTTCCAGCAGTGGCAGTGAATTCCCTCCTCCTTTATGGGTAGGCACAGTTCTCTTCAGTCTCTTATGCTGCCCCCACTCTTTCATTTGCTACCCACTGGAAGTTTTTGAAAGAGTTAGTAAGTAAATGCAAATTTTGTGTCTGGGGCTATTGTCAGTTTTATTCTGTTATGCTAGCCCATTCTCAGTCTTTAGCAATGTATTAAAATTTCAGATGATCCCTTCTTACCATTGTGTCTGATGGTTCTGCCTTCTTCCTATCTTCTATCATAGATGAGACAGTCCATACTGCACTCTCTCTAATGGACACCGGCCCCTTATTGGATTTTCAGGTTACTTGGTGTTACTCTGTAACACCAGCTTTTTGATAGGTTCGAGAAAATTTAGGATTTTGTAGTTTATCTGGCTTTTTCTTGTTAAAGATTTCTTTTCAGCTCTCTGCTGCCTAGGTGTGAGGAAAACTCTCCTACAGATTTTTTTTTTTTAAGATTTATTTTTTTCTAGAATGGTTTTAGATTTATAGCAAAATGAGGGGGGAAGACACAGAAATTTGCCATATTTGATACATCATTATCATGCAGAGTTCATAGTTTATATTACCATTCACTCTTGTTCTTATATAATATATGGGTTTGAATATATGTATAATAAAATGTATTCATCATTATAACATCATACAATTTTCACTGTCCTAAAAAATCTCAGTGCTCCACTTATTCATCTATCCCTCTCATCCCAATCCCTGGCAACCATTGATCTTTTTACCATCTCTATAGTTTTGCCTTTTTTAGAACAATATAATTGAAACCATACGGTACATTGTCTTTTCAGATTGGCTTTTTTCACTTAGTAATATATATTTAAGATTCTTCCACGTCTTTTCATGGTTTGATAAATAATCTCTTGTCAGCACAGAATAATATTCCATTGTCTGATGTACCACAGTTTAATTATTCATTCACCAACTGAAGGATATCATGGTTGCCTCCATGTTTTGGCCATGATGAATAAAGCTGCTATAAACATCCTTGTATATATGTTTGTGGATATAAGTTTTCAACTCCTTTGGGTAATTACCAAGGAGCATGATTTTTAGATCTTATAGTAATACTTACGTTTAGTATCCTAAAACACACCACACACACCCATATGCACACACACACACCTCAAACTGCCAAAGTACCTTCCTAACAGGCAGTGTGTACTATTTTGCATTCACCAACAATGAATGAGAATTCCTGGTGTTTCACATCCTTGACAGCATTTGGTGTTAGTATTCTAGATTTTGGATGTTCTAACAGGTGTGTAGTAGTATGTCATTGTTGTTTTAATTTGCATTTTCATAGACTATGGACCACCTTATCATATACTTATTTGCTATCAGCATATCTTTTTTGGTGAGGCGTCCGTTAAGATCTTTGGCTCAATTTTTAATAGAGTTGTTTGTTTTCTTATTGTTGAGTTCTTTGTATATTTTGACTAACAGTCCTTTATCAGATGTATCTTTTGCAAATATTTTCCCCCATTTTGTGGCTTGTCTTCTCATTCTTTTGACATTTCATTCACAGAGCAGAGGTTTTTAATTGTAATGGAGTTCAGCTTACCAAATATTTCTTCATGGATTGTGCCTTTGGTGTTATTTTCTTATTAATTTTTATTATGAAATTAAAGTCAGTGTTCTTAGTTCCAAAAATAAATCAACATTGTGTTTTTATTATAATTTTAAAAATTGTAAGTTAATTGAAGAGAATTAACATCTTATTATGTGAAGTCTTTCTGTTCAATAATAAGTTGTGCCATACAGTTGTTCAAACCTCTTTTTGCATCCTCCAGGAGGATTTAACATTTTTTTATGTACATTGTGCATGTTTCAATATATTTCTTGATATTTTATTTATTTTTGTGTTATTTTAAATGGATTATGTCTTCCAACTGGCAGTTATTTGTTAATGTGAAGATTGCTGGTTTCTGTATATTTAATTTTCCACTCAAATTCAGTAAATTATCTTACTGATTGTAATTTTCTTCAGCTAATTCTTTTATTCTTTTTCTCCAGAAAATAATGATGTAATCTAAATTTAACGATGACATAAATTCCTTATTTTCAATTTTTATATTTTTTCTCTGATTTAATTGCATGAATATATTCAGAACAATGTTAATTATGATGGTGGTAAAGAACATATTTGTTTTATTCTTGATTTTAATTGAAATGCTCTTAATGTTTCCCAATTAAGTAAGATTTAACTAACTGAAATGTCTTATGTTACTGAGAATACTAATAATTATGTTAGCTTTTTGTTATATGACTTTTCATTATGCATGGAAATTACTGTATGATTTTTCTTCATTGGTTCCTTAATTAATATGTAAATTGATATGTAAATTGATATAAATAGTTATACTAACATTTAACCATCCTTGCATTTTTAAAATTAATAATACTTCTTATGCTGTATTATTATTTTAAAGTGCTCTTGGATTCTGTTTGCTTTTTTTTTCATTCATAATTATTAAATAAGAATGATTTGTACTTTGCTTTCCTTTTCTGCTATTGTTTTTGGGTTCTGGATCCATACTATGATCATTTTCTAAAGACTATTTGAGTTCTTCCCATTCTTTTCTCTGTATTTTTGAACAGAGTGAATTTCACTGTAGTTATTTTTTCCTTACAAGTTTAGTAGAAATCCCTGTGAAACTGTTTGAACCTTTAATCTTTGGGAAGAATAGCTTTATAGTGACATCTTCTAGACTAATTGGTCTAGGAATATTGTATACTATTTTGGGGTTTAATTTTAATTTATGTGTCTCCAGAAAATAATTTATTTCATACAAGTTCTTATTGTCATTGAACAGAGGAATGAGCAAAACAGTCTCTCATAATTCTTTTTGTGTTTTTTTTATTCATGGTTATTTCCACAAAAACATTTCAATATTTCGTATTTGTGCTTTTACTCTTTTGTCCTTGATGAGATTATTAACGGTTTGCCTTTTTTTTATTTTAAAGATGATAATTCTTAGATTCACTTTTATTCTGTTAATTTAATGATTCTTAATCTACTAAAGTCTGTTTTTTTTTTTAAAGATTTACTTATTTATTTTAGAGAGAGAGAGAGCATGCGTGCACACAAATTGGGGGAGAATCTTCAAACAGACTCCCTGCTGAGCATGAAGCCTGATGTGGCTTTGATACCAGGACCCATGAGATCATGATCTGAGCTGAAACCAAGAGTTAGTCGCTTACCTGACTGAGCCAACCCAGGTACCCCTTAAAGTCTGTTTATATTTAATTCCTTCTATTTACTTTTCATAGGTTTGGTTTTTTATACCCTCTCAAGATCAATGTTTTATTCATTCATTTTACTATTTTAGTAATTGTATTATTTTATATATTAATGTGATACTTGAAACTATGGATTTTCCTCTGACAGTGCTTCAGTTCTGTTATGTATGTTTGTTCAAAGTTTGCTTCTCAAGTGTGAACTTGCATTTCTTCCAGAAGTTACTTCCTTATACCAAACACACTTTTAATATTTGATTTTACTGGGCCAAATTAACCTTAAAGTATGTTAGTTACTTTGGAGCAGCTCTGTTTAATTACTAAATAAAAATATACAACATGATAGGGTACTGAGTACATATGTGGGAAATATGTTTTTTTCCATCTGAAAAAATGAAGCATTTCTATTGTATGGGTTAGCAATAATAAAAAATGAATAAATGAAGGTTCTAAGTTTGAATCATTAATGTTCTCTTTTCCTTAGCTGTTTTGCATATCCTAGACTGAGAATAATGACTTCTATTCTAACTAACCTCTCAGTAATTTGAAAAATACAACTGGCTTGCTCCTGTTCCAGTTTGCATGTAACCACAAGCTTGAGAATGACGTAACCTGCTGTGGTATAACAAAGAACTTCACAGTGCCCAGAGGCTGTGTATGTCTAGGGATGGATTCATAAAAAGTAGTTACATTGAGTTTTATGGGACTTCTGAGAATAAGCCCGTTTTTCATGATACATAGTCACTTTATTCACCTTGGTGATGGCCTGAGGATCTGGAAATTAGATGGGATTTAAAATATTTTTCTCCCTCACAAAATGAGGTGGGTAGTTTATTTAGTGATTTGGTTATGTATAGGTTTGACATTAGGACAGAAAGCCGGAGGGATACATGGATAAATGATAACTCTGAGTGAAAGTTATTATATTGGCGTTTCCACATTCAGTTCCATTGAGAGTGTGGCAGGATTGTTGATCTATGCTTTCCCACCTTTTCCCACATTCCCTTTTTTGTCCATGCCTGACCCTAATATGAGAAGCTACATAGTAATAATAATTTATAATGATAGAGCTAATGCACTGACTATTTATTCTTTCCTGGTATTGTTTTAGGTGTTTTCGTATTTATAATTCACTTAATCCTCACAACAAACCTGTGAAGTAGGTATATTATTGTGGTAAACGTTCCAAAGTTGTTCAGTTCCTAATCCCCAGAATCTGTGAATATGTTATATTACATGGCAAGGGAAACGGTTTCACATGGAATCAAGGCTATTAATCAGCTCTTAAGATATGGAGATCATCCTGGAATATCTAGGTGGGCCCAATGTAATCATAAGCATTCTTTAAATGTGGAAGAGAGAGGCAGAAGGTCAGAGTCCGAGAGAGTTAAAGAAGCTCTTCTGTACTTTGAGGATAGAGGAAGAGGTAAGGAAGGAAGAGGTAAGCCAAGGAAGGCAGGCAGCGTCTAGAAGCTGTTAAAATCAAGTAAACATATTTCCCTCTTGAGCCTCAAGAAGGACACAGCCTTTCTGACAGCTTAATTTTAGCCCAGTGTGATCCATTTTGGATTTCTGAACTCCAGAACTGTGTAATAATACATTTGTGTTGTGATAGGCCACCGAGCTCATGGTAATTCATTCCAGAAACAATAGGAAGCTAATGTAATTATCATACTTATTTGGCAATGATGGGATAAGAAACAGAGGTTAGGTAACTATGGTATTGTTTTCGTAAAGTCAGCTTTCTTATCAGTTACCAATAGTACAATGTATCCTTTTTTAGTGCACAATTTTATGAGTTTTGATAATTACATATAGTCATGAAACCAAACCCAAGATGAAGATATCAAACTTTTCCATCACCTTAATAAGTTCTTATGCCTCCTTTGCAGTTAGAACTTCTCTCCACCCCAAGTGCCTAGAAACTTACCTATTTTTTTTGTCTGTACGATTTTGTCTTTTGCAGATTGACATATCAATGAAATAATAGTTGTGTGAATAGCTTGGCAATTCTTGTCCAAAAAAAGTGTATAAAACTGGACAAAATGGTCAATAACAATCATGTAAGGCACAGAAAATTGACCAAAAATAGATAACAACTTGAGAAGTATTAATTCCTAAAAACCTGTGAGAGTTTTGGGTAAGGATGGCAAGAGTTTCTGGCAATTTCCCTGGGACTGCTTACATCTTCAGTCCCTGTTTAGATGACAGGAACTAGATTCACAAGTTGTGGCTGGGTGCAAAAACCTGTGGTTTTGCTGCCAAAGGAGACAGACTGACCCAATTCAGGGTAGGAGGCAAAACCCCTGCTTTGCTGATTAGCAATGGTGATAGAGTCAACTGGGAATGGGCACGAAAATCTTCCAGGTGGATATTTCATGGGGAGACAAGGAAGCCCTTGAAATGCTCAGATAAGCCATGTGCCCACATGCTGACTGGGAGCCTATGCATGTGCAAGAGAGAGCTAAGGGTCCGGGAGCGGGTGGGGAGGGGGGCGGGGGGAGAAGAAGGAGAAGAAGAAAGCCTAGGAAGACATGAAAACAGGCTGGCTGCAACATCGATTGCATTTCACAAACCAATACAGATAAATTGGCAGAGGCTGGAAACTGCATGGTCAAGGTGATTGAACAAAACCTCTGGCTCAAGCATTAGCTAACCCCTTAGGAAAATACAGGGGGCAATACCTAGGAAGCCAGGCTAAAAAATCAACATAAGAATGAAAAACCTGAACAGAGACATCAGCGACTCTGGAGCAGATAGATTCTGCAGTTTAAATACAGACAAAGACTTTTTAAAAGTCCAATAAACCCAGAAAAATAAAAAAAGAACCCAGAGTTGCTACAATAGATAATCTAAAATGAGCACTTTTAAAAAGAAAAAAAAAAAAAAGACATACAAAGAAATAATAAAGTGTGACTTTTACTCAGTTACAGAAACAGAATCTGTCAATAAAAACTGACTCTGTATGGTTCATCTGCTCCATTTAGCAGAGATTTAAATGCACCCATTATAAGTATATTCATGGAAGGAAAGGAAATGCTGTTCAAAGAATAAAAGTAAATTAGGATGACAATGAGTTAGTAAATAAGGAATATTGGTAAAGAAATGTAAACTATATAAAAGGAAATAAATTCTAAATTTGAAAATTATAACTAGAATGAAGTGACCGACAATATATTTGAGATGGCAGAAGAAAGAATCACCATGAATGTGAGAATCACCATGGATTCCAACTATCTCCTATCTCCAGCCAGGAGATAGAGGGGAACAGAAAAAAATATTTGAAGAAATAGTGGTTAAAATAAGTAGGCTAAAATTTGATGAAAAATATGATGTCCCAGGTCCCAGAAATTTAATGAACCCTAAGAAAGATAAACACAAAAAGAACACCACCTATACACATTGTCAGACTGTGAATGTCAATGGCATAAAAGAAAATCTTGAAAGCAGCAAAACAAAAATGATTTGCAACAATATGATTAGTAACTGATTTCTTATTGGAAACAATGGAGACCCAAAGGCAGTGTGGAATGAAATATGCCAAGTATTAATGAAGAAAAATAAAATAAATGAAGAATTAAATATTATATATGTATATATGTGTGTATGTGTATGTATTATATGTTATATATAAAACTAAAAATCAGCAGAGGAAGTAATACGGTAAACTAAAAATGTTATTCCAAAGGAAGGCAATGAAAGAGGAATGAGAAATACATGAGCTATAGGAAAAAACCCAGCAAAATGTAAATCCAAACTTAACAATAATTATGTAAATGTAAATGGACTAAACTGTAATCAAAGGCAGTGTTTGCCAAATTGAATAAAAAAGTAAGATTCATCCCTATGCTTTCTGCAAGGGAAATGCTTTATTTATAGATAAAGAAATAAATAGTTGAAGTAAAAGATGGAAAAAGCGATATGCCATTCAAACAGTAACTCTAAATAACCTGAAGTAGTTATATTAATATCAAAGTAGAGTTTAAGACAAGAAGTATTACTAGAGACAGAAACAGACTTTTCTAATTAATAAAGTGGCCAATACACTAAAAAGATTTAGCAATTGCACTTAAATAAATTTACTTAAACAGGGTCCCTAAATAAATTAAGCCAAGTCTTACATAATTACAACAGAAAAAGATAACTCAATAATTATAGAAATTTCAATACTTGTCTCACAGTAATTGACAAGGCAACTAGGAAAATAAAAAGCAGTAAGATTACAGAAGACTTGAATAACCCTATCACCAACTTGACTTGACATATTGAGAACTTTTCGCCTGAGAACGGCAGAATGCACCTACTCTTCAGTGCACAAGACCCATTGTCCAAGATAGACCTCCATGCTAGGACATAAAACAAGTTTCAATAATTTCAAATGGATTGAAATCATATCAAGTATATTCTCCAACCACAACAGAATTAAATTAGAAATAAACAACAGAAAGAAGTCTGTGGTTAGAGGAAAAATTGTAACTTTAAGCACTTACAGTGGAAAGGAAGAAAGATTTAAAATCAATAATCTCAGCTTCCACTTTAAGAAGCTAGGAAAACAGAGCACCAAATCCGGTGCCATAAGAGGAAGATGAAAATAATAAAATCGGAGTGGAAATCAATGAAACAGAAAAGAGAAAACCATTAGAGAAAAATCAATGAAACTAAAAGTTAGTTCTTTGTAAAGATCAACACAGTCAATAGCTATTTTGCTAGACTAATAAAAATAAAAGAAGGAGATAGAGAAACTAGAGCAGAACAACAACATTAGATGTTGACCTTGATCTTACCTCTGTCAGATATAGATTGCAGATAGTGGAACTCCCAAGATAAATTTGGAGATCCAAGATTGGAGGCCACTAGCTTCTCATGCTTTATTTGGAATACTAGGTCGTGTTAGTCAAACAGATATTTTGACATAATGACATGGAAACAGTAGACAGAGAGGGCCTGCCATAATCCACAGCCTCCTGCAATGCCAAAGAATTTTAGAAGAGCATCCAGATGTTCTCCATGCCACAAAGAAAGGTTTGGAACCTAGCTAAGAAACAGTTAGCAAGAGGATTCTCTAGGGTTTGATGAGGGACACAAGAAGAATGTTTTTCCTTTGAGAAAGTTGAGTTTCTTCATCTGTAAGATAGTATTAATCACTATCTACTTGCACTTATTCTACAAAACAATAAGGTTGTTTTAATACTTAAATGATACAAAGTATGTGAAAGGTGCTTTATAAGTGTTCATAAGCACTGTAAAATGTTATTTCTCTCTCTATTAATTGTTGTCTATTTGTGGTAAGGGGTCTTTTTGTAATTATTCCACTTAATTTTCCTCTAGTTTGTAAATTTTCAAAAGCTTTTCAAACTATTACAGAAATTTGCTGTTTTATAGATTTCTTTTGTAAAAAAAAATAAGCTGAAGTCTTGTTCACATTAAGTTCTGTAAAATTTTATTCTCTCATAAATTTCTGCTCGATGTAACACATGAAAGTAAGTTCATCTTTTTCTGAAAATTTTTAAAAGATTTTATTTGACAAAGAGAGGCAGCGAGAGAGGGAACACAAGCAGAGGGAGGGGGAGAGGGAGAAGCAGGCTTCCCACTGAGCAGGGAGCCTGACGTGGGGCTCAACTCCAGAACGTTGGGATCATGACCTGAGCCGAAGGCAGACACTTAACGACTGAGTCACCCAGGCGCCCCAATCTTTTCCTGAATTTTTTACCTCGATCTTTCCACGGCTATACTGATGGACTCTTCTTTTCTTTACTTCTTTAAAACCTGCATTCAGAAAATTCATACTAAAATACAAATGTTTGCAAATAGCTTTAATTGGGGGCGCCACTTGGAGTGTAGATAGGATGGGGAGAGAGATTTGTTTTAGGAGACATCAAAATCTCACACATACTTTGTCCAATCCCCAAATATTCTGATTCGGTAAGTCTGGAGGGACATCTGTATTTTTAAATAGAGTATTTTAAAACACTGCAGCACACTCCTGCTTGCAACCTCTGATCTGAGGGATAAAGCATCCCAGAAGGTTGGGAGTCAGTCAGCACATATGGAGGGTTAGGAAGGGCATCCTGGCCTGTCTGGCATCCTTGAATCACATCACAGAAATAACTGCTTGGTGTCCTAAAACCAGTCAGCACATAGAGCCCTCTCTGATATCGGATGGGCTCTGATGTAACACATGGAGACTTTGTCACCAATGTTATGTTGAGAAATAAGTACAGTGCACTGAGTATTTTACTGTGAGTTCTTTGTCCCCCATCTATGTAGTTCTTTATCTTGGTGAAATTGTTAATGTCAATAACCAGTCAACTATTAATGAAATATAACTCAAGGTAAGCTATATTTTCATCACTCATTGAATTATGCTTTAATTCATACTTCATGGTACTTCATCCTCAGGGGTTAGATTTCACCATTCTATGATTGAATGACTTAGGCATTCATGTTTAGAACAATCTTGTGTCTTAATGAGGTGTTTACATAAACATTTTGCTCCTGAGCAAATAGTAACATTTAACTTACTGTGATTACACTTAAGATGCAAATTTTGTAATAGATGAGGACTTATTTTAAAATAGTTTAATTTCCAATAGAATTTGAAGACAACTCTTAGAAAGAGTTACCATATAAGTTATCTGTACTTTTACCATATAGATTAGTTGCCAAATATGTCATATTTTCATATGCTTTCGTTGATGTAAAATTCATATGATGTTGTAGAGCCTTGACCCTCAACAGCTAGTTCTCCCAGCCATGTGGATAATGGAATTTTAAAGTATATAAAATCTACTAAATAAGAATATTTGGTTTTACAAATAAATGCAATAATGTCAGTTATTACATAAAGTGCACATTTATTAAGTGGTTTCTAAGTGCCAGGCACTGTTCAAGAAATTTTCACATCCATTATTTCAATATGTTTTTTTTCAGAGATGTAACGTAGTAGATTAACAAAACAAACAAATAGTATTAGCCTCTTCTCTGGAAGGAATGATACATGGCATCATGATGCTTAAGTCAAAGGAAATAGCTTTGAAAGCTACTGTTTTAAAATGAAACAGGCCTTGTCACATTCCTTTTCTGAAATATCACCAAAATTTTTGTGTTGTTGGTTTGAGAAGTAGTGAGGAAAGGAGGTGAAGAGAGGACAGAATTACTCTATTTTCTTATTATAGACCTTCTCTTCTGTGCTATATGATGCCAACAGAAATAACTTAAAATATCCCAAGTCCCTTAGAAGGTTGAGAGGTACAGTTTTGCAACATTGTGAGGAAATGGGGTCTCATTCCAAGTCTCGGCTGCCTGGAATGCAAAAGTGTTGGGTTACTTTAAAGTTCTCCCTCTCCCAATGCTCTTTACTACAAGTATCCTGAGACCATGTCAAGGATGGGGCACAGGGATGGCTATTCTTTTAAAGTCCCCTATGAGGTCTCTGGGCTGTCTTTGGTGTCAGGGTGTTTGGGAAAAATTTCGTCTGAACAGTTTTTTTAAACTTATGGGAGAGCAGGGACAAAATAATACATAATATGTCAAAACTCTTAAAATTCCTGTTTTCTTCCTCAGAGCCAAAACCTCAGAACATCAGTGTAAAACTTCCACTTGAATCCCAAGGCCCTTGGAGGAGTTGATTCACTGAACACTCACAATGAGGGAGGGAGCTCTTTCCCAAGAGATGGTGTGGGAGCCAGGCAGGGCTGAGAAAGTTGGGACTCAACTCAAGGTCTGTTCTTACTCACTCTTCTGAGATTAAAAAAAAAAAAAAAAAGACAACTTAGATATTAAAGGGGAAGAAAAATCCAAACTCCTTTTCTTCCTTGTGCATTATAAAATCGAAGATCTAATATAAAGAAGAAACTTCATAGATCATTTGGTCCAAAGACCTACCTAGCGATTAAAGTATTACACTTCTTTTTTTGTTTAATCTCTGATGATGTAAATCGCATATCTGGCTGACTGCATTCTAATTCTTTAGAACTTAAAAGCTTTTTTTTTTTTTTTTTTTAGATTTTGACAATTATATAACAGCTTTCTAACGTGACATCCATTTCCTCTGCCATTCTCAGCCTCATGCTGAAACTGGGGTTTTACCTTCTTTTCTGAAACAGCTAAGTGCTGGAATCTCTCGGTTTTTCTTCTCTAGTTGTCCTCAGAATAAAAGATCCATGATCTTTAGGCAGCAAACACCAGATTCTCTCTCTCACATTTTTGGTGCAGGCTAGATTATTTTAAAATTGAAGATGAGGTTCATACTAACATCCAGAGCATCTTCGTTACCCCCACATTGAATTGCTTTTGTGCACAAAAGCATATTGATGTGATTTGATACATTATTATTTTTAAAAGATTTTATTTATTTATTTGATAGCAAGAGAGAGAACACAAGTAGGCAGAGCTGCAGTAAGAGGGAGAGGGAGAAGCAGGCTCCCTGCTGAGCAGAGAGCCTGACGCAGGGCTCCATCCCAGGACCCTGGGATCATGACCTAAGCTGAAGACAGACCCTTAACTCACCAAACCACCCAGGCAACTCCCATGTTTTGTTTTGTTTTTTTAAATTTTATTTATTTATTTGATAGAGAGAGAGAGGATACATTATTATTTTTAAAACAGCAACTCATAGCACCTTGTTCATCAACAGACTGGCTTATATGTTGCCCAAGAGCTGGTCTAATTAGATCTGAACAAAAATGTCTTCAAACACGGATTGAAGGGATAGAATTCATCTAGACACAAAAGAATTCAGTAAAGTCACTTATTTATTCAATTAATCCAGGGCATTTAGTGTCTATCATTAATCTAGATTTATTTAGTGATAAATGTGGAAGTAACACTGAAGAAGTTTAAGGTTAATATTTTTGAATCTTAACTTACCTCTAGTTATATCTGTGAAGGTAAATTAGTCTTGACACATTAAAATAAATGTTTAAAATAATCGCGAAAGTATTTTGAAAATAAAAGTAAAACTTTTCCCCAAGTTTGCATCTTCAATAATAGATATGTCTTTGACCAGGTCTATTTTAAAATTTTTTTTGCCTTTTTCCCTCATTTTGATTTATCTATGACTTAATAAGAAAAGTCAACTTTAATAAAAACAAGAGCAGAACAAAAACCATTGATTGGTCTATCAGTACTTTGGAAAACTTCAGGATTTTTATTAAAAGTCATCTTAGGTAGAAAAAAATTTATTCTTTTTGTTTTATTAATTTTTAATAAAGTCATTCTTTTAGGCTCTATAGATATATTCAGAAAGTAAATAATTTTGGAAAAATAATGAATTTGAAAAAGGTTTAATTTAATCAGGGCTGACATCAAACAAGATCTCAAGTAAGACTATTTTTTCTGTGGATGGGGGTAAAAGTAACAAAACATTCTTACTTAGTTGATGCCATCAGAAAGAGGATCTAGTTTCTCTCATTTAAAATAAAAAAGGCACAGCAAAGGTAGATTGTGATATTTTAAGTGGAGGCGTTCCAAATACTACTGGCTCAAATTAAATCATCAGGCATTTCCATTAAAGTATCTTTGTGTTGAATTGTATAAGTAATTGCCTACTCTGTGTTTATGTTTAATCTTAAACCCTTTAATAAGTAATAATTTTAAAGGCAGTAATTTATCTGTTTCTCCCCAATGGATTTCAGATATGTAATGGACAATTATCTGTTGTTCTCTGAGGTACAATTGTCTCTTTAAATGAAAAATACCAGTTTCAAAATCTGAGATTATAAAATGAGAAGTTAATTTATTAGTAAATTATTTCCTGGCTTCCAGTAAGAGTGTCATGAATACAATTTATGAACGCAGAACTTTGCTTGAATTGTCTCAACAGTCCATGGATATCAGCTGTTCACCATTTGAAGTGTAGGTATATGATAGACATTTACAAGGATTCTTTTGATTAATTACCTATGGGAATCACAACATAGTAAATAAAAGTCACTCATGGAAACTCAATAAAGCAGGATTAACTACAGGAAACAAATAGTCTTGACTCAAGAAAATTTAGAAAAAAACTTTTTAAAGGACATTTTCAGACAATTCTTCTGAAATGACCATGTTTGTGGGATATTGAAAAGTCAAGGAACTATTCTGTGATCTCTTCACACTTGCTGTCTGATGTTGAAATAAATTCCTATTTGTATTTAAGTAAGCTAAAGATAACGTTTGTTGCCCAATTTCGCATGCGCAAGAACTAAGGTTGATTTCTTTAAACCAAGCAACTTTCTTACGAAGAGTTCAGATTCTACCGTGTACAAGTATATATATGAGAAGAAATTGGTTGACATAGGGTTCGCACAGAATTCAAATCTTAACTTGAATATCTAATGTACTTTGATGAGAAATGGATCAGACTCCTTTTGTTGTGCTGACCCCGGAGATGCAATCTTGAGCATTTCATGTCACTCGAGGAAGAGAGTGACATATCCCAGAGGAGAAAACAGCTCAAAGTGTATCAACTTTTAGAACTTTAGATCAACAATTTTTCAATTACTTTATCTATATTTATGTCAGAAATGAGAGTTCCATTTATGCTGTGTAACAAGCAGCCACAGTATCCGAATAACTTAAAACATCAAAGGTTTAGTTTTCTGCTCACTCTCTTATGTATTTCAGGGATTAGCTTTGGGCTCTAGGCCACATCACCCTCACTCAGGAATGCCAGGTGTCAGGGGTCTATCATTTAGGGAAGAGATTGTGGTGCCCTGGTTTTTCAAGCTTTCTACCTGCAAATGACACATATTCCTTTCACTCCCATATTATAGGCCAATAGGAGTCACATGACTATGTCTAACTTCAAGGGATGGTTAAGCACAATTTTACCACATGACTGAAAGAGGAGAGCAAGAAACAGTAATAAAAATACTAGTGAACAATACTAATGATTATGACTGCCGAGAATATTGGTCACCAATTTCGAGTTTAATATTCTCCTTGCTGCATAAAAATATACTTTCTCCCTCTTGTGGGTAAATAAAATTCCCTGGATTTCTCAGTGTTTCTGTAAAAAGGACTAGCATTCTGAGAGAGGGAGATAAACAGAACATAAGGTTAAGAAATGTTTGCTTTCACTTATCCTAGAAGCATTTTACTCTTCACATATCATGAGAATGATTTCTGTGGCCATTTGGATTAGGCCCCTAGGTTAAGTTTCAAGGTGTCAGAGTGACTGGAAACTCTCTTCCTAGGTATTTACATTCCCAAATCTACGAAGTCCAGAGATTGGCAATATCTCTAGGTCACAAAAGCAGGAGACATGCAGTGTTTATCTGGCCCTTGGAAAGAGGTATTTATAGTCTCAGGATCCTTGCCATCTCCTCTCAAAGGAGCAAAAGGGTTTTGTTTTGTTTTCTTTTGTTTTTCTTTTTCTTCTTCTCCTACCCCTTGAAAGACAGAAACAGCTGTCTTTCTACTGGATGTCAACAAAGAAAATCCATTGTTCTCCATTCCTTTGGAGATACAGACTTTGAAGTTTGTGTTGGTAAAACATTTTATCTGACTTTCCTGAGGCCACGCCTGAGGTAAGAATCAGGGTATGAGGGATCACAATGTCATTATTTACTTGTTAAGTGAATAATGATAGTCTGGCTCTGATCAAGAATACCTCCACCTCATTTATTCATTCAAGATAAAATGAGTAAAGATCAATATTAAAAATAGAACACTTCTGTAAGGGAAACAATCCAAAAGCCAGATCCAGTCACACAGCAGCAAGGCCAGGTCTCTAGTGATATGCAGGACTTGCCCCTCATGAGATGGTGCTGGGGTAGCTCCGTTAAGTCCAGGTATGACACCCCTGGATCCAGAGATTTGTGAATATAGAAAGATATTTGCCTTGCATATGCTCAGTATACAATGACTGCTCAGCTTCAGGACAATCACAATAAACACACCTGTGGGAAAGGGGAAGAATGGGAATCATGGAGCCAACTTGTCCATACAGTGCTGACATTCTGCTGGGGAACATACCGAGGACTCTTCCACTCCTCATACACTCACGTGTTTTGTGGACTGAATGTTAGCTGCATGCCATACCTATTCTCTTTGGACCAAGTGTGCTATCCGTAGAATGATGTCAATCTTCTCTGCTGCTACAGCGTTCCCCATTCATGGCCGGATACATTTAGTAGTTAATTGAATATGTGTGATTAAAGCTCAGCCGGAACTACTTACTGAAGGCAAAGAACCACAGCTGGGATGATATACCTGTGGAATTTCCCATCTTCTCAAAAACATCTAATTTTTTACTGTTTGAGTCTTTCACTCAAACTGCATTATACTGCCTGAAATTTACTTTTTCTATTGTAGGTAAATTTTTTTAGTAATAGTAATTAATACATAAGCACTCTTATTTCTGCATAAACACATACATAGTGCCAATCTGAAAAATGGAGCACAGTCTAATACCCTCTTTAAGCATCATATAAGGAATAGGGCTAAAATATGTCTCAAACATGCAGCCAAGATGAATGGGAATACAACTCTTGGAAACTAATCTTAAAAATTTAAATTAAGTTTTATTGTGATTGAAAATGCCACGTTAAGTGATAGGGCTATCCACCTCAAATTTTCTTTTGAATGAAACACTTAATAATTTGTATGCGTGGTGCATATGTATATTGGAACGGTATCTCAATAATCACACAATATATCTTCATAAGAGGATCTATGCTTTCAGGCTCGAAATAGCATTACTTAAAGAAACTCTATTGGCACTCACATGAAATGTTCACTGATAGGACAACAAACGTTATACTTGAAATTAACTTCAAATAAAAGTGGAAGGTGCAAACACTTTAAAAAGTCAAGTGAAATTTATCCCTCCCTCCTTCCCTGTCTCTGTCTCCTTGCATTCCTCCCCTCTTTCCTTCCTTCCATTTGTTTATACAGGAGACAATTGTTATTCTTATGCATTCACTCTCTGAACAACATTTCATTGAGTACCTGCTGCGAAGCCTTTCTATTACATAATATTCTGTACTTTGGGAAGATATTGTATACCTATTGAATTAAAAATATTTTTTGAGTTTACAGTCTATTCATTAAGTTCAAAATCCAAGTGATATATACAAAGATAAGCGTTTAGACATTCAGCCATCACCCCTGCCGCGGTCAACCTATGTTAACTGAACTCCCTTAGGGAACCATGTTTTATTATGCTATTATGTAAACTTCAAGTGTTTATGTAAGTATAGGCAAATGTAAAGATATATTATTACCTTCCTAAACAAAAGATATGACACTGTTATGTACCTTGAATATATTTTTTTTTAATTAACTGTATGTCCTGGAGATTTTCCATATCACAGTATAGAACTTTCTTCGGTCTTTTTTTTTTTTTTTTTTTCCAAATCTTCACATATGTATCTATACCAGTTCATTTAATCAGTCCTCTTTAGATGAATATAGCTAGCTGTCACTGAATCTTTTGCTAACACAAAAGTACTATAAGAAAATAACCCTCTATGTAAATAATTTTAGGTGTTTCCGCAGGATTAATTCCCATAAGAAAAATTACTGGACAAAAGGGTAAACACATTTTTAATTATATTAAATTTTGTCAAATTGTCCTCCACAAGAGTTGTGATATTTTGTACTCCTACCAAGAATGAATGAAAATGATTTTTTCCATATAACCTCCCCAACAGTGTGCTTTGTCAAACATTTTGACATTTTGGATATTGACCTAAATGATAGGTAAAAGTGTTATTGTATTTTAATGAAGATTTCAGTTATGATGAATGAGGATGCACAATTTTTATTTCTCAGGGGATATTTTTATTTAATTTTCAGTGAATTGTTCATGTTTTTGCTTATTTTTTCTATTGAGCTGTTGGCTTTTTTCTTCTTGATTTCTAGGTATTTACATATTTGGGTATTATGCATTACCTGCAACAAGGTTCTTTTTATTTTTAGGTATGAGATGTGTCTTTCCTTTTGCTTATGGTGTCTTTGAGATTCATTTTTCTTGTGGTGGCATTTAAAAAACTCACTGATCATTTTATCTATCTTACTTTAATGACCTCTGCACTTTGAGTCATGGTTAGAAAGATCTTCTTTCTCTGTTATCAGAAAATACAACTACGTTTCTTTAATACCTTTAGGTTTCATGCTGTGTAGTTATTTTTTCACTTATAATTTATCCTGGATTTTCCAATTGTACAATTATATCATCTGCAAAGAGTGTTAATGTCACTTCATTCTTTCATTTTTCAACTTCTAATAAAAAATGAATTTTGTAGGGGCACCTGGGTGGCTCAGTTGGTTAAGCCTCTGACTTCGGCTCAGGTCATGATCCCAGGGTCCTGGAATTGAGCCCCAAGTTGGGTTTTCTGCTCTGCAGGGAGCCTGATTCTCCCTCTACCTGCCACTCCCCCTGCTTGTACTGTCTCTCTCACTGTCAAATGAATAAATAAAATCTTTAAAAATAAATAAATGTATTTTGTACCATAATTGCAATGGCTAATACCTCTGGCACCTTGTTCATTAGTCATGGTGATGGTGAGCGTTTTTGTCTTGTTCCTGCTCCCACTATCGTTTCCCTATCTGGTGTGCTGGTTTCAGGGCTTGATGTATATATGTGTGGACAGGTGTGCACCCACATGTGTTAGCGAACATTTCAATGATTTTTATTGTTTGCATTTTTTTTTGTAAATAAAAAAAATCAGTAGAGAATTTATCAAATGCCATTTCAGCAACCAGGAAAATAATCATGTAGTTTTTCACCTTAGATCAACACAGAGAATTAAAAGTAATAAAAGATTTTCTAACATTCAGCAATTTTTCTTTATGCCTGCAATAAATTTCACTTGTCTTTGATGCACTGTTATTTTAACGTGCTGCTAGATGGGCTTACTATCATTTTATTTAAGATTTTCTTAAATAGTGAAAATTGGTCAGCATTTCTTTTTTATTTGCCAGTTTGCAATTTTTTTTTGTATTTTAATATCAATGTAACTCACACTTTATTAGAATGATTTGCATTCTTATTTTTAAGTGTGGTTTAGAATAATTTATTTGTATTTTAAGTTTAGAAAAATGCTCTGTGAAATTGTCAAGGCCTACTGTTTATTACTTTGGGGAAAATCTCTTTTATATTTAACTTTTAGTTTGATTTTTTTTTAAAGGATTTATATAGAATCTGTGGCCAAGTTTGGTATATTATATATTCCTGGAAAATACTTTTAAATTTGTTATGTTTAGAGGTAGGAAAGTTTTTTAACATTTAAAAATTATTCTGTTTCTATGCTTTTTTTGTTCTTGTGATCTCTCTTTCTGTGCACCTAGTTTTCTTCCTTCTTTCTTTTTCTTGATCATAATAGCTAAGATTTGATCTACTTTTTATTTTTATTACATTGTTTTATTTTAATAAATTTTGTTATTAGTTCTAATCCGCTTTTCCCCATTTTTTTGTGTTCTAATTCATTCATTTTTGTCTTTATTTCTACATTTATTCATTTCTTCTTCTTTTTCATGGTTTATATCCAAAATATATACTACCTCCATTATCATTACTTTCTGGATAGTTTGAATTTTTGGTTTACAGTTCTTTGATCTAAAAGTTTTTTAAACAAGATTTTAACTTTTAAAATTTAAACAAATAAAATGGTTTCTAAATGGAAAGACTTTTGTTTCTTATTTTGTATTAATTATTGAATTCATTGTATTGTGGTCAGAGAATGCTTTTTGTATTATTTTTACACTTTTAGATTTATGAAGTCTTTTATGACCTAATACATGATCTTTTTTATGCATATGGCTTGGGCCCTTGTGCCTATTATCAGGGAAATATTTGCATAAGTGCATCAAACCTACTTTTAAAAAATATATTGTTTAGGTCTTCATTATTCTTATATATGTTTTCATCCATGCAATCTGTCTTTAATTGGCTGGTGGATTTTTAAAAATACTGTATTATATAAGTAACATGTCATTTAACAAAATTGAAATATTTTGATCAAATGATTTTTACATTTCAGTATCTTTCTCTCCCATTTCTCAACATAGTTGCAATATAATGCAGATGTTAACTGGAGGATTTCCAGATAGTGTTTTAACTTGACCACAATTTGTTAAAAGTCAAAGGTCAAAAACTGTCCTGTTGTCAAGAGGGCAGATTCTGGACATGGAATTCCCCACACAATGTTGCATTTGTAGTTTCAACACCAACTCTTGCTTGGTGAACCTCGTCCTTCTCTCTAATGAAAGCTTATGAAAAATGAAGCAATTCTTTTGTTATTTCTCTAAAATGGACATAATGGTTTAAGTTGATGAAAGTTGCTGCCATGGAGCACTATTTATATAAAATGTGACTCTGTCTACTTAGGGTCAAATTCCTTACATTCCAAAGACATGTGTGTCACTCTTTCCCCACAAGAGAATGCTTTTCTACAATTCATCAAAGTTCATTGTACTTGTGTAAGTGGACACATCCATTATGCACAGTGAGGTCTCAAAAAGATGAAGGGGATGTCAGAGAAAAATGATGACTCCTGATCTCATACAAAATGTATGTATTCTATGCAAGTTAAAGATGCAAATACAAAAAATATGCCTAGAGCCCACTGTGAAAGAAGAAAGCAAGAAATGTTCTTTCGATGTATTCTTCTCTATGTCTAATCTTTTGCTTATTTAGAAATACAGGAGGTTAGTAATGCTTATTTGAAGCAGACTCATTTGATTCTAGACAGTGAACATAGAACTTAAAAATACTTAGTTTTAAAAAATCTTATTTATTAAATAAGAACTAAAAGCTCTCTAGTAACAATATAAAAATATGAAAAGAACATGGAGCTATAATTCACAGAAAGGAAATATAGTTGGCCCCACAGAAATCATAGAAAAATAATCATAGAAAATTCTAACATAACCTTGAAACAGTGTTATCATGATTCTGTATAACATTGTAGAAGTTCTTTTTTAAGAAGGCAATTTCAGTGATGGTAAGGGTGTGATTTGGTGGTGGTAAGGGTGCCATTATGATGAACTGCTGATGGGCCTATAAACGGGTCCAACCCATTGTGTAGCAATGTGGGTAAGTACGTAATGGCAAAATACAGTGATGGTAAGGGTGCCATTATGATGATCTGCTGATGGGCCTATAAATGGGTCCAACCCATTTGTGTAGCAATGTGGGTAAGTATGTAATGGCAAAATACCATGACCCAGAAAAGCACTTCTTATATTCAAAGGAAATACCAGGATATGAGTACAATGTGTATATACAAGTATATGACTGTTGACATATTATTTATGACAAAGACATTTCCAACTGTCTCCTTGGACACATACTTAATGTTTGATAATGGGGGAAATAATTTGTAGCATATTGATAATATGGGAAATTACATAGTTACATAAAATTATTATTTTTTTAAAGACCTTATCTATTTATTTTAGAGAGATAGAGAGAGAGTGAGCGCATACACAAGTGGAGGGAAGGGCAGAGGGAGAGGCTGAGTGTGGAGATGGACACGGGGCTCGATCCCAGGACCCTGAGATCATGACCTGAGCAGAAATCAAGAGTTGGTCGCTTAACTGACTGAGCCACACAGGTACCCCAAAATTAGTATTTTTGAAGGAAATTTTGCGTCATCAAAAATTATAGTATAACACTAAGTAAAATGAAAGCTAGCGGCGTGCTTCTATTTGCCTATTTATCTTTATATGCAGACGCAAATATACAGCAATATTTTTAGGGACACATTCTTACAAACATACATAGAAACTAAAATTATTAGAAGTAAAACTCTACCATGTTAATAGTAGGTAGATATTACTGGATGAGAGGATTATATAATTTTAATTTTCTTTTTATATTTTAAGTATTTTCCAGTTTCTTTACTAACTATACATGAGGGAAAAAATTAACTATGGATTTTTACTGGGGGAGGCTATTTCTACTTATTTACCTTTAATTTTACTTTATCACCAATCATTTTTGCAGGATTATCAGAATAGCCAATGATCACCTTATTGAATTCAGTTTCGTAATGCAATGTTTCAGTGATCAGTTGCAGATTCACACTTCTAGCTTATCATCTCTTCTCTTCTTTCCCAGTGATTAATTCCCAACTCCATTCTGAAGCACCTTCATCATGTGTGGAATCCGAATGAAAAAACCATGTCCCTTTGTAATGTTTAAGTAACCATATTGCTTAGAAATGGAGAAAAAAAGTATAAAAATATTAAGCAGCTATCACAAAAAAAGTACTAGGTACTTTTATTGGAATGAAATATAAACAGAGAAGGGTTTAATCTTCAAATGTATCTTTTACTAAAAAACATAGATGGAAAATTAAGTGGAGAGCTGCATTAATGTGGAATTGTTTAACCGAAGTGGTAACATGGTGAGAATTTTCTCTTCAGTTTATTGAAAACAATACTGGGCTGAAGATTTGTTAGGGCTGGTACTTGCTCCATGTCCAATTACAGTGTACTAGCATATTGTAATGTTGCTTTTTTAGTAGCATGTGATTGGACTCAATGATTACTTCAAGATAGCAGAGGAGATCTGGTAGTCCCAAGTGCACACAGCCTTAAACTGTTAACTCACCTGGGAACCATATGTGTAATGACATAGGAATGATGGATCTTCAAAGTCAGACCCTCTGCCTAAGTAATTTTTGATCTATCACAAAGATTGGTGAGATGGGTGTGTACCAAATAGCTTTGTGGATATAGCACACATATGCCTGATTTGATCCTCCTCTTGAAAATATTGAGGAATATAGAAGATCATTCTGCTGGGTGGCTAAGTACAGTTGTCCCTCAAACAACATGGGGGTTAAGGGCATAGACCCCCACCCCCATACAGCTGAAAATCCACATATGACTTTTTAAAAAAATTTTTATTTAAATTCCAGTTAGTTAACATACAGTGCAATATTAGTTTCAGGTGTATAATATAGTGATTCAACACTTTTATACATTGCTCAGTGCTCATCATAAGTGTGCTCTGAGTTCCCTTCATCTATATTACCCATCCGCTCACTCAGCTCCCCTCTGGTAACCATCAGTTTGTTCTCTATAGTTAAGAGTCTGTTTCTTGGTTGTCTCTTTCTCTTTTCTTTCCCTTTGTTCATTTGCTTTGTTTTTTTAAATTCCACATATGAGTGAAGTCATATGGAATTTTTCTTTTTCTGACTGACTTATTTTGCTTAGCTTAATACTCTCTAGCTCCGTAGTCATTGTAAATGGCAAAATTTCATTATTTAATGGCTGAGTGATCCCATTGTATATATACCACATCTTCTTTACCCATTCATCTGTCAGTGGACACTTGGGCTCTTTCCATGGTTTGGCTATTGTTGATAATGATGCTGTAAACACTGGGGTGCATGTATCCCTTTGAATTAGCATTTTTGTGTTCTTAGTGTAAATACCTAGTAGTGCAACTGCTGGATCATAGGGTAGTTCTATTTTTAACTTTTTGAGGAAACTCCATACTGTTTTTCCAGTTTGGCTGAACTAGTATGCATGCCCACCAACAGTGCAAGAATGTTCCACTTCTCTACATCCTCACCAGTGCCTGTCATTGCTTGTATTTTAGCCATTCTGACAGGTGTGAGGTGATCTCATTGTAGATTTGATTTATATTTCTCTGATAAGCAGTGATGTTGAGCACATTTTCATGTGTCTATTGGCTATCTGGATGTCTTCTTTGGAGAAATGTCTATTCATGTCTTCTGCCCCCCTTTTTTTAACTGGCTTATTTGTTTTTTGGGTGTTGAGTTTGAGAAGTTCTTTATAGATTTTAAATACTAACCCTTCACCAGATAAGTCATTTGCAAATATCTTCTCCTATTCCATAGGTTGCCTTTTAGTTTTGTTGATTGTTTCTTTCACTGTGTAGAAATTTTTTATTTTGATATTGTCCCAATAATTTATTTTTGCTTTTGTTTCCCTTGCCTCTAAAGACATATCATAAAGGAAGTTGTTACAGCCAGTGTCAAAGAGGTTACTGCCTGTGTTGTCCTCTAGGATTTTGATCGTTTCAAGTGTCACATTTAGGTCTTTCATCCATTTTGAATTTATTTTTGTGTATGGTGTATGAAAGTTGTCCGGTTTCATACTTTTGCATATTGCTGTCCAGTTTTCTTAACACCATTTGTTGAAGAGACTGTCCTTTTTCCATTGGATATTCTTTCCCACTTGTTGAAGATTAGTTGACCACCTCTTTGGTTTGGTTTATTCCTAGGTTTCTTTTTTTTTTTTGTGCAATTGTAAATGGAATTGATTCCTTGATTTCTCTTTATGCTGCTTCATTAGTGGTGTACAGAAATGCAAGAGATTTCTGTACATTGATTTTGTATCCTGTATGTTCCCTCTAAACCTATTTTGTTAAGGGTTTTTATCATGAATGGATGCTGTACTTTGTCAACGCTTTTTCTACATCTATGGAAATGATCATATGGTTGTTATCCTTTCTTTTATTAATGTGATATATCACGTTGATTGATTTGTGAATACTGAACCACCCTTGCAACCCAGGAATAAATTCCACTTGATCATGGTGAATGATTCTTTTAATGTACTGCTGGGTTTGAGGTTTTTTAGTATTTTATTAAGAATTTTTTGCATCCATGTTCATCAGGGATATTGGCCTGTAGTTCTCTTTTTTTTTAGTGGAGTCTTTATCTGGTTTTGGTATCAGGGTAATGCTGGCCTCATAGAATGAATTTGGAATTTTTCCTTCCTCTTCTATTTTTTGTAACAGTTTGAGAACTCATCTTTAAATGTTGGTAGAATTATTATGTGAATTCATCTGGCTCCAGACTTTTGTTTGTTGGGAGTTTTTTTTTATTACTGATACAATTTCTTTGCTGTTCAAATATTCAGTCTGTTCAAATTTTCTATTTATTTCTGTTTCAGTTTTGGTAGTTTATATGTTTCTAGGAATTTTTCCAATTCTTCCAGGCTGTCCAATTTGTTGGCATACAGTTTTTCATAACATTCTCTCATAATTGTTTGTATTTCTGTGGTGTTGGTTGTTATTTCTCCTCTCTCATTTGTGATTTTTATTTATTTGGGTCCTTTCTCTTTTCTTTTGATATGTCTGGCTACAGGTTTATCAATTTTATTAATGTTTTCCATGAACCAGCTCCTGGCTTCATTGATCCATTCTATTGTTTTTTGTTTTGTTTAGTTTCTATATAATTTATTTCTGCTCTAATCTTTATGATTTCCTTTCTTGTGCTGGCTTTAGGCTTCATTTGTTGTTCTTTTTCTGGCTCCTTTAGGTGTCATGTCAAGTTGTTTATTTGATATTTTTCTTGCTTTTTGAGTTAGGCCTGTATTGTTACATACTTCCATCTCATGACCACTTTTGCTGCAACCCAAAGGTTTTGGACCATTGTGTTTTCATTTTTATTTGTTTCCAGGCATTATTGTAATTCTTCTTTGATTTCCTGGTTGACCCATTCATCATTTAGGAGCATGATGTGTAGCCTCCATGTATTTGTGGTCTTTCCAAATTTTTTTCTTTTGGTTGACTTTTAGTTTCATAACATTATCGTCAGAAAAGGTGCATGGTATGATTTCAACATTTTTGTATTTGTTGAGGCCTGTTTTGTGATCTAATATGTGATCTGTTCTGGAGAATATTCCATGTGCACTTGAAAAGAATGTGTATTCTGCTGGTTTGGATGGAATGTTCTGAATATATCTATTAAGTCCATCTGGTCCAGTGTGTCATTCAAAGCCATTGTTTCTTTGTTTATTTTCTGTTCAGATGGTCTGTATATTGATGTAAGTGTGGTGTAAAACTCCTCTACTGTTTTAATGTTTTTATCAATGAGTTCCTTTATGTTTGTTGTTAATTATTTTATATATTGGGTGCTCCCATGTTGGGTGCATAAATATTTACAGTTGTTATATCTTCTTGTTGGATTGTCCCCTTTAAGATCATATAATACCTTTCTTTGTCTTTTCTTCCGGTCTTTGTTTTAAAGTTTAGTTTGTCTGATATAAGTATTGCTACTCTGCCTTTCTTTTGACATCCATTTGTGCATCTGCAGGTGTCTTTAGGTCTAAAATCAGTCTCTTGTGACAGCATATAGATTTTTTTTTTTTTAATCCATTCTGACACCCTACATCTTTTGATTGGAGTGTTTAGTCCATTTACATTCAAAGTAATTATTAATAGATATGTACTTAGTGCCATTTTGTTACTTGTTTTGTTATTGTTTCTGGAGATTTTCTCTGATCCTTTCTTGTCTTTGTCACTTTGGGCCTCTCCTTTGCACTTAAGGAATCCCCTTTAACAATTTCTTGCAGGGCTGGTTTAGTGGTCACAAACTCCTTTAGTTTATGTTTGTTTGGGACACTCTTTATCTTTCCTTCTATTCTGAACGATAGCCTTTCTGGATAGAGTATTCTTGGCTGCAGATTTTTCTCATTCAGCACTTTGCAAATAACATGCCACTCCCTCCTGACCTGTCAACTTTCTGTTGAGAAATCTCCAGTTAGCCTTATGGATTTTCCCTTGTAAATTAAGGACTTTTTTGTCTTTCTGCTTTCAATATTTTTTTTCTTTATCACTATATTTTGCAAATTTAGATACAATATGTCTTGGTGTTGGCCTGCTTTTGTTGATTTTGATGGGAGTTATCTGTGCCTTCTGGATCTGGATGTCTGTTTCCTTCCCCAAAGTATGGAAATTTTCTGCTATTAATTCTTGAAATAAATTTTCTTCCCTCCTTTCTCTCTTTTCTTCTCCTGGGACTCCTATAATACGAATGTTATTACATTTGATGGAGTCACTGAATTCCCTGTCTATTCTTACATTCCATAATTCTTTCTCTCTTTAGTTCAACTTCATTATTTTCCATTATTTTGTCTTCTATATCACTAATTCTTTCCTCTGCTTCTTCCAGCCTGCTGTTCATTACATCAAGCCTGTTTCTGCATTCTTCATTTCTGATTGATTATTTTTTGACTCTTTATGGTTAGGGTCTCCCTGATGTCTTCTATTCCTTTCTTAAGCCCAGTGAGTATCCTTATGATTGTTGCTTTAAATTCTCCATCAAACATGTTACATTTGTTTCACTTAGATCTCTGGCTTTGGCCTTATCTTGTTCTTTCATCTGGGATAAGTTCCTCCATCTTGGTATTTTGTCTAAGTCTGCCTTCTTCTGTGTGTTAGAAAAGTCAGTTATTTCTCTTGCTCCTGAAGGTAATGGCCTTATGAAGAAGAAGTCAAGTAGTGCCCCACGCCTGAGGAATCAGGGAGTATCTCCAGTGTGTGTTGTGAGTACTATGCTGTTGTGTTGTGGCTGCTTTATCCTTCAGGCCAATTGTCTACAGAGGCTCTCCTCGCCTGTTGTGGGCAGTGTTTTGTCTCTGGCATGAGTGTGGTAAGTTTTAACTAGATGCACATTGGTCTGCTTGTGAAGTGAGACCTGACACTAACTCCACCATAACTGAGGCACTGCAGAACCCTCTGGTTGGAAGAAGTGGTGGGCTTGTGCTGGTCTTCTGGGGGAGGGGCCCACCACTCTGGGACTGAGGCAAGCTTGACTGAGAAGGGCAGTTTCTCTAGAGAATGGGGGGATGAGGGTGGAGATTGGTGTAAAGAAGTTGTCAGCACTGAGCTACTCCCTCAGGTGGCTCTGTGTCTATGCTGAGTGGCAGGGGAGGGAAATGGTACCAGCCAGCTCCTTTGTGCCTGGGGAGGCATCTCTGTAAACAGTGATCCTGATGAAAGCTCTCCTAGAATAGCAAATAATTTTCCCTCTGTGTGCCCCAGACATCTCTCTTTAAGTTTAAAACATTTTTCAGAGCTAAAAATATATACTCTGACAAAAATAGCAAACATGCATACTTATTCACTTGCCTTTATTGTAACCCTTAGCTAGTGTCATTTCTGACATATATGTGTGATTACTTTTTTTCTCAGAAGGTAGTACACTGGGCGCTGACTGGTACTCTTCAACACAGGACTTAAAGACAATGAGAGTATAATTATAAGGCAAAAGGACATTTTCTTATGTATATGGAATATTACGCAAAAATGAGCAGTAATTAAAAAACATTATTATCAAATAGGTATTGAAGTGGAAATATTCCCTTAAAACTGACATCTGAGAACTCTCAAACTTAAAAGATATCTTTGAATCAAGTGCACTTCCTGAATTATCCAGATTGGTTTTACTTGAATGAAGCCCTGTTCACCTTCACTTATTCTTCCAACTCATTGTAGATTTATCTGATTTGCAACTGAAACAGTGGTAAAAATATTCGTCTGATTTAGTTATTATTTAACTCTTATAATACAAATATTGTATCAAATGCTGTACAAAACCAATTATAATATTCCTCTAAAGTTCTGCATTTGAGACCATCTTGTTTAGTCTAGGAATTGAAAGAATTAGATGTTTCTAAGGCTCCTTATTTATCATGCAAATTATAGCCCTAGAATCTCAAGAAGACAGTAGTCAGCCTTCTATAAGCCCTACATCCGGTCAAGCTTATAAGAAAATCCAGTTTATTTCCTCCTTTGACACCAGGAGAAATTTTGAACCACACAAACCTTGGTCTGCTTGAGGGACTCCTCGCTCCAGCCCTATTGCTTCATTACAGTAAAAGCTAAGCTAATATCCTTTCCCTGCTGTCCTCAAGCCATTTTCAGACCTGCCTGGAAGCCTGCACTTCTTCCCTGGAAAGCTTAGTTATGTGAGTAATAAAGCTTTCCATGCACTCTTAGTGTGTGTATAGTGACATACCATCTCTACATAAGAACCAGATTTGAGCAGAGATCCATCCTGCCTTGTGGACTGATCACAGCATAGATCAGTGGGTTATACCCAGTTATAAAAATAAGAGATCTAAGAAATAATTCTAATTCCTCTTCACAAAACAAATATTTAAGTATTTGAAATTCATGATTGCTTTTCTGATTCTTTCTTCTTCAACCTGCTTATGTCCAGTTTGTTTTATTTTTCTCAGGATCTGATATACAATTTATTTCTGAGCATTTGACTTAGGCTTCCAATTTTCCTTGTTCAGATAATAATTTGGATAAAACTTCTATATCTTTTTGATAACTTTCCCCTTCAAGTGTTATGTTAGTTCATTCTAGGTGTTAGCCTTAACATAGCTGGACACTCATCTTCTGTACTGATCGATTTGTGTGAAAATGCATTACTATTGGTGGCTTATCTTTTGTCTACCATTCCTTGATCATTAGATTAGTGTATCTCCCAGATGATTCCTTGCACTCCCACCTACTACATCTCTGAAGAAGTGATTTAATGCCACGTTCAAAGCCTTCTTGGCTCGCCCCACAGAGGCAGTAAATTTGGTCATATGCTGAACTGTAGCATCATGCTGAGCTCCAGATGGATCTGGACTGGATCTCAATTTATGATATAAATCTAGACCTACAAATCCCTAGTCCAAGACAGAGGATTAACAAACTAGCTGGAACAAAGGAGAAAATGCCATTCTCTTTTCTTAGCTTTTCCACAAAGGAATTAAGCATTGTTTGTTATGTGACTCCTGGAAATAAGCCTAGGCCTTGTGGCCACGAGATGCTCAGTTGCCATCGATGGAAATGAGACCTTGAAACTTCTACTTTGATATCCAGCACTGTCAAGTCTTTTCCCCACTGTATATTCTTGTCACCTTTGTCATAAGTTAATTATTGTTGTGGGTTTATTTCTGCGGTCTTTGTTTTGGTCCACTGATCCCTGTGTCTACTGGTATATGCCTTTTTTAATTTGTATTTTTTTTAAGTAGGCTCCATTTGCAGAATGGAGCCCAATGTTGGGCTCAAACTCATGACCCTGAGATCAACACCTGAGCTGAGATCAATAGTCAGAAGCTTAACCGACTGAGCCACCCAGGTGCCCCTACGCATTTTTAAAAAAATCTTTTAATTGTAGTTTTGGTGTAATCTCAGGAAGAGTTCAAATTAAATATGTATGTTCCATCCCCTGTCTTTACCAAGGTATCTACCACTTTGGCTGCTATTCTTCAATATATCCTAATTTGGGATCCACAAGAATACCCAAAGCTAATAAAGATTCTATCATGACTCAAGATAGTGAAAATTCCAGAGACTTATTCATGTATGATGGAGAATGTAGGTGGTTACCACAAGGCTGACATTAACCTTGGAACAAGGAACTACCATTTATGGTTCTTGTCACACTCAGAGCTCATGAGGAAGTTCATAAGTCTGAATTAAACAGCAATCTTGAAATCAGTTGTTAGTCTTGGGAATTTTATAACCAATGGTAGGATAGCTATTATTGAATATTTGTATCTTCTTTAAATTCATATGTTAAATCCCTAATTCCCAACGTTATGGTATGCAGAAGAGGTGTGGGTTTTGGGAGGTAATTCAGGTTAGATTAGGTCATAAGTTTTGAATTTTCTTGCTGAGATTGGTTGCCTTTTAAGTAGAAGGAAAAAGAAAAAGCATTCCCTCTCTTTGTGTGCACACACTGAAGAAAAGCAAAGTGAAGACGCAGTGAGAAGGTGGCTGTCTGTAAGCCAGCAAGAGAGCTCTCAGCTGGAACCAAATCTGCTGGCACCTTGATCTTGGACTTTCCAAATTCCAGCACTGTGAGAAATAAATGTCTGTTCTTTAATCCACTCACTCTATTATATTTTGTTATGGCAGCCTGAGCGGACTAAGACAGTGGCCAGCCCTGCCTATAAGGACATTAATGGTAAAATACGGCGTTATAGCATTTCCTAGTGTTCTTGACACTTTGGCTGAGCTTACCATGCTAGACTTCAAGGGATAAGCACTTAAACATAAGAGGCATCTGGATATTAATTATGGGTAAAATGTGTACTCTGAAAGCCATGTAGGCTTGAGAGAGAAGTAGAGAAGTGAAAACACTGGTATAAAAACAGACAAATATAGATCAATGGAACAAATAGAGAGCCCATATATAAACCATGCATATATGTTCAATTAATTTTTGACAAAGGAGCCAAGAAAATAACAATGAGATAAGGATAATCTTTTCAATAAATGGTGTTGGGAAAACTGGACAATCACATGCAAAAGAATGAAACCAGACCATTATCTTACACCATAAACAAAAATTAATTCCAAATGGATTAAAAACTTGAATATGAGACTCAAAACTATAAACCTCCAAAAAAAGAGGAGAGGGTAAACTCCCTGACAGTGGTCTTGACAGTGCTTTTTTGAGGGGATTTTACAACAAAAGCAAAGGCAACAAAAATAAAAACAAACAAGTGGAACTACATCAAACTAAAAAATCTTTTACACAGCCTAAGAAACCATAGATAAAAAGAAAAGGCAACATATGAAATGGGAGAAAATATTTACGAACCACATATCTCATAAGGGTTAATATCCAAAACATACAAGGAACTCATATAACTCAACAGAAAAAACCCCAGAATGCCTGAATGACCCAACTAAAAAATAGGCAAAGAACCTAAATAGACATTTTTTCAAAGAAGACATATAAATGCCCACAGGTACTTGAAAAGATACTCGATATCATCAATCACTAGGGAAATGCATATTAAAACCACAATGAGATATTACCTCATGCCTGTTAGGGTGGCTGTTATCAAAATGACAAGACATAACAAACACTGGCAAGGATGGGAAGGAAAAGGAACCCTTGTAAACTGTTGGTGGGAATGTAAACTGGTGCAGCCACTATAGACAACATATGGAGGTTGCTTAATAAATTAAAAATAGAACTACCCTATGATCCAGCCTCTCCACCTCTGGGTACATACACAAAGGAAAGGGAATAAATAGTTTTAGTGAGAAGCTGATGAAGTGCATTGGGCAAATACTGACCCTGGGATAGATGCTATGGGAAAGATATTTCCAACAAAAGGATGCATATGCACCGGTTATATCTCTAGTCATAAAGTTGCATTAAAGAGCTGTGTCGTCTGGAAGAATAGCTTGAAGGAAATGAGAGGCTGAAACCAGACCAAAATGAGTCAGAGTAAGATATAATAAAGTGAATCCATGCAGTGTAAACCATTGTGATAAGCAGTTTGGATCTGAAAGGAAACCTGGAAGGGGAAGCAGCATAAATAAGAAGGAGAGAGACTAGGGCAGGGTTATTTTTTTCCAGAATAAAGAATGTGAACTTGTTTTTAAAAGGAAGAGAAAGATCCAATAGAGAAAAGAAGTAGAAGGTAAAATAAATGGACAGAATTAAGACAGAAAATTCTCAGAGCAGACAGGAAGGGAGGGGATCCAAAGTACAGGGGCAGGGATTAGCTTTGAGTAGAAGTAGGAATCCAATGAAAAGAGATACATGGTTCAAGATAAACTTGAAAGGGAGTGAAGGGAATTAGAGGGAATTCATACTGGCCCAGTATTTTCCTTTTTGAATTGGAGACTTGGTTGTCTGTTAGGAGTGAGAAAACTGACATTCGATTAAATAAAGTTAAAATAAAATTGTAACAACTGATATGGAATGGGAAGATGATATGAATGAAGTTAGATAATATATTGTAGCACAGTACTGATGGACAAGCCAAGCATCTTATCTTTGCAGCCCTGGCAAGACCTTTGTGGGGCTAACCTCAACATTTTCCCATCTTTTTGGTGGGTCTACCGCTGGGCTTCCATTTAAAAGTGCTTTTGAAAAGTAGGCCTTTATAATAAATGACAATTCAGTAATAAATTCATTTTAGGAGGGTGATTGGTTATTTTAGCTATTTGCAGTGTGATCTTGAACATATTAAATAGACTTTCTGAAGCTCCATTTTTGAAACTATAAATTTAAAACTATAAATGGGAGTAATGATAGGATTAAATGAAATACTTTGCTATTTCATTCTATTGCTGTCTTTATTGTTGCTAGAGTCTAGCAAAAAATAAGTTAGCATGGGATATAAAGCTAACTTTTCAATGGAAGAACTATAAAAGACATTGCCAGAAGGTCATGTGGCATGGGAAACACAGCCGTGATAGATTATACTTTCCAAAGATGATCTCCCTGGTATCTCCCAACCTGCATGATCTGCTTGCAATATGTCATTCATGCTTCTTCCATAGATTAGATTTATGTCCCATGCACTTGAAACAGAGAAGATTGCTAAAGCTGTTCTTTTATTTATTTTTTTTTTTTAAGATTGTATTTATTTAGGAGAGAGTGCGTGTGCATGCATGGAGCACTTGAAGCAGGAGGAAAGAGCAGGCGAGGGGAAGTGGGGGAAGCAGGCTCCCTGCAGAGCAGGGTCCTGGGATCATGACCTGAGCTGAAGGCAGATGCTTAACCGACTGAGCCCCCCAGGTGCCCCAATTGCTGAAGCCGTTTTGACTAAAATGTTCGACGGAAGTGTTGTTAGATGACTTCCAATGCTAGGTCATAAAAGGAAATCGACTTTCCACCTTGCTCACTGGAAAACTTATTTTGGAGTCCTGAGATTAATGTGAGTAATCCCACTGCCTTGAGGTCACCATGCTGTAAGGAAGTCCAAACTATTCCATTTGCAGAGATCACACGGAAAAGCTATGAGACCACACAAAGAGAGAGATGGTTGGTCAGCAACTAGCTGTTCCACTTGGACCTACAATCTGACTGGAGCTTCATGAAGGACTCTGAGCCCCATCTGCCCAGACAAGCTGCTTATGGATTCCTAACAAATAGGGATCATGAGAAATAATAGCTTTGCTATAGTTTTATGCCATTGTGTTTTGGGGAGACTTATTTTACAGCACTGGGAACTGATAATGATGATTGTCCCACTCTTTCTCAAATAAGTTTGAGATTTATTTATTTGAAATTATTTGATTGAAATTATTTGATTATTTGAAATTTATTTCTTAAAATGTTTCCTCAATGAATGTGAATATTTCATTTATTGCCACATTGCACTTACTATTTTAAGAATGGGATATTTAATTTCTAGAGTTGACATTATTTTCCTCCTCATATTTATCACTAGAAATTCATTTTTTTAAATTTGTGAGGGTTATAATTCTCACTTCCTTTTCTTTTCCTTATTTCCATCTCTTTTGGGAGAAATGAATCTAAATTTCATAAATGAGAGTGACAGCAAGAGTATGATACATTGCTTTCTGCATCAGTACAGTGACGAGAATCAACGGTATCTCCCATAAGCATAAGGATACTTGAAGTTACTTTTATACTATGCATAATGTATTTTCAAATTACTTCAATATTTCTATCATTTGGAGATCAGCACGCTTTTCTGTTTATTCTTTGCTTCTTAAACCTCATTCCTTTAATCTGATTTTTATTACATGTTTGAATCTTCATGTATTTTATGGTGTGATTTCTCTGCACTTCAATATGGTCAGTTTAGTGGCTTTTTAAATTTATGCCAATTTGGTTCTTATTTGCAATCAATCTTGCCTCATTTGGCCCACCTTCATGAAACACCGAATCACTCTGGTGATTTACTGAGCCAAATTATGACGACGGGCATGATGATGATGGTGATAATGATATGAATTCTCCTTTTCCTTCTATTTTCTTCTTGTCTTTGTTCTTTTTTAAGGATTTCAATATACTTGTTTTCAGATTTTGTTCAGGGCTAAAGGAGTTACCTATAATTAAAATATCTGTACTCTTTCTGTGTATCTTAAAAATCATCGTCTTAATTAGCCATAGGAAATGTGTTTTATCAAAACAAAAGAAAATAAATTTTTTTTGAGTTTCCCTTCTCAGATGTCGCCTGCTTTCTTACTGAAAGTGGTTCCAAGATAAACGTTTGATATGATTGACTTTGCCTTTGGCATTCCCAGAGTTTGCACACATTCTGTTTCTTCCATTCTTGATATCAGCTCCTCTCCCCACCCTTTCCGGGTCTCAGGACCCACATAGTCTCTTCCCTAAAACCATAGAAAATCTTACTCTTAAATGATTAATTCACACCAAACTATAAATGACTATGAATAGTATAACCCCCCTTCGGATATACTTTTAAATGGTAAAACAGCTAAGGAAATGAAGACCTCTTTGTAGATTTACCAGAAGATGATGAAAGTTTTTGAAGGTGGCATTAACTCTTTTTAATGGCCCTGAAATAACACTTATAGGTAATCAAGAATTTGTTTCAAACTCACATCTATTAATTTTCTGACATTTACTTAGATAAAACCATTTTACTTCAGATTTGGGGCTAAATTGGTTTGTTCATCTTTAGACATCAGGGTCAATGTATGTAAAATCTTCCAATTGTTGCTTTTCAACTTGTAGGATTCTCTTAAATACAAAAAATACTCTTCATGTAAACAGCGGCATAAAATGTAGCTTGAGTCTTTGATGGTCTTCTTATGCCTTGTGTGTGTGTGTGTGTGTGTGTGTGTGTGTGTGTATGTGTGTGTGTGTGTGTAAGCAGGAAGTCAGCACCAGGGTGTAGGATGAGGAGAAATGTGTTTCTTATGCTGCACATAAATGAAGTCATTTTAATTGTATCCACCTTGCCCCTGGGATCACCCTTGCAGAAGGCATGTTTTAAACAGTACTCCATTTCCAGAGGGTGAGAGAGAATGTGAATTACACTATGGAATCCATTCTCAGCTCTTATGAGTTCTGTTCCTTCAGCATTGTTTAATCTGGGTGCTAAATCTGCATGAATAATACGGTTACAATTTGGTTCAATGTTGCTAGAATCACAGTGGCTATAATTCTACATTGCTGACCTCTTGGAAGCCAGGCATAAGTCAACGGAAATAGAATTTTGGTCATCTTTGGTTAGCTTTATCTATTAATTCAGTTAGCATTAACAGTTCTTCCAGGATACTATTGAGGACAGCATTATTTATTTCATGTTTAATTTCAGCTCACGTGGGAAGGCACTTGCTCATAATTTGGTGTTTATCTGTGGAATGTTTCTCCTTGTTTATCTCATTAAGCTTTGGAGAGTCCAAGTATTTTGACACTGTCCTTGGTGTATTATATGAACTTAAACATAGTTGTTAAATAAATATCATTGCATAATCAAATACCTGGTCTGGAACCCTCCTTTCACCATTCCTAGTTGTATGACCTATCTCTTTTCCATTTTCTTCATCTGTAAAATGGTGGTGATAATAATAGTTTCTACCCATTTGGGTGGATTAAATGTTACTACAAAGAAAGCACTTAGGAAAGTGCCAACCTATATTAATAGTAAACGCTGCCTTTAGCCACCCAACCCTTATGAACATGCCCAAAGATAGCTCCTGCATTCTTGGTCATACCAGCAAACTGTAACTAGAGCAGTCATTCTTAACCTTGGCTTTATATAGGGAAACTTGGAAGGCTAGAAAAAAGACAGATGCCTGGGCTCCCACTAGTAGTGTGTTTGATTTAATTGGTTTGGGGTCTGACCTAGGTACAGGGATTTATACAGGCTCCCCAGGTGATCCTAAAGTGCAGCTGAAGTTGAAGAAATATTGGACTAGATGTGTGAATAGAGGCTTGTCTGCCACTAAATCTTACGGCTTTTTCTCAGCATATCTGAAAATCAGCAATAATATACCAAAATCATTCTGCTTAGATTTATAACTGCTCTTACACTAGATGAAATCCAGATACATCTTTATAATTTTAACATTGTTTAGGCCTGGACTAATGCCTTTTTGGCCCAGGGAGTGTGGGTTGTGAAATGTGTCATAGTACTATCTTTGTGAGATATGAACAGCCTGAGTAATAATGACTTTTGCACATGTATATATTTTTAAAGCGATGATTGCATATTTTCCAACATTCTTTGTAGGAACTACTGCTTTGACTTGATACCAGGGAACAGAAGGGCTAATACTCTAAATAGGCATTTGTTTTGCTATAAGAATTCTTTAAGCATGATGTCGACGACTGACAAGATGAAAAGTGGTTCTGTGATTTGTTTCCACTTTCAGGCTTCTAGAACCACTTGAATATTTTGAAATGCCCTCCCACATCCTGTAATTGTACTCAATCAGAACTGAAAAGATCTCAACAACCTAAGCTTGATCCAAGGGTTAAAATACCATACTTTTTCTTTTTCACAATACAGTTAATGATCTGAAAATAAAGTTTACTGAGATGTATTAAATATGATTTAACAGGCAAATTGAGATTCAAACCCATCATCATACTGAGTTACCAATTATCTCAAGTAAAAATAAATGTTATGTATCCTTCACACGCCCCTAAACATCAAGCACATGGAATAAAACAACATAAGCATGGATTCTTGGAAGCACTTGCAATTCCAGACCATTTGGGTCAGTCATTAAAATCTTTTGTGCTTCTAATGCCTTGTAAAGTTATTCTCAAGCAATATTCTGAGTAACTATGACTCATGGTCAGGGGACCTGGCTGGTGGAACTTCTCAGTACGGAGTGTTTCCTGTGGCATAGGGAGACTTCTACTGTCCTTCAGTGCACGCGCTTTGAAAGCAACACAGAGAAAAGTCAGATGGGAAACACATGTCGATTTCATTCAGAAAACATGACTCTTGCCTTAGATTCAACATCAGCTTTATATCAAGAAAGAATGCAAGGTCATTAAATGACAACATAATCTCACTTGAAATATGTAAACAGTAATGTAAGAGCCCACAAAAATAGTTCAGCTGAAACATTTTCTAATTGTTCTTAGTAAAAAAGGAGTAGCCTTGAAATCAGATAATTTTCAGATAACTGATTACATTCAAAGATCAGATTTCATTTTAGACACAGCTTTATGACTGTAATATTTACTATGAACTTATTCATTCGAGAATTATTTATAAACTATCTACCAGGTGTCAAACATTATGGTAGGAGTTGGGACTTCGTAGTGAACAAGTCTAAGAAGTTCTCTGCCATCATGGAACTTACTAGGAATATTAGAGAAGCACCTAGAGGAAACGTTTTTTATTTATGTAGTTATAAAGCCAACACAAACAGATCCACCAAAATCTGGGAAGAATACAAATACTCATATAACACTTAATATGTGTGAGACGTTGACCAAAACGTTTACATAGAACAGCTCATTTAAACTTAAAACAATCTGTGAAGTGAATTCTGTTAATATCTCTCTTTAATGTGTGAGGAAAATAACACAGAGAGGCTAAGTAAGTTGCCTAGGGTCAACCCAGCCAGCAAGTGTTGGAGTTGAGCTTCTCTTCATTCCAGATGGTCTAGCTCTTGTTTTATATTTTGAACTATATTTTATGTTAGTGTTGCAATTATTATTCATTAAATTTTTAAGCGAAAGCATATTAATTCAAGTAATTTTCGTACAATAAGACCTTGGTGTTCATTATTCGCAGCAGCAGTACAAGTTAAAGAGAAAAGAATGGTAATGACCTTGATTGGAAATTACCAAAGTAGGAAGAAAATACTTTATATGCTATGCTTTAACTTTAAAAATATTTTTTAGAAACATTAGTTTTATTTTTTCAAGTATACAAATAATTAAAATTCATTGTAGAAAATTTGGAAATATAGAAAAGTAAAAAGAAAAAATGTCATCAATAATCAATCTCATTATCCAGAAAGGATATTTTATTTCCTTTTAGTCTTTTTTGCGTATGTATGATTTACATACATAATTAAGACAATGGTATATAATTACAAATCAAGCTCATATCCTACTTATTGCCTCTATTACTATAACACGAATATATCTCATGGCATAAGAAAGCTATTTCTAAAACTTATTTTTGAAAGCAACTCCCCATCCCATCTTTTGAGGAGAAGAGAATTCTCTTTCACATGATCCCTTGACACTAATGTTATGCAGAACATGCTATTTAACTGAGCCAGCCTGGTGGCTGGAGAGTAATGTGTCCTTTCTATCTTTAACATGTCCAGAAGGATCACCTGCAAAAAAACCCCTAAGTTATTGCTTAACAACTATATAAATGACTTGTGTCAAGAAAGCAATCCAAATCTCTCTAAATAAGAGACCACCCTCCTGAAGAGGAAATCTTCTCAATGGAAGGAAGTGCATATATATCCTTTGTAACGTTATGATGCTACTCGCCATTTTCTGAACCCCGTGAGAGCTCCTGAGCAAGTGAGATAAATGTGTCAAATCACAAGTACTTTTGATTCCTAGCGTATGCCACCCTGAAGCCTCATGTTCGTGTAGCTCACCAGCATTTTACCATAGCCATGATTTACTTGGTATGATTCCAGTGTATTGTTGGAGGAAATAAATAATGTTGCACGTATATAGTTATCTGGGAGACTAGGCCTTTGACAGGGGAATTACCCATTGAAAGATGGATGGCAAATGTTGCCGGTCACCAGAGAATGGCTGAAAGTATTGGCTTGTTTCTAAATGATTCTTTATTTTTTTAAATTTTTTTATTTTTTTTAAAGGTTTTATTTATTTTTTTGACAGAGAGAAACAGCCAGAGAGAGAGGGAACACAAGCAGGGGGAGTGGGAGAGGAAGAAGCAGGCTCCAAGCAGAGAAGCCTGATGTGGGGCTCGATCCCAGAACGCTGGGATCATGCCCTGAGCCGAAGGCAGACGCTTAATGACTGCGCCACCCAGGCGCCCCTATTCTAATATTTTTAATATCTCCTGTTTCTGCGGTTATACTTCTATTTTATTATTTGTGTTACTATTGTGTTTTTTCTCTTTTTTATTTATTAGAGTTGCTAGAGGTTTGTTCATTAAGTTGGTCTTTTTAAAGAAGAAATTTGGGGGTTAAAGGTTTTATTTCCATCAAATTTCTGTTTTGATCTTTATTACTTCCTTCCATTTTTGTTGTTTTTGTTCTTTTCCAATTTCGTATGTTGCATGCTCTGTTCATTTCTTTTCAGTCTTTTTCTTACCAATAGATGCATCTAAAAAGACTATAAACTCCTCTGACTAATATTTTGACTGTATCCCACAGGTTTTTTTCTTCTTATCTACTTTATTGAGGTATGATTTACATACCATAAAACTCACCATTTATTTATTTTAAATTTTTTAAATTATATTATGTTAGTCACCATACAGTACATCCCTGGTTTTTGATGTAAAGTTTGATGATTCATTAGTTGCATATAACACCCAGTGCACCATGCAATACATGCCCTCCTTACTACCCATCACCAGCCTATCCCATTCCCCCATCCGCTCCCCTCTGAGGCCCTCAGTTTGTTTCTCAGACTTTAAAGAAAACTTCTGTAGAACAAATAGTTAGAGAGGTCGTATAGTTTGAATCCCAAATTGTGATAGCAAAGCAAGGATCTTGTGGCTTAGAGAGCACTTTTCTTTCTTAGGTCAAGGAGAGAGAAAAGTCAAAAGATAGTGAGAAAAGAAAACTCAATTGCTCCAAAGCCCACCACTACCAGCACCACCGCCACCAATGACAAAAATGAAACCCCCAATTCCAATTATAATAGAAGAGCAGACAAAGTTGAAGGGAGAGAGCAAAGGATGAGAAAAGGAAGCAAAATGGTGGGAAACATGCAGTGATTCTACTCAGTAGTATTAATTGAATAAATTATCCAGCCTGGTCTGCTATCTGTTTCAGAGTCTAAAAGTTGAGTGTCAGGTGTTTCATTAGAGATTGTGCAACTTTGAAATACGGCATATCTTTATTTTCCTGTCTTGGAACAAAAGAACAGAATAATAAAAAACTCCATTTACCTATTAAGGTTTTGATCAGGATGGAGTGTATCTTAGACAATGTTATGAGGATTATTTTAAAATAATAATGAGGCCCTTTACTAGTTTTATGATGAATACATCTTTTTGCAATATTCTGCAATCTAATTTATGTCCTTTATGTCATTTTATGATTAGTACATTTATCATGAATTTTAAAAAAACCCAGCTATTTACCAGTATCAAATGGAAAGTCCTAAAATGATATATAGTTACTGAGTGAGTACAGTGTGTCCAATGCTCATCTAAAAGACTAATGTGAATTTTTTCATTTAATTCCCATGAAAATTCTGTGAGTTAGGTGGTGTTACTATACCATTTTTCGGCTGGGAAAACTGGACAAAAAAGAGGTAGCTTAAGAGTGGTCCACGGTCTGATTCCAGATGCTATTCTCTTCATATCCGTATTAAGTAAAACAAGTCAGGAATAAATTGGATTTATTTAAATATACTTCATAATTTTATTAGTATTTCCAACAGTCACTCAAATAATATTTATCAAATGTCTTCTAGGTCTAAGTTACTGTATTGTCCTGGTGTTATCATGTGACTAATACACAGACGTAGCTGTTGAGCTGTGAGCAGGTCACGCATGAACTCAAAAGTGGACTGAAAGTGAGTGCATAATATGGCTCTGGAAGGAGAGTTTCCTAAGACAAACAGTTTTTCCTGCATACCAGTAGAACATCTTATTGATTTTATGTTGAAAATGAGAGTTGGCAAGGGGCGATTGGATGGCTCAGTCAGTCAAGCGTCAACTCTTGACTTCAGCTCAGGTCATAATCTCAGGGTCATGAGATCGAGCCCCGCATAGGGCTCTGTGCTCAGTGGGGAGTCTGCTTGAGATTCTCTCTCTCCCTGTACCTCTCCCCTCTTGATCTCTCTGTCTCTTCAAGTAAATAAATCTTAAAAAAAAAAAAAAAGAAAATGAGAGTCTGCATTAAAGTTGTGTTCACGTGCATCCCTGCCACATGAAATGTGCATAGAGATTATTAAAAACAAATTATTTGTTAATTTTATATGCATCGTAAACACAGGTTTGGGTGCCCTGGGTCCATTTCAATTTTGCAATGTGAGCATTTCCATAAAGAGAAATACCTTAAAATATATACGTTGGTGGGGCGCCTGGGTGGCACAGCGGTTAAGCGTCTGCCTTCGCCTCAGGGCGTGATCCCGGCGTTATGGGATCAAGCCCCACATCAGGCTCCTCCGCTATGAGCCTGCTTCTTCCTCTCCCCCTCCCCCTGCTTGAGTTCCCTCTCTCGCTGGCTGTCTCTATCTCTGTTGAATAAATAAATAAAATCTTAAAAAAAAATAAAATAAAATATATACGTTGGATTTGTGAGGCTTTTATTCTAACCTTAGCTTTGCTAGAACTGTTGACTGTGTTATTAGGCAAGTTGCAACTACTGTTTTACATCAAGTATCTCATCTACCAAGTGATGATAATACCTATCAGAGGTTCAGGAGAAAATGATGACCTAAGTTTTTGGTAGAATTCTCAGCTCTGTGGTAGGGCAAGGAAGACAAACACAAACTGCCTTTGTCCACCTTGAATAATTATTACATAGGAGAACCTAATTCATGATCTCAAGTTAATAAGGGGGAGCTACCTGAATGGGCCTAACTTGAAAGGTTATAGGTTTAAGCAGATAAAGGAGATTAGGAATAGCAGGCCTATTGTGAAAGCGAATTTTGCTCTAGGAGTACTTGTTTTCCTGAGGATGTTGAAGTATGAGACGAAACCATGGAGACAGAGCGATGCATTGGATAAGCTGTTTACACAGTGTGTCAGAGGTGAGAGGATGAAGGTGAGGAGTGAGGCCCTTGAGCCATGAGCAGGTCACACATAAACTAGACAGTAGACTGAGAGCATTATATGACTCTGGAAGGAAAGGTTCCTAAGCCAAAGTATTATTCCTGGAATACCAGTAGAACATCTTATTATTTCCATATTGAAAATGGGAATCTGCATTAAAGTTGTTTAGTTGGGTTCATATGCTTATGATTTTCTGAAGCTCATAATAAGCATACTAGGAACGGCTTCACTGTTGTAGTTCACATCAGAAAGTAATTAACATCATCATGTGGGTCAGTGGAGATCTTCCAAGGGCCATAAAATATTTTTTCACTTTATTTGCATCATTTTGTTCTTCTGGCTATGCTTTCTAAGAGATAATTTTCAGATGATAAATCATGCCCTAAATTCGTAGCTCTTATTCTGCATCTCCTTCCTGCATCGTACTCCACAAAACCAACCCCTGGTGGAACAGAATTGTCTTCTTTTGAAATATCCATGTTAAAAACTGAATTTGTAAATGTCCACAACTTTTATAACTAAAATTGTGGTAGTAGAGAATGAATTCATGCATCAAATTATAAATCAATGGTGATTACTTTTGTTTGTTTATAACTAAAAACTAATGATTTCGGGGCGCCTGGGTGGCACAGCGGTTGAGCGTCTGCCTTTGGCTCAGGGCGTGATCCCGGCACATCGGGCTCCTCCTCTATGAGCCTGCTTCTTCCTCTCCCATTCCCCCTGCTTGTGTTCCCTCTCTCGCTGGCTGTTTCTATCTCTGTCGAATAAATAAATAAAATCTTAAAAAAAAAAAAAAAAAAAACTAATGACTTCATTTTAAAAAAAATCTTTTTTTCTGGGCATGGACAAAGTAGTAGCCATGTAGACCAAAGTGTGGGTCATGGGCAGGCAACACCACCATTACCTACTAAGTGGTTAAAAATGTAAATTCACAGGCCTCATTCTAGATCTCCTAAATTAGATACTTTATAAGTGGAGCCCAGAAATACATGTTTTAGCCAGCTCTTCAGGTGATTTTAATGCAAACTAAAATTTGAGAAGGGCTAGTTAATATCATTTCTACTCAGATTGTCTCTTGACCATATGATCCCCCAGGATATAAAGTGGTGAGGTCAGCCAGTTCCTGGGACAACTCTATTCCTCCTTATACAGAAGTACCCAACCTTACCCAGAATCTTTGGTCCACAACTAGCCATCTCTAGCCAGCACTAATATTTCACAAGAAAAGTTATATTACAAGAAAATAAGTTTAAAAAGGTACTAGAATTATTGAATTTGCTCAGCAGTCAACCCCATTTCATGTTTATTGCTTTAAATCTAAAATACAGTGTCAATTTTATTTTATATTGTGGATACTGTGGAATTTTTTTAAACCAAAAGCCTTGATAGAGAAAAAATTTTCAATAAAGGGGATATGTTCTGAAAGTAGGAGACTTGAATTTTTATTTTATTTCTGTCAAGTGCTGAGTGACTTAGGAAAAGTTTCAACTTCTTAAGATCAAATGAAAATAAAGGCTTGGACATTGAGATTACTTTGAGGCTTGATGGTTTCATTCTTTCAAATGTTAATATTTTGGGATTATAATTAAATTCAATAATTGAACATGAGTATATATTAGGTTGTTTATTTTATGCTCTGCAAAGGTAATTCCCAGGAATTAAAAAAAAAAATTAGTCTAGTGGGGGCACCTGGGTGACTCCATCAGTTAAGCATCTGACTCTTGATTTCAGCTCAGGTCTTGATCACAGGTTGGTGAATTCCAGCCCTGCATTGGACTCCACGCTGGGTGTGGAGACTACAAAAAAAAAAAAAAAAAAAAAAAAAAAAAAAAAATTAGTCTAGTGAGAAGGGAAAAAATTACATAAGCCACTGAAAACAATACGTATTTAATATTATTGTCTTTTTATAAATTTTATATGTTTTAACTTACAAAAATGTCATGTATCAAAATAAATAATTGACAGTTTAGAACTATTCCTGGCGGTATTATGAGGTAGACCATAGAGCATTTATTAATTACACTTTTTAAGTTTTCTTGATTACTGAGGATACAGTAGTAAACAGGAATAATAATAATAATTCCAGGTACTGAAGATACAGTAATAGTCACTCTTTATTACTCAGACAATATTCTGGAAGCAAAGTACCTGGAACTATACTTAGCAGAGTCACATAAAATGCATACTTGTTAAATGAATGAAATACAGTGTTAAAAATGTTAAGGCCAGTAGTTTAGATATGATTCGAAGAGTGTCTCCCTAATAACTCCCTTAAGTGTTGTGGCCAACAATTTTTCATGACTTATATAACTATCAAAAACGTCATCTATGGCACCCACCAGTGTAAATAAAGAAAAATAATAACAGCTTAGAAAAACCTCTGAAATGTGATATCAGTGAATCGAATGGGCAGTGATTGTATGTGAATTTTAAAACCTTCTCCGTGCATTAAATTAAAAAATAAATAAGCCCAATTTGCAAAAGAGAAGAAGAACAGGAGTAGAAAAATCCTGTTTGTGCTTATGAAAAGGCAAGATAAAGAAAATATATTTGACAGAAAAAGTATAGCTTCAATTAAAATATTTTTTAAAATGTAGCTTCAATTAAAGAATAAAATGAAAATATATGAGTGAGCAAATTTGATTGAGGAATTTGAATGGAAATTTAATTCATTTTCTTACAAAAACCAAATCAAATCATTTTTTTCTTTTTGATCACTATCCATTGAGAGCACTATGTTTCTTTTCGTATCTCTTTTCTTAATTTTAGTGTTAAATATCCTTACAATTCAGTTTCCCCATTTTCAGAATAGATACCATAGGTCCTTTAATTTCCTATCTCTGCTCATATGTCATGTGTTCTTTGTTCTTATACTCCTGCACCTTCAAATACTATTAAGTGGCAGAAAATGAGCTATTTAGAAAATGAAAATAAAGTTTATCAGGATATTTTTCAGGATACTATACATATTCTTAATAACTGTTTCTTTTTTTTCAGGGAATTTTGACTTTAATATAATATAAGCTTTTGAATTAATTGGAAGTACAGTCGAAAGGTCATCCTGATGTTAACCCAGAAAATCTCCAGGAGAAAAGGCATATTTTTTTATTGTCTACTAGGAGGAGCAAGAAATCTTATTTCAACCTTGCTAAGCTCGGCATGACAATCTAACATGCTGTGCCACTCTGATTTGTCCAAAAAAAAAAAAATCTTTCAACTTTTAAAAATTTTCTTCTGATTGTTTGGTTATAGGATGAAAAATTTCTGGGGCTATGTTAGACAAAAGAAACAAATTATGAAGCTGTAACACTAATTACTAATGACAGGAAGGCAAATGACATTCATATGGAAAAATATTTCTCCTCCTGAAGTACTTAAAAATCATCTATTAAAGATTACTTCGATTCATGATTCAATTCACTTTTTTTCGAGAGAGAGTGCGCGTGCATGTGGGAGAGCGGGGTGGGGGTGGGAGTGGGGCTCGATCTCACAACCCTGAGATGATGACCTGAGCCAATATCAAGAGTCAGATGCTTAACCAACTGAGCCATCCAGGTGTCCCAAGATTCAATTCAATTTAATTCAAGATTGCTTCTCAAGGATAACACAAGAAAATAACATTACATTCATATTCATATATATATATGCATATATATATATATGGTTGGACAGTTTAAATTCTATCTTTATAGATAGATATTTTATAGATATTCTATCTTTAAACTGTAATACATTAAAAAGTTTCTCATCTTCAACATATTCTAACTAATTAAACATATTCTAGCATAATATAGCATAACATATTTAGTTTATAGTCTGTACGGTATCTTTCCAGTTTTTTTAGTCTCTCAAAGAAAATGAGAAAGATCATAAATCTATAAGCAGAGTCCTCTCCAAATAACTACATTGTCCTCTATGATTAAGAATAATATTCTTCGGGGCGCCTGGGTGGCACAGCGGTTAAGCGTCTGCCTTCGGCTCAGGGCGTGATCCCGGTGTTCTGGGATCGAGCCCCAATCAGGCTCCTCCACTATGAGCCTGCTTCTTCCTCTCCCACTGCCCCTGCTGTGTTCCCTCTCTCGCTGGCTGTCTCTATCTCTGTCGAATAAGTAAAATCTTTAAAAAAAAAAAAAAAGAAAGAAAAATATTCTTAAAGTACATGATCCAAAGTGAACTTGAGAATTAATTAAAAAATTGAAAAGTAAAAATGAAATTTGAAAATAAAATTTAAATTATCTGCAAAATTACCTTATATGCAGAAATATGTTATGAGATGCCAGCTAAGGCCACTTCACTAAAAGTCAATGATTATAGAGTATAAAAATTTGGCAATTATCAACACTACATCAAAAACTAATGACGTACTGTATGGTGACTAATATAACATAATAAAAAATAAAAAAAAAATATTAGCAATTATCAGGCTGCTATTTCTTCTTATTTTTTCTTTAAATGGTTGATATATGTTAACATATTAGTGTTCTCAAACTAAATATACACATTTTTCATTATAAAGTCCCTTGTAAAATTTGACAATGTATTAATGCTATTTGAAACCAAATTAATGCTATATCAAAAACAAAGCCCTCAATTTTAAAAGAACAGTATTTAAATGATAGGTTATAGTGACAGTGCAGGCTTTAATAACACTGAGTGAATATTTTAAATTCTACCTGGTGACAGCTATGACCAATGGTTATGAATTCAAAATTGATTACTTTTCTTGAAATAAATGATGCAATTTCCTATGCTTAATTTTTACAAAGATTGCATCGCTTATAATGGAGGAATGCTCGTTGGTATTTATCCTCTGCGAGTTTAGCGATGGTTCCAGACTGTCTCCACACTGTCATTTGTTCACATATCCATGGCAACAGCTTGGCTTGCCTCTGAACGTATTCAGCTAGAGCCACAGAGGTGCAGCGATATGAACAAATCGCATGCAGTGTTTTTGGGGGGTTGTCAAGATAGCTTACATGTTTCAGGCATTTTCTACTGTATTATATAATGTCTCTTAGACATTATAGAATTAGAGAGTCCCAGTGCTGCACCATTTAAGACCTCCCTATTCACTGTTCTCCCTCAAAATAGACATTAGCCATCATCGGCTTAAGAAAACTGGACTTAGGTCCAGAGGAAATGCCATGCCCTCATTTATACTCTCCATGTGCTCGGTAAGGCTTCTTTCAGAGCATCTATAGTGATTCATTGAATCGATTTATTCATCTTGCTTACTTTTTCACTTTTATTGAAGTATAATTGACATATATCACCATATAAGTTTAAAGTGTTATCTTACTAATTAACTTACAATATCTATTTCCCTCATGTAGACTCATGTGCCCCATGACCTGACTTTTGCATATTCAGCTCCTGGCCCCAAACCTAGCACATCTAGTCATTTATTTAACAACTATGTGTTAAATGCCTACTCGGAAGTAGAGTAGAGTGGTGGTTAAGAACTCATTAGTTGTGTGATTATGGGTGCTTGTTTTACCACTCTTTGCCCCGTTTTCCTCATTTGTAAAATGAGTGTAATATAGCATTTATCTTGCAAGGTTGTTATTGGGATTAAATTGTCAATGAATGTGAAGTGCATAAAGTCAGCTGTGCACAAAATGCATAAATGTAAGCTATTGGTATTACTACTGCTAGTCTGGAACTATTCTGGGCCTTGGTAATGTAACAGTAAACAAAAATAGCAGGAGTGGAGGGAGACAGATTAAATAAGTAGCAGACAATTTAGATAATTTTAATTGTAATTGAGATTGCAAGGACAATGAAACAGGGCAATGTTATAGAGAATTTGGGGGAAGCAAAAATAGATTGGGTAATCAAGCAAGGCCATTCTGAGGAGGTGAAATCTGAGTTTATACCCGAATTATGAAAAGAATCAGCTGTAGAAAATTTGAACTGGAAGCAAACTTTGCATATACAAAAAATAGAAAGAAGTTCAGTATGTGTGCAGCTAGATAAATGTTTATTTGAATGAATTATTAGAAGACTGAATGCATTATCCTATTTGAACATATTCAAATGCAAACCCAAAAGAGATCTCCCAACATTTGGTTTATATTTTTTATGATCAAATGCTATTGTCTATTAAGAATTCAGAAAATACTATTTTTAAAATTTCTGAATCTGAACAATGTAAATTGGTGTAGAATAGTACTAATTTCCTGGATATTTTTAAAGTAATATTGTCTGACAATTATTGAAGGTTTAACAAGAATGTTCTAAACTCATACCAATAAAGTGAATTCTCAAAACCAACTTCTTTTTTTTTTTAAACATTGTATTTTTATTTATTCGACAGAGACAGAGATAGAGACAGCCAGCGAGAGAGGGAACACAAGCAGGGGGAGTGGGAGAGGAAGAAACAGGCTTATAGCCGAGGAGCCTGATGTGGGGCTTGATCCCATAATGCCGGGATCACGCCCTGAGCCGAAGGCAGACGCTCAACCACTGTGCCACCCAGGCGCCCCTCAAAACCAACTTCTGAGTATAAACATCTTATATCATGAGGCACAAAGAAGTTCCACAGTAGCCGAACTGTGACAGGAGCCGAGATGCCCTTCAACAGATAAATGGATAAAGAAGACATGGTTCATATATACAATAGAATATTACTCAGCCATCCGAAAGTATGAATACCCACCATTTGCATCAATATGGACAGAACTGGAGGGGATTATGCTAAGTGAAATAAGTCAAGCAGAGAAAGACAATTATCATATGGTTTCACGCATATGTGGGGCAAAAGCAATAGCATGGAGGACATTAGGGGAAGGAAGGGAAAACTGAAGGGGGGATATCAGAGGGGGAGACCAACCATGAGAGACTATGCACTCTGGGAAACAATCTGAGGGTTTCAGAGGGGAGGGAAGTGGGGAGATGGGTTAGCCCGGTGATGGGTATTAAGGAGGGCACGTGTTGTAATGAGCACTGGGTGTTATATGCAAATAATGAATCATGGAACACGACATCAAAAACTAATGATTTACTGTATGGTGACTAACATAACATTAAAAAAAAGAAGAAAAAAAGGAGTTAAGTAACTTGCCCAAGGTCTCAAATAGAGTAAGTTGCAGAGCCTGAGCTAAACCTTACCAATCTGTTCTTAGCAACAGTAGAAACCTATCCCCCTGGCAAATTCAGATAAAAGTGACTCTTCCGACTTCATACATTAGAATGGTTATTTATTTAATTTGGTATGATGTGTACTTACATGTACGGACATGAGTGTTTTCCCTCAGAAAAAGTCATCGGCATATATTTAAGGTCACATTGTGAAACCCATGAGGATTGGTGCCTGTGGTACCAAGGATTCTCTGACAGCTTTCTGAATCCTCAGTCAGGATGGAGGGATCTGAGCACAAGCCCCTGTAGTGAGGTGGATGAACTTGCCCTCTGGGTTGTCAAGTGGCAGGGCTACAGCTGACAAACTGAGCCACCGTTCTGTTTCTTTGCTGTGTCAAGTTCAAAACCGATGAACCAAGAATGGGGCTCATCCATTTCCGAAGAAAAGGGTTCTCTGCTTTTTTTTTTTTTCTTCTTTTTTTGGTCTCCCAGGATAAATATTTCTTGTGGCACCTGTGACATGGTTATAGTCCTTGTAGGTCCGCAGTCAATAGAAGGGGTTGATGGATGACAATGGCCAACCGACTGGACAGACCTCCCCCAAAGCTCACAGAGGCATGCCCTGAGAGAGCCAATGAATCTCTCTATAATCTTTGGTTAATGGTCAATCTGAAGCTTTTTCTACCAAAACAAATAAATATATGTCTAGAAAAACTCATCTTGGTTTTCATCTGGGAGACATGTTAGGCAGGGGATGATGCATAAGGTGTGAAAGGGACAATGTAAGGGGATAGTGAAGGCCGAAAGACGATGTGCACCTTGCAGGGAACCAGCAGTAACAGAGCCAGAGGCAGACACAGGTTTTCCCCTACATTTTGAGAGTTCGCACTGTACCACGTCACTTTTATAAAGGACCTACTTAGTGCCCGTTTTGGCTAAACCGAAAGAAATCTGAAGAGGATTTTCACAGTCATCAAAGAAAGGCGAAAAGCAAAAGTTGTGTTCAGCGCCAGCTTGTACAGAGGCAGTGGCTGTGGCCCCGCCAAGCTCCTTCTCTGGGAACTACACTCAGCATCCTGAGTCAGCATCAAGCTCCATGGTTCTGAATTGTGTGTGTAAGTATCTGTGCTTTATCTTGATTTATTCTGTGTATCCATTAGCAAGACGTATCATCCTACAGCATCAGAAAAACCTAAGAGAGGTTATCTTGGGGGCGTCTGGGAATGCTCAAAATTTTTCCTATATAAATTAATGGTAATTGCCTCTTAGCCTTATGCTACTTTGGTTTATGAAAGGTTTCATAGGAATGCATTTCTTCTGGATACTGGGGGAAGCCTGTACTAGGACAGCTGCTTATGAACTGGAGAGTTCGTTTTTGAGGGGAAGGGAGGGAGCGTGTGTGGCCCTCTTAAGTTTTGTTTTCTTTTTTCTTTTCCAGAATAACAATGAGATTTTCTCCCAATCTAAGAATCTAATTTAGTGAAGTACATTATTTCTAAACATGGGACAATAATAGCAAAATAACAAAACAGCAGTGATAACAACAAGGCAATAGTAACTACTGGACTTTACATGATAGCTGAAATAGCTGAATTTGTAAAGATCCCTGACCCTAAGTAGATACTCATGGTTGATAAATATTGCTGTTGTTGATGTTGTTAGTTGGGGGTCTGTTATGAACATGTCCTATTTATTATCGCAAGGCATTCTTTTACAATGTACTTTCTATTTATTTTCTCTAATATAGTCATAACAGACTTATAAGCAGAATCAATTGCTCATCATTTAGCAAATGGAATTAAGGTTTAGAAAATTAAATTAACAAACTAAGTTGCACAGGCAGGACTTAGATTGTCTGTGTCCAGAGCCCAAGGTCATTCTCTTACTTTGCATCGTAAATGTTTAGCAGAAGAGTGGGTTTCTAATTGATATAAAGGCAGAAAATGGAGGAGTGAATGGGTGGGAACTAACGCATAAATAGGCTAAAAATTCATTTTTCTGTTAATCCACACTTTTCCTTCTCTTGGCATTATTTCTAACTTAAATATTCACAAGATTTCCAGTTTTACTTTTAGGACTTCAGCGATTTGAAGTGTCCTCATAAATTATGGGAAACATCGACCTTTAACAATGATCCCTTATGCTATCTTTCACAATAAAAAATTATGGTAATAAAACCAACAAATGAGAAACCATTGAAAAGGGAAATAGGCTTACAAGTTATTAGTACCTAACTCACAGGGTTTGCGTCACAATTATTATCCTATAGGAAAATTATGAGACTTACAGACGGCTTCCACAATATCCACCATTTGCTATTTAAATCGCCTAGTCTTGAAATCTGTTATAAAATAAAACACTTCCAGCAATTGTCAAGACATAAAAAGTTTCCTAGGTTCATGATATGTTATTCATGGTATGAGTTTTCCAGAATTAATGAGGAAGTCGTGAACTTCTTGGTTTGTTGCTCTGACACAGCTGAGGGAAAATGCTGGGATACAATGAATGGGCACTCAGCCAGCAGACCATTTCCTAATAAAAACAGTCAGCATTGTGCCGTAAACATATGAAAAATAGCTTATAAAACACCACGCTAGAACATACTGAACGAAAGGAAACAGAGGATATGATATTTTTTGTAACATCCCCATTTAAAAATAAACATTCTTTGTTTTGGTCACCAGGATAATACCTAAAATAGTTTTGATAATCACCGTCTGTATTTATGTCACTTGTCCCCTTGAGTACCAGATAGGGTAGCCACATAAGGCAAGGCATTTAAAACATAACCTCAATAATAGAGCGTTGTCAGTTTTAAAATACTCTTGTTTATCGGCCTTCGGGAAATTATTATTTTCAGCCAACTTACGTACTTACTGAAATGGGAGTAAATAAAAAGAAAAAGAAATTCTGGAGGAACTTAGCACAGAAAAGCACACAACGTTTAAATGTAATTAGGAGTCAACACTCACTGAGTTTCTATTTCATGCAAAATATTACAATTAAGCATAGTGTTATTTAAGAATTATAACTTTCCTACTCGGAAAAGAAGTGATACACTTCATTGAAAAAAATGATTTTACAAAAGGAATACACTTTTTGGAAATGACAATGTAACTGCAACTGCCAGTATCTTGTTACAAATTATTTTCAGTCCTACATGCAGGTCTCCCCTGTGCTATCCCAAAATAGAGCGTTCCTAGGAAAACTTTCAAGCATGAGGCAAAGAAGTTACCACTAATTTATACGGAAGAACTTCTGAGCATTACCAGACCTAAAAAATAACCTCCCTTAGGCTTTTCTGATAGCGTGGCACACATCTTGCTAATGGATGCACAAAATAAATCAAGATGAAGCCCAGATGCTCGCAGATACAGTTCAAAGCTGCGGAGTTGGTGCTGAGGTGCTGAGCACCGTTTCCAAGGAAGGAGCTTGGAGGGGCCGCGCTCGCTGCTTGGGATGCAGGCTGCCTCCGAAGGCTGGCGGCAAAACAAATGCTAAAAGCTGCTTTTGCTTTTCACTTTTTTCCGTAAAAGCCAAAATCCTCTTTGGGTTTCTTCTAGTAAGCAAAGAACCAAATTAGTTAGCAAAGGTACTAAATATAGGTCTTTTGTAAAAGTGAAGCAACATAATGCTAACTTTTGAAAACGGGGTGTGTGTGTGTTGGGGGCAGGGTACCTGTAGTAATTTTCCGTAGAAAGCCAAAGCAACTAATAGGGTGTAAGAAACAGAAACCCACCAGCTAATTGTTATTGTATTACAATATTGTATTGTTGTCGTTTTAGCTTGTTATTTTTGTTATTGTATCTGAGTGACACACACAACAGATTCACCAGTCATTTTAGGTGTCAACTTAGAAACGGTAATGGCTTTGGAAGCACATTCATCCATTCAGAATGTTTGGGAGGGCTTTCACAAAGGGGGCAACACGTATATTAGCCTTAAAGGGGAAACTGAAGTTTTCTGGGCAGGAGAGGAAAATGGACATTCCAGTGAAAAGCCTTCCAAGAGGGGCACTGGGTGGCTCAGTCGTTGAGCCTCTGCCTTCGGCTCAGGGCATGATCCCGGCGTTCTGGGATCGAGCCCCGCATCAGGCTCTTCCGCTGGGAGCCTGCTTCTTCCTCTCCCACTCCTCCTGCTTGTGCTCCCTCTCTCGCTGGCTGTCTCTATCTCTGTCAAATAAATAAATAAAATCTTAAAAAAAAAAAAAAAAAAAGCCTTCCAAGAGCTAAGTCTTCAAAATGTGAGATTTGGTTACACTTTGGGCGATTGTGGCATAAAATTGTGGATTGGGGAGGGAGAAGTAAATTGAAAAGGTTAGTTGGGATTTATTTTTCTGTTAAAAGTGAAAGCAAATTCAATCTCAAGTACCTTTAACTGAAAAGATATTTAGCTTATGTTCTTGACAAACCTAGGGTTAGATAAGGGTAAGTAAGCTTTCAATCTCTTCTCAATTCAGAGCCTTTCTCAACTAGCAGGATTCAGTTTCTTTGCATTGCTCAGCTCTGGTTCTTGTCTGTTGAGTTCATATTTTGCTAGACACACTCCTTACCATGGTGTGCACTTTCTGCCCTATGTTTCTTCCCGGTTCAAAGCTGGAGGGAAAGAGAGGAAACACTTTTTTTTTTTTTTTAAATCACTCCCATGCTTGTCCTATAATTCATTCTGATTGGATCCATTTCATCAGGTTCCCACTTCTGATCCAGTACTGCAGAGTACTATTGGCCAAGTGTATGGTGATACTCCACTCCGAGCTGAGGATAGAGACCCCCTTGAAAAACTGAGGTTATGGGTCATGGCAGCTGAAAAACAACAAAGATCCATAATAGATTGTCCTTTTGGCCATCTATCATAAAACAGCCTTATCCTTGTTGCCAGTTATTGTATCCAGGTCCAGGTCTATGCCTCTGGTTAATTTCAATTCTTATTCATATAGTTCTTCATGGTCCGGCAAACTAACAGGAGAGTTACCTCTCTACAATAACCTATCATTTGCAAAAGACAATGACAGAGGAAAGAAATATTTGCAAAAAACTTCTGTTGGGTGGGTCAAATGAGAAATAAAATACAGTGGCCAAGAGTCCACTAATACCTGGCTCAAAAAAAAAAAAAAAAAGTTACAAGGGTTCTTTGCCCTGTTTGCTCTGGTGCTAGAAGGAATTGTTTTGTCAGTAACTGAATCAGTTGGCCTGATTCTTCTTTTCTGGGTGGTTTTCCTTATTTATTTGTTTGGGGTTTTGTTTGTTTGTTTATTTATTTGGTTTTTCTTGTGTTTTTTAATTCTCAGTGGTCAAATGGGAGATGTACATGTGGGGTATGCCCCACCCCCTTCCACAGTGATAGAATTAGGAATTTGGGATATGTCTTAGAGATTGTAATTATAGCCTATTGTTTCCCAGTGCTGATGGGACAACACTCTAAAAATTTAAGTGGGCTTTCGATCTATGAGTTCTAAACAACTCCATGGTCTCCTACGAAAGACCAGAAATCACTTCAAGTGAGTCTTTTTTTTCTTAAAGATTTTATTAATTCATTAATTCATTCGTTCATTCATTTGGGGGGAGGGGCAGAGAGAGAGGGAGAGAGAGAATCTCCATCAGACTCCGCATCCAGTGCGGAGCCTGACTGGATGTGAAGCTCGATCCCACAACCCTGAGATCATGACCTGAGCTGGAACCAAGAGTCAGACGCTTAACCCACTGAGCCACCCAGGCACCCCTTCAAGCAAGTCTTTGTATTAGAACGAGGTCCCATATTTCTGTCTCAATACCTTCCAGGTACATTGCTCTGCCCATCCCCTTCATCTAATTGTCTCAACCTTGCTTCTGACTTGGGACTATTTACCACACTGAGTGGGGCAGGAGATAGAACTGCTCTGACTCTTGCCCCCAAGTACATGTTATGTGGTATCTTTCAGGTGGGGTAATCATCCTCTTTTCTAAGTGGTTTAAAATAGGAACTTCTTTGGAGGAACCTGGCTTCTCACAGGCTTTAATATTATTTCCTCCTATTGTTCCTACTTCTCTGCTTTTGCTGGCAGTAACTTTAGTTTGGAAGAGAGAATTCAGCTTTGTAATCTTTAAATTTCTCAGTGACCTTGAATAGGTCTTGGGGAGAAAGGTATTTCTCAGTAAAGCCACATTTTTTTTTTCCTGGCTGCATTTAAGTGAACCAATTTCAACATAAGCTTGTCTTTTTCTTATAGGACTTAGAGAACCATAGGAACAAGAACCACATTTCAAAATCTCACATTTTTCATATCGAGATCAGGAATGCTGTTGCCTCAGTAAGGATAAGTTCTGAGCACCAAGCTAAAATGGGATGTGTATTTACCTATTTCTACCCTCTACCACCAAATTACAAATACTATTATCTGCCCCTGATCAGAAGCGTGAGAGTTCTCCCCTCTCCTTGATTCTGTCAATTTTGAATTTGGTGTCAGCTATTGGCAATGTTCCGTTCTTAGGGCCAGCTCTCTATCTTTTGATAAGTGAGAGAAAATACAATCCAGAGTGCTTTGTCACAAAGAAAGTGTATTAATTCATAACTGAAAAGTCCAGGACTTGCTTGATTTTGGGGATGTTAACAGGATCAAGTTTTCTTTTGTTCATGTTTTAGATTCATGTTTTCTGTATTGATTATTTATTTATTTGAGAAAGAGAAAGCATGACCCCAGAGAGAGGGGCAAAGGGAGGGGGAGAGAAGCAGACTCCCTGCTGAGCAGGGAGCCCTGACTCAGGGCTCCATCCCAGGACCCTGGGATCATGACCTGAGCTGAAACCAAGAGTTGGTGGCTCAAATGACTGAGCCACCCACACACCCCTTGATTCCTTTTTTAGAGGGTATGCTGGTTTTGTGCCGTTTTTGCTAAACTGGAACCACAGTTCTTTTTTCTCTATGATTCTGGATTAGGGTTTGCCACAAGTGAAATGCAGCAAGACTTAGAAAGTGGAAATGAGGGGCTCCTGGGTGGCTCAGTCGTTAAGCGTCTGCCTTCGGCTCAGGGCGTGACCCCAGAGTCCTGGGATCAAGCCCCATATCGGGCTCCTCTGCTGGGAGACTGCTTCTTCCTCTCCCACTCCCCCTGCTTGTGCTCCCTCTCTCACTGGCTGTCTCTCTCTCTCTCTGTCAAATAAATAAATAAAATCTTAAAAAAAAAAAAAGAAAAAAAGAAAGTGGAAGTGAAGCTGTAGGCATTAAGCTTTGAAAGTCGGTGTAGGATGCCAAACTATGTTGACTGCCTATGTGGATTTGTTTTACCTTGTTGATATGGGACAGCCATGTGGCCTGTAACTCTTTCATCACCTGCTGCACCTCATCCTTCAGCTTCTACGGGTCCAGGTAGAGCACATGTGCAACATCATTAAGAAATGCATCAGCTTCTTCATCCCTTATTCCATGTCGCTTCTAGTTGTTCCATTCCCTGATCAAACCCTAATAATATAGATAGGTTCTCTTTTTGTATTCACAGTATGACAAAAGTAACTTCAGCTGACATCTCCCCAAGTTCAAGTCCAGTGGAAAAGACTTGTGTCTTTTTTAAGTTCAAGGATTCTTATTGGATCACCTTGGGTCATCATTAATTTTCTATCAATGTCTGTGACCAAGAAGAGAAAACTGTGCTTATTGGCTAAGCCTGTCCATATTTCCACCCTTAAATTATTCACTGTGGTCTAGGGAATTCAGTGTATTGATTGGCTAGCTATGAGTCACATGTTCCTTTTCCAAAAAAGTGGGTGCACTGAATGAAGAGGGGTTGATTTCCAAAAGACTTCAAGATGTTGCAACCAGAGATATAGAGAAAACACAAAATGTTCATTACAGGGTGGACTACAACCTGTGGTGGCCTTAAAGATCTGGACATATTTTATAGTAATGGAGAGTCATCGAGAATTTCTAAAATTAGGGGACATATGTAATCCAATAGACTCCTCAAGTGTTGAGATCAATATTTCATTTGATTTTGTTTTCTCCACTCTAACATTGTGTCTACAACACAGCGGTTGCTCAAAAAATCATCATATTGTTGAATAATATGACCTATGTTTGTGAAAGATGGTCAGATACTATGTGGAGTATCGAGAAGTGGGAAGTAATTGAGCCAGAATTATGGATTTGTCTGGATAATAGATCCAGATGGAAAGAGAAGGACACTAGGCTGGAATTCTGGAATATACCAATATTTAAGGGCCAAGGAAAACGTGAAGATAAAGAAGAATGAGAAACAGTAAAAATGTATAAAGAAAACTTGAGCAAGTTTTTCTTTTTTTGTGACTTCATTAGACTAGTACTGGACTAGCACTCAGGGAAACTGAATGTTTATATGCTTAAACAATTTTTGAACACATTCATGGTAGTGCATGGCTCAGAACAAATAAATGAAAAATGGATTTTTTAACAGGAAGGAAGTTGGAATTAATAACCAATAAAAACAACTTTAATGGCAGGAACTGAATAAAACGTGTCTGTTCTTAGGGAAAAAAAATATAGGCAGATTTGACAGTTTATCCAAGTTTATCATAGGATGACCGTATGAGTCCAATTTTTACTAAGTAACATTTTGGGACACTCCATTTATTATTTATCAGTAACACTTTAAAATGTCTCCTAACAAGAAACACAGATATCATACATAAATCTGCTATTCTTTCATAGTTACTTCTGACTTTTAGAGTTCATCTTTTTAAATCAGTTCCTAAGTATTCATTTAGCCAGGGCCACCACCTAAACTGAGAACCTTAGGGAAATCTAGGGTTTGTGGTTTGTATTACAGCTTCTCAGGAAGATAGCATGAAGATGTGTAATATCTTTGTATTGTCTTACGAATTTATCACTTATGGATATAGTGATCTATTTTCTCATGGCTTGACTCTATAATTACAGACTTTAAAAACAAATCATGTCATGATTAGTCCAGAAATGTCAACCATAAAATTGTCAGGTATCAATTATAAAATTCACAGCATTATATAGATATTAGCAGTATTGTTTTGTTCTCAGAACATCAGCAGTTATGCACAACAATTATTGCCATGCTGCATATTTTTAAAATCCCTTTAGTAAGATAATGCCTGCTTCAGTGATAATAATATTTTATCTATCCTTTGTTCTTTCTGCCCAAGGTATTAAAAATTACTAGCTCCCACAGGTTTTTTTTTTCCCTTGTAAGTTTTTGTTAAAAAAAAGCCAACAACATGCCAAAAAACAAAATAAAACAAAAACCCTCCACCATAATAAAACTCAATTCAAAGAAAAGGTAAACTGCTAGTTAGAGACTATCCATGAACTAGGATCATGTTAGTGAGATATTTCAGTGCCAAGCACATCAAAAGAATTACAGTCACTCACAGGCTCTTCACATAAAATTTTCAGGTCAGTTCTTTTAACACACACATAAAAATAAAAATCTGATACTATGTAATACAAAATTCAAAAAGTGAACCATTTGCAAAGCAAAAGAAGCAAAGAAAAATTCAAACTCTTATCATTCTGACACTTGAGATTTTAAAAAAGGAAACCTTTAAAATGATCATTATTGGAGCAATGGGATGGTGCAGTCGGTTGAGCATCTGACTCTTGGTTTCAGCTCAGGTCATGATCTCAGGATCATAGGATCAAGACCCTGAGCTCAGCAGGGTGTCTGCTTAAATTTCTGTCTCCCTCACCCTCTACCCCTCCCACCCTCCCCAAGTAACAAATAAATCTTTAAAAATAAAATAAAATAAAATAAAATAATCATTATAGACAATAAGCAGTTGGAAAAATAATAAAAATAAAATAAAAATTAATAATAGTAATAAAATAAAATAATTACAAAATTGATATAATTGGTTCAAAGTCAGATGTAAGTCCATGATTAAACAATAACACCAAAATGAACTAAGTCTTTAACATAGGATAGTCCAGAAAAAATTATAAATCACACTTAAAAAGAAAAGAAAGGGAAAAAAAAAAGAATGAAGGAAGAAAAGGAAAAAAAAGGAAAGAGTTAAAATAAGTGTATTAAGAAAGAGAAAAAAACAGTGGAACGGCAAAGGAAACATGAGTTAATTCTTTGGGAAAAAATGGAATGTTAAATTTCTGGAAACTGTAATCATGAAATACAAATTTTTCATGAGAGGGAAGGAATACAAAACATATAAGTAGGATATTAAAATTATAAAATAATGCTGTATACGCCCCAATGCTAATACATCTAAAAATTTCTATGGAATAAATGATCTTGTGGGCAATAACAAACTTCTAAAGTATGCCAAGAAATAGGAAGTAAAATGAAAAAATGCATATTGAAATATTATTTCCACATAAAACTTTAAATAAAAACAGATGATTTATTACAAATTTACAAGGAACAGATTTAACATTTCCATGCCAAATCACGTGGTCAGGAGTATAGAAAAGGATAGAAAATTATCCAATTCAGCCTCTGAAGACGATATTGTTCTGAACGTATAATCATTTTTATGATTGTAAATGTGAAAATTCAAAATAAGATCCTAGCAAACTATATAAAACAGACTGTTAAGAAAGTCATCACTATTTTCAAGTATTTTTTTTCCACAAGAAGATAGTTAAAAAGTAGCAACATAAGATATTATATATAATATGTATATATTCATATATAATATTTATATATAATACATGTAAGATATTATATACAATGTGTATATGTTTATATTTAAGACAATATTAATAATATTAAAAAGTAGCAACATAAGTTATTATATATAATAATATGTATATGTATATATGTTCAATAAAAAAAGAGCTATTTCAAAAGAGGCTAAAAATGTATTTGATAAGAGTGAATACCTACTACTTGTCAAATCTCTTAGAAAATGAGGAATAGAAAAATCCTTTGTTTCCAGTCTTTTCCCCAGATCCACAGCAGCCACCCACTTTTGTGGTCCTACTCTGTATTCTGCTATCACTAAGATCTCTATTTCAAACATCCCACTCTAGCCCCACTTTTTAGCCTTCTGGTTCCATTTCTCTACTAATCCCCAGGACAGCTATTTGAATTAATTCAGATCCTAAATCCACTTATCCTACATCTACATTGTTTTGGCCTCCTCACCCCCATCTTCACTTACCTTTAGCCTAGTTTAGATTGCAAGGTGAATCATCAGACTCCCCTGTAAACAGATTAATCTCCATTATTATCCTCTTCATTCCTTGTAATAACTATCATTTCTCTCTAACTTAACTACAATCCTCAAAACGCTCTCAACCCGTCTGATAGTCCCACTCCATCTCCCATGATCGGAGACTGGTACGTGACCCTCTATCTTCTTTCCACAACGTTCTCCCACCATCTCCAGTGAGACTCACTGTCAGACGATGATTTAGTTTCCAACTCATGGATTGATTAGATGCAGGCTCTCCTTCTGCTCGTCTAAAGATATAAAAGCTTAGCTGGGATTTGTATCCCTAATTCAGCCTTCTACCTGTTAAAATGGGAGATGTCTCTTTGCTCCAACCAGGCCAATATCTCCACCAGAGTACGTCACTTTGATACATACAAATCTAACAACTTTTTTCATTCTACTTGTTAAAATGGAAGCACCCCCGATGTGATCACGGGTGGACTCTTCTATTCACTTGAATTAAATCCCTTGCGTCTTCTCAAGGACTTGTATTCTGTCTCTGTGTGAACACCCTTCCTTCCCACCCAACTGGTTCATTCTCATGGGTATACAATCAGACCCTCAAGTTTAGTTGGATGGGTCTATAATAGACCTTTTAAAAACTCTTTGTTTTTAAAAAGCAACGATGATCACAACAAAAACAAAACTTTGACCCATATTAATCTAGTTTCTCTGTATCTGTCTCAACAAACTACAGTTATTTTTTTCTACCCTTTGCCATCAAATTATTACCTACCATGGATTTTTTGTCTTCCTCAAAAATGTTTTTAATGTAATTTTTTGAGAAAGCAACACATGACTATAGTAAAGATCCAAATTGTACTAAATGTTAGGCAGTACAAAGTAAGCAATTTTTCTATCATTGATCTCCAATGCTCAGGTTTTTCTTTCTTGAAGTGATTTTATTTTTGTTATTTTGCACAAAGTATAGCACACTTTGCTTTTCCACTTAAGGATTTATCAAGGAAGTCTTTCATGGAAAATGTATGTGGTTATGCCTCATTCCTTTTAACAAATTCATGGCTTGCTATCTCCCATAAATGCCACTCTGAAAATCTTTGTAATTATATTTTATGGCATATGTTTATAGCATAAAGTCTTAAAAGTGGAATTATCAAATAAAGGGTATGTTTATTTACAGTTTTGATAGATGTTGTGAAATTGCCTTCCCCGGGGTTGTAATGCATGTTTGTACCAATGCTGTATGAGAGAGACTTTTTTCCCATGCCTTCCCTAACTCAATGTATTAGGAAAGTTTGCTTTTCGCCAAGAGCATTAATTGAAAACTTGATAGCCAAATGTAATTTTTAACAACAGTTTTATTGAGGTATAACTGATATACAGAGAACTGCTCACATTTAGCCTGTATAATTTCGTGAGTTTGGATATATACAAACACCTGGAGTCCATCACCACAATCAAGGTAATAGACCTATCCAACATCTCCCGAAGTTTCCTTGTATTCATCCCCCTCTTTTCTGTGGTAATAACTCATAACATCAGACTTACCCTCTTAAATTTTGAAGCGCGTAATACGGTACCGTTAATCGTAGGTACCATATTTGTAAGCAGACAAGAGTTGTTCAGTGGATATAAAGCTTCAGTTATGCAGTCAGAGTGTAAATTCTAATGTACATTCATTTTGTTATGATTGAGGTTGAGATCTTCAAAATTTTATTTCTTTTTTTCTGTGAATTCATGTGTACACATTTTTAAAATGTGGGTTGCTGATAATTTTCCAACTGATTTGTATGGACAGTACATACATAAAGAGAATTAGCTTATTAGAATATGTGTTACTTAAAAATCTAAGTTACTGAGTTATAATTTATTGTTTTTAAATTTTTCTTGCTATGGAAAACCTTTTAATTTTTTAAATTAAAATAAATTCTTTTTTTAATTAAAATAAATTCTTTTTTTAATTAAAATAAATTCTTTTTTTAATTAAAATGAATTCTTTTTTAATTAAAATAAATTCTTTTTTTAATTAAAATAAATTCTTTTTTTAATTAAAATAAATTCTTTTTTTAATTAAAATGAATTCTTTTTTAATTAAAATAAATTCTTTTTTTAATTAAAATAAATTCTTTATCTTAAAATAGAGAATAAAAGAATTTTTCAGTGTTTTTCTTCCATATTTTGTGGTTTAAATTTTTTACTTATAAAAATTGGCTTTTCTGAAATTTATTTAGTGTAAAGATTGAAAGAAGGAATCTAGCTCATTTATTTTCTCCAGATTCTATCCAATTATCCTAACACCAATTTTTAGAAAGATTTATTTATTGGAGAGAGAGAGAAAGAGAGAGAGAGCATGGGCACAGAGGAGCATGTGACAGAAGCAGAGAGAGACTGTGAGTCCCAAGCAGACTCCGAGCTGAGCGGAAAGCCTGACATGGGGCTTGATCTTATGATCCTGAGATCATGACCTGAGCCAAAACCAAGAGTCGGTTGGTTAACTGATTGTGCCACCTAGGCACCCCCACCCTAGCAACATTTAATCAACACCTACTCTGCTCCCTTACCTCACTGACTTAGAATGCTACTTTCACCAGTAAAAAACAATTCATATATATTTAAGACTATGTATCGACTATCTGTGGCCAGTGCTAATATTTCCTGTTGTTTTATAACATATTTTATTATCTCGTATGACCAATCTATGTTCATTACTCTTCCGCCTCAGATTTTCCTGGATGTTGTTGCAAGTTAACTTTTTTCTTTTCTTTTTCTAAGATTTTATTTATTTATTTGAGAGAGAAAGAAAGCACAAGGGGATGGAGAGGTGGAGGGAAAGGGAGGAACAGACTCCCCACTGAGCAGGAGCCAGAACCAGGGCTCAATCCCAGGACTCTGGGACATGACCTGAGTTGAAGGCAGATGTTTAACCAACTGAGCTAATTTTTTTCTATATAGACATTAGAATCAACTTGCAAAATTTCATGAACAATTCTGGAATAAATTTATTAGGACCAAGTTAAATGAATAAATTATCTTAGGGAAAATGGGTTTATTTATGATACATCATTTCATCAAAGAACAAACACAATAGAAATTTCAGCTTGTTTAATTTCTCTTATAATTTTGGTAGTTTTATTTAATATTTTATTAACATAGATTTTGTGGAATTTTTGTTAGTCTTGTTCATAATTTGATGCAACTTGGAATTTTTAAGAATTATACTTTCCAGCTGATTATTGTTCCAATCACTGTTTTACTCAAATGGTTTTTGTCCCTCCCAGTCACTGAATGTTTCTTGTCAAGATAACCCTGGCCTCTCTTTTATACAACTCAGTGGTCATCCTCTCTTTCTTTATTTTGATTTCCAACATCAATTGACCATATGCCGAATCTATCCTCCTTGAAAATCTTCCCTCTTATGGCCTCTTTGACATCATATTCTCCAGATTTTTAAAAATTCAAGTCACCAGGAACTTTCTTTCTATGTACTTTGATGTTCCTTCCTTTTTACCTGACTTTCAAATGTTGTAGTGTCCTTGGGTCCTTTTTTCCTCTCTAGCTACATTCTCCCCTAAGTGACTTCATTGGGCCTTACACATGCTGTCTTCTCTATTGTATTTCAGAATCATCGTTAGAGACTTTTAGATATTGAAGACTGTCATGTATCAGATTATGTTTCCCTGGGAGGGGGGGTGCTCATAAACCTCCAAAAGAAGGTACATACATGCTTCTTTAAAAAACTCTCAGAAGGGTAATGACTCCTTCAGGCATATATGAGCTGCAATGTTCACATTTGAGATAATACAACTGGCAAAATGATGCAAAACTTGACTTTGTAGCAAAAACTATAAATAATAAAACATCTACTCTGCAAGCCTTCCAAACTAGTCTAAATTCGTTAGCAAGGGTCGTGGACAATTTATATCATCCTCACTTTTCTCTTAATTAAGGCAGATTTATACTGCAGGAAAAGCTCTGGCTGCATCTTTATACTACAAGAAAAACACGTGAACCCATGACTCACCTAAGAAAAAGAAGTTACCTCACTTTCTAAAACAAACACAAGTGGCTCTATTCCCTGGGCTTTAAAATCTAGAATCCTGGCCTCAAGATTTCTGTCAAGACTGATGATCATTTTGTATCTAATAATCGCCTGTACTACAGTCGGCGGGTGTATTCTGACCCATTTCAAATGTTACTACGCAGCAACGGTCACACAAGAGTGTTGAACAACTCCTCCTGCAACAGAAAGAGCAAGTAACTCATCTTAGTCCGACTATGATTACTAAATTTTCCAGGGGGAAAAAAAAAAACCCTGATCAGAAAAACCTCACATAGGGGCGCCTGGGTGGCGCAGTTGTTAAGCATCTGCCTTTGGCTCAGGGTGTGATCCCAGCGTTCTGGGATCAAGCCCCACATCAGGCTCCTCCGCTGGGAGCTTGCTTCTTCCTCCTCTCCCACTCCCCCTGCTTGTGTTCCCTCTCTCGCTGGCTGTCTCTCTCTGTCAAATAAATAAATAAATAAATAAATAAATAAATAAATAAATAAAATCTAAAAAAAAAAAAAAGAAAGAAAGAAAGAAAGAAAGAAAGAAAGAAAGAAAGAAAGACAAACCTCACATAGCCTAAAGGGAAAATGGAGAAAAAGAAAGCAGCCCATGACCTCTGGGACTGGCCAGGTGCTATCAGCTATGCTGGTGCATCAGGCAAAACCCCTCTGTGACCAGGATAAATCAAGACAAAAGCAAGATCCCTAGTAATCATATCTGAGCGTTGAAAAAACATAAACGCTACCTAAGCCGCAAAAGAGCAAACCGTTCTCTGGTCCCTAAGAGGAGTACCTGCCGCTGCTTCTCCACTTACAGATTCAGTTTCAGTCCAGTCTTCCTTCCAGATAAATGTATGAGGATAGACGATCATATCTCAATAAATAAATAAATTAATAAATAATCAAAGAATTACTCCTGCTTCCTGTTAGCATCTAATCCACAGCAAACACCCGTTTCCTCAAATCCTCCCGAAAATCATCTAACATGGACTCAGATTCATTAATTGTGAGTTTTAGTGATAAAAATTGAAAATTAATAAGCTAGGGAGCCATAAAGAGTTAAGGATTCTTAATAAAAATGAGGAAACCATAAGGAGTTTATAACTATGTACCTACGTATTAAGGAAAGTGAATGCAGTCATCTCATGTTCAATAGAAGAGAGGGAAAACGATAGCATTTTCAATGGAAATAAGTATAATCAAGTGCTGAGATCACTGTATTGAATGAATAAATTAAATATCAAGGAGAGACAAAGTCTGTTCATGGCATGGGTCTCAACTCAAGAGTTCAGTAGTAATTTTCAATAGGAACAGGATTTCTATCATCTAAGTTCCACTGTTTTATGACATTTTATATTGGGGTTTTGTAGTGTTACTTGATTTTTCACATGCTCATTTCTTTTCATACTAACTATATTTAAATTATTGAAGTCTAGTACCTCATCAAGTATTTTCTTTATCATGTTTTATACTTTAGTACAGGGGCTTTTTTACATTGATTAATTTTTTTAAAAGATTTTATTTATCTATTTGACAGAGAGAGAGCACAAGTGGGGGGAGCAGGAGAGGAAGAGGCAGGCTCCCCGCCAGGCAGGGAGCCCAATGTGGGGCTCGATGCCAGGATCCTGGGAGCGTGACCTGAGCCAAAGACAGATGCTTAACTGACTGAGCCACCCAGGTGCCCCAGACATTGATTAATTTTGATATTATTTACTGATTCATTTTAGTATCTTTTAGAATTATGTGAAATTTATTCAAAATTAGTTGTTGTTGTGTTTTTTTGCATGTGTCATGGGTCAAATAGACACATAGGATACCAAATGATCAAACTGAAAGAGAGAACTAACTTTGCCCAGTTAAATATTTAAAATGCATAAAATAACAGAAAGGAAATGTTCTTTGCAGTTGTACCAACTAAAAGCCATTCTATCGTTAGGAATATTCTTTCATGCAAAGTGAAAATCAAGAAAGGTTGAAAAAAATGTATTCAGAAGTCCAGGATCCATTGAGAGACAAGTACCTTTATCATTTTTAAGATTTAATGAAAGATTGGCTTATCTGGCCTGTCTCTTTCCTGGCTAACAAGCTGCTTTTTCTTCCACACTCATGCTGTTTTAATTAATCCTACCGGTTGCAATAGCTTGATTTTCTGGAGAACGAAAGGAGCTGTTTTGTTCTGTAAACACTTTCTGTGGGTGCTTGGACACATGAGGAGATGAATAAACAAATGATAGATCTTTTCTAACTAATACTGCTAGTTTACCAAGCGCAAACAGAAGATGAAAGCGTCTTTGTTTTGGTTCTCATCTTTTCTTCAGAGGAAATGCCCAACCATGACTGTTCATTGTTTATAAAAGTCTCAAGGAATTAGTTTTTTCAGAGCTGATGATTGTTTTTTGAAAAGGAAATGTGAGAAAAAAGGAATGTAGCTAAGAGACAGAAATACTGTTTTGGGGCAGTATGGTTGTAGTTAACCGTACAAATCTCCGGTACAGTTCCTTTCTTTATATTGCTTCTGGCAAAAACTTGGACAATGTTTTCCTCATCAGTTTTTGTCATGACCACTGTCTACTCTGCTTTGTTTTTTTTTTACTAGGTTGTCCTCTGATGCTAAGGCATATATTAAACTCATATATATATATGTGTGTATATATATATATATATATATATATATATATATATATATATATATATTTAATTTTCTGACTTTAAATTCTTTGATATAACTCCCCATAATAATTCTGGCTTTGTTACTGACACTGTCTAAACACAGAAATATTGGTCATTGAGTTCTTTTTGGTCAATAAATGGGAATACACTTCAAATGGAAAAATAACAGCGATCTTATATGCCATATTAAGGCATTAGGACGGTGTTCTGTAGATGAATGGAGATTTATTACAGGTGTTTAAGTAGTATTTAAAAATGGTATCTGTGTTAGCATTCTGCCAACAATATAGATAGCATATTCAAGGGGACTGCTAGGAAGTCACTACAGGTGACCATAGTTACTATAAGTGACATAATCAGGGCTCTTTAAGGTGAGGTCAGACTCAAGAAATGGTTATAAAATAAAAGTAGCGGGGCTTGGTGATTGGTCATTTGGGAACATGAGGGGAAGAAACAGTCTCTGTGCTCTAGGCTATGTCTTATTTAAGAAGCCTTCATCGGGCGCCTGGGTGGCTCAGTCAGTTAAGCTTCCAACTCTTGATTACAGCTCAGGTTATGGTCTCAGATTCCCGGAATTGAGCCCAGCATCAGGCTCCACACTCAGAGGAATCTCTTCTTTTTCCTCTGCCTACACTCCCGCTGCTGTTCCCCTGCTCATGTGCACGCTTTCTTTCTGTCTCTCAAATAAATAAATCTTAAAAAAAAAAAAAAGAAGTCTTCAAGCCAATATTATTTCTATCCCCTCGTGAATAAATGGAAAGCCTGTAATGATATCCTGAGGTTTTTATTTTTAAATTTTTATATGTTTCTTAATTTCCAAATGGCCCAGCCAGTTCTAGGCCTCAAACACATCTACTTGTATGATAAGTACTTTTTGTTTCTCCTTTAATTTTTAAATTCCAAGGAAAGAAGCTACAATATTGCCAGGATGTCCAATAGGCACTAAGCGAAGTCAATATTACACAGCCAAAGTCAATATTAGAAGGGTGACATTATAAAACAAACACGATTTTATTTTGTTAATTGATGACCCTAGTGTTCGGTTACTCTTTGTGTTTTATTTTCCAAAGAAACACCTATGAAATTTGACATTTTCTGGGATCTTAAAACCCACTAGAATAAATACTGATATAATACTAAAACATTAGGGCTACCAATGTATCTTAATATGGATTTCAAAATGTAGAATGAGAGTAGGGTTTATCACTCACAAGCAAAATTTGTTATAACTTCAGAATCCCCTTCTGATGTTGAGAGGATATTCATGCAATAAATCTGTGAATATGTATATACAGCAAATTGAGAATTAAAAAAGGAAAAGGTAGATTATTATTGGATTTTCCTATTAATATATGTAAAAGATAAAAAATACTTTAAAATATTTTCTATTAGTAGTAATAGATACTAAAATTATGCTTTTTTTGCCTTTTATTATTATTATTTTTTAAATATTTATTTATCTATTTTAGAGGCGGGGCAGTGGAGGGGCAGAGGGAGAGAGACTCTCAAGCAGACCCCGAGCTGAGCGCACAGCGCGGGCGAGGCTGGATCTCAGGATCACTGGCTGAGCTGAAACCAAGAATCAGATGCTCAGCTGACTGTGCCACCCAGGTGCCCCCATTTTTTACCTTTATAAACACGTGTGTTTTTCTTAAAGACCCAGAAAATAACTCTATATTTAGAGATATAAATCTGTTTCATTTTTACTGTTCTAGATGGGGAAACAAAAATCATTAGGAAATATCTAGTATCTCTGAAGAAGCAGAAATCCCACAGAAATTCTCAATTGGCCTATTTCATAACTATTTCATTAAAAAATTGGAACAACCATATTTGTTGGGAAAATACCCATAAAAGTATAGAGTTTCATTTCCTGAGAATGCCTGAGTATGTTCCTTGCCCGCTGATAACCAAATGAAAGTGGCAGTCAACTCTCCAAAACATGGCAGCCTAGTGGAGCTTGTTATTCCAAGATGATGCAAGACCAAGACTTTAAGATCCACAGAAACATCTAGGGAAAGCAGTGGTCCTTTGCTCTCTCTAGAAGTTTCAGTCTTTTTTTTTCCTGGATTAAGAATCAGCACTTGAATTCATGTCTTTTCTCTGATCTTTGCTGCCCTCTACTGACTCATACTGCACTTCTTTTTCTGCTTAAATCTACTTAATCTATATCCAATTAATGTAATTATTGTGTTGAATTAAGTATTTATGGGAAGCCAACCTTTAAAGATTTCCAACTTACAGGCAAAACATCTACCTTGCCTTTAGGTTAACTCCACTGGTCCAAAGAATAAATTAGAGGGATTACTTACCCATAACTGACAAAATTGTTGAAAAGAGAAATAATATTCCAGTTTATTAAAATAACAGAAGCATAATTTGACATACTATCTCAAGGGATGGAGGCAATATAAAAATACTTAATGGACTTATACAAAATTTTCACATTTTATACCAAATAGTACCATGGTAGATACAATAATTACCTAAGAAAATAACCAAAAAATATAAACGAAGTCCAAGTATTTTTACAAGGATGTTAGTAACATTTATATAAATAACCAAACAAAATTATAAATGAAGGATGTATAATACGGCTGAAATTGAGAAGTCCTTATAAAGGTGTGTGTGTATTTCTATATATATATATAAAATTGTGTGTCATGTTGACATTAAAAACAGATTTCATATGATAATAATCATGATATCCTCAGTCACATAAAATATAAAATTTAAAGTATAAAATAAAATAGCATGTAAAAGTGAAGACAGTAAAATTCAGAAAGGGGTTTACCACTTGTATGTGAAAAGTGAATTTGTATTTTTGTGTAACTGATTTGCTTTTGCTGTATGGATGAATAATTATGCATGAAAAAGAAATGAAAGAAAGTGGCATGTGCACGCATGATAAGGCTTGGTGAAATATTGTCCAGTATTATTTCCATTTAACCTTGCTTGGATCACAGCTGAGGTTTATAGATTTAGAGTGCTAGGCTGAATAGCCGCATGGCTATTATGAAAAATTCATGGTCTCAGGCAAGATTTCAATCACCGCCACATCTCTAAAGGTGATAAATAAAAAGCCCACCTTTATTCACACAGATGCTCCAAATGGTAACATCTATAATGTGATGCCTAAAATTACTGAATGAAAAAGGGAAACAAAGCTTATCTTTATGAATTCTAGAACTTTTATTTTAATTTGGCCTACCAAAATTTTCCTACTAGTTTAAGTTCAGAGGTCATTGTTGAATTCATAATACCACCAAAGTCTTCATACTATTTTAAAGCCGAATGGATGAGTAGCTGAAATTATCCTTCTGTTCTATTTTCTGAAATTTACACCTCCATGTTTCTAGTTTTCCTCTTCGAAATATTCATCTATGATTCACTTTTTACCTCCTTTTCTTTCCTGCCTGACAGTGGCCATCTCTTAAGGTTTTGTTCTCTGTCTTTCCATTTCTATCTCTATGTTCTTACTCTCTCAAGCCTTGAGAATTATCTCCCTGACTGCTTTTCTCATTCCCCTTCTGCATTTCTAGTAGTCTCCTGCACACAGGTCGCCTGCTTCACTGACACCTCCAACACAAGTGTAAAATTAAGTTCCTCTCAAACAAATTGGGAGGATGGTAGTGATCACTGAGTTCAGCCCCCTTTTAGGTTAAAAATCTGAGGCTACAGAAGCAAACTTACTTGCCCAAGCTCACACCTTAATTGAGAGTAACTGCCAGTCAGCACAGCGCTCTTCCTACCACACTAAACTTCCTATTCCCTGGCTAATTTCAGATTTCTTCTCCTACATGATTCTTTCCAAAATTATCTTCAGTCATCCACGTATGAAATCATGGTTTAAAAAGATTATTCTTCTTTGCTCCAAAATCTGGTCATTCTGTTCCATTCCATTGATCCATTGATTATTTTTTACAATAACATCTATACCTTTCTTAAAAATTTTTCAGTCAAGTCAATTAAAATCAAGAGTTCTACAAAGCCTGCAATAAAAAGTAGTGGGCCATATCTACATTTCTTTCCCATCCTTGATTTCTGTTCTAAGAGGCAGATGGTCTTATACCTTTTACCTGCTTTTTTTCCGAGATTCACCATCATGTATCCTAAAAAATGGGTATATGCTATTTTTTGCAATATTCTATTTTGTTACATAGTAACTTTTTACTTCCTTCCTTGAAAAATAAGAATTTATTTCTTTACGATATTAACAACCTTCCCTTCTCATTCCTTTCTGAACATCTTAATGTCATTATTTTAGTTTGGGTTAAATAAACATTCAGCATTTTCCTTACTGCCTTTAAATAAAAGTTACTTAAACAGGAGTCACATAAGTATGTTATGAGTATGAGTTCTTTACTGTGTAACTTTCAGTTTTCCCAGGAATTAGTACTTGTTTTATTTTCATTTATTAAATTTTTTTCTGTACCTATTACTATGTTTCACCTACAAACACTCGGAGAGAAAAGTAACTCCTTCCTCGACATATGAAACCTATCAGGTGATTAATCAATTTTTGTTTTATTCTTAGAGCCTTCCTTCCTGGAACCCTTCCGTAAGAACTGATCTAGACAGCTGTGCAGCAGTTCTGGGCTCCCCTTCTCCATGGCTGTGGCAGTTTCTGGTACTTCTCTCCTCTTGTAAACCTGCTACTGGAATTCCAAGTTCCCCGCTTCTTGATTATTCTTTCATTTTAATGAAGTCAGTCTTGCTGTAGTTTCTTGAGAAGTGTATGGCAGATAGTTTTAGAGCTTGGCTATATGAAAAAGCCCTTAGTCTACTTTCTCATTTGATGATCGACCATGTGAGTTCAAAATCTAGATGGAAAATTGTTTTTCACAGAACATTGAAGGCATGATTCCATTTTCTTTTCAGCTTCAAAGTTGCTGTTGAGAAGTCTGAGACTATTCTGACTGCCTGTTTTTAATCTGTATCTCACTTCCCTGAAATTCTGCAATACTGTGCTTTGCTGTGAAAAGCTTTTCATTCATTGAAGTGGGTACTAATCAACACTGATCTGTAAATCCAGACATTTCAGTCCTGGGTGTTTTCTTATTTCTTTCTGTATGATTTCTTTTCTTTCAAATTTTCTTTTGTCTTTTTCTGGGATCCTATTACTTGAGTGTCTGAACTTTAAGATTAAACCTCTAAAATTTTATCTGTCTTGTTTATCTTCCGTTTTACCTTTTGGTTATACCTTCTGGAGACTCCTTCATCTTTATAGTCCAACTATTCTATTTAATTTTGTTTCTGCCACTATATATATATTTTAGAGATTTTATTTATTTATTTAGAGAAAGAGGCAGCGAGAGAGGGAACACAAGCAGGGGGAGTGGGAGAGGGAGAAGCAGGCTCCCCCCTGAGCAGGGAGCCCGATGCGGGGCTCAATCCCAGAACGCTGGGATCATGACCTGAGCTGAAGGCAGACGTTGAACGACTGAGCCACCAAGGCACCCCTCTGCACCTATATTTTTAATATCTAAGACTTTTTTACTGTTTGAAATCTTCCGTCTTATTTTAACATAGTCTTCTTAGTATTGTTAGTTTATGGATTGTATTATACACCTATATATATTATATATGTATATATCTGTTTAAGGCTATTGATCATAGGGTTTCTTGAATGCTTTCTCCTATTTCTGGGGTTGCTTTTTCTCTTCTACCTTGCTTATTCTCTTTGTCCTCTTTATTTCTAGTAAGTGGCATGGCTTTCCTAATCCTTGGCTGATATTTGATGGTTAAAAGTAGAGCCCTAAAAATAGATTAGAAACTTTGTGTACAATTTCAAGGCTTATTGACCAGTGAGCTTTCCTCTAGGATAGACAGGAATCCAGTTGTTTTTATCAAGGACACCCTCTCTCCCCAAATGTCAAGTGTTTTCCCTTGAGCCACTGAGATTCCAAAGAGATGAGTCCCCTAGCCCTCCACCTGTGAGGGAAACCTGGTAGGTAAAGCTGTGGAAAAGCGAGAGAAGTATTACATGGGTTTCATTGTTCAGTGCGTGAACCTTCATGGAATTCCCTTCATTTCAGTATGGCCTCCCACCCTTGACTTTGTCTGGTGTCTCTGGGTTCGAAGTCTTTTTAGAGAATTATCCTCAGTTTGTTGTTGGGTGTGGACAATTTTAGGGTCTGATTTATTCTCATATAGAATTTGAGGGACTACTAAGGTTTAAAGGCTTCTTAAGGAAAGTTTTAACAACTCTTCATGTTGTCTGCCCGTTGTACATGGCATCCTTTACAGAAACCTGATGCTTCTAACTTGTGGGTCTTTCCTGGATTCCAGAGCATGAATTCTCTAGTATCTTGACTCCCCACTCTTGTATGTGGCAGACACAATCTTTATTCTTCCTCTTGTCTTCATTTTCTGCTTTATATCTTTCAATTTTTTCTTTGCATCTCAATTTTGTTGTCCTATTTCTGATTTGCCTTTTGTAATTTTATGCATTAAAAAAATCTCTATACTGAATTCTTTTAGCATTGTAACATGATTCTACATGAAGCACCAGACTTCAATAACTCCCCCCCTTTTTTTAATCTCATTTCCATTGCCTCAGATCACCTCTTATACTTAATATGAGGATAATTAAATTGGTTCCTAACTGATTTCCCTCCCTCAAGTTTTTTTTAAACTAATAAATCCTGATAACTGTCACCAAAGAAACATCTCTAAGAGATCACTCTGATTTTTATCACTCTCCTCAGAAAACTCCAGATATTTTCAAATGTCCAGAAAAGTGAATTTCCAACCCATCCATCATATACCCAAATTTCTTCTTCTCTTCTACCATGTTTCAGTATGAATACTTTCCTCATATAGATAACTTTAATCACTGTCTTCAGAAAATGGGCACGTCTCCCCATGTTTTAGGAAAATCCTGTTCATCTAATCTTACTTATTCTTCTCATTTTCTCCAAGAAGTATTCTCTGATTCTGCCAGAAAAAAGCAAAAAAAAAAAAAAATCTTTAAACCAGTTTACACTTTATTCCTTTTATTATAACATCTGCAACACTTTTAATTTTTAAAAAATATTTATTTATCTCTACTACACTCTAACTTGCATGGAAGACATATTAATCTTGACATATTTATTGTTGTGTATTCCCTTTCAAAATCCATAATATCTACTGTGTGCCAAGTCCTGTGCTAAAAGTCCTTCAGACTTTCCTTAGGTAAAGACAAAGGCAGGTAGGCAGTAGTTTCCATAAAGAGTGAAAACTGAGAATAAGATCCCAGTGGTCAGCTGGAGTTCAGAAAGGAGGCTCCAATTTCTAAGAGGATGGACAAAACCAAGCCTCCTCTCCAGCCTTATAGGAAATGAAAATAAGGCAAGGACCCATTTCTATGGTTGGTATCCACAAGTGGATGAAGAATAAGGACATTGTCTCCTTGTTAGTCAAGGGATAAGAGGTCAGCTCAGAACTAAAAGCAAGACGACTTGGTATAGAATTCACTTGAGTTACTTAATGGAGTCTTCACATCTCTTTATCTTAGACAGTGTTGGTCTGCAGCTTAAAGAGTTATTGAGCCTGAATACCAAGTGGTCTGGCATTTGCAGAAAGGGACTATTGTAAGTTAATAATACACTTAGAACTGTTGAAGACTAGGTCTCTCTAAACGTCACAGGAAGCTTTTTGACTCCAGGATGTGAATGTCACTCTCATTCCAGGAAGAATTCTATATTCTTCTCTTCATGATTTTCAGGGACAGATTCCATGTACTTAAGAAGGTTACTTTGCTTATTGTTAGTTTTTCAGTTAAATTTGTATGGTAAAGAAATTCTTCTATGTCTAATCACAATAGTCTTGCTTCACTTATTCTGACTATGATTTTGCAAAATCATACCTTTTTATGAATTAAAAAACCCCACCCATCTATAAATTGTTGGAATGTAGGGATCATGGTTACTCATCTTTGCTATTCCACCATATTAGTGCATCGGAAATGCTAAGCTGAGGTATATATAGTAGGAAGGACAATATTTTCAGCATTAGAATCTATAAATTTGTGTATCAACAATTCTACCCATAACTGTGTGACTTTAGTCATTTCCCTAAACTCTTGGGGTCTCAGTTTTCTTATTTGTTAATGCAAGATAGTTTTCCTCAAAACTTAGATGACTGTGAGGATTAAATAAGAAGTATATAAAAATGCTTTGTGATTATTAAAGCACTTTAACCACAGAGCTTTCAGGTATTAACTGAAATGAACAAATGAATGAATGCCCTCTGGTTGACTCCTATGAGTTATTTTTTTCTCCTGCGGCTATACAGAAGACACTTTCCTGCTTTATTAATGATAATGTCATATGAGGTAATGATTAAAGGAGGATTGAAAGATGATCTTTCCCACAAAACTTCCAATCATCTCCCTGACAATATGCCTAAAACACTCTTATTTTCAATTTTTTTGTACTAGGTATTTGAGTCTTTAGGAGGCACCTGTTACCATTAAAAAAAAAAAGCAGCATAGGAGAGGTGACTTAATAATGCATGAACATCCCTTTACATATTTGTACAGATGAATAAATCAGTAGAGAGTAGAACTTAAAGACATGAAAGTAAAAGACCTATGCTTCTCTGGAGTAAAAATGCACTATGATTCTGGGGATAAGCAGAAAATGGGATTGTGAACACATGGATTAATCTTACTCATTATTTGCCTTGTTTCCTTCCCAACTTCAATTTTAAGGAGTACTAGGCATTCTTCTCTCTCTCTCTCTCTGTCCATATTTTTGTTGAACTGACTGCTGTAGGTCTATACAAAGGAGTTAAGGCTCCTTTGAAAATGTGGTAAGAATAGTTATCTACTGTCTACAAATCCTTGGCAAGCCCTCAGAAGAAAACATTTGTGGTAGATATTTTCCTAGTTTTGCCACATAATGATGTGCAATAATGATTAAACTGCCTCTTAATGAATCAAACATAAAAGCTTACCTAAATAGACAAAATCTAGATAGACATGAATAGAATGCATTATTTGATATAGTTTATTATTTATGCTATGTGATTTATTATTTATGAAAGTTATATAAAACTCCCACAATTTTCAATACTTTCTGAAAGGTAGAAACCTGAGGAATCAAATCATAGTCATTCTTGGATTCTGACTTGCTACCTTGCTCAAAATGTCAATATGAATTCAATTAAGGAAGTACGTAATATATATCCCCCAGTAGGTTGTTAGTTTTAATATACAAGTCAACTATCATTCATTAGGCACCAGTTAAATGCAAAATACTCTTCTAGGAATCATTTGTGTAACTGTGTGTATGTGCATGGGAAGGGGATAGGAGTAAGGGAATGAATAGATTTCTTTTTAGGATATTTCTTTGAGTGCACTCACGTGCTTAACCTTCTACCGGGTACTCAGATGACCATTTCATAAAATCTCTACTCTGATGCAGCTCATGTTATAGTCGAGAGATAAACAATAAGCAAGGATAGTAAGTGTTGCATGCTAGATGGTAGAGTGCTATGAAGAAAAATAAGTCAGGCAAGGGGATAGGCAGTCCTGTCAATTCCAAATAGAGTAAACAAGGAAGTCTTCTCTAAGAAGGTGGGCATAGGATTAAAAACCTAGGCGGTAAAGGAGCCAGCTATGAGGATATCTGAAGGAAGATCATTTTAGGCATAGTAGTTAGCAAGTGCAAAGGCCCTGAGGCCAGAGGGTACCCCAGATTCAGGGTCAAGCAAAATGGTTAAGGCAACTAAAGCAGAGTTGGAGAGAAGGAGAGGAACAGTATCATATCAAAGAGGGGAAAGTAGATCAGGTAGACCACTTAAAAGAACTTTAAATTTCATTCTGGACGATATGGAAAATCATTGGAAGTTTTAAGCAGAGGAGTGACATAATATGGTTAATTTAAAAAAAAGAAAAATGAAGTAGGAGTTTGTGAATGCTTTCTTCTAACTGACTCACCTAAAAGTTTTAAAAAGACCAAGAAGAAGAAAATGTAGAAGCAGTAGGTGATTGCCTGTGTAGCTATTCATAATTCAGTCGAGAGTTGATGTTAATGCTTGATAGGGGTGAAGGTGGTAAGATATGGTCATACTTTGTAATAGATTAGGGTACCTTCTATAAAATTGTCTACTGAAAGAGTGTGGCATGTTAAAGAGGGAAATTAAAAATAAGTCCAGAATTTAGAGCCGAGCAACTGTAAGGGTGATGTTGCCGTTGACAGTAATGAAGAAGGCATGAGTGTATCAAGCTTTAGGAAAGATTAGGAGGTTCATTTTGAACATGTTGAGGTGATGATTAGACTTCCAAGGGGGTTGTAGAGTAGGCAGTTGGGTATATGAACCTGGAATTGAGGAAAGAGTCTGAGCTAGAATTATTCTGGAAATACAATATTTGGGAATTACATATTTATGTAATAGTTAAGACTCCCTGATATCACCACAGGAAGGAGTATACTTAGGAGAGAAAAAAGCTTAAGGTTTTGGGGTGGTGGAGAAAGCGGAAAAAGAGACTGAGATGGGGAAGTGAGTGTGGGAGGAGGAAAACCAATGTGTCATCCTGGAGGAGTTTCCATGAGGGGCAGTCATCAGCTCTGCCAAATGCTTTAGACGGCTTATGTAAGATGCAGACTGAATATTGACCTCTGCATTTAGCAATGGGAAGCTCTTTGGTAACATTTTCAAGAATAATTTTGACAGAGAGAATGAGTCTTAATGGCATGGGTTCATGAGAGAATAAGAAGAGAAGAATTAAGGAGAAAGCAACTGCGTGTTTTTATCCTGATGAAAATGATCCAGCTGAAGGAGACAAAATGATGAGGCAGGGGGAGGAGAATTGCTGAAGTCGCATCCTTCAGTCAGGGAGAGGTGACAGCATCTTCAGCACAACCTCAGGATTTAGCATTCACAAGGAGCATATACAATTCTTTCGTCAAAATAGGTGACATGGAGGGTTAGGCATGCCTACCTGAAGTTCAGTGAAAAGACTGGGGAGATGGGAGCTTGTGGAAGCTCTTTTAACTGCTTCTGTTTTCTCAGTAAAAATAGGAAGCATGGTAGCAGCTTTAGGCTCTCAAGGAGTTTAAAATATAGGAAGGAAGTGGTGCCTGGGTGGCTCAACTGGTTAAGTGTCCAACTCTTGGTTTCCACTCAGGTCATGATCTCAGGGTTGCGAAATTGAGGCCTGCATTGAACTCCATTCTCGGCAGGGAATCCGCTTGAGATTTTCTCTCCCTCTGCACTCCACACCCCCATCCCAACCCCTCTCTCAAAAAATAAATAAATAAATAAATAAATAAATAAATAAATAAATAAAATACAGGGAGAAAAAGAAATGTATGCATGTGTATACACACACACATATAAAGAGATAAGAGCATACTAAATCAAGGCTGAGTATGATCAGGGCTAAAATAGATGTATCTGTTGTGTTGAACAAACAGGACTCATGGGATGTTGTCATAAAACTATATTTTTGTCTTCCTTTACATTTCATCCAGGGTTCCTGTCTCTCCACTGGGTGAAAATTAAGTCAAGTCACCATAGTTTCCCACTCATTTTCATTAATAAGAATCCTTTGATGAGTAATCAATATGCCCATTATTATTAATTAATAATGAAAACTTTAATCTTTGTTTAAAGATAAAATGACTCCACCTTACCAGTTTAGGTCTGTTACAGGTTGGCTTCCTTTAGTGAGAAAGATGCCACATTAGGCTTCTTTTCTATTTCCGATCCTTCCCCCATGACCGCCCCCCCCCCCCATCCCCACAGTGCCATTTCAAACCTTTTCAATGTTTGACACAGGGTAGGGACAGGATGCAAGAAAGAAGAAAGAGCAGTTCTTGTTTAGTTAACATTATCATGAGCCGGCATTGTGCAGTGTGGGCCTGTGAGGTGCTTGAAGCTTTCTTTACTTCTCTTAGGGAACTTGTAGCTCTCTGATGTGTGTGATGCATTCTCTCTGGCTAACTACCAGAATCGCATATGGAAACTGGAAATCAATTGTCTTGCGGCTTCAGCTGAAGCTGAGACTAAATTAGTTCCATTACAGTGTTCTATTGCATAAATGGTAAATCAAATGTTATTGTGTTTGGAGGAGAAAGTGAGGAAGGTGATTTCTACTTAGGAACATGAGGGCAAAAGGAAGAGTCTTTGAGATGGGTGATAGGATTTAACCGTACTGATGTTCATAGCAATTGGCACTCGCACGTCGTATAGCTCTGAATAAATAACAGCTAATGGCTTCCCATGGGTTACCATGTACTCCACCATCTAACGGCACTACCTTGGGTACATGTGACTAAACCAGAGATCAAGTCTTGAAATAAAGGTGACTACTGATGAGGCTGATGTTTGTGAATTCTCCATCCAATACAAGTTCTTTTATATGGGATTCTATCACTAGTCAAACTACATTCAAAGAATTAAAAAAAGGGCTTTCAGAATGAGTCAACAGACAGTATGGAGTGAAGAAGAAATTAGACCAAAAGGTATTGATTGAGGAGAAGCCATGGGACAAAATAAGCCATGAGCAACCAGGTATCATAAAACAGAACAGAGAGATGTTGAAATCTGCTTGTTGAAAGGAATGTGACAACAGAAGACGCAGAGTTGCTGGATCACCAGAATCATGACGCACGAGACTCTACAGCTCTATCTCCAAGGTGACTATGGGTTAATAGCTGCACAGACACCTTATCGATGGCTAATAGAAGCTCAAGTTAAACACACTGCAGCTCAAGATACCCACATAGCTAAAGTTGTGTGCACAGTCTCTCATTCTCCATCCCACACTAGGCTCCTCCATCACTCGCCCCATCCCAGGTAAAGGCACCACCAATCATCAGCTTTCTAAATCTAAACTTATGGACTTTTTTGCTCCTTTTCCTCCTATTCCATCCAACCCACCAGAGCTCACTCTGCACAAGTCTCAAATCAAGCCCCTTCTCTTCTTCTCCACTACTACCACTCATTAAACCACAATAATTTTCCACCTATAGCATTACAATAGAATTTCTGCTCCTACACCCCCATCCCTCATCTCTCAATTCAATCTCCATTCAGTAGCCAAGGGATCTTTATGCAAATGTAAATTAGATCATTTTGTTTATTTTATAAGACCCTTCAAGGCTTCTAATCATTCTTAAATAAAATCCACACTCCTTGCCTACACCACAAAGCCTTGGCCCTTCGTACTCTATGACCTTTATGGCCACCACATTGGCCTACTTGTTATCTCTCTAACTTGCCAAGACTACTTCTGCCACCACGTCTTTGCATGCCCATTCCCTTTATCTGGGTTGTTCTTCCTTGTAGTTTTAGCATGGCCGGATCCATCTTGACATTTAGTTTTCAACTTTCCTTCAGTCACACCCAATCTTAAGTAACTAGCCGTTCACTGTTACATCACCCATTTTATATCTCTAGCATGCCACTGATATTCTGTGTGGGTTTGTTTGTTCACTTAATTTCTGTGTGTATGATTTGTTTATTTTTGGTTGCTAGCTAATAAAAAATGAGTTCCATGGAGGTGGCGCCCTTATTTGCCCTTGTCATCACTGTATCTTTGGGAGTCAGAATCAAGATGGTCACAAGTTAACCTCTCAATAAATCTGTGATGTTCAAATGGTTCTCTCTAAACCATGTTATATATATTTTTCATGAGATCTAGTTTTGTGACACTTAAGAACATTTGTTGACGTTTTCACTTTCCATTTCCATCTATGAAAAATTTCTGGTGATTGAGGTAAGTTTGAGTATGCCCTGTTTCTTGCATCTTTAACTTTCCCCAACACTCTGTACCTTCTCTGACCAAGGAGCCTTTGCATGAACAGATTTCTCCACCCAGCTCACTGCCCTCAAGCCCCTTTGATGTGATTGACTTCAATGCATGTGTACTTTATCAGCCTAGATGTTATATTTTCCATAAATCTTTACTGAACCCTCAGTCCTGGGTTAGGTCCTGTAGTTATGAACTCCCAGATAGCCACTGTGTGCTCCCACATTGTAGCACTTGCCTCTCCATCATGAAATTCCCTGTCTTGTTTTCTTCTGTCTTCTGCCAGGTGGACTAGAATGCAAGCTGTTTTATATAATTTGCATTGCAATTTCAGTTTGTGGCACAACACCCCACGGGAAACCAATCCAAATCAAACCATACCAAACCAAACCAAACCTCTTGGTGTCTCTAATACTTTCCTGTTAGGTGGCTAGAGGTGCTAACAGTAGTAGGTTCTTTTCTGAAGACTTAGTAAGAGCAATTAGAACCCCATGAGAAAACAAAAGGGCCCTTTGGGAGGGCTGAGGCAATAACAAAGTCATCATAATTCCATCCACATTTTCTACCACAAACTAGGGGGTCCATTTACAATTATTCAGAGAATGAATAGATTGAAATCTACTTATGCGAGATGGATAGCATTGAAATATATTGTGGAAGTTAGAGCGGGAAACCAATCCCTAAGAAAGCAACAGTGTGAGGAAAGATATGAAGATTTAAAATTACTGAAGGAATGTGTTACAGCATTATACGCTAGTCTCAAGTCTTCCATCCACTCCACAGATAATACAAACAAACAAAACAAAAATCCAAGGTGATGAGGCACCTGGGTGGCTCAGTTGGTTAAGCGGCTGACTTCAGCTCAGGTCATGATCTCTGGGTCCTGGAATTGAGCCCTGTGTCAGGCTCCCCGCTTAACGGGGAGTCTGCTTCCCCTCAACCTCTCCCCCTGCCCCTCCCCCTGCCCATCCTCTCTGTATCTCTCTGTCTCTCTCTCTCTCTCTCAAGTGAATAAATAAAATCTTTTTTAAGTGAATTTATTCCATTTATTTTAAAAATGTGATCACAATAGAACAGAAAAATAGAAAATATGATTGCTTGATATGTATAATTAATCTTCTCACATAGAAATTCTGGGATCAGATGACTTGCTTTGAGAATTTTACCAACAAATTAGGCAAGAAAATTGACTCTTAAAGGAATTATTTGTAAAAGAGAGAAAGTAGGAATATTTCTTAACTCACTTTATGAGGCTAGCAAAACTTTGATTCCTAAATCTGTCAAATACATTTTAATAAATGGAACAAATACAGATTAATGTCTTTTAATAGATTAAAAAAATCCTAAATAAACTTTTTCCTACACCAATCAATGATATATGAAAAGGAAAAAAAATCACTATCTGTTTGTATTTATTGCTAGAACACATAGTTTAAGACTTAAATATCTGAAAACAGAATTTACTTTATGCACCCGAATGTTCATAGCAGCATTGTCCACAATAGCTAAATTGTGGAAGGAGCCGAGATACCCTTCAACAGATGACTGGATTAAGAAGATGTGGTCCGTATATACAATGGAATATTACTCAAAAAACTTTTTAAAAGATTCAAAATGATCACTCTTATCTAACAGACAAAATGGATTATTGGTCATTGATCACTGACAAAACTATTAGATAATCTAAACCAAGTTAATGCCAATACTACTATTTTTAGTATTTACACCTCAAATTAGTAGGATTTATGTTTTATATTACTGATTGTTTCCATAGTATATAAACTGGTCCAAAATTTCTGGTTTCCATGGTTTATATCTCATCGCCCCTCATTCGCCTGGTCCCTGAAGGCTTTGAGAAGCTTCTGCTGCCAAACACATGAAACACCTCTTCCTTCCTCTGACTCTGACCTTTAGTTTAGATCTGATAACTAAATTACTTCTGCATTTTCTTCTAGAGCCAGAAGAGACCCTGCCCAGCTCTGGCTTCTTTTGCTTCCATTCTCTCCTTTCCCTGTGGAAGATGTGAAGGCCAGTCAGCCCAAAGCCCTGGTCTCTGCTGGACATACTTCCCTGGTGTCAAACTTCTCTCTCTCCACTGGGCTTTGGATTACAGCCTACACCTGGGTGGGTTTCCAATTCTTATGTTTATATCAACTAGTTGGGAAATTCTATTTCATCTTGCAAGTTACCGTGAAGCTGGGTATCATTTAAGAATGGGCTTGGTTGCGAGTCACTGAAAAGTCTCCTCACAGCAGATTAAATAGAATTTTTTTTCCCAAATAACAAGAATCCTGGAGATTGGCAGGACCTGATTTTGCTTCAGGACTCAGCATGTCAGAGCCAGTATTTCTGGGCCTTTCCATTAGAGTTGCAGAATGGCTGCCTCAGCTCTAAAATTATCAAAGGCAGAAAGAAAGACTTTGGTGTTTGCAAATAATTATTGCTTTATTTGGTTGCCCCCTGTTGTCTGTATTACTTTATAGTTTGCAAAGCTAATTATACATAAAATGTTCAAATACAAGTGGATAATTATACATTAAATCAAAGTTTTATTAGATAGCTGCTTGCATATAGATGTGTTATTTCTTTAATATAATGCTATAAAATGTGCTCTCAGTTACAGGTTAGATAGCTGTTGTTTTCACTTAGTCTCTGAATCTGGATTTTTCAAACCAGCGGAAAATTGATCTTAAAAATTGCAAAGGGTAAGAGTATAATTAGCCTAAGAACAATTTGTTCTAATGACAAACTGACACCAGATAAGATATAAAACTTGAGAGACATCTTAAATCTATGTCCCTTTTGGTTAAAAAAAAAAATCTGTCCTGACACATACTCGATATTGGCACCCTCACCATTCTTTCCATTAATTTGTTTATTGGATTTATGAAGAACTTTCTCCTCTACAAACTCAGTTTAATCTCATTCAGCTTTGTGGCTGTCATAGTTCATGTTTGTCCATCTAAAGGCATCAAATTTGGTCAGGCTTGATTTGGTAAGAACGTAATTCTCTGTTTTCCCTTCTCACACAAACATCAGTAACTGAAAGATAATGAAGAGTTAATGTACTTCCAAGTGATTCTGAACTCATATTGCAACATCTCTACATTCTAACTGATTAATTGTTCCAAACAGCAAGGTTTCCACGTGGATTTGGATTGTGAATTTACAGTATTTACACCTCTGATTTGCATTTTCTTCTTTTTGCTTTCTATTAAATCTGCTTATAATAGCAAATGTCATTGCTCCGTATACATGCTAACAAAAATCTGCAAGGCAAAATGCCAGATTTACTAATTGGTGGTTCACTTTCTCTATGTAGTTAAATACACACACACACACACACACACACACACACACACACACACACGCACTTTATGTTCTCTGAAGAGAAGGGATGATATTTGATTTGGTGGCCTAAATAGATGAACTTGAGGCAGCCCAATCCTAGCTCTTTATGGCTTAAGTGAATGGTGCAGGGACTCCAGAAGTTTCCAGTAAGTAATAGAAGGATTTGATGTGTGAGAGAGTCCATGAAAAAGCAGTGGCCTGACTGGGAACGAGGACATGGTGATGCTTGGGACCTTTATGATCAGAAGGAAGTAGCAGGATCCATGGGCTCTAACAATAGGTCCCACCAGGTCATTCTCAAGTTGGAAAGGACCCAAACCTTCAGAAGTCACAGGTTTGGGTCATATATGCTACTCTGCAGCAGAGACCAGATAGGCTTGAAAACTGTGGGTTTCTGGTTCCCGTAGGGCGGCTTCTCAGTAAACACATCAGAGTTTATGAAATGGGGCCTTTTCATTAGTGGAGAAATGGCAGTGGTATTGAGAACAGCAAGAAACAAAATACTTGTCTTAAGAAACAAAATACTTAGATTCTATTTTTCAAATGAGGCTCTAAACTCTTAGTTATTTGGGGACACTCAATTTCTGGGAGCAAATGACATGGTACTAAGTGAGAAATGGTCCTGCTCTATCATGTAAACGTCAAGTCACCTGAATTTAGAAAGATCAGTACAATTACAGAAGCATAATAACCTATCAAGTCATTGTGCTAGGCCCTGCCTAGCCTTCTCACGTGCATCTTCCCAAACATGCTGCTACAAATAAGGGCATGGAGATGAAAATCTATATTGTTTATTATAGAGCACTGATTTTTACAGATGAAAGTTTATATTGCTTATAATAGGGTAATGATTTATGTTACATATTGTTAAAGTGTCAATTCCAGGGTCCTTTTTCCTAGTCTAGAGAAATGTTTTGGAAACGAACACTTAAATATAGAACAATGAAACATAAATTAAGTGACGCGGTTGGTGACAGTTCGCTAATTTGCTTTTCTCTTTGTCTTAGTATTTTTGCTACTTGTCATGGATGCTCAGAGGGCAGAAAAGGGAAAGCACTATGTTCGCTATTAGTGGATTTAAGTAGTAAGATTTGGGAGTTGCTAATTAGGGTGATCATATAATTTTTTGCACAAATCAATTCACTTTGAGAACCAAAAGTGGTGTTATTAAAAATCACACCATGCAAGAGGCTTAGTATGAGTTTTTGTTCAGTAAAATGGGGTGTATTTTTACCGTTTGGTCCTCTGGTTACTTTTATGGAAATAATCAGAACACAAATATAAGTTTCTTATAGAGGGGTGAGTCATGGTCTTTAAATTTTTCTCAGGGCACTGCATTCTCAGACTTTGTTCAAGGTAATGTCTAGATTTAATAGGTCAATTGAAATTTTTGTGACGAAGAATTTGAAATTACTACAAGGAACATTATAACTAATTATGATTTCAATTACCCGCAGTTCACAAGTCCTTCTTCACTAAATAAAATTATGTTGACAGAGAGGGATGAGGAGACGGAGGAAAGAAGGAAGAAAAATGGAAAGTAGTAAAGAATAAGTCATGCAATAAAAGAATCTAGGTACTTTTAGATGATTCAGATAAACAGCATAAAAAATTTGGCTAAATATAAAGACCATGTATTCTCACGGGGAGACTAAACCACTGTGATAACTCAGCAGGAATATTCCTTGTCTCTTAGAGAAGCGTAAAATGGTGTCGTTTGCTTTTTGGATGGTGGGAGCCTCCAAATATTTAGTTCTAAACCACTAGAGGGCAGTGGAGTACTGGGTAGAAAACAGTCCTTAACAAAGACCATTCTCTCACCCACTCCCCCCCACCCAAATAACTCATACACCATTAAAATAAGGAAGGAAAGATAGAAAGCATAGGGAGAATCTGATAGAAGAAAATATGTTATAATGGAAAGACATTTCATGTAAGTATTGAAGGGAGGGGAAAAAGGAAGGATTATTTCAACATATCCTGAAAAGATTGAAACAGACATTCTCACATTTTTAGAGAATGAATCATAGGGACCGTAAGAATTTATTCAAATTGAGAACTATAAGGGTCTTTTTTTCATTGTTTGAGCAAAGCCCAATTATACAAAATGGATTTTTGAAAGTCTAAGAAAAATGTTGGAAACATATAATGAAATGGGTTGTAATCGCAGGTGTGCAACCACATACATAGCTCCTATATTTTGAACTCCTTCCTCCAGTGCTTTTTGTTAATAATGAAAGTCTAGATATGGGTCTTACATAGTTGAAACACTTTTTTTTAAATTTTTGCCTTTCCCCCCTGATGAATAGCTCAAAAACCTAATTATTTTACTCTAGATTGAGCAGGTCACCCATAGCAACTGAGTTTCTCTCGTTTTCAGTGATTTAAATTCACCACATAAAATAAGATGGGATTATATATCTTAATAAAAATGGTTAATTTCCCTTTTTCTTTTTGTTTTCAAGGTAAAGTCATTTTTGTGACTGATATGTTCTACTGTATCATCCTTAAGATTCAGAAATTTCTCAGTTTCTAAATGTATTTTTAGAATCAAGGCATCTGTTTTTTAGTACGGCATATGTTTGAGAGAACTCTAAAGATGGCATTTTGTTAGGGTTTAGAAAGGAATCTGGTGAAAAGACTTGCACTGTTAGGAAGAAATTGCTGTTCCCATCTTTAGGATTTAAATTGTTTATATGTTTGCACTTTTTATTCAACCATTACTTAAAAATTAAGAGGCTGCTGAGCACTCTTAAAAAAAGTGTTAATAGATTTTTCAGTCTGTTTCAAATTCAGGAAGAAACAAGAATAGGAGGGAATTTAACTGTATGTATTCCTTGTTTTAAACAGTAGCTATATTCTTCAAAAGTTGTCTGTCAATTGATTTTTTTAAATGGAATCGTATTTTTTATTGACTCATATAAAAATTTCAGAGATGCCTTATCTCTATTATTTGTCAGTGATTTGTCTTAAACTTCTAAAATGGCAACTTTTCCTGAAAAAAAGAAGGAAGAATTTCAAGTCTATTGGACAAAACAGAAGCACTTGACATCCAGTTATTTGCTGAGATTGCCTCTCCAAAGAATTTGGAATATGTAAACACTTGATACGACAAATTAATTGGAATAGACAAAAGAAATTTAATAGTTCAGTCCCATATATATTTAGATAAAATTCCCTCTCATTTACAGCTTCTACAATTTTCAAATGGCACTCTAATATTTTTTTGAAAAATGAAACTAAAATTGTATGAATTTAAAATTCTAGCATGGTAGCTCATGTATACAATATTCAGAGCAAAGCTGTCAAGTATTGAATGAAGTCACTGCAGTAGGAAAGCTGAACAGATTAGGATTCAGAAGCTTTCTTGCTCCCTTAACATAGGTGGCCTCAAAGATGGAATGCGTGTGTGTGTGCGTTGGAGGTGGGGTTCCCTACAAAATTAACTCAAAGAAAAGTAAGTAATACTGTGTTTATTCATGTGATAAGTCATCAGTTAGGTATTCTACCGCCACGCTCATATTATTTCTATAAGAAAAAATCGTATCAACAATGAGCTACAGCATCGTATTTATACAATTCAAGGAGTTGTAGTTTTGCTTCTTCTTTTTCTTTCTTTTTTTTTTTTTTTAAGATTTTATATATTTATTTGACAGAGAGAGACAGCGAGAGAGGGAACACAAGTAAGGGAAGTGTGAGAGGGAGAAGCAGGCTTCCCGCTGAGCAGGGAGCCTGATGCCTGGCTTGATCCCAGCACCCTGGGATCATGACCTGAGATGAAGGCAGACGCTTAACAGCCGAGCCACCCAGGGGCCCCTATGTTTCTTCTTTGTGCAGAGGAAGTACATGTTCATTGGGAACATGCAATACATATAAGCTAAGAGAAAGGGCAAGTCAGTAGAAATAATCATTACATCTATTGAAGTAGGAGTTGTTCTTTAAGAGTTGAGTTCTTTAACAGCTTCCTAAGGTACTGCTATTACCCTCATTGTACAAATAAGAAAACTGAGGGACAAAGAGATCGATTCAATTATCTAAGATAACAGAGCTGATTGAGCCCGAGGTCAAAACTGGAACCTGTGACCCCAGGCTTATGCTCCTCATCACAATACCACTCTGACTCTCCTTACCTTATTCAAGACCAGAAGGGGTGTTATTAACATGCAAGTTCATGCCAACCTCCTGCCCATATTTTAACTGGTATTAGATTGAATTAATAGTTTAGTGCTTGTATTTCTTTTTCGTTGAATCTAATTAAAAAATTCTGAGGTTTCTCACATCGATCCATTTTGAGAAGGACCCGATACTGTCTGGCATTTTGACCAGATAGATCACAAACATACTTTTTATTATAGTTTTAAAAATGAAGGAGAGCTTTTTAGCTTTTATTGACTGAAAAATCTTGAAGAAAAATGCCTTTATTTGTGTGCAACCATTAATCAAAAAGAAAGGTAAAGCTAGACCTCTTTTGATTATTTAAGTCACTGGCTGTCTTATGATAACATGATAGTGGACTTTTTCATTGCTTAATTGAATTTTGTGGATCTCAAAGGTCAACGTGATGAAATCACTCATTGAGAAACTTCTTTGAACAATGCAAAGTATTATTTGGTATCGTTGTTTGGTATAGTTATTTAGAATAGTTATATAAAAAGAAAGTTGGTATAGTTATTTGTTAGCCTATATTGTTTTTATGCAAGTCAAATTTCTGCAGTAATTGTCAATTTACTTTGGTTTTATGTTGATTAATTGGATGAAAAATAGGAATAATGGAAGCAATTGTGGGTCAATAAATAAAGCTGTGAGTAAGATTTATTTTTTCTCATTCCGTGCTATGAATATTTTACATAAAATTAACTATTTGGAAGGCATTTTTTTCTAACCAGTTATTTTTATTTCTCAAAAACCTAGATTTTTTTTTTTTCCTAATAGGAAGTTTAGAGACATATGTGCATTACAACCATAGAAGCGATGTAACTCTGCAAGTTGCTTTCCACCCCTGCTCTCTGTCCTGACCTTCTGGATCTTACTTAACATGTGTGTTGATCTTTTTTTTTTTCCTTCTTCTTTTTCTTCTTCTTTTTTTTCCCTGACAGGTATCTTTGTCAGGCTTTGGACATATAGTCAGGGTACAAACAATGATAAGTACAATACTTACTACTTACCCCACTCACTGGTTTTTTTAATGCTCTAACTTAAAGCTCTAATTTAAGCTCTCTCCTTGGGGCTTAAAGATTAGGGAAGACATAAACCTTGAGGTGATACAAAAGCATATTTTGTATATTTTCTTTATCCCTTAGAGCCTCTTGATTTCTTAGGCCCTGATGGAGTCACAGTTATAAAATCTGATTACTTCCCAAATAATTTAATCATCCATTCACAGTTATGAAATCTAATTATTTCCTAAGATAGTTTAATATTTGCAATGGAAAGAGTAGGAACAAATGAGTCTCCAAGTGTCTATTTGGAAAAATAAGATCTTAACTCCCATGTTGTGACTCACCTTCCCCTTCTAAACTTGGAGCCTCCGGGTGTGATCTTAGGAAGGTTTTTTATTGTCACTCATGTGCTTCCGTGAATCTGAGTTCCAGGCAATGTGTGTCACTGATGCCTCAGTGGTGTGTGATGTGTGTTGTTTGCAAGCTCTCCAGTGACATCTCTCGAACCACGTACACCACCATCCTGTCCCGTTTAATCGACTTCTTTTCCAGGTGCTGAGACCAACCTTTTGAGAAAGCTTGATTCCATGAAATCCCCCCAGTGGAATCAGCTGCCACGGGACCATCTTCATGGCACCAACATTTACCTAAGTAATAGTCTTCTCCCATTTCCCCATAACTTAATTATCAGTATTTAAAAGTGATGGGAAAGCAACTTGCAGGTGCTGTGATAGAGAAGCCCTGGAGGACTGGGGCTGGAAAAGTAACCTGGGAAAGTCTCTATGAGGGTTTAGTAAGTATTCCCAACCTCAAGATCTGGTTAATGTATATATTTCTATTGTATTATTATTTGGTTGCATAAGAGCATTCAGTAAGTTAAACAATGTTATGAGAGTAGCAGGATATAAATAAAAGTAGCAGAAATTGCTAGCTATCAAACTAGTAATATAGATATAAATGAATATGAGGTTTGAGACTATATAAAGAAACATAATTTGTAAACTTGTCTCTACTTCAGTGTAGATAATCCCAATTTATATGACCAGCAGGAGCCTGGTATTAAAACCCAACAAATCCTACATCTAGAGTATTTACTCATAGTAAATCTTCTAGGGTTTCACTGATCTATATAAAGAGAAAGGAATTGAAATAAACTATGAAATGGAGGAAAGGGGATTTGTGCAAATTCATTCCAAATACCAAAACATATGCCTGGAACAATGCTAAGATTTCAGATGAATAACATATATTGAATGTGCTTTAGGATCATTAGGCAGAAAAGAGCATTGGATCACTGTTGCTACACTACAGTGACTTACCAGCCTTCTTTATGCTCAATTAGAAGTTTCGAGAGCACAGAAGTTCTCAGATCTCCCACAGAGGCTGAAAAGGAGAGCAAAGAACACAGAGTCAAACTTCTACCATGTTTGGCTAAGTCATTAATTTTAACTGCATTGCAATCTGAGGTCTGTTATAAAAAGACTGAAGAAGTCAGAGAGAAGCAGTAAAGTAGTATGAACTAGTTAGAAAGTAGGATTTCTGTGATACACAGTGGGCTAACTGGGATGAATATAGTTTAATAAATCTTGGCTGCTTCTCAGAGAAAAAAGCAGAAACATTTTTTGGCAATGTTATATATGATGAACGTTATTGGATAATAAAATAACGAACCTCCTAGGGATTTAACAAGATGCATACCTCAATTATGTTGTAATGTAAAAAAGAAGTAATTTCCAATGATGGAATTAGGGCTCAAAGACTTTATTAATCATTGGGAAATATAATTATATCTACAAGATAGTATCTTCATTCAAAAGAAAAAACTTTCTGATTTGCTTTGTGGAAAGTCTGTAAAAGTAGAGGGAAAAAAAGCATGCTATCAATCCATTTCACATTCATTTACATTTGTCCTTCCGTTCTCTGACCCCCAGGTAATGGCTTTTATCTCTTTTTTACCGGTGTGTTCAAAGATCCTACTGATATCTGGAAAATAACCTATTTACAAACATGATTTTTAAAATGGCAATCCACTAAACCACATCATCTTACAAATGGTTAAAAAAATGAAGGACTAATCTTACTATTAATTACGTAAAAATGGGTAAAAAAAATAGCTTATTATACCAATCTGATTGAAAGGAAAAAAAAACAAAACATTGTCCAGGAGAGAGGCCTCATCCGAAGAACTGACCGAGGAAGGAACTGCTGCAGACTTCACTTTTATGGTTATTGATGGGATTCAGTTTCTGGAGGATAGTGAACCTGAGGGCTTGAATTCCCGATGGCTGTTAGCTGGAGACCACCTTCAGTTCCTTGACTAAGTGGACCTCTCCAACACAGCAACTTATAAGTAACCAAAAAGAGAGAGAAAGCCTGCCAGCAAGGCAGAAGTCATTATCTTATGTGACTTAATCACAGACATGATATCCTGCCATCTTTGCCATATTCGGTTGGTAACAGGTCCCACTGAGTGGAGGATATCACACAAGGACATAAATACCAGGGGTAAGGGGCATCATTGGAGGCCATCCTGGAAGCTATATTCGTCAAGTGCCTTTCCCGCATTCACCACTTCTCTGCTTCTGATTTCATGCTGGATCCTTATGAGAAAAGACTAAAAATCCAAAAAACTGGCCACATAATTTCTATTAAGAAATGAATAATTCTATTTTTGTCTCTTTTTAAAAATGTATAATGCCTCATTCTACAGAAAAAATATGAGGCTACTGATGGTACATTCAGTGAACAACACTACAGGAAATATAAAGTGGAGTAGATTGTCAAGATGACATAGAAGAAAAATGAAATGCATTTTTATTCGATACGTAAAGTTTCATACAGGTGTTATTGCTGCCCTGAGAATTTGGCTTTGATTATCTAGGAAGTTTTAAAGCAGTAAGAAAAAAATGACTGTTTACATAGTTCTCCATGTCCTTGAATAAAATGTGTATCATTTTTCAAGGGAAACAAAGTCTTTCCTAGTATTTATTCTAAAATAATGTGTTTTTGTTTAGTTTGGTTTTTAATGGAATTATGTAAAGTAAACCTGGAGAAATCATCTACATTTTTTCAACAAATGAAGATACTAATTCTGATCAACTATATTTGGCATTTTTTTCCTGATGAAATCCAGGGCCTACTTTAAACCACACCTTACTGGGAAGTAATTCCAGAAAGGCCAATATAATAGGGTCCAGTTAAGCAAGTTTCTCATGGCTCAGTTTGAGCCTTGAAAATAATTGTGTCTAAGTAGATTTTAATTCTAAAAAACTCCCAATACATGTTATTTTTGTTAGCTGGGTTTGGATAACATTTCAGCAATGGACAGTTGGGTGTTTTGCTCTTTAACATAGTCTTGGTGTGCCAGTCTCCAGGGTGACAGTTATGGGTGAATTCATTTGTTTTAAGGATCACGTGAAGGTGGCAAAGTTGATCTTCTTTGAGAAAATAAAAAAAATAAAAGTATACCTTAATTTGTTTTCCCTAATAGGAGATTCCTGGAGAAAACAATGGATACACTAAATCAATTAATCCATAGTGGTAACTTTTTTGGTATGATAACACATGACTGGGATCTGTTATTTTGTGAAGAGATGACCAATCAGGTGCTTTTCAAGCCATAAAGCCTTTTCGTGAAGGCTTATCTGCTCACAAAGTTTTTTTGCTTAAAGACAATTGACAGAATCAACTACTTTCTAATCTATTATATTTGTGACTATAGGGGAAACAGAGGGAGCAGAAAAAGAAATAAAGCAGTATTTGCTTCTTAGACACTAAAAATATTGGTAGTAACAGTATAGGAGAAAGGTTATATAGCAGTTAATATTTGAGTCTGCATTTGAAAAGTGAAATAAATTTCAATATAATTGAGAAGTATTTTTGTCTTTAATTTAGATTTTTCTGGTTAATATTTACTCAAGGCAGAAAGACCAAAATAATGTGGTCTTGTAAAAGAGTTGTAGATAGAGTGACATTATGTGTCTTTTTTATTATTAATTAAGGGGAAAATAAAATTAGTAACTGGATTTTCAAAAAGACTGAAATGTGCATGTAGTATTTTTATATTTATTTTTAATTTAAGTAGAAAATGGATGGACTATACTAGTTTATTTATTGACCAATTGGTGGAATTCATATATTTCTTTTTGTTTTTGAACATATTATCAGCATCATGAATTATACCAACAAATGTTTGCTGAGTGCTTTCTATGTGAAGATAACTAAAACAGGTCCCCTAATCAATTATTAGTTCAACAAACAGAATTCTAGTTAGACAATCAGGCTATTAATATATTGTATATATTTATTATATATTATATTCAATATACAAGCATAATATATATTAGTAAGTAATAAATGTTAAATGAGTTATGATATAAGTGCTATCAAATGTGTTGATGAAAACGGAATGGGAGTCAAAGTCACTGTGGACTGAAGTGGCCAGGGTCTCATTGTTTCTCTGAAAAGCTACCTAGACACAATGCATACCATAAATAGGCCATTAAAATCACATGGAAAATAGGAAGATAGGAAGAAAACAGAATCCATAAATCCTGTTTCCCTACCTGTTCTCTATAGCCAAAAATTATGGAATATCATTGGAGTGAGAGCTTTTGTTATCTGAATAGCATAAATATGATGTGCTTTAAAAATGGTCTTCTCATCACTAAGAGCCACTTCTAATACTTAAAGTATCTTTTGGTAAGGAGAAACACATTACTGCTGTAGAAACAACAGGTGTTCTCTTTCACTATGAATCAAGACTGCACAAAGTGAAACTGAGAGTATAGCAGGGCTGAAGAAGGGGACCATCATTTATAGCTTAGTTATATTTTTGCTACACTGTTTAGATTTTGGAATAAAGATATATGATTAAAGAAATGTGCTGAGCAGCAGCTCTTAATGACAGAATGGGAATTGATTTCGTGCCTACTCTTCAGTCAAGTGATAACAGGGGTCAATATTTCTCGATTTTGAGAAGCTTTTGTATGGCCTGGGAACCCAAATACAAAACAGAGGGAGATATAAACACACTTTCGGGGATGGTCAAATGGGGATATTTCTAGTAGATTATAATGAATACCACAAGGGCACGGTTGATTTTTCAAAAGCAAGGCACGGGAAGACTTTCAGGAAAGCCTCCAAAATGGGCTCTTTGCTACAAAATCATCTAAAAATCTATCAACTGCTTATTGTGTTCATCGTGTTGGCAAAAAGGATTCTATTCTCATATTCTTAATAAAATGAATTGAATATTTGCATAGTACTTTACCATAAATAACTTTAACATTTTATCTTACTTGATTGTCGTAAGAATCCTACAAAGTAGGTGTCCTTTCTTTGATCATTATTATCAGTTTAAAATGAAATAAACAAGTAATGAAAGCAAAAGTTGAATGAGTTCTTTGAAAGTGCTTTTTTTCTTTTGGAAGAGTGATAGGTTTTGCTTTATCTTCTTTTTTCTGGAAGGAAATCTGCTTACTTTTGTTATTTCAGGGTGGTTGTGCTGGTTAGAAATTATTGTTTGCTTAGTTTGCCCAAGGTACACTTTTCTTTCCCACCCAACTTTTGGCTCATCAGGGCATGTCAGGTTGATTCTACTTGACTGAAAGGTGTTGATGAGCGAGTCTTCATCGCCTCATTTAGTTTCCCAGTGAAAGGTTTGCTTGGGAGGTAAGTAGCCACTGTCAGCCCCCCGTCAGCGTGAGAGAGAATAAAACGTTCCAGCTGTTTACCCACTGCCATTCTGGACCCAACAGGAAGAATAAAAATAAATGTTCTCATTTTAAATTGCCTCAGGAAAAAGCCCAGAGCATTATTAACCTGGTATTATATTTTCATGCAGTCACTACTATTAAAACCTCAGGTCCCTGCAAAACATGATTCAGGAGCTCATGTTAGTTTCTCCTAGTTCCAAATATAGTTCCAAAAGTTCCAAAGTATAAAACTTCAAGATTGGCTCAATATTCTTTAATAAATTAGACACTGCTATTGATGTCATAAAGAGATGAAAATGATCTATGAGAAAATAGCAAAATCATTTAAAATGTGAGACCTGTTTAAGCAACAATTAAAAGCAAAATATATTTTATTCAACTTCATAGGCAGTGTGAATCTCTTTACCTTGTAGATAAAGAGAGAAATGATGATTATTTGGAATTATTGTTAAAAGGTATGTGTGATGGCAGTGGGAAGAAAATAAACAGAAGACTGAGGCATGTCAGGTTCATGCTGGAATATTTTGAATGCCCACTAAATAATTCAATGGACTCACGAAATTATGGGTAGCATGTGTGACTTTAAGGAGAATAAATATTTCATGTGGGGTGAAGTAAAATATCCATAAGCAGTAAGTCATACCCTCTTTCCAACAAATCTCACACTTCTTGATCCCAATTGTTTTATTAGTACAGATGAAACTATATATTTGGTTTTGGAATTCTGAATAATTTTTCAATTGTGTCTTTTCTGTCTTAGGGGAGGACTGTCCCCCTCCATCTGAATTTATGTTCTGGTTTTGAGTAAGCAAAACTCTTCCATGTTGCCAATTAAGTTTTGAGATTGTCATGGATATAGTTTTCAGTCATTCAAGAAAATACTTAATTTGCTTATTCGTGGTTGAACCCATTTTGCTTTTAAATGAGATCCTGTGTTGTTTACTGCTCTTACTGGATCCATGACACTTTTTTTTCCTATCAGGCTTTCTTTGGATATACTTAGGAAGTGGAATTTAATATTTTTAAATTCAAATGGCAGATTCTGATACTTAGCTCACATTGTGTTGGGAAAGTAATGAGGGCAAACAGCTATTCTAGCTCTTGCTCCCATAGCAGAAGGTAAAGGGGAGAGAAAAGGACCTGTACGTACAGAGCTCCATCTTACTTCTGCCTAGATGTTAGTAAATATTCATGCTCTTTGTTGCTGAATATGGACACCGTATAGAAGTTATTAGTGAGATATAATTAAATGACACTGTATACTGATCAAAAGGATTAATCCAGATTTAGGGCTGAATGGTTAGAAATTACATACCAAATCAAAGGAAGAATGTCTTACCCAGAACTTTAAAATTGCACCAAAAATCAGTGGTAGGGGCGCCTGGGTGGCTCAGTTGTTAAGCGTCTGCCTTGGCTCAGGGCATGATCCTGGCATTCTGGGATCGAGCCCCACATCAGGCTCCTCTGCTGGGAGCCTGCTTCTTCCTCTCCTACTCCCCCTGCTTGTGTTCCCTCTCTCGCTGGCTGTCTCTCTCTCTGTCAAATAAATGAAATCTTTAAAAAAAAATTAGTGATAAACTTATGGTGCAAGTCAGGAAGAGAGAGAAGCTGGTGAATGATTTTTGATAATTATCCCAAAGGGTGATAGAATTTGGCCTATGGAGCTCAATTTAAAAATAACTAATTTAGTTGCTAAGCTGAAGTTGTCTGCTTATTAGCCCTTAACTTTGATAATGCATCAATGAGTGACTGCCAAGGTTCTAGTCCTCAGACCCTCCATACCTGAAATTCCCCTTTCCATGCTCGCCTCTATGCTATTCTCTGGAAGGGTAGTGTTGCCAGTGGAAGAGATCTGGAAGATAGAATAGTGAAGTGTGGTTTCAGAACTTGTTATAAGCTGCCAAGTCTGTGCCCTGAGTGAAGGCCAAGCTTTCCATAGATGAAAGGAAATTCAGTATTGGCTCTCATCCTACTTCCCCTAAGGAGAAAACTGCCAATTGAGCTGTTTTGGTTTAAAACGGGTGTCAGACTAATTTTATCTTTCTTCTTTTCCTTCTTCTTCCTTTTTTTTTTCTTAGTTGTGCTACTTCTTTGTCCAGCTCAGCAATCTCATGTTCCTATTTCTGCATAAGACTGCAGTTTAGAGTGAGGAAATGATGGTCTTATCAAAACAAAACATTCATTTGGCAATATGGGAAAAGTCATTCTAATCTAGCTGTCCTCCAATATCTCTTGTTGACTTCCAAAGAAACGAAATTGTAGCAGAACATTTGGCTTTTAAGAATAAAGACTTTCCAACCTGTCTTGCTACTTAGGTGAGGATTGATGATGGGGTTATAATGAAAGTGATCTGAGGTAGCTTCTAGGAGCTTCCCCTCAAAAACTGCCTGGAGGGGGGCGCCTGGGTAGCTCAGGTGGTGAAGCATCTGCCGTCGGCTTAGGTCAAGATCTCAGGGTCCTGAGATTGAGCCCGGTGTCTGGCTCCCTGCTCAGCAGGGTGTCTGCTTCCTTCTCTCTCCCCCTCTCACTTGCTCTCTCTCAAGTAAAAATAAATAAAATTAAAAAAAGAAAAAAAAGAAAAAAAAGAAACACCTGGAAGGCACTCTTTGCTTCTTGTCTCCTCTTGTTCTATTCTGTGATTTGGAAAGTGGAATTTTGGGGTAGGCTGCCCCAAAATATGCCATTTTGGCATGTGGATTATTTTAAGCTGAAGACTATTGGGGCCCAGGAGACTCAGGAAGAGTTTTTATCTCCCCCTTAACTGCCTAAAATAATTTAGATTGGGGGTCTATACCAAGAAGAGATCTATTACCATAGTAACTTTTTAAAAAGATTTTATTTATTTATTTATTTATTTATTTATTTATTTATTTGAGGAGGGGGAGGGGCAGAAGGAAAAGGAGAGGGAAGGGGAAAGAATCTCAAGCAGATGCCACACTAAGCACGGAGCCCAAGGTGGGGCTTGATCTCCGAGATCATGACCCGAGCCGAAACCAAGAGTCAGATGCTTATCCAATGGAAACACCCAGGTGCCCCCAAAGATAACTTTTTGTATCAAAAAGACTTATCTGCATGGCATGGCAAACATTATATCGCAGGATTTGCTCTTACTTGGCTTCCTATGAATTGCCTTCCTCCTCTTCGAAGCCACAGACCCCTACCCCAATTTTTCTTAGCTCAGAATACTTACAAACCTCAATTGCCTAAGTGCCTGGGAGTCTCATGTCTTTGTGGGGCTCCTGTACATACATAATTAAATTTGTCTTTTCTCCTGTAAATATGAATTATGCCAATTTAATTATTAGATCAGCCAAAGAACCTAGAAGGGAAGAAGGGAAATTTTTTTCTGCCCAACAGGAACGTGGATATGATGGCTAAAGTTCTATCTTGGACTATGACTATGAAGGCCACACCTAGAAAAGAGCGAAGAGAAAGTTTTAAGGAAACTGAATGTCTGAGGGCTTTATGGAACTTCTTTGTTGGCTTTGCATGACTATGAAGGACTTTAGATGGCTTTGACTGTCCTGAAATTGTGAAAATCTAGACTTACACATGAGGGGAAATTAAGTTTCTGACTTGTTAAAGTGATTGTATTTTGAACTTTCTGTTATTCACAACTAAAACTAATCTTACTACTTTAAAACGGTTTGTTTTGTTTAAAAAGTTTTAAAGTAATTAATACTTTATAAATTTAAGACAGTTTTTTTTTTTATTTGTGTGCTCCAATTGGTCAGGCATGATTAAATTAACATAGATACACATAAACTTTTTAAAATTACAGTTTGAAATCCTACTCTAAAGACATTATGGAACTTTAAGGAATGTTCTTGAAATGCATATATTTTCAAAGGCAGATATGTTTAAATATGACACAAATGTAGCTTCTGAGTAGTAGTTTAATGCAATCATACAGTGCCTGACAATCACACAATACTCCACAAAATTGTTAGCAATAAGAATTTAAATAATACTATTTAATTCAATTAAGCATTTTTACTGAAGTAGGGGTTTTTATTTGGAATCCTAAAAGTCTCTGATATGGATAGCAACTTTTATATTATGAGTAGTGGTCAAATAAAAGTTGTAAATAGCTTGCATGAAATACAAACTGAAAAAAATATTAGTATGTTGATTTCACTAATTTAATTTTAATCAATAAGCATCACTTTCAGCAAACATGGATATATGAACTGAATATTTGTGTCCCCCTGAAATTCATCTGTTGAGGATCTACTCCCCAGTATGATGGTGTATTGAGATGCGTCCTTTGAGGGATATTTAGAGTTAGGGTAGATGTGAGTATAGGGTCTGTATGATGATATTGGTGGCCTTATAAGGAGAGGAAGAGAGATCTTCCTGTTTTCACACACACACACACACACACACACACACACACACACACACACACGGGAAAGGCCACGTGAGGACATAGCAAGAAGGTGATTATCTGCAAACCAGTGGAGAGATCTCACCAGAAGCTGACCATGGGGCACCCTGATTTCAGACTTCCATCCTCTAAAACTCTGAGATCCTTGTTGCTAAAGGCGTCCAGTTTATGATATTTTGTACGGCAGCCTGAGCTGACTGAGACAGTGAGTTATTTGGTAACAATCCCCATTGCCATTACATGATAATGAGAATGATGAGTCATTTCAGTGGGAGGCTTGTCTTTGGTCTGCCATGACTTGTTGGCACATTGTTGTCGCCACTTGCTAAATTTTTCTCTCTCCACAGTCAAGGGTTTTACGGCAGTAATTGGGTTTTATGCAGTACCATGATTGTCAAGTACCTTTGTTTTAGATGACCTTCTCAGACATTGACTTTTCTGTGATATCTGAATTACGATGTACTGCATTTCTCTAAAAATTCTTTCTTTTCCCCATAACTTTAGGCATGTCTGCTTTAGGCACACAAGGTGACTGTAATTCTTCAGCCAGTCCTCTCCAGCCTTCCCGAGATGTGTCTGCTGTGGTCTCCTTCCTCCCTCCAACTCTTCCCTTAACTTTGGAGTACCCTCTAGAAATCATTAAAAAAACAAATGTAGCTCCCACCTCCTTCAAAATACTCTTCATTTAAAAACTCGGTAAAAATGCATGAGAATGCTTTGCGTTTTTAATAAGCTTTTATGGCTGTAATCTAAAAACTCCAATTAAATGTCAACCAGGAAAGAAAGGTGAAGGAATCATAAGGGATCATGTTCCTAATATTGCTTAATTATGATGTTTTATTCATTGGATCATTTTACCTGGAATATATTTATACCTTAATATGTAGTTAATATTTAAAAATAAGCTGATTATGCCCGTCTTAGTTTTCAAAATTATAGACCATTGTTACAATTTGGTGACATTGACATTTTGCAGACTTGTTTTCCAAATGGTAACAAACCACCAGAGGGTCATGTTAGATGAGTGGATGATGACAAAGAGAGTTCAGTGAGTGTCTCACGAGTATTCTTATTTTTGGCCACAATATCAAGATGTTGTTAATGAGATGTACTACTCAAACTTGCACATGCTTCACTGACTATATTACTTTAGGCATGAATTCAATTTTTAAAAGATAACATAAAACAGGAGTCATGTTACCCTGCTGTGATTTTTGACAACTCTTAAGTCAGCTAAACAAACCAACCAAAAATGATTGTGTTGCATTTTACATGAATTGCAGAGTATATTTAGAGCAGGCAAGTTAAAATGTCAGTTTCCTTGTCTACTTTCCTTTTGATAAAATGTTTCTTGACAAACTATCACATACGCTCCTAAGTAGGACTTTTACAATTTTCGGCAGCTTTTGGACCTGGCCCTCTTAATGTGAGAATGGCCTAATTTGTGTGTTTATGAGTCTTGAAAACAAATGGAACTAGATTAACATTTTCTGAATATCTTACAAAAGAAACTTTAAATTCTTTGCAGATTCAAGTTGATCATCTTTTACATTAAAATATTTTAATGTTAAATTAACTGTGTTTAAAGGAATGTCTGAATTTAGTTTTATGTCTAAATTTAGTATTATTTATTATTTAGTATTATTTCTAAAAATTCTGGTTACTTGATTTCACATGGATGTACTTTCTAATAATTTTCAAATATACAGCATTCTTATTATGGAAGACATTTTGCATTGTTTGCGATTAGCTAGTCCTGTAGTTTGTTATGAAAGATAAATAGAAGGAAACAGAAAAATCTGGACTTTTCTTTTGAAGATGATTTTCTGCTCTTGAAAATAAAACCAAGTGTATATTTGGTTTTATATATATGCACTTTACATAAGGTTCAAATAATTAGTCTGTGTTTACTTCTAGTCCCTATGTATCATGAGTCAGACGATAACTTCACACTGGTCAACAAGACACAGCCAAGTCACTAGGTTTGTTTTCCTCAGTAGAAGCAAAGTTGAACCAAAACTAATTAGATATAACTCTCTGCCACACACACAAACACACACACACACACATACACATATCCCACACATACTTCCTCTATTTGTTCCTAAGGAGGCTATAATCAAAGTAAAGATAAACTTGCAGCCTAGAAAGTACTTCCTTAGAGGAAGAGGGACCAGGAAGGGAGAAGCTGGCTTTATTCTGGACAGAAGCTGTAAGGTATTAGAAGATCTGAGCCCTAAAGTCAGATCGGGTTTGGTCTTGACGTCTTATACACATCCCGTTAGGATGATGCCTGGGGACCCAACACTGTTCCTCTGCTCACTTTAGAACAGGACAGATGACTTGGGTAGGAGTGTGATTGTCCAGGAGGAATCTAAACACTGTTTTTTCAGTGGCTCTGTCTTAATGGGAAGAATGCTGAGACACATGAAGATTTTGTACCCTGGCTTATTCAGTGTTGTTTTGTTTGTTTGGTTTTTTTCATTCTTATTTTTTTCCTTTTGGTCTATACATCCAGTGAATGAGTCGCTTCAGTTTTTAGACCCATGTGTTAAGTACTACATGATTCTATTGAACTACACAAATGACTGACGTTCAATTCGGACTCAATACACATCAAAATCTGCATAAAAATCTATCTAACTAATTACATCAAAGCCCCTTTGTGGTTATTTCTATGTTAGCAAAGTAGGAACCCTTTTTATAAAATATCCTACATGAACTTTCTTTTCAGATACAGGAGTTTGGAGGGGAAAAAGGGGGTGGGTTGAGACAGCCTAGATTACTTTTCCTACTTCTCCACCATTCTCATGTTCATTGTGACATCCTCATTCAGTTTGATTCTTTGCAAATATGACCACAGTTCTCACAACCTATTATACATCTTTATAGTAGGACATAGTTGAAAATATGTTTCCAGTCCTTAAAAATATTATCAACAATCCCTTTTAATAGTCCAATTCCATTAACATAAATATAGGATTTTCTCACTTTCTAAGCAAATATTATGAATTAGAAAGCTCTGATGTGTTAAAGTATAATTTACTATAAACTTAAGAAGCTAGATTCAGAAAGGTAAAAGGGGGTATATTCCAGTATTTATTTTTATGCTTTGGAAAAATAAAACAAATTAACAATCAATATTTAAGATTATATTTACATTTCTCAGACACAAATCTACATATAAGTTAGTTAAAAAAACTGGTTTTGTTATGGTTGATTGCTGGTTATTTAAATGGCCAATTTGAGTTAGTAGATAGTTTGTTCAATATACTATAACATCATCCATGGCACAAGTTTCTAAATACATTTTGCCGTAGTTAATTTGGTTGGATCCACCAACAATAATGTTAATTGAAAATTTGGCAGATAGCCAGGAAAAATAAGCATGGTTAACTAGACTAAAAAAGAAAAATGCAAGTGAAATATTGCAAAGTAGGGTTCTTTTTTTCATATTGAAACAACCATTTTTCTAAATGTAGGAGCAAATATGTTTCTAAACACAGGTATATTAAACTTCACATCATAAAATATATTACTGAATCATATTTTTATTAAAAAAAAACACTGAAATGTCATAGTCTTTATTTAAGACTTGGGGATCAACAAACTCTTTTTGGTAAGGACCAGGTAGCAAATATTTTTGACTTTGTGGACCATGCCATCTCTGTCACAACTATTCAACCCTGTCCTCGTAGCTTAAAAGCAGCCATAGACAATACTTAAGTAAATTAGTGTTGATATGCTCCAATAAAACTTTGCTTTTGGATACTGAAATTTGAGTTTTGTATAATTTTCACATATCACAAAATAACATTACTTTGATTTTTTCCAACTATTTAAAAATGCAAAATCCATTTTTAGCTCATGAGCCATACAAAAACAGACAGTAGGCGGATTTGACCCATGAGCCATAGTTTGTTGAGTCCTGATTTAAATGATATACTAACTTTTATCATTTTTTTCTTTCAGTAATAAACTCTGTAGAAATTTGTTATTCTTCTTTTAATTTTTTTCAAAGCCACATGATTGATTTCATATCATACTAAAAAACAGGCCTAAGTCATGTAAGCCACATAATATGAAAGTTTCACAAAGTGTCTTAACCAGATTTCCCAATATGAAAGGATTATTCATATTTCCAATGGTGTTCTTTTTTCATAGCACTATTTTTTTTTTTTTAATTAGGTGAGGCACTGGCTGATTTCTCACCACTGTGATGTGTGGAAGTTTTATTTTTGAAGAGAGTAATGAGACTTGCAAATCAGGGAATAGACATTAAAAGGTCAACATTACATAGTAATTTAAGAAAAAAAGAAAGCTGATTTACCCTGGTAAAGAAACCAACACAAATCATAATTAAATTTTTGAAAATTAATTTTCTACATTTTACAAGTTTTTAAATGAGAACTGAGACCAAGAGTTTCTAATGATGAAATTTGTATCAGAACACATGGTTAAAATAAAAGAGAAAGTATACCCATCTATTGGAAATAAAAACTAAGACTTCCAAGTGCTATTGCAGAAAATAATTCACCAATATTATTGGGAAATTTCATATCCCAGATAGAAGTTTCTGTGGGTAAAATACTAGTATTTACTTAGCTTACGGTAGTTCTTCCTTATTCATGGGAGATATATTCCAAGACCCCTGGTGGATTCATGACACCATAAATAATGATAAACTTTACACTATACACTGTGTTTTTTTCCTATACATACCTATGATAAAGCTTAATTTATAAATGAAGCACAGTAAGAGATTAATAACAATAACTGATAATAAAAGAGAACAATGATAACAATATATTGTAATAAAAGTTATGTGCATGTTGTCCCTCACTCTCTCTCCCTTCAAAATACTTTAGGTACTATTGGTCTTGCAATGACACGTGAGGAGGACAAGCATGTGCTTCCAGACCCTGGGATGGCAGGTAAGTGAAACTGCAGTGAGGGAAACCGTGTATGAGGGGGGCTGCTGTATTTCTTCTTTTTTCAGCCACATAACTCAACGTGGGAGGAGAGCCCTCCAAGCAAGACAAATATAATTCAGATGGAATGTAATCTTGAAAAGGTTACAAACCTGGGGCCTCCAGCAGTTTCTATAGATTTTTCACCAGGTGAAAAATCTATAGGCATTTGTTCCTGCACAAAATTGTAAATTGTACACAATTTACGCTGCACATTACTTTAGATTATTTTAGTATAATTCTAGAAATTAGAATCTCATCATTCTGAGTGCAAAATGACAAACAGATGAAATATTTCCGTGGATGGCTGAAAGTGGGAGAAATAATACATTAATTTCATTTAATGAACAGATTGCTGATCCAGATTATCCTCTATCATTAAAACCTCCCTAGACTTAGACACACACTCACACGCATGAGAGCTTATGTTCATAGAACAAATGGATGAAGCCATACCAGGTTCAGCTTGGTCATCTGTAATGGACTGAATTGTTTCTCTTTCACATTTATGTGTAAAAGCTCTAATTCCCGGTGTTATGGTATTTGGAGATGTGGCCTTTGGGAGCTAAATAGATTTTAGATGATGTCATGAGGGCAAGCCCCTCATGGTGAGATTGGTGTCTTTATAAAGAGAGACACCAGAGAGATTGCTGTCTCTCTCTCTCCGCCATGTGAGGTCACTGCAAGTAGGTGGTCATCTGCAAGCCAGGAAGGGGGTTCTCACCAGAGATGGACTGTTCTGGTCCTCTGGTCTTGGACTTCCCAACCTCTAGAACTCTGAAGCAAATAAATTTCTGTGCTTAAGCCACCTGGCCTAGGGGGTCATGTTATGGCAGCCTGAGCGGACTAATACATCTTTCAGATTGTACAGGTAAGAAACAGCTTTAATTACAAATTTCAACATGATTGGGAGAAGGAATTGCAGGACTCTGAGAGTTCTTATTTATTCCCATTTCGTGTCTGTCTGTAGTTAAGGCTAATAAGTCGCTCTATCCAGTACCATTTACTCACCTAGATACAGGGTATACACGAGGCAACTGAACAATTATACATTCAAAACTTATTTCACTGTGTCGTGGTTTTATCAGCTGTCAGAACTTTATATATACTTTCTTTTCAATAAAAAAAATAGCCCGGCATTTATTTATAACTATGCCAATGTTGAAAAACAAGAGTACAAAAGTAGATATGAATTTTTTTTTATTGCAAGAGAATGTACGATCCCACAATGCTTTTCAGACCTTTTGAGCAACTTACATTTTAAAAAATGACGTTAGGTCTCCCACCTTTTTTCGCTTATAGTTCTAGGTTCAGGTCATCATTAATTTTGACAGATATCTACAGCTCAGTGTCAAAATGCAAGTATGGTGACCTGCAAAACAAGTTTTTCTCATTCCACTTAGACAAAGCTAAGGGACATAACTACGTGCCTGTTAAGGAAGTAGACTGTTTTGTCAACAACAGAAAAGATAATTTTTTTTCTAACTGATAATAAAGCACAGAAGGTTTATCCTTCTAACAACAAATATCTGTAAAAGTGAAAAGACTGGATCTGCCACTCTAGAAGGTAAAATTCAGATGAAGGTAGTTCGTTTACCTGGGCATGTCAATGTTGATTTCAAGATGTAATTGAAGAAATGTTTGAAAGAGTGAAAACCAGGGTGGGAACATAAGAATATTAAGGTACATGATGGCTTATATTGTAAGCAGGTGAAGTAGCCCTGAAAAGAGGCTCCTAAGTTGGGGTTCTCCTCTGCCTAGCAAAAACACCAACCATTTGGTGAACCTTGAGAACAGAGGCTTCAGATCACCACATTTCACTTGGCAGCTGAAGTTACCATTGTTTGCATCCCCACCAAGCTCTCTCTTTAGTCCCCTTCCATCCTGCCTTCTCCAGGATCAATAGGTAGTAATGAATCCCTTCCCCAAAACTCTTTATTTTGTGAAACTGCTCAAATATGACAAAGGATAACCATGTAGGTAAAGGCTGCCTCTTGCCTGCAGAGACTGTCGTGGTGAAACATAATGCCTGGTTTGTCTAGCGTCTTGCTAAGAAATTGCAAGGAGCTTGGTGATCTGAAATTCATATGCTAATTTAGGGGAAAGAAATGAGGCTGTCTTGTGAGAGAAATCTAAACTGCTAAGTCTGATCCTTCCTAATGTGATGATCTGTTTTATAAAATGTCATCACACAACCAAATTGAAGCCAGATCTTCCCAAGAATCAATGTGAATCTGAGTAAAACAAACAAATTAAAAAACTAATTTTTGTTTGTTTTTTAGAAAACAGTTATGGGGGCACCTAGGTGGCACAGCTGGTTGAGCATCCGACTCTTGATTTGGGCTCAGGTCATGATCTCAGGGTCCTGAGATCCCAGCCCGCATTGGGCTCTGTGCCCAGCTCGGAGTCCGTCTGAGATTCTCTCCCCCTCTCTCTGCCCCTCCCACTCATGCTCTCTTAGTCTCTTTCTCTCTTCGAAATAAATAAATAAATAAATAAATAAATAAATAAATAAATAAATCCAAAAAAAAGGGATAAGAAAGAAAAAGTTGGTTTGGAAGGAAAGAAATGATCAAAATCTGTCCTGGTTTTCTCAGAGTGAAAATATTATAAAGTTAAATTATTTTAATGGCTCATTTTAGATAATCCAAACCCAAGTTAACTGATGAGATAGTGTTTCAAAAATAATTGCTAATGTTTGATAGCGGGAAAGAATGATATTGTATTGTTAAATGAAACATGGTGCCAAAGGACATGCAGTTATTTTTATAATCGGGTTTTCTAGACTGAATATATATTACTGTTCTATTCAGCAATCTTACCAATACAATTATTAAATACGGATAATCCAGGCAATCCTCAAGTCATGGACAAAATGTGTGGGAGCTGGAGTACATTATCCCATTGAAATAATATTATTCATGGTGTTTTACTTCCAGGACTTCCATAAAAGCCTACATAACCTATGATTTATATATTATTCATACTCTAGACCAGCACCGTCCAAAATAACTTTCTGCAATGATGCAAATGTCCTTATATCTCTGTTTCCCAATGAAATGTGGCTATTGCAACTGAGGAATTAAAATTTTAATTTTAATTAATTGAAATCACAAAATTTAAATATTAAAATTTTAGTACTATAAAATATTTTTCCACTAAACAAAACTTAGTTTTGGTGGGACTACATTTCACCTTTACCTTTGCATTGTCTGAGATGTTATTTTATTCTGGTTTGCATGTGTTAGTTGTGTGCATTATTTCTCTTATTACACATGAACACATCTCCAGTCTGTTGTAGTCAATGGACTAAATTAGTTTGAATGATTTTTTTCTGTTATTAATATAGTCAATTATGATTTTGATTATAATGTAATTAAATTATGCTGCTAGTTAAAAAGCATAAGCATGGGCAAAGTTTTAAATTAAAAATGCAGGTACCCGGGCACCTCGGTGGCTCAGTCAGTGAAGTGTCTGCCTTCAGCTCAGATCATGATCCCAGGGTCCTGGGATTGAGCCCCAACATAAGCGGCTGGCTCTCTGCTCAGCAGGAAGTCTGCTTTCTTTCTCTCCCTCGGCCCCTCCCCTGTTTGTGCTTTCTCTCTCACTCGCTCTCTCTCAAATAAGTAAATAAAATATTTTTTTAAATTGCAGGTACCCTATTGGTGCAGAACTGAGCAGAAATACAGAAACTAGTACTACTGCAAGACAGTACAGAGAAAAAGAAACCAGAAAAAGTTATGTTGCAAAGTTTACAGGGAGTAACATTGCAATTTGTCATGGCAGAGCAAGATTAGAAAGGTGTTTGTGGTGTAAAAAAATTAATAGGATAAAGTATGCAATAGATTTCAACATATACATAATGGAGTTGGTAACAGTCAGAAAGAATCAACAAAATTAGTCACTTGAAATGTGATTGACTACTTGCATTAAAAATATAAAGATGAAAATTATTTTTTCAATTACAGAAATTCTGGTAGAAAATTATGAGGCAATGACTACATAGAACTTTACAAAGAATTAAAGATGCCACCAAGCATTTGCCTTTAGAAGATGAAATTTTCTATTAATATCAAATATCAATTCTTTAAATACTTAGACAATTTTTAAGTATTTTTCTTTACTTTTAGATGATCTGTGTGACATTAGACATTGCGTGATTAATACTTTGGACACATTTTGTTTCAAAAGACTTTCAAATTTATGAAGAATTGCTATCAGTTTGTGACCTAAAACATTCAACTGTGTCATAGATATTTAAAAATCCTATATATTCATCAAAGGAAAATTTTCTGCTAGCACGAAAAAATTGCTTTCAATCATGGTAGACGAGGGTCTAGCTATGTGATGTGAAAGATCAAATTTTAAAGTAAATAATGGATTTTCCCTCTATTGTTTGGTTCAATGGCATGATATAAATTGAAAATATTTGTAAAAAAATTGTTCCCAGTTTCCTGAAGCAGATTCTGTAAACAGTGTCATGGATAGAGTTGTTAGAATCATTCATTACATGCAAAATGTTGAAAGAAATAGAAGACAATGGGTATAATGACCTTGTATTGTTGCTAATGTTTGGTGGTTTGATTATGAAAGAGTTTTACAAAGATACACTGTATCGTCACTCCAGTACAAGATTTTCCTAAACAAAAAGAATGTTTGCCAAATGTTTAGTAATCAAAGACAAACTGAGAGTGCAATTTTCATTTTTTCACCAATATATACTGCATTCGAATGAGATCAGTATGAAACCCCAAAGGAAAAGAAAAGCTTATTTGTGACTTTGCTGGACAGGCATGAAACTTCAGTTGAAATTAAAACTTTCCATAATACTAATCAGTAATACTTACATTACACATTTTTCTAACATGAATGCAAAAAAAATTTTTCATTGTAATTAATAGTGTTATATAAATTTCTAAACACTAGAAGAAACATTTGAAGAAACTTTAATTGAAATTAATAAATTCAGAGTTGCTTTTTGGTTTTTGCAATTCCCATTTGGGTTCTATGTTAATAATACTGAGTTGACACAGAATTATTTAATACACTTGGACAGACTTATTTTGAAGCTGAAGTGTCTTTGCTTTGGTTAAATCGACTCTAAAAAAGACAAACGAGTTTTGTTAATATGAAGGACAATATTAAATGAAAATGAGTTGTACCCAATTCAGTATGAGAAAAAATATTAAAACTATTAGAAATATCAAAACTCTTAGAAAAACTGTTAACATATCATGTTACTTTTACATAGGTTTGGAATGTGTTGGATATCTGAATTAAATTTAATATAATTTAATTTTAACTTAATTTTTTTCAACAGTGAATGTTAGAAAACCTGAATGCAGGGGCGCCTCGGTGGCTCAGTAGGTTAACCGTCTGACTCTTTATTTCTGCTCAGGTCATGACCCCAAGGTTGTGAGATCGAGCCCCATGTTGGGCTCTGCACTGGGTGTGGAACCTGCTTATGATTCTTTCTCTCCTTCTCCCTCTGTCCCTCTCCCACCTCTCTCTGTCTCTTTCAAAAATAAATAAATTAATTAAATAAATAGAAAACCTAAATGCAGATTAAGTAGTTTCAGTAAAAATTTAGCACTTGAATTTGAGATAGGCTGTAAATGTAAAATGAATATCAAACTTTGAAGATTTCATATGAATTGTGGGATGTAAAATATCTCATTAATAATTTTATATTGATTAAATATTGAAAAGATTATATTCCAGATATATTGGATTAAATAAAATGTATATTAAAAGTAATTTCTTTTTTTCCCCCCTTTTTAAAATGTGGCTATCAAAAAATGTAAAATTATGGGACGCCTGGGTGGCACAGCGGTTAAGCGTCTGCCTTCAGCTCAGGGCGTGATCCCGGTATTCTGGGATCGAGCCCCACATCAGGCTCCTCCGCTATGAGCCTGCTTCTTCCTCTCCCACTCCCCCTGCTTGTGTTCCCTCTCTCGCTGGCTGTCTCTGTCAAATAAATAAATAAAATCTTTAAAAAAAGATGTAAGATTACTTCTCTGCCTTGTAGAGTTTTCTATTGGACAGAAGAACTATTCTAGACTCCTAACTATCATGAATAAAAAGTGCTATGGGAAAATGTATTTAGGATTTCAAATTCCCATGGCAAGAACTTTTCTTTTTCTTTCTTTGTTCAATCGAACACTCTTTAAGGGCAAGATCTATGTGTTCATTTCTGCACTTTCCGTTTCCTAATATATGATATATAAACAAAAATATTTTAGGGAATAGAGAAATTATTAAATGAGTGAATAAATACATGAATGAACAGCCAGGCAAACGTGTGATTTTTGTAGTTACAGTCCAAAGGACTCAATCTCTCTGTCTGGTGCTACAGATGGAAATTTGTTCTCCTTCAGCCCCTCCTATTCCACCTGTCAGTGTAAGTTCCCAGGGACAAATGTTCTGACTAGGTTGGTCATATGTCCCAGTTTGCTTCAAAGGTTTCTGTATACTTGGTTTTCTGTTGTCAGTATAAGTAGCTCCTATTCAACCACTGGTGAAAGAAGAATTCCTGCCCTGTGCTTCTGGGGATGGCCAAACACATGACACCTGACACTGGACAGACAAGATTGACAGCAATTTGTTGGTCACATACACTCACATCCCAGGGCAAGAGAATATTACATGCACTACAAGACCACTCTGTTCTGAACTTGGGAACTGAGTAAACAATCAGGGACTGTGGGAAGCAGCGTTCATAGGATCTAGAGTGTGGGTGTTCCCTGGTCCCAGGGGAAGGATGTGATTGACAGAATAATTCTGTGGGCTGGCAGAGAACTGCACCTGCTCCTCAGGCATAAGCAGAAACCGTGCCTGTTCCCCTAAGAAGGAGGTGATATAGCCAGGGGACCTATCCACAGGAGCAGAGTGGGAAGAGGCATGCATGCAGAATGTCAAGGCAGCATGTAATTTGGAGCCTTAATTTTAAGACTTATACCACAGCCCTCCTCTCCCATCAAAAAAGTCCTGTATTTGGGTTAAAAATTATGTGGTTATCCTAGTTATTTATGATTGACATTCATAAGTTTCATTGACTTCTTGGCCCAAGGTGGGATGAAATGAAATCTCCATATATCTAAACTCTAGTTTCTAAAGCAAGTGTATAAGAATATATAGGTTTGGAATATTTACTCTTTTACAATTAATGAAAAATAATTAAATGTTTCCATCCTCTATTCTTGCTTTTTGATGTTTATCCTTTTTCTTCCTAATACATACCATTTCCTTTCCTCGTAAGTATTAGCGAAAAGACAAAGATGCACTAAGTTGATAATAATATTCTTTACAGACATAAGTACCTATTATAAGACTCATTTGCATTTCAATAGCAAATTATAATTTAAATAATCAGATGGGCATTTTGTCTTTAAAATGGGGCCATGGATTATCTTCTGGAAAGAGATGAAGAAGATGGGAGACCGATGAGTGGGCAGGGTTGGGGGCTAGGGAGGAATGCACACTTACGCTCACCCTTCTTTCCCTTTTGTCAGTAGGGCTCACTCTCCAGACTATCAGTTAGGAAAGTAGGACAATTCAAACTACTCTGAGGTAAATGTGACATACAATGAAAGAAATAGAAAAACATACTGCTTCAAGATGGTCTTAATAGTAGTAGGTCTTAGTAGTTAGCAGGTGTCAAGAAGTGAAAAGTCCTGAAATACAGAACATGAGGGATACCTGGGTGGCTCAGTTGGTTAAGCGTCTGACTGTTGGTTTTGGCTCAGGTCATGGTCTCACAGTCGTGGGATCAAGCCCCACACTGGGCTCTGTGTTCAGTGCAGCTGTGCTTTAGATTCTCTCTCCCTCTCCCTACCTCTCTCTCTTTCTCTCCAATAAATGAATGAAATCTTTAAAAAAAATACAGAACATGAAAGAGAATGGGAGTTTCCCTGTGGAAGTCACTAGAATGTAAGAGAGCATTTTTAACTAATTGTACATAAACTGGCAAGTTACCAACATGGGGGCATCTTGAGTTCTATGAATGACATCATTACAAGAATTTTTAAAGAAATTGTTTCTGTGTTAGTAAGAAATAGTAGTATGTATAGTCTTAGACTATTTGAATATGAAGTTATACAGAACTTGATATTATATCTTTTTACTACGATTTTGTGTATTACTGTTTTCCATAAAATTATACCTAAATTTTAGTGTATTTGGAAAACACCTAGATATATAGCGGTCTGCTAAATATTTTTAGTAGCATGTTAACCACAGAGAGCAACTAAGACTTCCTCCACCACTGACATACTCACTTGATAAATTCCCAAGTGTGGAAAGTCCAATTCTTTAGTAAGACCATACCTGCGTTTGCCAGCTACATACATATGGTAGAGAGTATATCCTATGGGAAAACTGCAAGATATAACAGCTTATTATGGTTACAAAAAAGTAGGAGTTGAGATGTCTTTTCAATTTAGGGATAACTTGAATGTTTCAAGCTGAGGTGGTTTGGAAGATAAAAGATGTCTTTGGGGGCACCTGGGTGGCTCAGTCGTTAAGCATCTGACTTCGGCTCAGGGCATGATGCCAGGTCCCTGGGATTGAGCTCCGCATCGGGCTCCCTGCCCTGCTGGGAGCCTGCTTCTTCCTCTCCCACTCCTTCTGCTTGTGTTTCCTCTCTCGCTGGCTGTCTCTCTCTCTGTCAAATAAATAAATAAAATATTTAAAAAAAAGAAGATGTCTTTGAAAAAGCAAATGAAGGGAGCAGTAGCTCAAATATGTTGGAAAAAGAAAATTAAGATTGATTTTAAACCATTTATTTCATACTAGATATCAAATACCATTATACACGCTATAGTTGTTAACTCATTTAATCCTCACAAAAATCATTATGCACAGTTGAGGACCTGAATTTAAGATTAAGTTGGAGGGGTCTCTGGGTGGCTCAGTCAGTTAAGTGTCCGACACTTGATTGTGGCTCAGGTCATGATACCAGGGTGGTAAGATTGAGCCCTGAGTCGAGCCCAGAGAAGGGCTTCACACTCATCAGGGAGTCTGCTTGAGATTTTCTCCCTCTCCCTCTGCCCCCTCCCCACTTGCACATGTGTGAACACTCTCTCTCAAATAAATAAAATCTAAAAAAAAAAAAAAAAGATTAAGTTGGAGAATAGAGTCCCATTAGTATGGGTGTTTGTGTAATTAGAAAGGATGACCGGCTCAATATACACTATAGAAGATGAATTTTATTTTAGTTTTCACCTATAAGCATATTCAAAAAGAATTTTTATTTGAGATAATAGACTATTTCTTGTTATTTAGAGTTCTTGAAATATTAACTAATGTGTAGAAAATGTCAACAATGTTACAGAGATACAGATACAAAGTACTATTCTCCGTTTGCCTTGAGACATCGCCTGCACTGTCTTCAGCCACATCATGAATTTTGCCAGGAGCACTTCAAAAACATCAAACTGATGTTACTTCAGTACAGCGAGCTGAAAAGAGAGTTAATAACATTTTCAAATTTGTGTGATTAGAGAACATTTTCTAGACCTAAGTGAATATGCTAGCATTACAGAGTTTGACTTGAAATATTTTAATATAGTTATTTATTTTGTTTTTAGCCTACTGACCTCATTAAAAAAACTGAAGTGATTGTAAAACATTAAATTATCTCGTTTTCTTATATTTTGAATTCAGCTCATAGGACGTGTTATTAATGTGGCATATATGACTTTGGCTATATACTTTTATTAGTGTTAGTGCAAATCTATAGAAATATTTGAGCAAAATATTATATATTAGATGGACCATGTATCCTCGTGTTTGTTGTTTGAATTGCCATTTATATCAATTATATTTAAAGGACTTAATTGACTAGTTTATTGCGCAACTTGACACGGTGACAGCTCTACTGGCAAAGCTAAGGCTTTATGGCACCCACAGCAACCTGGTTAGAGGGAGGAAAGGAAAGAGAAAGCTGCTTAAGAAGTAAGAGAAGATGAGAAAACAGCTGGTAGGGAAACAGGCGGGCCGGGAGTGCCTCTGTTCTAGCTGGGAAGGGAATATGTTTCACTAAAATTGCGTGTTGGGGAGGCATTTAGAGTAATTCAATCTGGCCCCAAACAGTTTATCTTCAGGAAAAGCGTAGAAGAACATGAGATGATGCGATAAAGAAAAAGTTGAGTCAGGATTTCTTTTTCCCCAACATATTTAAAATCTGTGGAAATTCCCTCCAAATCCAATTGTGTGTCATCAACACCAGAAATTAAAGAAGGTTTGATTTATTATCTAATCTCCAAATACACAGTACCTTCCAGATGAAAAGAAAGATCTATTAATCAGTTTCAGAAGGCCAGCTCATCTTTTTTGATAATAGGACTGAGTGTGAAATTTTTGTGTTATCAGGTCTATGCAATTTCATGAATGGCGTAGAGACTCTGTGTAATTTTTTCCCCTGAATTGTCAAATATTAGCAAAGTGAAAACTCAGATTATTTTCAAAATTCTTTACCGTCTGCAAATGCCCATCAATTGGTATTGCTGAGGGTAGGGCAATGAATCAACTTGAATCAGGGAACATGAATGAAAGCAAATTCATTTGGTATGCTTTGATATTCTTGAAATAATTTATCATTCTTTTCTATTTTTAATACAGGAAATGTATAGAGCATGAAAGAGAAATTAGATATATTTTTTAAAATCTCATATTCAAACCTATATGTATTAATAATAATATATAATGTAATTTTCACATATAGAAATTCATCATTGATATGTTCTTTTCTTATTGACTACTAAGTCAGTCCCCTAACCTACTCCCAGCTAAACCTGCATGGAGAGAGGACACATTTTAGATATCTCTGCAACTAACTCATTTGTGTTTGAAAAAACAAAATAAAAAAACCCTGACCACCTTAATTTAGTTCATTACATCATCAGATTGCATCATATTTTCTTGAATATAATATGGTGCACACATTTTTCTCTTCTAGTCTTGGCCAGTGCCTGCCTGAATTTCCAGATCAAGCTAATCACCTCTATCACCACCTCACCAGGGCAAATCCTGATTGATGTTAAGATCTAAGAGTTGGGTCCTGGAAAAGGTAAGACCTGTTCTCTCACAGGCTTTCTTGAAAACTGTCATTTTTTTTTTAGTTCATTGGATTTATTCTTATTTTATTTTCTCAGAACTAGAGTATAATTTGGGGGCATTTAAAATAGAAATTTGGATTAGATAACTTTAAAATCCAAGAGAGAAATAAATAATATTTATCAACTATCATTTATTTAACTTGGATTGTTTTTCACTATCTGTGCTGTAATTATTCAGTTATACAGGTTTTCTCAGCTAGGATCCCTGCATCTCAGAGCTGAATCATTCTTCCCCAAATCCTAGGCAATCAAATGATCTTTCTATCTTCATGGAGATATGATTTATGAATATAAAAACTTAAAATTTTACTTCTAACATGTGCGTTTTGGCTGTACAGGTATTCATTTAGTTCTCATTCACATTAGAATCCCTAGCTAGAGTAAATGAAAGAGAAACTTCCAAATTGTAAATTTAAAATGAAGCCTCAGCAATGAGAACAATGAAAATCTCATTACCTTAGAAATAGTGAATATAAATACAATAGCCAAGCTAATTAAAACCCAAGTAAAATAAAGAAACACTCAAAGGACACCTATAGTGGTTGCCTAGTGGTGTGTGGGGAAGATAATCAGACAGAAAGGGAAAAAGGTGGTAGAGAGATTTTTCTACAATGTACCTGATTAGGTTTTCTGGATTTGGAACCATATATATGTACTAGCTGTTCAAAAAATTTAAAAGAAATACAGCAAAACCAGACTGTTTGACATTTTCTTTCCTCACACTGCTGTTCATTCTATTGGCAAGTTCATTATTGTATTGACACTGGGTTCTTGGTCTCTGCGTGTTGTTCAGTGGTGGAATTGGGCCGTTCTAAGTCAGCCTTCACCATATTAGAAAAGTGTTGATATTCCCTACAACAGGAAGAGATGTTGGTTGTTGAGACACAACAACCTCGAGTCAGGGCAATCAAAATAAAAGTTCAAGAGAGCGGCGAAACAGTCTCTGATGATTTTGAGTTCTAGAGAGAGAGAAGGGAACCAAGAAAGTTTTGCCTAATGCTATGTACAGAAGCTTCTAGAACCTGGATCTTAAATGCTGGATCCACTCCTGCCACCACCTCCACTAGGCACTTAACGCTCCCACTCTATCTCTAGTGCTTTAAAGCGAGTCTGTGGTTAATGAGCTTCGTCCGGCCTGCTACCTCTTTTTATAGAAGAATACTTATTGTAACAGAGCAGCCTGATCTGTTTGCATATTATCCATGGCTGCTTTTGCACTGAAATGGCAGAATTGAGTAGTTGTAATAGAGACTATGTGGTCCGCAAAGCCTAAAATATTACAACCTGGGCCTTTACAGAAAAAAGTTTGCCCAGTCCTGTCCTAAGAGAATGAAATTGAGGTCATTGCATCACTAGACACAGACTAAACATTTCCCAGTAGGCTTCCGCTCCTCGGAGTCTGGAGATGCCGTCCCACACACAAAAGGAAGAAAGAAAGGAGAGAAGTGAGGGAGGGGGAAATGGAGAGACAGAGGAAAAGACAACAGAAGAGCATTGTGTTGCCCCAGGTTACCCAAGAGACAGCTTCTGTGGTGGAGATTTGGTCGTAGGGAGTTCACTGAGGAACGCTGCCGGCAACAGTGGTGAGGGGGTGAGAGGAGCAAGACTGGGAATAGGTACAAGGTGAACTCAGTGCATAGCCTCCATTCCTGCCATCATGGCTACTCCATGATACGCCCCTTGTGCCAACACCAGAGCTGCCATGATATAAGCAGGGCGATGTTAACTGGCCCAGTCATTCTATTCACTTGGTGCTTAACACCTCTTCAGTTGTGGCTGCCCTCTGGTCAGTGATCCAGGATCTTTGCATTCCACGTCCACAGACCTAGGTCCATCCTCATGCATCTTCCACAATTTCCTTGCCTCAATGTTCTAATAGTCTACCAGGCCCCTATCCAGCTAGTCAGGCCACTAAGCACTACCTTTGAATCAAAATATATTTTTCCTCGAGGCTACTTTTCTTTCTCCAAAGTGGATGACCAGGTGAAATGATAAAAACCCTTCCCATTGGGAGGATTTCTCTACACTGTTGCCTTTAAGCATCACGCTGGGGGAAGGAGGCCATAGTGAAGCCACAGTCCTTTCTAGATTTATAATCACATACCAAGCCAACTCATTCCTTAATCCAGGTTGGACTGTTAGGCCCTCATATTCACTTATTAAGGACATCCCATAGAGCTATAAATGTGAGCTGACACTGCCTTTTCACTGGTGCAGTGAGTGGTAGCTAGAAAGGGTTTGGGTTGTGTTGCTTATGTGGCTTTCTCGTGCTTTATGTTTTGTGCATGACCCCACGTGTACAGACCCTATGTTGGCATGAGCTGCTGCTGGGTCTGCAAGACCTTACAACTTTATAGGTTTGGCAGAACCCTGTGTCTAGGAGCTGTTCTGGCTATACTGTCTCTTCATGTATTATGACCAGGAGTTGCATTTCTACCAAGACCCAGAGGCAGGTCAAGAGTTGATATTTAGAAAGCTGTAATTCTGCTGAAGACTACCTGGCCTAGCTAGAAAATCCTAGGCATCTACACTGTGATTCTCCTCCTGAGGTTTGCCATAACTTCCATGTGACATCTTTTCCATCACAGATACCTGAAACCGAATTTTCTGCCAGCTCAAGCTGCGGTGCAGCTTGGACCACAGTCCGGTCCTGCCGAGGGGTCCTTTCCTGTTCTGAGTTCACTAAAACATAACTGCCTTCCATATAACAGTAAATGGGCCAGAACCTACAGAAAACCATCAGGCACTGTGCTTTCTTTCTCATGGTAGAAAGGGGATATGCGATAATTTGTTTTTTATTTTACAGTGAATGTCTGCCTGTGTCCCAGACCATTGGACCCCTAAACTCCACTGATGTGGTGGGTCCTTGCCTCATCAACTATTTTATCTCACAGCTTCTAGAGTCCATTTGTGTCTTATCAAGGCACATTATTAATGTTTAGCTGCTTCTGGCTCATACAATCTGATGAGCATGGTGTTATTGACCCATCTAATATTCTGAAAAATGCCCAGATACATGGCAGAATGTGTTTCTATTTTTTCACTCAAATAATATATACTTCTTAATTTGTAAAGTAGGTAAGAAATTATTAAAATGACATTGTTTTAATTTTAAAATTTTCTGTAGTGTAGTTGAATTTCATTTATACAGATATCTATCTATATCTATCTATCTATCTATCTATCTATCTATCTATCTATCTATCTATCTTTTGCAAAAAGCCTATTGAATCCAATAGGAACTGTAGTTAAACACTACCAACCATAAACTCTGTAAGAGGGTCCCTTCTCTGAACCCCACATTTTGGAGGTTCACTGGCTATAAACTACTTTAGAGGCTGAGGAGTCTACATGGCCAGGGGGAACACCCCCATGGATATCACCTTTCCCTGTTTCCTGGATATCCACTCCAGGTTCTGGGATCTTGTAATTCCTTACCCAAACAGCCCTGAGCACATTTCCACACTTTGGGGGTCCCTTTGCTGGATCTGTCTGCCTAGTCCTTGTTTTTCTTCTTTGTCCTTTGAGAGGATTAAAGATCAGGTATTTTCTTTAAAATAGAATTGTTCAAAACAAAACAAAACAAAATAAAATACTTAAGGAGGTATTTTACTTGACTTCCAGTTGAGAGGAGAGAAAATCTCTTCACACGAAACTGTAGTGGTGAAGTCTATTCTAATTTTTCGGTTTCAGAGGATATTTCCCCTCCCCTTACTTAGGAACTGAATGACACTCAGTGCTTGACCACACATCTGGGTTCCAGATGCCGCTGCATGCTCGTTTTCCCAGAGAAAGTAAACACCTAGCCTGACCCAGTCCCCATGAAATAGAGATAGAAAAATATCAGGGCCTATATGTGTCGATTGATATTATTGTCATATAAATAATATATAACATGCATTGAGTATGTTAAATAGTTTATATCAATTGTGGCCATTCTCATTGTTTAGAAATTTATATATTAAGTTTTATAATTACACGATAATTTTTAAACACTAAGAGCTCTTATTTGGGTTGCTTGGAATAGTTTCTCTCACAGAAGCATGCACGAGAACATTAATAAATAAACTTCAATGTTGATGATGATAATGCTGATTGAGGAAGATATGCTTCAGTATTTTTTGCAACACTCTTCTAGAAGGTGTAATTATAGCAGACAAAGAGATCTATTTGAAAGAATGTGATGTGTTCCTTGTAACTTGCAACAAAACTATGTAATTATTCTCACAGTTATTTAAATTTAAGGATTTGTTCCCTTGAAGCCTGAAAACCCATCTGTGCCCGAGTCTCATTTCCCTGATGTTAAATGCCATAGCACTCAATATTGGCATCTTTTAACCAGCAGAAGCTATATTCAAATTATAGCAGTTTGCATTAGCTGCAAACTTAAAGCCATCATTTATATTCCTTGAGTTTTTCTTAGCTTGTTTCCCATATCTCACATGTATATCCAGCAAACTCACTTTGTCTCTTTTGTGAGACTCTCTCTTTGATTCCCTGATTAGTTTCACTTCCTGAGACCTAACTCCTAAAGTTACCTGGAGACCAATTGGTGTGAGTTGTAAGCAGAAGCTACACAACATCAAGACATGATATGACAACCATACTTTATTCATTTTCTTCAAGTCAGAACAATTTGTGAAATCTCGGCCAAAACCCAAGCAAACCAAACAAAAACTCCAAAACCAAAAACCCCAGCCTCATGATAAGGCACTTCAGGACACATGTTTCTCATAAAAGAAATCAAGCTCTACATTCCTCCTTTAGTCTGAAGATTCTTTACCGGTAAGTTGGAGCTCAGGCTACTGATGACAGTATACGGCTGTATGGGGGTCCGAGGGAAGTTATGGGGAAAGATTAGAATGGCCATCCATATATGCTGCTTTGAATTTCCTTCCTTGTCCCTATTCTCAGTATCCAAAATATACGTTTCTACTATGACTTGGACAGAAAAAGAGCAACTACTCCACTGAGATATTTGTATTTTCTCAAGATGTCCCATTTCTCTTTACTTGCTCCCAATCCTATAGGATGAGATTTTTAGAATATGTTCACTTCTTACATCTCCTACCCTCCCTGCTCTTTCTCCCAAGGAGAACTTTGGAGAGTTACCAAATCTGCCCCCATAAACCCCAGTCCTTTTTATCTCCATAAGTGGTTCCATACTGTCAGTTTTAGAATATTATTAGAATTTCCACTCTATTATATTTAATCTCTTTTAAGGATTTTATTTAAATTTGTGTCGTCCATTCCAAAATAGTCTATTTTTGTCCCTTTCAGATTTAATTGTTTGTATTTACTCCTTATAAGTAAAAATTGTGAAAGACTTGGAAATGTAGAAGGTACCCTGACAAGCATTTTCCATCTGGGTCATCTCTGGCTTTGTCTTTGAGTGGGCTGTTCTATAACTCTACAGAGATAGATGTTAATTTATAGAAAACTGGAAGTAATGCAAAAAAAAAAAATTCTATTCATAGAAATGCAAATTACATCTGATGGAATGCAATTAATTATTGCCCTGAGAATATTGACTAGCTTTGCCAGTGTTTCATTTCTTTGTTAAATTCATTTCAGCGTTCCTTATTTGACTATAAATTGGTGCTACTTTGAATTCTATTTTTAACCACATGACATTTTTCTGTTTTTGTTATTAGCTAAAAAGTAATATGATTAATTAAATAAAACTTTTAACAAGTGCTTATTTATTTATATGAGGGGGGAGGGAGTGAGGGGCAGGGGAGAGGGAGAGAGAGAATCTTAGCTGAAATAGGGCTCTATCTCAGAACTCTGAGATCATGACCTGAGCTGAAATCGAGTCAGACTCTTTACCGACTAAGCCTCCCAGGTGCCCCAACACATGCTTATTTTAAATCGATATGAGAGTCATGATTTTGCCTTTTTTTGAGAATTATTTTTTTCTATTTTTCTGAGGTTTCAAACTGGTTCTATAGAAATTTAACCCATCCACCAGGAAAAAAACTACTCCAGGCCTCTCTACTGGAATCCACCAGAGGCCATCTTTTTCCTACACTGAGCTGCTCATACACCCCAGCTGCAGCTTTAATCAGACAGAGAGCTTGGAGTTGGGGGTCAGGAGAAGGGAACGATCTTCAGGTTGCTTGTATCCCAGAACCCTTGCCTGTTTTACTAGTTTTTAATGGATGCTCCTGGGTCCTCAATTGTTTGTGTTTCAAAGGCAGATGATTAATAACACCACAAGGAAAATATATATGATTAATAGCTTTAATAATTGTTGATCAATCCTTATTGTAATCGAAAATGGAATCAATTGTGAGACCGGGAAACTTGCACATAGAGCATGGAGCTTGAAGACATCTTCAGGGATTATAGGGTCAGATTCCATGCCCAGATGTATTTTCGTGTCTTGAGTAAAAATCAAGAAGTCATCATTTAAACATGTCTTGTTTAGTTTCAGTTTTTAACTTTCATTGGCGGGGCTTTTCTTCTTAATTTTCTCTTTTTATGGATCTATATTTTTCCTTATACTTCTTAAAAGATTGGACATGCAGATTTGATCACTGAGGAAAAATCACTCCAAGAAATCACTTATTTTCAGAAATAATATTTATTATATTCATGTGAGTTATCTAAAAAAGGCCCTATATCAACTAATGTTTATTTATTTTTTTATTCATGTATATTTTGAAAAAAATTTAAAAAAACTATTTAATATTTCTAGCCAATCAAACTCTATACCAGATTCCTTTCATAATTTTGAAATAAAAAAGCAACCAAGGACTCAAGATTTCCGAAACTAAATTTCTAAGTGCTTTCAAAGTGAACTTTATACAGAAGTCAGTTTTCTGCCATGCATCGCTTTCTTTGCCCTCACTCCAACTTATCACCTCTCCCGGGCTGCAAATTTAGTGGACGCAGATTCTATCATTTTTTAAATAAGTATTGAGAGTCAGACAGAAGGACAGGATTTGATACCTGTCTTTCTGACATAAGAGCTGTGCCCTCTGCCCTGTGAACTGGGACAAGGAACGTAACCTTTTGAAGTATATGACATGGATAAGAATAAGTGGATTGTGCAACTGCTGTGAAGATCAAAGAAAATGTATAGTGTTTGGCATTCATGTTGGCTACTGTTACTTCTACGACTCACACGGCAAGTGCTGTCAAAGATCAAATGAATTAATACTGGGCTGGCATCTAAAATGCTGTGAATATTTGAAGCTGTATTGTTCCTTGTCTTCAATTCTCATTAGAGTAACTCGGAGGCACATCAACTTGAAATCGTTTCAAGTACACAGTACTTATGACAAACCATCTGGGTCAATATAAAAGAGGCACTGTTGCTTAGGAGGAGTTTAGACTTTTATGCCCCTACACTGATTGGGCTCTACAGTTTTAAAGGATATTTATGATTAAATAATCCACAACATTGTATCTCAATGTCATTACAAAACTGAGAAAATCAATTTCTGGTTATTGATTGGAATAACCTTTCTTACGCAATTTTAAATGTTGCCTACGAAATTTCTTTTGAAAACATTAAGACTTCATTAGGTTTGTAAAGTCTACACTAGTAGTTACATACTCAATATCCCTTTGCCCCTACTTTTTAATAGAAACCAGATTTTACTCAGCGTAGGGATAGATGGAGTTTAAAAAGGTAAGAAAGCCTACTTCCACTAAATATCAGTGATCTGTTGCTAAAACAAAATGTTCTGCATAAAATGTAGTACATTTTAAAACCCAACCAGTATCTTAACTATAATCAAGACACAGTAAAATGTCTACATATGCATATATATATATATATATATATATATATATATATATATATATATGAGTGTGTGTGTGTGTGTGTGTGTGTGTGCACATAACAAACTATTATGTTAGGATGTAAAATGTTTGGAATATCATATCCTATTTAAAAGCGCTACTAAGAGACAGCTTTTGAAAATGCATTGACATGGGATCTTCAGGATCAACAATATGTGAAATACATCTTTTAAATTATGGATTCCATTTGTTAATTTTGAGTGTGCTTATTAAAATGTCTACACATGATTTCCATAGTTCCCAAGTTGTGTTTGGATTCTAACTCAAAATTATCTCCACATTTGCACATTACCATATACATATTTTTGGTATATACATTTTAAAAAATGTATACTTTAGCATAAAGAATATACGGAGATATGCATATATCCAATAGAGTTTGCACATTAAATTCTCTCTTTTTAAGAGCTTTGGAAAGGAGGCGATAGGACTATTGTTTAGGGTAACTCTAGCTGCTGTAACAAATAGCTTGAGTCTATAATAAGAATAGTGTTTCCTGGCCTGAACCCAAAAAAGGGAATTTATTTATTGCTAATTCAGCTGTCTCCAACAGAGATTCCTGGTTAGCAGGTGACTTTCCTCCATTCCGTGATTTATAGAAATGCTTCTTTCATCTGATGTCTTCACTTTTCCACACACCCTTGACATCATTTGCCTCTAGAGAAAAAAAAAAGAAAAAGAAAAAAGAAAAAGAGCATGGAGAAAGAACACCTGTTTCTTTCAAGTTTGGGAAATGAAGTGATATGCATCACTTCCACTGAAATTCCATTGGCAACAATACGTCACATGTGAGAGCCCACAGAAGCAAGGGTGCTGGAAGTGTTGTTCCCAGCTTGACAGCTAATTTCCAAGCAAAACTTCTTTTTGTTATTTAAAAGATTTTATTTATTTATTTATTTATTTGAGAGCGAGTGAGAGAGAGAGCACATGAGAGTGAGTGCAAGCAGGGGGATGGGCAGGGGGCAGGGAGAGGGAGAATCTCAAGCAGACTGTCTGCTGAGCAAGGAGCTGGATGCGGGGCTCACTCTTACAACTCTGACATCATGATCTGAGCCGAAATCAAGAGTCAGACGCTTAAACTTCTATACAACAGAAGGGAAGCATAAGTGGCAGTAGACAGCTACCAGGTAACTGCGGTCAGCAATATTAGACCAAAATTTCCTTCATAGTGGTCCTTTAAATTATGGTAATCCAATTCTCAGGTAAAAATAAACGTCAACAGTGAGAATGAGTTCCATGAACATGACATAACTTTCTATTGTAAGTTCATAATAAATTACTGATCTACAGAATAATTGTTTCCATTTGTTAATGCATGATGTTTCCTCACAACTTTAATGCAGCAAAAACACAAAAGTTCACAGTCAAACTGATAAATAAATGACAGAAAGAAAATGGAGACATTTCCCAATTAATTTCATATATACGAAACTTTGGTTTTATTCTGTGGGTGGCTGAGTATATGGATCTAAAAACAGAATCAAACTTCAGATTCATTTTATAAAAATAAGCTTTTTAAATAGACATCAAGGAGACCCTAAAGGTGGAAATATTCAATGTTTGTCAGTTTCTTTTGATGCTAATTTTCATGGGCAAATAAAGTACTGTGATTATCATAACTTCAACAAATTTTACAATACTACGTAAAAAACACCATGGGTTAATTTTTGGCAATTTTTGTGTGAATAAAGTTTGATTTTGTTAGTCCACATATTTCTTCTTCAAGGAAGAGTACTTTTCAGGCCCACAAAGAGTATGTCTTCTTAACATGTCAATTCTTCTGGCCTTGACGATATTTTAAAATGGTGTGGAAATTGAAAAGTTGTATTTGGAACAAGCACATCCACTTTAAAACTCTAAAACACAGATAAGAGCACACTTCTTTTTTCTCCCTATGATCCTGCTGTTTTAAAGGCTTTAAATCCATTATTGAATTCTACTTTGTGTTCTTATAAATTCTATGATAATATTCTGTCTTTAGATATTCAACGTCTTATCTTCTGTGTAGATCCATTGATTACAAGGGTCCAATAGGGAAATGCATTATATGTATATAAGAAATGAAAAGCAATGTTGATTTTTTAACAAAGTTTTAAATCGCCCTTATTAATATGCTAATCTTCCTGTCCATCTCTAATAATAGAAGAAGTTTTGTCCAGCAGAGATATTTTGTTGTTCTGGTAAAAGGCATGCTTATATTGTGATTATTGAACTTGTGTCAAACAGTAAACTGAAAAATATATGCAACTGAGATTTAAAAGCAGTTGGGGATTTGTAGCAGGCTGTCCTTTGAGCACTGCTGAATTTAAGGACGTTAAATTTATACATAAAGAGGGTTGACAACAGAATAATCCTCAAAATATTTTGTTGTCAGTGAAAGCTATATATGAGGGAATAAAAAACAACAACACGAAGGTTATATGAATGCTTTTGATGCCCTTGACATTTTGCCAAATACCAAGAGGATCAAGAACGTTAGAACAAATGTGGTTCTTGTTTTTGGAGTTTAACAATATAATTGAAGCAACAGAGTGACTCTGAAGTTGAGACTACAGACACTTTTTCCCCCCCAAATAAACTCTTCATTAACAGGATCTACCAGATAGGGCCATGACTTTTGTGAGAAGTACCCTTCAATCTGAAGTCACCAAACACTACCTTAGGTCTCTTAAGACCTACAAAGAATTATATGCCCTTGAATTAAAGTATCATTTTGGGGGTAAAATACAGTAAAGGAAATAGATTGACAAACCGTATGAAACATCACTTTCCCTGTGCTCTGTGAAGGGACATCAGGCTTTTGCAAAATTGCAGATCATTTGAAATATGCATACAATATCAACCCAGATTTGTCTTCATGTGAGGATACTTGGCCTTCTAGAATCCTGTGTGATACCAGCTTAAAAAGGGTGTGGAAGGTATAGGTACACTTTTTTGTTTGTTTGTTTTTACATTTATCCTTTAAATGAGAAAGCCTTCATTAGCATCTGTTTTTCAAATGAGAGAATTAAGGAGGTTTGGTAAATTGTGAAAAGACGCTGAGGTGATAGATCTTTAGATGAGTCTACCTAAAACCCAGGTCCTAATCTGCCTCTTTGAGGTGAAGCTACATGTTTTATTACCTGGAAAACCAATTCAGGGAGCATAGTAATCAACACTCTCTTTTCTACCTATGGTGCCAAATAAAAATTTCTTTTAATTGACTCCTTGTAAAAATGCTGATCACCTGCTCTCAAGTTAGATTGGTGCTTTAACTGGATATTGGGGCTTCAAGTGTGAGTGACTTGAATATATGGTGATAGAATCTTTAAGATTAATCCTCATCTGGTACCTTTATTTAGTAGAACAGTACCCTCTATAACTTCCTTGATTATTCTGGTATTTTTTTTTTTTTTAGAAACGTCCAGAAATGTTGACTAGATTCAGTAGTCTTTTCTGGTCTCATTTTAGAAAATAATTTCTATACCTGGAGCTAATTCTGCTTTCTTATACGTTTTCCCTGTTTTTTGTTTGTGTTTGTTTGTTTGTTTGTTTGTTTAGGTAAATCAATTAAATGAATAATTTAAAGAACAAAACTTTGGGTCAGATGGCCATGAACTCCCCTCCTAACTTACAAACTACTTACAGAAAATTAAAATTAATATTTGTGAAAACAAATTGTCCAAATGGTCCTCCTTCAAGGAATCTGAAGAGAATTAATCATCTTCCCCACATGTCATATCTAACGTCACTCGGAGGGTCATCATTCTTCCTGTCAGCCAGAAGTTGAGAAAATCGTGGTCATAAAGGAGCATGTGTGGGATATTTTTACTGGCCATGCCCAGAATTAAGGCATGAAACCTTCCGTAAACGTTCACTGGTTAGAACTTAGTCATCTGGCTATTCTAATAACAGAAGAAGCTGGGAAATAGAATTTAAATGTTTGAACAGAAAAGAAGATAAGAATATAGAGTTTTGTAGTCAGCAGTATCGGCCATAATGAAATATTGTTGCTTTTTAAAAAAGAACTAAAAAATTTTTAGTGATACATTTAACAAAAATGTAGTCTTTTATGAATAATCAAAGCATTAGAGATAAATGTTGAAGTTCTTTTTGATCATTACCACAATTTCTTCTAGTCCTCCCCCAGGCATAACTGCAGTGTGAAGTTTATTGTCAATTCTTGCAGATTCAATTCTCTTTAATATGAGAGACACAATCGCTTTGGGAATCTAGGTCAAAGGATGTATGGAGTAGCTTGTGTAATAAAAGTGATTATATAAGTGCTTACTACATGCACCCGCTCTTCTAAGAGCTTGGCACGTATGGACTCACTTAATCATAGCAATGAACCATGAGGAAGTCACTATTATTGCCATCCTTATTTTACAGATGAACAAATTGAGGGGCAGAAAACAATAAATTGTTCAAACTCACATAACTAATACCTTGTAGATACCCTATTGAACGGTGTGCCGCTGTCTTCCAGAGTCTGTGTGCTTTGCCAGTCTACCCCACTGCCTCTGACTGAAACCATTCAGGATGAACTCCAGTCACAAAGAAGTAGTAAAGACTGGAATGATCCTCAGGTTGTCAACAAATAGAACACTGGAGAAATATGGAATAATGGTTTTCAGACATACTTTCAGTGCATACTTGTGATTCCTAAGAGAAAGAGAACAATTGAGGTTTTAAAAAATGTTTTATTTATTTATTTATTTGAGATAGAGAGAAAGAAAATGAGCACGGGGGAGGGGTGCAGAAAGAGAGAGAGGAACAAACTCCCTGCTGAGCAGGGAGCCCAACACAGAGCAACAGTTGAATTATTAAGTCTTATTAGCTTACTGGCTGGAGGAATTTTTGTACTATGACACAAAGAAAGGAACCCAGATAGAGCCCACTTTTCTAATGAATTGTATGAGACATACATCAGAGTTCAAGGAGGCTGAAACAGCTAGAATTTGTGGGGACAGAGTACCAAGAAGAGAAATCCTTCAACAGAAAGAGTTTCAAAAATCTCCATAGAAATTTCTGCTGAGTCTTTGAATACCATTCTATTGTGTGTAGAGTGCAACTTCAGAAAGTAGTTCCAGGGAAAGAACAATTACTAGGGACCACTGAGTAGAAAATTATCCAGAACTCACACAGGAACAAAACTCATTCCTGTTTTCACCAGCCAGAGTGAGAGACACCGTAGGCGACAAAGGGCTTTCAGCACAGACCTCCAAGAGGACCTGCCTTAGTGGGGCTTAAGAAACCAAAAAAAATACTGAAGATCTGCCCTTTAAAAACCTTAAAAAATTGGTTCAAAGAGAAAATGAAGAGTAACATATTGAATTTAAGCCCAATGATAGCAGATCTTACATTAAATCTGAATATATACTCCAATAAATGGGAAAAGAAAAGCGACAAAAAAGCAAACCTCTAAAAGATAGAAACAGATCTGCAAGCCACTTTATTGCCTGCCAGAGCAAAATCCTAAACTTTTTAAAAGAATAAACAAGATCTAGCACTCAGTAGCATAAAATTTATGAGGTCAAGTATGCAATCTAAAAATTACTGGACATGTAAAGAAGTAAGACATGTGACCCATAATTGTAAGAAAATATTCAGTCTGTAGAAACAGATACAGAAATGACAGAGATGATGTATTTGTAAATAAGAACATTAAAACTAATGTTTCAGATCTGAAATAAAAATTTGACTGGATAAAATTAACAGCTAATTGAATACTTCAGAAGAGATGATTCTTGAACTTGAAGGCATAGCAGTAGAAACCATCCAAAATGAAGAGATCAGAGAAAAATAAAGACTGATAGTAAATTGATAGAATCACTGCATTTTCTGGGAAAATATAAAAAATGTAATATAAATATAATGTGAATCCCAGAAGGAAAAGGGTAGGAAACATTACTTGAAGAAATAGTAAACAAACGATTCAGAAATGTTGTGAACATTATAAACTTACTGATACAAAAGTTCAGTGAATTATGAGCAGTATAAATAAAAATAAAACAATACCAAAGAACATCAAAATCAACTTGCTAAATACAAATGATAAGGAAAAATCTTAAAAGTATCCAGAGAAAAAAATGTTATATTACTATAGAAGAGTAGATATAAGCACAACAGAATTCCCATCAGGAACCATGTAACCCAGAAAACAAGGGAGGCGGGGTTTTGAAGTACTCAACCCCTTCATCAATTTAGACATATACAGCAAAAACATCATCCGGAAAATTAAAAAGGAGTAAAGATTTTTTCAGAGAAATAAAAGCTAAAAAGTATTTTTTATTAGCACATCCTCACTACAAGAAATGCTAAGGCAAGTTCTTCTGTCATAAAGAATATGATACCAGCTAGGGATTTGGAGCCACACAGAGAAACACAGAGCTCCAAAAATAGTTAAAATACAGATGACTATCAAATGCATTTTTATTATTTTTATATGCTTATATAGTTGAATGTCAAAAGCAAAAATAGTAACCATGAATTTTGAAGTTCTAATGTACATAAAAGTAAAATTTATAACTAAAATAACAGAATGTAAGTCAAAACCACATTTTATACTACTTCACACTCACTGGAATGGCTAAATTTAAAAATACTGACTTGACTCTGGGAAACAAACTGAGGGCTTCAGAGGGGAGGGGGGTGGGGGATCGGGATAGGCTGGTGATGGGTATTAAGGAGGGTACGTATTGCATGGTGCACTGGGTGTTATACACAACTAATGAATCATGGAATTTTACATCAAAAACTTGGTATGTACTGTATGGTGACTAATATAACATAATAAAACATTTTTATAAAAAAGTAAATAAAAATACTGACTTGAGAATACATCAAAGATGACAGAATGTATGGGATTACCTTACAGGATTACATGATTATCTTATACAAGATTGTAGAGCCCAAAGACCAGTTAAACCATGCCTGGACTCCTGACTCACAGAAAGAAAGAAAATAAAGCTGTGCTGTTTTAAGATATTTTACATTTGTAGTCATATTGTTACACAGGATTGGTAATTAATACAAACCTGGACCAAGAAGCAGGTGACAGATCATGTTCACACCCAGCTGGAGCTCTCATACATTATTTGTGAGGATATAAAAGGATACAACTTGGGAAACATTCTATTCTTAGTCTTTTCTCAAGAGAAATGAAAGAGGAATACCCACACAAAGTCTTGTACACAACCAAATGTCCATTCACAGTTGAATGATGGCTAAACAATAAAATGGAATAAATTACTGATAGGTGCTATAGAAGCATTATCCTGAGTGAAAGAAACCAGTCACAAAAAAGCACATAGTTAATGATTCCACTTATATAAAGCTCTCGAAAAAAATTTAATCTTTTACACCAGAAAATAGTTCAGTGCCTACAGCCTGGAGTGGATGGAGAGTGTAGTCCAGGAAGGACAACAACAAAAATCTGAGGTAACATAATATCCTATAATCTTGATGGCTATGGTGGTTAAACCATGTATCCAGTCATCACAATTTATCGTACCACACCTTAAATATAGGTTTATTTCATATGTGTAAGTAACAGTAGTTGCCTCTTCTCTGTGGTCTCGTTTCATGTGGTTTCAAGTTACCCAAGGTCAACCGCGGGCCCATCTGAAAGGAGATAGCCCTCTTCGTGATGTATAGTCAAAAAGTCAATAGTAGCCTAACTCTATGTCACAATGTCTGTCATTCTTTTCACTTCATCTCATCATATGAGTATTTTGTCATCTCACATTATCACAACAAGAAGGATGAGTACAGTATAATAAATTTTGAAAGAGATAGAGGCCACATTTATATAACTTTTATTACAGTATAATTATTCCATTTTATTATTTATTATTGTTCATCTTTTACTGTGCCTAATATATAAATCAAACTTCATCATATGTATGTATGTACAGGAAAAAAACACAGTATACATAGGGTTTGGCACTATCTGCAGTTTCAGGCATCCCCTCAGAGTTCTCAATCATATTCCCTGTAGATAAGGGAGAACTACTGTATACATAAATAAATTTTATATTAAAAAGAAAGAAAAACTAGGTGATGAGTCAGAAGGCTTCTAGGATAGTTTTTATGTCGCCCCTCATACTAAGAATAACCTCGGGAAATTTCTTGACTAAACCTCAGGTTCCTTGTCAATAGAATGAAAGTAATAAGAACTTTTTTACCCAGCCCATAGGATTAGTTATTATGCATTATCTGAGTAATTTAAATTGTAAATATTGTGAAAATATAGTTTTTAAATTTTTTCTTCTTCCATTTTCCTGGCCCCTAAACCATTCTTACAACTGAGTCAAGAATGCATTCTATTAGAGTAAAAACAAACTTGGTTTCTCTATATTTATTGGCATCCTCCAAAAACAATTTTACTATACAGACAAACTTGTGAAATTTGAGATTTATAAAAATCAAATATGTGTTTTGAGAATCAGAAACATGGACTTTAAGGTCAGTCGATTTATTCAACTTTTGAACTCTAACATTTATATGCTGCAGTGATTTACAATGGATTTGGCAGAAAGAGAATGTTTAAGCTTATCCCTGAGTATTTCTTTTCTCTTTTATTATATAATGCAAGTTAAGAATTGCTAATCCTTAAAAAAAAGAAAGAGAGATAAACATCATGTTCAGAGGTGCTAGAGTAAAAAAAAAAAAAAAAAAAAAAAGAACATGAGGCCATAGCTGACAAAAGTATAAAATGCAACCAGAGGCAAATGTGAGACTAGTTCTACTGCTTTGTTTTGTTTCAAATTTGTTCAAGTGGTGTGCAATGTGCTTTTCATTATCTGAAGCTTTAGGGAGAAAGCAGCAGCCAGATATTCTGTGTCTCTATAGAAATGAGTGAGGTTCCCTCACAACAACCCTAATATTTTATTGCCAAAGGTCAGCCTAATATATCATTTAGAAAGGGGCATGATAGCCTTTTTATAGTTAAAAAAGGTAATACTTGGTCAAAGACCTCTGGAACATCTATTAAGTTTCCAGATGTCTTGGCAATAGCTTTCAAATAACCACAATTTTTGCTAACCCTAACCTAATTTTATTAGTCTAGACATTGAGATAAAATAGTATTCATAGACTCTTCTAAACTGGTCCCTCTGTTCTATCAGGTGTGAGTGCACTGTCTCTTCTTTGCCAGTTTTTGCATGTGATGGTTTCCAGGAACTACTTTCCAAGGGTGAGATCATGCCTGGAACAGCAACTGCCAGAGGAAGGTGAGAGACAGATGGTGGCCTGACAGTTATTCTTTCCAATTCTATATTAGGAAATTACACAGAAAAATTCTGCGTTTCTAAATATATGTCTAGTAAAATGAAGTTCGTGAACCTCTTTTATTCTCTCAGATGACCCATAACTAGGATTTTGTCAGAGTATCAACAAATCTAAAAATAAATATGGAACTCCTAATAAATTGTATTATTCAATACCACGAGAAAATTATTATAGCATAGAAATTGTGAGTATAGAGACAAGAAAAGTACAATTTAAAGTATAGGATTCAAAATGATGGATATTTCACAGCATTTCCTGTGATCAACAGACAGAACTTAAGGAGTTCATGCAGTCTGTGGGGTTGAATATCTTTAATCTGGGTTCTTCCTGCACTTTATCCATTTCTTCTCTTCATCTTGCACACACTCTGTCTTCTTAAAAAGAAGAGGACATGAGAGAGGACAATTAGAAGTTCTATTACAGAGGAAGCAAATAAGAAAAATGTGTGAAATAAATTACTTTGAAAGTAAATAGAAGCAAAAAAAAAAAAAAAACCAAAAAACAAAAACCAAAACAACCCATGGTAGAAGGGAAAACACCTGGTTGCTAATGTTAAGTGTACGCTAACTAGCTGGGTGACATTTGGTTTGGGTTGACTTCCATCCCTAAAAGATGAGGATAATAGAACCTTGAGGCCTGTATCATAAGGGTTTGTAAATGACAAAACCCCTGTCTTTAAATCTGTCTCGAAGAGATAGGAGGTACATATAATTAATATAAGAGATATCTCAAGGGTTTCTAAAAGTAAATATTTTTTTATTTTTTAAATTTTTTTATTTTTTTAAAGATTTTATTTATTTATTTGACAGAGATAGAGACAGCCAGCGAGAGAGGGAACACAAGCAGGGGGAGTGGGAGAGGAAGAAGCAGGCTCATAGCGGAGGAGCCTGATATGGGGCTCGATCCCATAACGCCAGGATCACGCCCTGAGCCGAAGGCAGACACTTAACTGCTGTGCCACCCAGGCACCCCTAAAAGTAAATATTTTTTAAACCCTTGTCAAATCTATGCCTCTTTTAGTGAATGACCACCCACCTAGTCACCCAAGCTAAAATATGGGAATCCTACTCAATTCCATACGCGCTTTTAAAATCCATGGTAATAGTACTTTAACAGGGCCAACGTAGTCTGGTAGGCCAGCATGTGAAGTTAGGCAACGCTGACTTTTTTTTAGAGGTTCTCAAGCTATTCTGGACCAACTAGTCTTTCAAATTTTGTAGCTTATTAACTTACATGACATGAAAAGTAAAATATAAACTGAGTCCATTCATTAATGTATTTGGGACTCAGAGCCTAATGAAAAATAATTTGAACATGGTATGCATTGGATTTCAGACCTGTTTGATAGATAGGATTCTAATGGAAGCTGAATTGAAAGGAGAAACAAGATCTCTTTAAAAAAAACAAAAACATGAATAAGCTAAAACCTTGGTAATGTCTGTTACAGTAAGAGGCACAACCAGAATATTGCAAGGCAAGGTAGCCTCAGGTATAACGTGAAATACACTTAATATATTTCTTGCTCACTCAGTCTTCTCATTCCTTACAGGAGCCAGAATGTAAACTGGGTTGAATAACATATTTAATAATGCTGAAGGAAGTGACAACAAAAGACAGAAGCTTTGGTTTAATTGAGATGCTGTTATCTTTAAGTTTCAATAGGAAATGTAGCTTCTACCTAAGACTCTAAAATTAAGTTACATTTAATTTACATGTTTAATCACCATGTGCACTCCTCTTAAACCTTTGGATTTGAGCACAGTCTATTGGGAATACTACTTCAGGTGAGCCAAAAGAATCCCACACATTGGAACTTACTGGCTAGGGAGAACTCGGATACAACAATTGCATTTCTGTATCTCTTGAATACTTGCTCACATTTTTTAACTCTACTGGCATTGCTGTAGTTTGGACTCTTATCTCAAATGGATTCTTCTCAAGACTTATAACTGATAGAATGTTCTTCAGTCTTCTCCATTCCAAGCCATTCTCTAATCTGCTGCTAGAGTAATCTTTATAACTTAAAAATCTTACCAGGTTGCTTTAGTGCTTTAATTACTTCGGTGGTGGCCCTAGACTTATAAAATAAAAGGAAATCCCTTTCCAAAAGCCATAAAAATGTGTCCAGCCAAGACTTCTGCTATTCTTTCTCACAAATTGAGCATGTATGTATAATATATATACGTGGGTGAATATAGAGTATATACACACTTGCAAATATTCATACAGTCGTCATTTTTCAAATACCTTCCGAGCACCCACTGTTTGCATTTTTATTAGAGCTTACATTTCCATAGGCAGAGACGACTAATAAACAAACCCTCCCCTAAAAAAATTGGAAAATAAGTAAAGATAACAATATGTGCTGAGAAAAATTAAAAAGGGCATGAAATAGAGTGATTAAAGTGGGGACAGGGAATGAGGTCTACTTCAGGATGGTGAGGGGAGAGCCACCAGAGGAAGTGATGCCTGAGCTAAGACTTGAAGTAATCCATTTATACAAATAACTGGAGGAAGAAAAGTCAGAGAAGAACAAGTGTAAAACCCCCCAAACCGCAAAGGCCAGAGTAGATGGAATATAGTTGAAAAAGGATGGAGAAGATTGGTTTTAAGTTAAATTGAAGAAGTCAGCAGGTCCAAATGGTGTCTAATAATTATTCGGTTAACAAGAAGAACAGTAACAATAATAATACCATATAACATAGGTAATACTCCAAATATTATTTCAAAGAAACATTAACTCATTGAATCCTAACAATATCTCATTAGAAAGGTACTGTTGTTAATCACTGTTTTGCAAATGAAGAAACTGAGCACAAAGTAAACAAATGGCTTGCCCCAGATAACATAGAAAAAGTCATAGCTGGTAAGTGGTGGGATCTGTTACTAACATAAGCAGTCAAGCTTTAAAATCTAATCACTATTGTATAGCATATGTAGACATTTGTCAGACCAAATAAGTATTTTAATTGCTTCTAAGTGCCATGAGAAGCTAATAAGTATTAAGCAAGGAAGGTAAGAGTTACCTTTAAAAAGTTTCCTCTGGCCACGTGTGTGTTTATTTAAGAGAGGGTACTTGCAAAATGGAAGCAAAAGGATCACTTAAAGAACAGATGCAGTCTGTCATTCAGCCAACAGATGGCCATGGTGTGGACTAATTGGTAGCAAGAGAGCTCAGGAGAATTCATCAAATTCCAGTGTATGTTGGAGGTAGAGGTAAAAGATTTGCTGACTGATGAGAAGCAGAGACTATGAAATAAGACTATCAAGGAAGACTCTTAATTTCGGCTCATTGAATGTGTTGTCCATTAACATCAGAGGAGAGGGAAGTAAGTTGAAAAGAATAGGAAATAGAGGATTTTTGTTAGGAAATGCTAAGCATGGCATTCCTGTTGGATATCCAAGTGGAGACTTGAAGTACAGAGTTGTAAATAAGTATTTGGTGCTCAAATGAAGGTTGGAACCGAAGATATAAATTTGGGTATCATTAGTATATGGATAACATGTTAAGCTAAGAGGCCAAATGAGTTTATTGCCTTGAAAGAAAACACAGTCATCATTCTGATTTATTTGCTATATCCCAAACATTCCATGAGCTCTCATGCCTTTGTATCTTTGCAGGCAGGTAGGTAATAATTTTCTCTGAAAAATACATCTTATGTATCTTATCTCAAGACTTCCCTCGTCAGTAAAACTTTTCCTGATTACTTATGAAGAATTAGGGACTGATGAAAACATTTATTTTATCCATCCATCCATCTATCCATACACCCACCCACCCATGCTTGTATTCATCCATCTATCCATCCACCTAACAGGCTTATTCTGGGTTATGTTAGCTAACCTACTCTGGAGAGTTTGCTAGTCATTTGGGAATGCCACAGGAAATACAAGGTACTAAGTCCCCATCTTTTGGACTTTTTAAATCTACATAATTTGTCCAGAATCACATTTTTAAAATTTTGTGTTGTAACATAGTAAATGATTAAAAAATAGGTCTTGATCAGCATGAAAAATAAGAAATAGAAAAAATAAAATAGAAACTATCAGAATGTATCATGTACAACCATAATAAGTATTGCTTTGTGAATCATCCCTCCCACCCCAGTATATGTATCAACTAGATTGAAACATAATGTTTATTTCTTTTATTATGGACAATGTTTTAAAAAAATTGAAAGACATTATACTAGACCACTCATCACCTTGCTTATGTATCTTTGCCTCATTTGACTGAACTCTGTGAGAAAGAAACCAGATCATTTTATAAAATGTTTTACATTTGAATCCTCAGAACATAGCTTCTGATGTGGAACAAGTAGGCAATAAATGCTTTTGGAAAGATGATGGGATGGAGAAAAGCCAGAGAAAATGGGGTATTTGAAGAAGGCGGCACAAAATCATCAGTGAAAGTCAACTTCAGCAGTCTTGAGTGGTTAGCCAAACACTGAGAGTCCCTGCATTATGATGGGAAGAGAAGTACAGAGAACTCCAGAAATAGATACATCATAGTAACTGATTGTACCACAGAATGAAAGAACACCAGGGTATCAAATAAAATGAGTCTTTTAAATGTCTTGTCCTGTATTGGCTGTTATAAAAGACTAAATTTTTGTCTTACAATACCAATTCCATTTCTGTAGTGAAAAATAAATAAATATTAAATAGTTGGTACTTGCTTGGTCCCTGAGTAATTGACTGAAATTTTATCCTCTGGGCCAGTGTGCATCTACGATTTGTAGATATCTTCTACATCCTTAGTAATAAGTAACAGTCTTAGGAGATAGAAGTCTACTTTAAATAGAATGCTTGATCTCAGAAAAGAGAGAAGAATTCAAACTCTGGTTACTTTATGACAAGGACATTCCATCGCCAGGAAGAATGGCAACAGTTTTTATCTTGATTTAGTCCTTGTTTTCAATTCTTTCATTAAATCCAAATTTCAAGTAATAGGCCATAAATATGCATTTTTAAAATTTAATCTTTTCCTGCGCAAAATATTTATTTCCTATGTCTTTTGAACTGGAACACTGTTTGTTCATGTGCATTTATATTTAAAACACCATTTTGACCACAATCTGAAAGTATAGAAAAATATTTTAGGCCACTTTATTTTGCCTAGTGACTATTTTCTTGAGAGCTTTTATAACAAAATGTACTTATTATTTTCACAGTATTCCTAGCAAAGAAAACTAGTGTAAAAAAAAACAGCTCTGAATACAAGAGGGGGGTTGATAATGGGAAAAAGGAAAGAAGGGGAGGGAGAAAAATAGGATAAGGCAGAAAGGAAACCAAAGAAATAGGGGTTTGGGGGTGGGGGAGCAGTGAAAAGCATATTTAATATCTACATCTTGCCACTTCTTCCCACTTCTTCTTCTTCAAAAAAAGCAATAATAATAAAGTTTTACCTAAAAACAAAAATAGGAAACACCCTTAAAAATGCATGGTCCTGCTTTAGTGCAGTTCATTCCTAAGAAAGTATTCATATGAAGTTGCAGCATGTTAAAATTTTTTCTAATTATAGAACAAAATAATTATTCTTCAAAAATTGGATTATAGGGGGGCATCTGGGTGGCTCAGTCAGTTAAGCGTCTGCCTTTTTGGTTCAGGTCATGATCTCAGGGTCCTGGGATTGAGCCCTGTGTCAGGCTCTGTGCTCAGTGGGGAGTTTGCTTCTCCCTCTCCCTCTGTGCTCTCTCTCTCTCTTCCCCGCTCTCTCTCAAGTAAATAAATAAAATCTTTACAGAAATAAAATTTAAAATAAAAACGGGATTATAGCAAACACAGCAACGGTGACAATGAGGCATATACACATAATTGGGGTATAAGTGTTCTGGGGAAAGAAAACTGTGTTTCCATGCGTTCTTTTTTCCAGAAAAAAAACTATTTTCTTTTGGCTAAAAGTCCATAGGGCAGGGAAGGAGACTAAATGAACTGCATGCCTGAGATGAGGCAGGAGTGGGAGGTTTCAAGTATACAAAGTTAAAGTGACTGTCCCCTTTCCTACTCCCCTAGGGAGTCCCCTGATATATTTGTTTATATAATTACATAGCATGTTTGGCACATTGATTGGTATATAGGTTGCATTCAATTAATATTAGATATTCTATTGAATGGATTAAAATTAAGGGACTTGGTGCAACTCCCTAGAAGATGGAGAGAGGTACAAGAGTAAAGTAGGCAGAATAATGGTCTCCCAAACATGTCTAAATCCTAATTCTCAGGACCCGAGATGTGTTTCATTATATGGCAAAAGGGGATTAAGGTTGCACATGGAGTTATGCTTGCTAATTAGTTTATTTTAAAATACAGAGATTATTCTGGATTAATTGGTGGGTCCAATGTAATCACAAGGATCTTTAAAGTGGAAGGAGGCAGGAGGGTCAGAGTAATGGGATTAGAGACTCAGTGCACCTTTACTGGTTTTGCAGGTGGAGGAAGGGGAGAGAATTTAAGGAATGTGGGTAGCTCCTAGAAGCTGGAAAAGGCAAGCAGATGGAGTCTCCGTTACAGACTCCAGAAAATAACACAGCTTTGCTGACACCTTAATTTTAGCCCAATGAGAATTGTGGTAGGCTTTAGACTGGTGGAACTGTAAGATAAGACATTTTGTGTGGACTGAAGCCACTAAATCTGTGCTAAATTATCACAGAAACAGAAAACGAATACAATGAGTAAGTAAGCTTACAAAAATCTACAGAAATGTTTTTGCTAGTGATGTGCAGGGAATGTGTAAACAGATCTCAGGGGGGATGGTAGACATCTCATTTAAAGTTTCATATTCATTTTTAAAAAATTAATCCCAGTATAGTTAACATACAGTGTTAATTAATTTCAGGTGTACAATATAGTGATTCAACAGTTCTATACATTTCTCAATGCTCATCATGATATGTGTCCTCTTAATCCCCTTCCCCTATTTCACTCATACCCCCATCCACCTCCCCTCATGAGGCTTCCAATTTTCCCAACACCATTTGTTGAAGAGACTGTCTTTCCCATCACATATTCTTGCCTCCTTTGTTGAAGATTAATTCCCCATATAACTGTAGGTTTATTTCTGGGCTCTCTGTTCTGTTCCATTGATCTGTGTGTATATTGTCATGCCAGCTTTGTAGTATATCTTGAAACCTGCGCTTGTGGTCTCCCGTTTTATTCTACTTTTTGAAGATTGCTTAGGTTACTCAGAGTCTTTTATGGTTCCATACAAATTTTAAGATTATTTGTTCTAGTTCTGTGAAAAATGCTGTTGGTATCTTGATAAAAATTGTATTAAATCTATAGATTGCTTTGGGTAATATAGACATTATAACAATATCTGTTCTTTCAATCCATGAGCAGGGAATGTCTTTCCATTTTTTTGTGTCATCTTCAATTCCTTTCACCAATGTTTTATAGAGTTCAGAGTACAACTCTTTCACCTCTTTGGTTAAGTTTATTTTCAGGTATTTTATTGTTTTCGGTGCAATTGTAAATGGGATTGCTTTTTCTTACTTTCTCTTTCTGCTACTTCATTATTAGTGTAGAGAAATGCAATGGATTTCTGTATATTGATTTTGTATCCCGTGACCTTATTGAATTAATTTATCAGTTCTAGTAGTTTTTTGGTGAAGTCTTTTGGGTTTTCCATGTATAGTATCAAATCATCTGCAAGTAGTGAAAATTTTACTTCTTCCTTACCAATTTGGATGGTATTGCCTTTTCTTCTCTGATTGCTGTGACTAGAATTTCCAGTACTATGTTGAAAAAAGGTGGTGAGAATGGACATCCTTGTCTTGTTCCAGAGCTTAGAGGGAAAGCTCTCAGGTTTTCACCATTGAGTGTGATGTTAGCTGTGGGTTTTTTATACATGACGTTTATAATGTTGAGGTATGTTACCTCTAAGCCTACTTTGTTGAGGGTTTTTATCATGAACGGATGTTGTACTTTGTCAAATGCTTTTTTCTGTGTCTGTTGAAATGATCATATGGTTTTTATACTTTCTTCTATTGATGTGATGTATCATGTTGATTGATTTATGAATATTGAATCCCCCGTTGCATCCTAAGAATAAATCCATCTTGATCATGGTGAATGATTTTTTAAGGTATTGTTGGATTCAATTTCTAATATTTTGTTAAGAATGTTTTCATCTATGTTCATCAGAAATATTGGCCTGTAGTTCTCCTTTTTGTAGTATCATTGTCTGGTTTTGGTTTCAGGGTAATGCTGGTCTCATAGAATGAATTTGGAAGTTTTCCTTCCACTTCTATTTTTTTTGAATAGTTTGAGAAGAATAGGTATTAGCTGTTCTTTAAATGTTTGATAAAATTCACTTATGAAGACTACTGGCCCTGGGATTTCGTTTGTTGGGAGTTTTTTGATTACTAATTCAATTTCATTGCTGGTAATCAGTCTGTTAATTTTTTTTTTATTTCTTCCTGATTCAGTTTTGGGAGGTTATATGTTTCTAGGAATTTATCCATTTCTTGAGGTTGTCCAGTGCGTTGGCATATGTTTTTTTCATAATATTCTCTTGCAATCCTTTATATTTTTATGGTGTTGGTTGTTATTTCTCTTCTTTCATTTCTGATTTTCTTTGACTCCTCTTGTGGGTTTTTTGCTGTTTGTTTTTCTTTTAGATGAGTCTGGCTAAAGGTTTACTCATTCTGTTGATCCAGGTTCACTGATCTGTTCTATCATTTTTTTAGTTTCTATTTTGTTTACTTCTGTTCTAATCACTTTTTAAGAGTTATTTATTTATTTATTTATTTGAGAGTGAGAGAAAGAGCATAAGCAGGGCGAGGGGTGGAGGCAGAGGGAGAGAGAATCTTCAAACAGACCCCTCTCTGAGTGTGTAGTCCCGTACAATACTTGATCCCAGGACCATGAGATCATGACCTGAGCAGAAACCAAGCGTTGGCCGCTTAACCAACCGAGCCACCCAGGGACCCCTCTGTTCTAATCTTTATTATTTCCTTCCTTCTACTGGTTTGGGGTTTTGTTTGTTCTTCTTTTTCTAGCTCATTGTGGTGTAGGGTTAGGTTTTTTATTTAATATTTTCCTTACTTCTTGAGGTAGGCCTGTATTGCTATAAACTTCTCTCTTAAAATAGCTTTTGCTGCATCCCAAAGATTTTGGACCATTGCGTTTCATTTTCATTTGTCTCCATGTATTTTTTAATTTCCTCTTTGATTTATTGATTGACCCATTCTTGTTTTATAGCATGTTATTTTAACTCCATGTATTTGTGTTCCTTCTAGATTTTTTCCTTGTGGTTGATGTCTAGTTTCATAGCATTGTGGTCGGAGAAGATGCATAGCATGACTTTGATCTTTTTGAATTTGTTGACACTTGATTTGTGGCCTAATATGTGATCTATCTGGAGAATGTTTCATTGCACTTGAAAAGAATGTGTATTCCGCAGTTTTAAAATGGCATATTTTGGGGCGCCTGGGTGGCACAGCGGTTAAGCGTCTGCCTTCGGCTCAGGGAGTGATCCTGGCGTTGTGGGATCAAACCCCACATCAGGCTACTCCGCTATAAGCCTGCTTCTTCCTCTCCCACTCCCCCTGCTTGTGTTCCCTCTCTCGCTGGCTGTCTCTATCTCTGTCAAATAAATAAATAAATAAAAATCTTTAAAAAAAAATAAAATGGCATATTCTGAATATATCTGTTAGATCCATCTGATCCAATGAGTCACTCAAAGCCACTGCTTCCCTGGTGATTTTCTGTGTAAGTGATCTATCCATTGATGTAAGTGAGGTGTTAAAGTCCCCTACTATTATTGTGTTATTATTGATTACTTCCTTATTGTTTGTTATATAGTAGCTTTAATTATTTGATTGTTCCTGTGTTGGCTGAGCTAATATTTACCATTGTTACATCTTTTTATTGAATTGTTCCCTTTATGATTATATGGTGTCCTTTTTGTTCCTTGTTTCATTCTTTGTTTTAAAGTCTATTTTGGCTGATATAAGTATTGCTACCCCACTTCCTTTTTATTTCCATTTGCATGATAAATGCATTTCCATCCCTTCACTTTCAATCTGCATGTGTCTTTAGGTCTGAAATGGGTCTTTTATAAGCAGCACATAGATGGGTCTTACTTTTGTAGCCATTCTGTCAGCCTGTGTCTCTTGATTGCAGAATTAAGTCAAATTACATTCAAAGTAATTGCTGATATGTACTTATTGCCATTTTTTTACTCTATTATTGTTCTTTCCTCTTCTCCCACCATGCCTATGTTTTAGGTACTTTGTATCGTACTTCGCATTCTTTATTTTGTGAATTCCTTGACTGATTTTTATAGATATACTTAATTTTACTGCTTTTGTGCTGCCTACTTTTCTTACTTCTACTTATGGTCTTGGCTTTCCACTTAAAGAATCCCCTTTAACATTTCTTGTAGAATTGGCTTAGTTCTCATGAATTCCTTTAACTATTGTTTGTCTGGGAAACTTTTTTCTCTGCTTATCTTCTGAATGATAGCCTTGCTGAATAGAGTAGTCCTGGCTGCAGTTTTTTTTTTCCTTCCTTTCAGCACTTTGAATATATCATGACACTTTCTTCTGACCTGTAGGTTTTCTGCTTAAAACTCAGCTGATATCCTTATGGGATTTCCCTGGTATGTAACTGCTTTCCTTTCTCTTGCTGTTTTTAAAATTTGCATTTATCGCTACTTTTTGCCATGTTAATTACTATGTGTCTTGGTATGGCTCTCCTCGGTTTGACTTTTGGGGAGCTCTCTTTGCCTCCTGGACATGGATTTCTGTTTCCATCCCCATCTTCAGGAAGTTTTCAGCTATTATTTCTTCAAATAAATCTTTTGCCTCATTTTCTCTCACTTCTCCTTCTGGGATCCCTATAAGGCAAATATTATTTTGCTTAATGTTGTCATTGAGTCTGTTTTTTATTTATTATTACTATTTTTTTCTCTCCTCTGTTTAGTTTGATTACTTTCCATTACTCTGTTCTCTAAGATGCTGGTCCATTCTTCTGGTTCCTCTAATCTACTATTTATTCCATCTAGTATATTTTTAATTTCAGTTATGGAGGTCTTCATCTCTCATTGGTTCTTTTATTATGTTTTCTCTCTCTCTGTTGAGGATTTCACTGAGGTCCTCCACTCTTTTCCAAAGTCCAGTGAGTATCTTTATGACCATTGCTTAAAATTCTCCATCAGATGTATTACTTATCTCCATTTCATTTAGTTCTCTTGCTGTGATTTTGTTTTATTCTTTCATCTGGGACATTTTCCTCTATCTCTTCCTTTTGTCCAGTTCTGTGTTTAAAAAGTCAGTATGGCTCTGCTCTTCAAAGTAGTGGCCTTATGAATAAAGTTTTATATTCCTAAAGGTATGGTAAAACTTTAAAAAAAGTAATTCATTCGTGTTCTATATGTTGTAAAGGTTAAAAATGGCATTTAAACTTGCTGCAATCTGTCATCAGCTCCTACCCTGTCCCCTCCTTCACTATTTCTGCCCTCACTGTCAGCACTGCCATAGCTAGGTATGCATATACACATATATACACATTCACCCCACACACAACACACACACTTTAATTTTTTTCAAGTTTGATGACATTTCTATTTTTTTTCTTTTCCTCTCTCACTACTCCTTATTTTTTAGTTTATTATCTTCCTTAAAATTTTTATTGTTGCAAGAAACAGAGACTCATTCACAGTAATTTGTATACTATGGGCAGAGCATGCTTTAAATATATAGGAGGAAATAAGAGAGATAGGAAATCATAGAAATCCTTGAGCAGCAAATGTCCAGTGTCCAGGTCTAATGGACACTGAAATTAAACAATCTAGAACCTCAGAAATAGAGATTTGTGAATCTTTATTTTAAAGTTCCTCCATTTACAAAACAGGTACTCCCAATTTCTGATTCTTTTGGCATATCTTTTAACTCCTCTCATGACCAATTTTTTTAAATGTTTTTTTATTATATTATGTTAGTCACCATACAGTGCATCCCTGGTTTCTGATGTAAAGTTCGATGATTCATTAGTTGCGTATAACACCCAGTGCACCATGCAATACGTGCCCTCCTTACTACCCATCACCAGTCTATCCCATTCCCCCACCCCCTCCCCTCTGAGTCCCTCAGTTTGTTTCTCAGAGTCCATAGTCTCTCATGCTTTATTCCCCCTTCTGACTACCCCCCTTTCTTTATCCAATTTTTAAATAGAATTTATTTTTTAGAGCACTTTTAGATCATAGAAAAATTGAGCTGAAGATACAGATTTCCCATTTACCTCCTGTCTCCACATATGCATAGCCTCCCCTATTACCGACAGAGCCCACCATGGTGGTACATTTGTTACAACTGTTGAACCTGCATAGATACATTATTATTGCCTAGACGCTATAGTTGACATTAAGGTTCACTATTGGTGTTCTACATCCTGTGGGTTTGGACGAATGTATAATGACATGTATCCACCAGTATAACATAATATTGTGCCTTTTGTAGAGCAGAAAATTTTAATTTTAAAGAAGTACAGCTTATCAGTTCTTTCCTTTATGAATTGTGCCTTTGCAATTATGTCTGAGAAGTCATCCTAAATGCAAGGTCATCTTGGTATTCTTCTCTGCTTCCTTTTAGGAGTTTTATAGTTTTGTATTTTACATTTATATCTGCAATCTATTTTGAGTTAACTTTTGTGAACGGTGTATGGTCTGTGTCTAGATTCTCTCTCTTTCTTTTTTTTCCTTTCTCTCTTTTTCTCTTTCCTTCCTTCCTTCCCTCCTTCTTTCCTCCCTCCCTCCCTCCCTCCCTCCCTCCCTCCCTCCCTCCCTTCTTTCTTTCTTTCTTTGTTTCTTTCTTTCTTTCTTTCTTTCTTTCTTTCTTTCTTTCTTTCTTTCTTCTTTTCTTTCTTCTTCCTTTCTTTTTTGCATATGTCTGTTCAATTGTTCCAGCACCATTTGTTAAAAAGACTGTCTTTGATCCATTTTATTGCCTTCGCTCCTTTGTCAAAGATTAGTTAACTTTATTTATATAGGGGTATTTCTGGGCTCTATTCTGTTCTATTCATTTATCGGTCTATTCCTTCACTAGTACCATACTATCTGCTTTTCTGTGGTTTATAGTAAGTAATGAAATCCAGTAGTGTCGGTCCTTCAGGTTTGCTCTTCTCTTTCAATATTATTATCTCTTCTGGAACTTTGCCTTTCCATATAAATTTTAGAATCAGTTTGTCAATATCTACAAAATAACTTGCTGAAATTTTTATTGGATTGTACTGAATCTATAGATCAATTTGGGAAGAACTGGTACTTAACAGTATTGAGTCTTCCTATTCAAGAACATGGAATATCTTTCCATGTAATTTGTGGTTTTTTTGTTTGTTTTGTTTTGTTTTGTTCATCATTTGTAGTTTTTCTTATACAGCTCTTGTACATATTTTGTTAGATTTGTACCTAAATATCTCATTTGGGGGAACTACTGATGTAAATAATACTATTTTTTAATTTCAATATACATGTGTGTATTTCCAGTATATAGGAAAGTAATTGACTTTTGTATACTAACACTGGATTCTGCAATCCTGCTATAATCACTTTTTATTTCCAGAATATTTTTTGTCTATTCTTTGCAGTTTTCTACATAGATAGGTGATCATGCCATTTGCAAAGACAGTTTTATTTCTTCCTCTTCTCAATCTATGTGCCTTTGTTTCTTTTTCTTGTTTTATTGTATTAACTAGTAGTACCATCACTGCATCACACAGATTTTGAAGTTGTGTTTTCCTTTCCATTTAGCACAAGTATTTAAAAATTTCTCTTGAGTATTTTTTTCACTCATGTGTTATTTGAAGCATACTGCTTAATCCCTGACTGTTTTGGGATTTTCCAGCTATTGTTCTGTTACTGATTTCTATTTTAAGTCCATTGTGGACTGTCAGTAAAAATTGTATGATTTCTATCTTTTTAAGTTACTTTGTGGCCCAGAAGGTGGTATACCTTGGTGAATGTTCCATGTGAGCTAGAGAAAAATGTGTTTTCTGCCATAGTTGGATGAGGTAGTCTATAGTTGTCCAATATATCCAGTTGATTGATTGCGTTATTGGGGTCAACTATATCCTTACTGATATTCTGCTTGCTGGGTGTATCCACTTCTGTTAGAGAAGTGTTGAAGTCTCCAACTATAATAGTGTGTTTATTGATTTCAACTCGCAGTTCTATCAGTTTTGTCTTATCTTTTTATCCTCTGTTAAGTTAATACATGTTAAAGATTATTACGTCTCAGAGAATTGACCCTATATCATTATGCAATGCCACTCTTTATCCCCAATAACTTTCCTTGGTCTGAAGTCTGCTATGTCTGAAATTAATATAGCTACGTCTGCTTTCTTTTGATTGTCATTAACATTATATTTCTCCATCCACTGACTGTTCTTTTTTTTAAAGATTTTATTTATTTATTTGACAGAGATAGAGACAGCCAGCGAGAGAGGGAACACAGCAGGGGGAGTGGGAGAGGAAGAAGCAGGCTCATAGCGGAGGAGCCTGATGTGGGGCTCGATTCCATAACGCCGGCCGGGATCACGCCCTGAGCCGAAGGCAGACGCTTAACTGCTGTGCCACCCAGGCGCCCCCATCCACTGACTGCTAATATTTATATGTCTTTATATTAAAAATGGGTTTCTTGGGGGGCGCCTGGGTAGCGCAGTCATTAAAGCGTCTGCCTTCGGCTCAGGGTGTGATCCCGGCGTTCCGGAATCTAGTCCCACATCGGGCTCCTCCGCTAGGAGCCTGCTTCTTCCTCTCCCACTCCCCCTGCTGTGTTCCCTTTCTCTTTGGCTGTCTCTATCTCTGTCAAATAAATAAATAAAATCTTAAAAAAAATAAATAAATAAAATAAATAAAAATGGGTTTCTTGGGATCCTGGGTGGCTCAGTCAGTTAAGCCTCTGCCTTCAGCTTAGGTCATGATCCCAGATCCTGGAGTCCCAGGATTGAACCCCACATCAGGCTCCCTGCTCAGCAGGGAGTCTGCTTCTCCCTCAGCCCCTCACCCACTCATGTTCTCTGTCTCTCTCTTAAATAAATAAATAAATAAATAAATAAATAAATAAATAAATAAATAAATAAAATGGGTTTCTTGCAGACAACAGACAGTTACATTCTATCTTTTTAATCTACTCTGACAATCTCTTTTAATGGATGTGTTTATACTATTGAGTTCATAATGATTACTGATAAATTGGATTGATTCCAGCCAGATTTGTTACTCTGTTGAGCTTGTGCTTTGATTCTATTCTTGTCTCCCATTTTCTCTGCTTTTTGGAAGTTTTAATTGAAGATTTTATATGATTCCATTTTCTGTCATTCCTTAGAGTTTCAGTTACAATTCTTTTTTCTAAATCTTTTTAGGAGCTGCCCTAGTGTTTGCAATATACAACTAATTCAAGTCCACTTTCAAATAACACTATACCACTTCATGGGTTATGTGAGCATCTAATAACAAATAATGTTAATTCTTCCCTCCCACCCCTTATATCATTGCTGTTATTCATTTCACTTATATATAAGTATACATATATACATAAGCATATATAATTGAATATATAATGTATTGTTCTTATAATTATTTTGAATACATTGTTATCTATTAGATCAATTAAGAATAAAAAACCAAAAGTTTTTGTTTTACCTTCACTTATTGCTTCTCAGATGCTCTTCTTTCTTTTTGTGGATGTGAGTTTCTGACCCATGTTATTTTCTTTCTCTCTAAAGACTTTCTTTTACCACTGTGTACAAGGCAGGTCTACTGGCAACAAATCCTTTTAATTTTTTTTTGTCTGAGAAAGTTTTTATTTCTCCTTCACTTTCAAAGGATAATTACATTGGATATGGAATTCTGTGTTGCTGGTTTTTTTCTCCCAACACTTTAAATATTTCACTCCATTTTGCCTTGCTTGCATGGTTCCTGATAAAAAGTTGGATGTAATTGGTATCTTTGCTCCTCTACAAATAAGGTGTTTTTTTATCCCCTCTCACATCTTTTAGTATTTTTCTTTATCTTTGATATTTTTGGAGTTTAAAATTATATATATATATATATATATATATATATATATATATGCTTTTTATTCTCTGAGTTTTCTAGATCTGTGGTTTGGTGTCTGACTTTATTTTGGAGAAATTCTCACTCATTATTGTTTCAAATATTTATTCTCTACTTCTCTCTACTTATTCTTCTGGAATTCTATTATGCATATATTACAGTTCTGCAGTTGTCCCACCATTCTTCGATATTCCAGGGTTGTTTTTTTTTTCCAGTCTTTTTTGTCTTACTTAGTTCTGTTAGTTTCTACTGAGATATCCTCAAGCTCAGAGATTCTTTTCTCAGTTGTGTCCAGTGTCCTAATGAGCTCATCAAAGGCTTTCTTCATTCCTGTTATAGTGATTTTGGTCTCTCACATTTGTTTCTGGTTCTTTCTTAGGATTTCCATCTCTCTTCTTACATTGCCCATCTGTTTTTGTTGTTGTTGTTGTTTGGTTGTTTGTTTTGGGGGGGGTGGTTTGCATGTTGTCTACTTTATGCATCTTAAAAACAGTTGCTTTAATTCCTGGCCTGATAATACCAACATCCCTGCCCTATTCAAGTCTAGTTCTGATGGTTGCTTTGTCTTTTTAAACTGTGTTTTTTCCCTTTTACTGTATCTTTGATTGCCAGACTTGATACACTGGGTAAAAGTTGCTGGTATGAACAGTCCTTTAGTACCGTGGTAGTAAGATATAGGGGAGGAAAAGTTCTCTATAGTTCTATGATTAGGTCTCAGTCTTTTAGTGGGTCTGCATCTCTGGGCTTAAACTTTACACATTACTATTCCCTGATCCCCTTAGATCAGACAGGATAGCTACAGCCAGCTTGAGTTGGGCATTTTTCTTCCCCTAGGTCAGTTAGGCTCTAATAAAACCCCGGCAGGTTAGGATCTGGTTAGTTTCTCTTGAGGGCTGATTTCAAGAGGAGAGGGTGCTCTGGAATACTTTAAAAGGGTTCCCTTTCTCTTCTGCTCTCAGGAAGCCTGTTGGGATTAATGTGGAGCATGAAATCAGCCATAATACCTGGCTCGCTACAATGTAACACAGAGGTCGCTGACGGCAGGGAAGTTTTCCGAGGCCTTTCGAATGCCGAATGCCGAAGCCTGTGTGACCACTCTGCCTTTGGCATGTGCTTTAAACCTTTCTAAGGTTAACCTTAGAAACCTTAACGTTTAAGGTCTAACTTCCCCAAGATTTAAATTATGAACAAGTCTTCGTTGACTAATTAGGCTTGTTTGGTATGTTACCTTTTGGTATAAAGTCATCAACACTAAATATTCTGGCTATTGAAGTGTTTCATGTGTCACAGAAATAAGAGTTTCCTTGTTAATTGCATCATAAAGAATTCTCATATCAGATCATTAACACTACCCATATCTGAGTTTTTGTCATTTTTAATTGTTATTCTCTGAGGTTCATCTTGAAGAAAATTCCTATAAAGACATTTGGGAGAAATACAGATTTTTGATTATCTTTAAAAACCTAAACTGAAAACAAAACAAAACAAAAAAAAAAAACAAAAACAAAAAAAAACCTAAACTGAAATGGGTAAAAACTTCCAGAACTAACTGAACCTGCATTCAAATTAAACAGGAATTAGTAACATGGGACTAAATGAACTAAAAGATTGTTACCGTTTTGTGACTTTTCTTTAAAACGTTGCTGATTCTCTAATGTTTGCCCTTCCAGGTAAGGAAACTTTCTCTTAAGATATCAATGACTTACAGGAATGTGATAAAATATTCATTTGTACACAAGCATTTATGTGAAGCAGTACTTGGGGCCCCTCAGTATTGCTCTGGCGTGCTGAATATGATGATTTACGTGAAAACAAGCTGCTCACTCATTTAGCAGGAGTTCCTACAGTGGCTAATGCGGTTCAGGGGAAAGGCCCACATGTAGATGTACGAGAACAACTTACGGACCCTCGAGTCTTTGATCAATGCTCTTCGTGCAAAACAAGCTTGGGAACAGAGCCCTTATCAAGGCACTCCTCAAGGCTCTTTTGCCTCTATGAGCAGGGCCCCCAAGAACGCTTTATCAAACTTGTCAATAAATTACAGCAAGATGTTGGGAGACAAATCAGTCATAATCAGGCTATTATTGAGAGACCACATTCTACCCCTGAACACATGATACAAAAACAAAAAGGGGGAGATACGGGTCCTCTAGCACAATTACAGAAAGCATTGCTTACTCGAAATCTTTTTCATTTAAATTCTGATTTTGAAACTCCTGCCAAAGAAGAACATTGTAAACTGCACTCCTCACCAGAAACACGAGCCCGAGTACTCTGGAAGGACCCAGACATGGGCATTTGGCAGGCACCAGGAGAACTCGTAACATGGCAGCGAGGTTATGCTTGGGTTTCCACTAAGGACTGACCAGTGAGGATCCCACTAGAAACGTTAGACATTACCATGGTCTGACACAGTCAGAATCCAGTAGGCCAGATGAGTCACCTGAATCTAGAAAAAAAACCCAGCTGTCCTTCATGCACCTCCCCAATAACCACAAGGCCGAATTCATGACCAGGGGAGACCTCAAGAGGCCACCAGAAAGCCGGGGAGATTCTACACCAAACCGGTAAACCCTCTACTCCTGAAAACATATTCTTGGCTAAGGTATGTGTACTTACCACCAGCTCTGCCATGGTGTCTGCTGCTGCTGCCTCCGTGCTTCGCATCCTTTTATTGGGCCTATGTTCTAAATCCCCCCTCTGGAAACCTGTTACTTGGGCGGATGCCCCTTTTCCTATTTTCAACAATGCCACTATCCCTGTTAATGTGACCAGAGGTTGGGAAGAATCCAAACCCATTTCTGAATCAGGCATCATCTGACGTCAGATGACCCTATCGCTTCCTGGGCCTGCTCATTGCTGGCATTACGGCGGCTGTCTCAGTGAGTACTGCCAGTGTGTGCAGGTATCTCTCTCTCTCTCTCTCGCTTCAGACTGCTGCCTTTGTGGACCAGTTGGCTATTATTACCACAAGGGAATTTCAACTTCAACAAACTATCGATCAAAAAATACTAGGGCATCTTCTACTAATGGAAGCTGCTATTGAATGTTTTGGGGAAAAACAAGAAGCCTTAGCCTATTGGCAAGGCCTCTTATGTGACTGGGCTCACAGATGCATCTGTGTTACCCCCCATGCCCTGGAACCAGTCTACACATGATTGGGAAAAGATAAAGAAACAAATGCATGGATCATTCCATGATAATTTAACTTCTGACATTCAGCAGCTGAAGGATCAGATTCTCGCCTCATTGACGGTGGTGGAAAATCAGGCCTCATACAGAAGCTTGGCAGTCTCTTTCTAACACTGCAGTGCCTTAACCTGGCCACGTGGTTCTCTTCCACAAAATGGGGATTCTTAGGAGTTGCTCTAGTAATAATTACTGTTTTTCTTCTCATGATAGTCTGCACAATTGGAATAAATGCTCTATCCATGCCAGAGAGGCGAAGCATCTCTACACGGCGCAACTGAACGAAGAACTACGTGCTACCGCTTTAAAGAAACAAAAAGGGGGAGATGTTGGGGTTAATGTCGAGCATGATATCAGCCATAATACCTGGCTTGCTACAGTGTAACATAGAGGCGACTGAGGGCAGGGACGTTTTCGGAGAAGGGTGTAGGCCTTTGGAACAACGAGGCCTGCATGACCACTCTGCCCTTGGAATGCCGCAGGGAGTTGCCTTCCAGAAGCTTTCCTAGCCCAAACACCGCGCTGTGATCTAAGAGATGTAGGCCTTGTCCCTTAGGCTATGTTTAGCAGCGCTCATGGAACACGCGAACTAGCATGTCGGATCTTTCCCGTAAACAGATCCTCCCAGTTTCAGTAAGACCCCTTGTCACCCGTCCTGTGCTTGAGAAACAGTGATAACGATTTGTGATTATTCTGAAGGACCAATAAAAGTGGGAGAAAAGAAGAGCAAATCGTTGTTTCCTCTGCCCCTTGACCCGCCTGCTTTCTCCTCTGTTTCACGGCAAAATTTGGAGTCATCTTTCTTGCATCAGTACAGGGATTGTTGGCCATTTCCGGCAGAAGCCTAAGGAGATTTTTCTCCAATACATACTGTGACAGTCTGGTTGAGATCCTGAAGGTAAAATTCACTAACGTATGGGGACCCTTCCCCCTACCATGACTGGGTACCCCTGGAGCTTTTATCTCTCAGACTTGTCCATATTGAGCCTCCCAGTGTTTTATCAGTTACAGTTCAGGTTTCCCTGCTTTTGCACTGGTTCCCATGGAGATTTCTGCTCAAGTGTTTCTGCTCTGATAAGTTGCAGTACTCTCTATTCTCTTGTTTATCTCCAATTTTACAGGCAGCAAATTGCCTGTGACCTCACTTAGACAAATCTAAGAAAAGTTGTTGACCGTACAGTTTGTTTAACCTTTTAATTGTTAGGACGGATAGTGACTTCTTCCAATAGTGATGGATGAGAAACTGGAAGTCCTCCTGGTCACTGTTTCTGGTCTACTTTCTCTATTGTCTAGCTTCTGATTACTTACAAATTTGACACATTGTATTCATAAGATTGGTCATGACCTCTTGTTCATTTGAGCTTCCTTTGGGTCATTTCCACAGCCATGACTAACATTGTCACCGCATTTCTTGATTTCACTACACAAGGCATAATATTATCTTTATAGCCAGTCATGTCTGGGTTCCAGTACTGCTGCCCTCGGGAATTTAAAAGTATTTTTGATCTCTAAGCTCAGTTTTATCTTTCTAAGATGTCTAGTAATACCCATTAGATTTTGTGAGCATTATATGTATATGGAATTATCTAACCCAAATAATAGACTCTTGTTCACATTAGAAGATTAAATTCACTTATACACATTATCATCTAGATTTTTTTAATCTTTATATCTGTAACAAGAATCTCTTGTTCTAGCTGTAAGATTTTTGGACTTTGATTACCTAGAATGTATATGAGTTTGGGGAGTTAGATGGGTTCTGAAATCCTAATGCAATTGCATTTCTAACACAGAAGAAACAGTTCACTGACACGATTTTAAGATTATATTCTATTTGCTAAATACAGCCTATGGTCAGGCCACTGCTCTTTTGGGAAACCCAATGGACTACTAGAGGTAGTGGTGGTAGTATTGGCTGATCTTTCCTTTTGTCCTTTTTAAGTAGCATTCAGTTCCATTTTGTGGCTTTTTTTCTTTCCCCTTTGGGCCTACTTAGATGGCACTGTAATCCAAAGTCGTATCCCTTAAGCTAGAAAATGAGACTTTCCCTCTATGGAATATTAATCTTAAACAAGATATATACAGACTGAAAAACATAGTGTTCATCCATATCAAAGGTCACGTGCTCAATAGACTCTTCTTGCTCTAAAAGCATTCCTGTAGTTTTTGCTTCTTAGTCCTGGGATGTGGGTTTTGGTTTCTATGCATTTCTAAGTCTGAAGCTTTAGTTTACTCTCTCGTTCTGTGGGCTCCCAATATGCTTCCCGTAAATTTCCTTTTGTATGAATTAGGCAGAATACCATCTCGTGCTTACAGAGAGTCATACTTGATGCAAAATGTTGTCGTACACATCCTCTTAAGAGTACGACATCTTCTTAAGCGTACAACACGCTTTCGAGACCTGAGTTTTGACAAAACGCAGGTAATTTCTTGGTGCTAAAAGATGGAGCAGAAGATTCTTACTTGAGGAGTGCCAGAATTCAAAGTGTTGAGAGACTAAAATCTGTGCAGGAAAGGCAAGGGAATGCAAGAAGGAAGTTCAGAAAGTCCTCAAATTAAATTGGGCCACAGGAAGATGCCACAGCCAGAAGTACGGCAGTGAGAATTCGTGTCCAAGAAGAGTCGGGGCTAATAGAGCATGCATGAAGGGGAGCAAAAGACAGAATGAGAATCCAGGAGCAGAGAAGTTTTTCTCATGTTGCCTCTTACAGTCTGTGAATTTATAGGGAGAGGAGCCAGGATAGCTTCACCTATCTTAGAATGCTTGGGGAAACAGTATCTGTTATGTAAAACTAGATATTTCTTTCATCCAGGTTTATCTATAGATATATTCTCTCCCCTACGCTTTTACCCTTGGAGGTTCTTTGCTCAAAGACAAGTTGGGTTTACTTATTCCTTATCTTAGGACAGCCCTTCCTTTCTTCTGCCCCAACGTATATATTTTGAATTTTCATGCACATTTCACTTCATTTTAATGGGTGCTATAATGCTTTTCATACCACAACCCCAGTTATCAATGTTACTTTCTGTTACAACTGAATTATTTCAATATCTAGCTATGTTTTTGACCAAAAGAGCATTTCTTTTTTAATACTAAAAAATTTCCTTTACTACATTTATAAGGTAGATAGGGTATAATAGAGTGCCATGACATAATGTGTGCTTAGTTTAAAGAGTTACTATTTAGGTTTTTTTTTTTTCCCCCTCCCTGGAAGGTGTGTTTTATTTATTAGACTGGGAGACTGGTAGACCTTCTCCATCATGTAGGTGGTATAAAAATTCACAGTAAGGTTTAAAGTTATTTTTCTTCTGGGACATTTGAAAATAAATATGGGTCTTTCTGGGAACTTCTAGACAGTTTGATATTAATAGCATATTTTGTGATACTTTGCACTGTACAACACAGGACTCTAAAGCTTAACAAACGGCCCCAGGATTCATTTCTTTCATACTTAGCAAGGGGATTTTTCCAAGTTTCTCCTCACATTCCCTGCCAGCAAGTAAAACAGAATGTTAGTTATGATCATATATTTCTGGGCACCCTAAGAATACATGCGATTTAACTACAAATGCATATATTTGGCATAAAATTTCTTCTTTTGAATATAACAGAATCTAGAAAAATCCAGCACTTCATGTAATTATGCATGTGGATTTTGGAATGCAATATAAATGAAAACTGATGCAGGAACCTTTTAAAAATCTATGTTAGCTGCTACAATTCCATGTAGAGCTTTCTGAAGCCTGCATTGCACCTTTTTTTTATATATAATACATAAGTAAATTTAAGCTATTTGGAGCTTATAGAGATTATATCAGAAGTCATCTGCAGAGTGTCAGCAGTTTTGAAAGAGGTAGGATATGAATTGTATTTAGAAAGAAAAGCTTGATAGAGATCTTTTGCACTGCTGTATAGAATTGTTTCAGGGAAATATTATCTCTTGTTTGCTGTTAGGTTTTGTCAGACCTGAATCCAAAAAGCACATTGATTTGTTGTCAGTAAGTTGCATATGCTGGATGGATCTGTTTATCCCAAGATTGTATGAAACTTTCATTGCACTTGCTTGGGGGCAGATAGTACTAGAAAAGAAGCTCAAATCCACCTCCACCCCACCTATACCAAGCAGTTCCTTCATTCATTTTGAATTTGGTTCATAAATAAAGGACAGAGAAATCACCTCATAAATCTGGGTACTGGTTTGCACAATTCTGTTGTGATAAATCCTGAAAATTACTTTTTTCTTCACTTTCACTATTAATGCTAAGCGTTTAGTGTTAATCATTGGTCTGTCGTAGGACATGAAATACTAAGTATGCTTAATTTATTAGCTGCTAATTTTACTTCTTTCGCCCCATATTTGAGTACCTAAAGACCCCAGAATGGAAGCTGACGTATGGTGTCTCTGCAGTACTGAAGTACGGATTGAACATCTGCCACTCGTGCAATATTTCAGATATATCAAGTAAATTGCTTACTTGAGTAAGATGATGTTTTATCTCTGTTCCATTAGGTTGAGTTGTATATTTATTCTGTTAGAGTATAAGAGGCACAGTGTGTTCTGTTGTATGGGAAACAAGAACCAGTTGGACAATTCTTGAGTTTTGAGCTCAGATGGAAATACAGAGAAATCATGGTGCTTCCTACGAAGGGAAAGAAGTATCCCGTGGAAAAGTGAGAGAGGAGGAAGCGATTCAGTGTTGTAACCCCTGGGTTTATTGAAGATATACCTACTAACAGAGCAGCAACAATGTTCTCTCCTTTTTTCTCTCTGTCTGTCTCTCCCTCTCCTCCTCCTCCCACTGCCCCTACAGTTCTCCTTACCCTACCTTCTCTCTCCATCCTCTTCCAGGGAGCACAGAAGGGTTCTTTGACCATTTTTACTGGGTGACTAATCATATGTGCACAAATACATCTATTTAATTCAGTAACTGTACTTAAGTATGAATAGCAAGAAAAGTCGACCTGGAATTGCATGAGTGACTTCTGTATCACTCATCGTGAGCTTCTCCATGGATCTCGGTTCTTCATTTAGGCCTCTCCTTTGTAAAAATGTGTTTGACTCTGATTCTCCTCATTAACAATCTGAAATTCACGTCCTGCACATTTCTAATTGTTTTTCCTCATCAAAGTTTTCCTATGACTGCCTTCACAGATACAATGAGTTTTGATAAAATTCTAGACTATTTGCTCATGCTTCAGAGTTTTGGGGCTTCAAAATATCCATCTTCAAAAATCATGGCACCATTATCCCCGTTCTTCTGAGTTATACCACATGAAACATCTTTTATTCGACTTACTTGCTTACTCCCTTGCAAGTAATAAATATTGAAGAATTTTTTGAAAATAGATGTTAAATTTGTTGTTTTTTGCTTTTGATTTAAAAAATTCTTTCACATTTACATTTTATTAATAAAGTACCTACCTACCTATGTTCCAGACACTGTTCTAGGCCCTGCTATACAGAGGTAAACAAAACTTGCACTCTTAAAGCTTATGTGTGTATGCAAGGGAAGGGCGGGCAATAATACTAAGTCAGCAAATCAAACTACAAGGTAGTTTCCAATAGTGGTGAGTGTTAAGAAGGAAATCTGGGCAATTTTCCTGGGTGGGGCTAGGATGGAGGGAGTCTGATAGAATTGGATATTCAAGGAAGACCTGTTTGAAGAGTTATGTGAGCTAAGACCTGACTGTTCTGAAAGAGCTGAGTGTGTGAAAATTTGTGGGTGGAACATTTATCTAGATGAAGGGTGAGTGCTGGAGCCTTATGGAAGGAATACATCCTTTGGGTCTGAGGCATATAAAGAAGGCCTTTCTGGATGGTATATAAGAAACAAAAGGCTGAGTGGCAAGAAGTAGGTTAAGGGTCAAAACACGTTTGATCTTGTAGGTCCTCTATGATTTCATTTGAAGAGTTGTCACTGATTGTGAGATGGAATTCCATTGGTTGACTGAAGTCAGGGAATGACAAGATCAGATTTCATATAGGCATTTGGGTTCCTCTATGAAGAATGGATACAAATTATAGAGCCTTATTCAGTGAGTCCCTGGTTGTAAGCAAAAAAAAAACCAAACCAAAACAAAACAAAAAAAAACACACCAGCTTTGGCTGGTTTAAACAGAAAGTGATTTTTCGGTTAGCATATTGGTTATCACAGAGAATCGCCCAAAAGGCTGAAGAAATAGGCAGAAACACAACCAGAATCCCATCACATGTCTGGATGATAGGGCTGCAGTTGAGGCTTCACTAAGCTCTGAACACCCGGAGGCTTTGCAGTATCCAGACTCTGGGTGATGACTCCTACACCTGTTCTAATTGGTTCCCTTCTGTGGGTTACTGGCTTCAGACTTAAGGTCCTGGGTAGTTGTCTCTGGTTTGCTGAAGTTCTGCAAGAAGAAAATCTGGGGAAATGTATGCCTTGTGATTTCAGCATCTACAGCAGGAAGCAAGTTTTGCATGGCACATTCTTGAAATGGAAGAAAGGATTCATATGCTTGACAGATAATAAAGTGACAGATATTCACCATAGAGACTAGCACAGGTGAATGACCCTTTGGCTTGGTGATAGAAATAAAGGAATAAAGCTTCAGACTATTAATTATTTGAAGGTAGAGTCAACAGGAGTTTCTTTTGGCATGAATATGGGGGATGGAGAGGAAAAGAAGAATCAAGTGTAATTCCTGGGTTTGAGGACCTAGATGGATGGTGGTAATATTTTAATATTTAAGATAGCCTTAGACATTTAAATGGTGATGCTAAGTTTAATTAATTCTAAAGCTTAGAGGCAAAATTAAGGGTGGAGATATAAACATAGCTTCATAGGCTTTTAGCCTCTTTTTCTGATAAGGCATTATGTTTATTGCAGCCATTCTAGACTTAAAAATTTACTTTAATAGTGCCTGTTATCTCTTTACTTAATAACTTAAAATAGCTCTGCAAAATTACACGCAACATAAAGTGAAAACTCACCTGCTGAGCTTTCATAGCACCCCATAGTATGACTGAGCTTGGCGTATTCATACTCCTCTTTATTTTCCATTGCTTCCCAGCTCACAGATAACAACTCTCATGATTAGGCCAACTATATCACCGGATATCCCATAAGCACTGTGAAGTTCTGATTCGTATTTTTTTTAATAGTTGTTATTCTCCCAAATTGGAAACATTATAGCAGAATATTTAAGAGAACTTTTGGGTATGACAGACCAGAAGTGACTCCTGGACCACACAGTTATTAGCTGTATGATCTAGGGACACATTAAACTTCGCTACTTCTCATTTGTAAAATGAAGACCTATTCTATGGGGATGAGATGATTATGCCTCTTCCATGGGGATGGGGTAAAAATTAAATGAGAGAATTTTTATAAATACTTGACACACATTTCAAGTACTCAGTAGATGATAACTTTAATTATTATTGTTAGTCCTTTCCTTCCCTTTCTAAATGCAAAAAATCCATCCTTTAAAAGAAAAAAAAATGTCCTCCCAGTCCAAGCTTTTGAAGCCCTTGCAGTGTTCCTCAGCCCAGTCAATGCTATAAATGAAAGCAACAGCAACATTTGATTTATTGAAAAACAAACAAACAGGATCATGACTGTCCAAGGACAAAACACAAAGAATAGTCAGCCCTCTGAGGCTGAGGCTGGAGGCAGGGTCTGATCCTTTACAGTTTCATGGGCTGAAATCATGAAGGCTTATCAACGCTGCTGTGTATCAGTGGCACCTGTCTAACTTCTTTATGCTCACTCAGTTTCTGTGCTCACAAAGGACTTCTCTGCTCCCCATAACTTACAATTGCATATGTCTTTGCTTGTTTTGATTTTTTCCCATCTTAGGTCCATATGAGTATATAGGTCACATGAATTGTGACCCTTAATTTGTATTTCTTTTTTCCTTTCTTTCTTTCTTTCTTTCTTTCTTTCTTTCTTTCTTTCTTTCTTTCTTTCTTTCTTTCTTTCTTTCTCTTTCTTTCTTTCTTTCTTTCTTTTCTTTTTAGTGTGGTTAGATATATTTTATTTTATTTATTTTATTTTAATTTTATTTTGTTATTTTTTTTTTTATCATGTCCAGTTAGCCAGCATCATAAGTTTTTGTTGGTAGCGTTCAACAATTCATTAGTTGCGTCAAACACCCAGTGAACATCCAACATGTGCCCTCCTTAATACCCATCACCCGGTTACCCCATTCCCCCCCACCCCCCTCCCATTTGTAATTTGTATTTCTTGATCTGAATTTAAATTTCTAGAGAAAGAGTATTTGGCCTAACCTCCATGATTTTTCTTGGGTTAGATGTCCATCCGTACCCTGGGTGCAAAATTAAGCTGTATAGTATCAGGCTTACACCTTTCTAGAAGCTGTAGGCAGGACAAACTAAATTAAAAGGGTTTTGGGGTACAGCAAGCAAGTAATTTGTTGTCTGGTAATCTGTTGGTGAGGAGGAGAAGACTGCTCAAACTTACTCAGATAATAAGGGATTCAGCTGAAAGGATATAAAGGAACCATAAAAGTGGAGGGTGTACAACCCAGCTGGAGTAAGTAGGAAGTGAACAATCGTCAAGCAGATTGCATCTTTCTATCTCAACCTGATTTTGTTCATCTCTGTTTTACTCTCTGCAGACTGGTTTTATTTGCTTGTTCAATAATATTAATTGCTCATTCATTATAGGCAAATAACTCAGGCATTCACTAGTCTAGGTTTTCTCTGCTTATTCATGGGATCAAATCTCCATAATTTTATTCTGTTTAATTACCTTAATTCTGTTTCCACTGATTTAGTGATAGTTACATTGAATTTTCCAAGCACAGTCCCTCATCTCTTCTTTGCTCTGTCTACACTCATTCCCTTAGTGATCTCATCTGGTCTCATAGCTATAAATACTGTATGTATTCTGACAACTTCAGATTTATGTCTTTGAACTCCAGACCCATATATTCAGCTGCCCACTTTATATCTCAACTTGGATTTCTAACTGGCAACTCAAACTTTACATGTCCAAAATACTTCTCATTTCATCTCCCTTTCCAAACCGGTTCTGATAAGTCTGTCTCATCTTAGTTGATAACAACTCTGTATGTCCAGTTGCTCAGTCCAAAACCCTTGGTGCTATCTTTGACTATTTTCTTAGTTTCATTCCTCATATGAAGTCAGCAAGTCCTTTTGGCTCTACCTTTTAAATGTATGCATGACCCAACTACTTTTCATTACCTTCATTGCCAGCAGGCCACTCTCATTTCTCATCTGAATTATTGTAGGAGACTGATAACTAGTTTCCCTGCTTCACCTCTGGGTTTGTCTATGGTCCATTCTACTAGATTTTCCAGAGCGATCCTCATAATAAAAAGCTCAGACTATCAACTCCTCTGCTCAAAACCCTCCTTTGTTGTCCCCTCTCATGCAGAATGGAAGCCAATGTTTACAATCCTCTCAAAGGCCCTCAAAAGGTATCCTTTCTTTCTTCCTTCTGACTTTCTTAGTATTCACCTTTGTTCATTTTTGTTCTTCTCTTGTTTCACAGACCTCTTTGCTGTCCTTCAGTGAGCTAGGCAAGACCATGCCCCAGGGCATTTGCATTTACTTCTTTTTTTTTTTTTTTTGCCTTAAAATTCCTTTCTCAATCCCAAGATGTAAATTTACATTCTCTATCCTTCAAGCTTTCTTAAATGTTACCCTCAGTGCAAGGCCTTCCCTCACCACCTTATTTAAAATTGCAGCCTCTTCACCCTGCAATCCCTATCCCTATCCCTACTGTATTTCACTCCAAAGAATTTAGCAGGGTTTAACATACTATATATCTTGCTTATTGACAGCTTCTCTCCTCCTCCAGTGGAGGGCAAACTCCACAAAGGCAGATTTCTGATTGATCCATTCATTGCTGTGTCCTCAATATCTGGAAAAAAGTCTGACACTCAGTAATATATGCTGGGGTCAATGAGTGCATGTATGAATAAACAAAGAAATAGCTATTTGTCATGTTTTTGTCTGCTTGCTATATACGATATTTATGGGGGAGTGGTAACATCTAGAACATGTGAGACATCTTGAATTTTCTGATTATTTCATACAAATCTACTGTACATAGCACATGATATTCTTCCCATTTTACCAATGAGGATACTGAAATTTAGAGAGTAAAAGCAACATGCCCAAAGTAGAGTTGTGATGTGAACCCTGTTATCTCCCTGTCTGTAATCTGCGCCCCCAATAATACACGCTGCTAGAATTAGGATTCTATCTTCATCCTTATACATAACATTTCTGTTCTATCCTTTTCTTTTTCTTGCAAAAATAGCATTAGAAAAATACCTATAGATTTTATATCCTTTTGGGGTTAGCAAGTAGAAGATCAATATTCTCACAAAAGATACCAGATTTGGGAGCAGAGATTCTCCTATTGGTACAGCATTCCTTTTCTGACAGTCATTAGTGGCCCTTCACCCTTTATCCAGACATTTATCATAAGGCTCTGCCTATTTCCTTTCTCCACAACCTGCCTCTCTTCCCAGCTGAGCTATTTCCTGCTTAAAATCTTAGTCTATTCTTAGGGTCTGGTGTCATGAAAACAATATTTTTCTCCAGTGTTTCTGAGGATATTAATTATAGGTTTTCTGCAAATTTCATCTGTTCCCTACCCCACATTGTCTCCCTTTCCTTTAGATTGCTCCTTTTTCTTTTCCTCTTAAATTTTTTTTCCTATTTGATTTTTATCTTTAATGTTACAAAGGTTTCTCAGTTCTTCATTGGTTGTACATTCATATTAAAGAGTAAATGGAAGCTTTGGGTGCACACATGGGGCTTCCCCATTAAGGCGTACTAGAGGGCAATCCACTGCCAGCTGTGAACATGTCTTTTTTCTTGATCTCTCCATTTTCTTTATGTGGTCTTCTGCCTGATTGTCGCATTCTGTGAGCTAGTGTGTGAAGAAGGTTAAGCATCTCATCATTCAGTCTATAGACTTTCGTTAATTCCTAGTGTTTGGTACAGCACATCAGCTCTCCTTGAGCTATGCTTCCGGGTCTGTAGGATTAATTGCTTCCTGTACAGAGAGGCAAAGCTCTGGCTTTCCGCTTGCCCCCACCTCTGGCAGACTCCTCCCCCAAGCCCTTTCAAAAGTATGTCTTCCGTGCCTGAGTCTGAGATTCTGTGACTCAAACCAGATTAATTCTTCCAGTTTTCTTCCTTGGCAAGCACGTAGGGTGGAACTTTCTATATTTTTCTATGTCATTTACTACTCACAGCAATAGAGCAAATAGTGTTTAGGTGTCTTGACTCAGGAGATGAACTGCCTTGCTTCAAACCCTAACTCTGCCACTTATTACGTGTATGGTCTGAGTAAATTCTTCAACCTTTCAGGGCCTTCCTCACCTGTAAATTGTGGGTAATAATAGTACCTATCCCAAAGAGCTACTAAAAGAACGAAAGCATTTATAAATGTGTCTGACACACATAATAGATGCTAGAGAAGTGTTTGGATTTATTATGCACTTTCATTCTTTCTACAATCTGCTGATTTCTACCAGCTACTATTGTTTCTCTTCCCATTCTTTTGTCCTTATAGATTAAGATGTCCTATTCCCTTATTATCAATTTAATAATGTTTTTGGAGCGAGTCAATATAAATACTTTAATACTTTATAATTATCTCAATAATGGAACTCTCCTGAATCTATTCCCCTCCTTGTGTGTTAGCATGGTAAATCAATACCTGTTTTGGTAATCTGCCTGGTACTTGTGTGCCTCTGGGAAATGGCTTGCTTTCCGGGCTCTTCCTAGGGACCCGAGTCCTACTATCAAACGCCAGGCAGCCTACCAGTGCACAAGCATCTCTGATGACCAACTACTTGCTTGCTCAGATTTTCCCAGATTCCCTGTGCCTGTAGTGACCTTCACCATGCCCAACCTAAGGAGACACTTACTTCTACTTTTATGTGTTGAATTTTCATTGCTTGTGTTTTGCCCTTAGATTTACTAGTCACTGTTTTTCTTGTTGGCTGGGATCAGATTCCTTGTTTTTGAACCTTTCAGAGCCTCTCCAGTTTCAACTGGCCCATGCCTAGGTATTTACCAAAATATGACACAACTTTTCTTTCTATTTTTAAATTCTCACTTGTCATATTTTCATTTTTCTCTTCTTTCTCCTATTCCCTTCCTTCTCTGAAATTTGAAAGAACACTTTTAATAACTTTTTAAAGTAGGACTTTTTAGCCATAGGATGACAGATATATTATATCCACCAGCAATATGTTAGAGGAGCTGTGTACACAGGAAAGAGTCAGTGATACATTATTGTTTAGGGAGATGCAGTTGTCTTTCTCATTACTATAATATGGGCATTCTTATTTTTTATCATACATCAGCAAAACATTCCAATTTCACTCTAGTTGCACATTAGGCTTCATATTCCAAAATGAGAAACAGTAATAGGTTTTTATTCACAGTTTTCTACAGTGAAATGATTTTGTGAAAATGACATTTTCATAATCACTCCCCCTACCACTACTGTCATTACTATCAAATTAAGAAATGTACAAATATTTATTTAGAAATCTCTGAGGACATAAAGGGTTTAAGATCGTATTATATTTACTCTTCCCTCCCATGGGGTTTGAGGAGACATGGGCATGTTGAAATGGACAAAAAATGACCTCTTATTTATAAAATGCATCTAAAATACTTAGTAATTGAAGCTACTGAGTGCTAGAGAGGGATAGAAATTAGTGTGTGTACTAATGTTAGCAAGTCGAAAGTTCTAGAACAGCGGAAGTGAGGCACTAGGTCTGGAGCGGGAAATGCCACTTGCTTCACTCTTGCTTGCAGTTTATACCATTTGCCATTGCGGATACCAGTGTGTATACTCTTCTGTCTGTGAGGAGCCAGGCATCCTACTCCCTGTGCTTTCCTTTGTAGAGCTCTGATAAAGTGGAAACCAACTTCTAGGAACAAATCTCACTGAAGGAAGGAGGGAGGAAGTAAGAGAGGGAAGGAAACTTGCCAGACTAGTTCTCATTCTAAAGCCCTACCTTAAGCATTGATTCACTGTTGCTTCTAGACAGTCAGTCTGCTAATGTCATGTATACTCATTTAGCCTATAGTGTTAAAAAGACTGCCATCTAAATATGGGAATCCTGTAGAAAGTCAGATAGCTAAGGATTGCTTCTAGCTTGAGAATAGGCTTCTTATTGGCTTTGTAAATTCTCAGTCAACATTACAGGTAACAGTTTGTATATATTTAGTATTTTATAATAATTTAAATATAAAAATAGATACACTGAAATAAAGATAGGGATCCACCACGTTTTAGTTTTTAGTCTATGTCTGATACTGGAGAGATATGTATCATATTATATCATGTCCTACCCAGTTATCGTTCAGAATTCACCTATTAGGCTCCATTCTACTATAGCAACTCAACAGCTCTATAATTTTATTTTTATAGTAATCAGCTTTTGAGAAAATTAAGAGCTCAAAAGTAGAGAATACAAACGTTCTTATTTTTTCCTCCCATATATTTTTGTTTGCTTGTTCAGAAACTCTTCTTTTTTAGTGCTAGAGAAAAACACATCTTCTGTAATAAATAATTCTCTGTAAACAACTTGATAGGAAACGATTTTGAGTTCATGAAGCCTGTAAAATTATGGGTTTATGCCTGTTTTTCATTCTGTTAATAAACTTCAAGGCTTGTTGAAAAATGACACGTTTCAGAATTAAATAAAGACACCTTACATCAAAATATTTTATTAGCCTCTCCCTTTCAAACATGCCAGGCTCAGGAAAAGATGTCCTCTCTCTGAGCCTTGTTGGTCTGCGGAGCCAGTTACAAATTACACTGGAGTGAGTTAGTTCCTGCATTTTGTCAAAATGACTACAGCTTCCCTGCAAATGTGTAAAGTGTGGTCGATGGAAGAAGACACCTTTCATTTGTTTTTATCTCCAACACTCAGAAAAGACAAGCCAAAGAGCCATAAATGTTTTTCCTATTTTGAAGATTGATTTGAATGCCATAAAATGTGTAGAGCTGAGAGTTGTGTAGACATGGTGACTTCGGAGGCAAACAAGGCTGTGAGTTCCACCCCGGTATGAGTTTTAAGTTGTACTCTTAGAGACTGTGTGTCCAACTGCATCCCTAACGGTAACTCAGTTTGCTAATTCGTGGCCCGCAGGGAAGATTGAAATTTCTGACATGTCTCCTCAGGGCCTCATTTCTAAATGTTTATTATTGCTAACACACAACAGAAAAACCTCAATTTCTAATTTTTCTTAAAAAAGCAGCAGCTCTGTGGTGTCTGGCTTGCTCGGTTGGTAGAATATCCAGACCTTGATCTGGGAGTCGTGAGTCTGAGCCCCACGTTGGCTAAAGAGATTACTTAAAAACAAACAAACAAACAAAAAACAAAAAACAGCAGCTCTGTCTGAACTTATATGCATATACCCCACTTGAGACCAATTGGCTAAAGCAGGGAAGCTGCTCCTTCCTTTGGATGCCCCTCTGTGCCTCTCATCGTCCTTCCTCGGTCCATGCATTTTGTTTCTTTTTTTAAAAGATTTTATTTATTTATTCGACAGAGATAGAGACAGCCAGCGAGAGAGGGAACACAAGCAGAGGGAGCGGGAGAGAAAGAAGCAGGCTCATAGTGGAGGAGCCTGATGTGGGGCTCGATCCCACAACACGGGGATCACGCCCTGAGCCGAAGGCAGACGCTTAACCGCTGTGCCACCCAGGCGCCCCCATGCATTTTGTTTCTGTCGCTGTTCACCTGCCTGGGCCCTTAACCATTACAGGTGGCAAACATTGCTTTAGATTTGGGGTAGCTGCACCGTTTGGTTTTGAAAAAGTGACTCTTTCTGACCCATGCAGAACACAAACTGGATTTCGGTCACCTCTCACTCTCTCACCTGAGTGACCTTACGTGGTAGACAAGCGGCCCAAGCTTAGACAGAATATAAACACCAGCCAAATGGACCTGGATAAAAGGGTAGTTTCTCTTTCATCCGGGGTTAGAGTGAGAGAGTATATCTGTGTCAGCACAAGTCAATCATCCTTGCTTGGTGGAAAAGGCAAAAAACAGAAACTGGAAGTCTACTGCTTTGTTTAACCAGGACAGCAATATCATTGGACCATACAAGGAACATCCGATTTATGTGGTACAAATAAAGCTTTCATAAAGATTTTCTCAATGTTGCCTTTTTTTAAAAAAACTTTTCAGTTCAAATCCGGTGCCTTATGTTATAAATGGGAGTTTTTTTCACAAATGACTAAACCTCATGAGTACTGTGGAGTGACTCAGGCTGATAGATCATTGCTTCATTTTTAAAGTAAGCGCTCTGTGGAGACATCTGAAAACCAGATCCATAAAATGAAGTTTATTTTGTTATGTGCGGGCATTTAAAAATATCAGCTGGGAAAAGAGAAGAGAAATTACCTTTTTCAATGTTAAGCATTGCTCGGGAGTTCCTCCGCAAGCAGCAGCGTTGTGACGAGGCCTGCCAAGGCCTTCCCAGCTCTGCAGCGAGGCGGCTTTAAGAAGGAGGTTTAGACAGTCTTGACGAGAACGCTCTGCCTGGGCTTTGCTTACTGAGGGTTCTACACAAAAGCCTGATATTGATCCGGCATCCGAAGGGACATCTGTAAATGCTTGAGGTGATGTTCTGTGAAGGATAAATTGGTAGAGTTATTTAGGAAGAAAATAATTAAGTTCAGTTTTCTATGGTGACTAATCCATAAATGCTTTTAGAGGGAAAAGCTTGGTAATCAGGTGCCTGCAGAGGCACTGGGCAAAGTTCCTCGTGTACTAGAGGCAGGGGAGCTAGACCAGATCTTTACAAGATCCTTTAGCTCGTCAGCTGCACAGCATGAGAAATGCTTGCAAGCTGGGGTTATTCCTGCAGCAAACATTCAAGACTGCTGAGAAGAAGCAGTTCTGTGTTTTGTTGAGTGTGTAGTATTCTGGGTGACGCTGGATTAGGTTTGCCTCAGACAATATGCAAAAAGTGGGGAAGTGGAGGCAGGAAAAAAGCCATCAGATATCTTGGTGGTTCTGTCCTGAACCCAGGGTCAGACAATCAGATGGATGAATATTGTTCAAATTTTTGAGTAATTTGTTTTTACTTGTTTTATTACTTTAGACTCAGAAATAAACCCAACAACTTGCCAGTCCAACCAGCTGGGTCTACCTTCCAATGAGCCATGCAGTGGCTCTCTGAGCCTTTAAGGTGTAGGATGAAGCTGGGGGAAGGTGTACTTTGTAGTTTTCCATTTTAACACATCTCCCACACTTGGGACTCAGTATTTCACAGATTGGGGTTGACAAGCAAAGTTGTCTGAAGAATGTAGCCTGATCGCCACATATTACCTGTCAAGGTAATAACTCCCTTAGGGTTTTGGGGAAAAAAAACCCTTCCAACCTGACATTTACAAACACTGCAGGTTTCAGCCTGTCTACTACCCCCTGTTGCAGAGACTGGTATCCAAATGCTATACCATATGCTAACATCCCACAAATACAAGACAGAATGGAGAGCATCTGACACTGTAGGACCCCCCTTCCTTCGAGAAGTCCTGGATGTCATGAACAGGAAAAAAGAACTAATTTTCTGTGAAGTCAAGCATCCTCATTGACCCAGCTTGACTCACATTGCATCAACATGTCAGTAGTGATAGAATTTTCTGCAATAGTTAGGGAAAAATCACTGCTTGTTGTTTATCATTGTAAATGTTTCCATTGTAAATCTTTTCTGAGTTTGACTAACTATATGTGGATGATATCTTATAGTTAGAATATACATTTTAAAAGCGTATCTTTTCCCCAAGTGAAAATAATGTCTACACTTGGAAAATAATTACAACATTCTTATGAAGGGTGTGAAGCTATCAATTAAATTCCTGCTTTGCTTCCCATGTGTCCTTACTGTATCTCCTCCTCAGTTTGGATCATAATCTTTCTGTGTGTCCACATCATCTCAAAATGAAAATTCTGAAAATCAGCATCAGTAAAATGGGTGGCCATCTCGGGGTCTCCATCTATAGCCTCTTCTTTTGCTTGATCATGAAATTACAACACCATCCTTGCTGGGATTTCCAGATCCATTTTTGCCTATTGTACAGCAAAGTCTTCATTTTCCAATAATACATTCTGTAACTTTTCCAGCATGCTTTTCTCATACATTTCTCTTTATATCATTTAGTGCACATTCCTGTTAGCTCATGATTGGATTATTACACTCTTTTAGATGTATTCCTCACATTCAGGATTTATATCTTCGAAACTCTATTTTTATCACAGCCTAATGTGTGTAGCCACCATCGTGATTCAAGGTATCATAGCACTCGGCTATCAGACAATTGGTACTGCTGAGATATATTTGAATTTCAAGTCATTTTAGCTTACTATTTTGGTTTCTAACTACAATTGTTTGCTTTTGTATTGGTCGCCATGACCGCCTCTCCAGGTAAGATAACATTTCTCTTTCTTTCACGTGCCACTCCTGCTGACTGTATACTCGTTTTCTCCTACGCCTCAGAAAGGCTATAAACGATTATTGTTCTTCCATTTTTCTATCTTTCTTTCCCTTCTTTCTTCCCTTCTTCCTTGCCTGTATGTCTCCCCAGCGTTCTCAACGAATATTTAATGGTAGTGCTTCATAGAGAGAACATTAAGAACAAGCTTGTGATAGGTGAATAAAGAAAGAAAACAAGAAGTTTATAAACCAAAATACTTGTAGGCTGCTCCTATTACAAACAGCATGTGAGCTTGTATTCCATCCGCCCATACCATCTGCCACAGTTACAGTCCCCCTTCGCTAATTTGAGATTTCACTCTTTGGTAGTTTCTCTTAAGAATTAATTGCCACAACAATGTTCTCAATTCAAAATCATGATTTTACTACAGTGAATGATATATTTTAAGGAGATGGTACTGCTTCCCTAATAACTTTTTAGTTCAAGGAAGATTGTATTTTAGGGCATAAGTTGAAAGATTGATATTTTGTATACTTTCCCCTGGGTTGGGGAACAGAGCTAGATTGGCAGAACACACAGCTGCTGCTACGTGAGTGGGAGTAACTTGCGACCAGAGCACGAATGCGTATTTGGAGATGGAGTTAGAGTTCAGTTAACATTCAGAGAGGTTATCCAGCCACAATTTTGAAAAATAGATGTTCCGTTGGAGGTATTGCAAAGGATGCATGAAAACCCTAGGAGGGAACACCCACCTCCAGGGATCTGGGGAGGGCATTATAGGGGAGGCTTGTGCCGGGCTTACAGGATGAGTGGAGACTTCAGTCAGAGGGGTGGAGGGCATTGCAGGAAAGGGCTGATGGGTACTGAGGCAGAGTGACAGGAACAAGTGCGGGACATTTAGGGAACTGCAAGTTGTAAGACATGAGGCCTCAGGATTTTAAGGAGAAAAGTCACTTATTCGGATTAGAGTTTTAGAAAAATCAATGTGGCAGCAAAGTAGACTGGATTAATGAGTCTCCATCCATATGCCTGAAGAATATTGGTGTAGTCAGAGCTGCTCACAGCAAGTAACAGTGGTTTAACTAGGAGGAAAATTGGTAGTTTCCTCAACTGTAAGATTTTCGCCTGTATTTTCAGTAAAAAAATATTTTATTTGCCTACAACTACCACCGATAAAAAAAACAAATATAATAAGTGGTATTGATTTAACAAAAACGAATGAATATAATAACCGAAACAGCTGTCTATGCTTCTTTTTAACTTCAGTTTTTGCAAGCATACTGCCTGTGGATGTGTTTTTATACTTCATGATATAAAATATTGTGTTTTCTGTTATGAAAAATTCCCCAATTTATGTGCCGAAATAAATCTCTAAATGTTTCATGATATCCACAGAATAAAAATAGCATTCAAAGTCCCTCTGCCCAGTTTGACTGCTGCTCTGTCTTGCACCCTCTTGGCTTCACCTCTGCGTTCAGCTCCTGTCACGACAGGCAGTCCCATGAAGGATTCAAGTCCCTTCATGCTGCCAGTGTCTCAGCTCAAGGTTCACATGCCTTTGCTTCCTGTTGTGTGGAGGAGCTAACATCCCTGAAGGCAATTCTCAAGGAGAGGAGCATAGGATCCACTTGTCTTCCCACTGATCCTGGGGAGGTCGATACCGAGTGATCTGTAGTCTCTGTGGTAGTTCCAGAAAGATCCAGCTCCCTGTGGGTAGTGACCGGCTTGATGACTCTGCATTAGTCTTTTCCTCCTTCCCTCACTCCTGCCCTCTGGGGATTTCCTCCCAAATAAACAGCCTGAACACAAATTTTGTCTCAGCCTCCACTTCTGAGGATAAACCTTTCTCCCTTAATGATTCTCTCTACTTCTCACTGAGTCTGAGGACCACTAAGGGACAGGAATAGTCCTAGAGGGACCAAAAGACTCTTCTGGAGGCCGTTGCTAGGACGAGGGCAAACAGAATCAAGGTACTGGTCCTACCTGACACGGTGCCAGCTGGGATGGAACACATGCACCAGTTAACATAATAAAAATGCCTTATACTTGCATAGTGCTTTATCATACTCAAAAGTCGTTTATAAACATTTTAGTTTTTAAATATTTTTTGTAAGTCCTTTAATTTTTTTTTTAAATTCAAATTTCTCTATCATTCCATTTATATAAAATCCAAAACCTATCCGACGAAGTTCTGGTGTTGGTAGTCTGGTTAATGGTGATCTTTAGGAAGAAGGAGGTAGTGTGATTGGGAGGGGGCACACATCAAACCTCACATTAATGTCTTCATTATTTATGTGAAGTGTGTAGGGGAGGGATTATTTTCCTATTAGAAATGAAGAAACTTAGGTAGGCAAAGTATAAGTGATTTTTGTTTAAGGTCAGATAGCAAGTGAGGGACAGACCTGACAAAGACTTTACTTTAGATTCTAATTAAGAAACAAATATTTCTCTATGAACCCGCTGAAACCAAGCTGCTCTCTAATTGCTCCGCTGAATTATTTGTGTGGCAGGCTTTGAAAGAGGTCAGTAAATAATACCAGCTTCCTCATTCAAGTTCTGAATCAAATGAGAAATAGGATAAAGAATTGACAAATGTAGACAGAAATTTGTAAGCTTTCTGATAAAGCTGAAACTCATGAATAGGGACCCCAGAACTAGAAAGACCTGCCCACTTTGCAGCCCTAATTGTACTGCAGCTGGCTGCTATGGGAGAGGAGTAAGAAGGGGCTGGATATTGCATGCTAGGTTTGTCCTTCAGTCCTCTTTAATAAGATTAAGATCCTCTTCCTCCAGAAAGGAAAGAGCAAAAGAGAAGTGAGATACCACGGGTCTTATGCTAAATGGGAATGGGGAATAAGGAATCCCTCTTGATAACGTGATCGCTGAGGATTTCATTCATTGACAATGTGTTTCAGCTACATAGTGATAGAGTGATGAGCAAGACGTCATGTTCCCTGCCTCCTGCTGCTGGTTAAAATCTGAAAAAGTAATCTCCAGCATAAAGTCAAGAGTTTATTAGTTCTTGATAAATCATAATAAATGATGAAGTGCGAATCATCTAATATAAATGAAGTTAAAACTTCAAGCTATGAGTTGCATGAAAATGTATATGTACTGCTTTTTACTGCATTATGCTCTTAGAAGAGATAATCTAATATCTGCCTGTAATATCAGATAATCTAATACTGATAATCCAATATCCGAGTGGCTCTCTTTTGTTTACAGAGAAATATCAGCCACCACCTTCAAACTCTGCATCCATACCATTCTTTCTTTGAGATGGAAGAGATGTCTCTGTCACCGTAACCTGAATCTCATTCTCTCCCAGTAGTAGAAGCAATATTCTTCAACCCCCCCTTCTCTCCTTTTGATAAAGAGAAACATTTAAACTTTTCCTATCTAAAATAAGCAAAATACACACACACACACACACACACACACACACACACACACACACACACACACAATTATTGACTTAACACGCCTACCTGATCATCCTCTTTCCTGCTCCCTTAGCAGAAAGCTTCTAAAAGAGAGGTCAGTCTAAAATTACACATCCCTACTTCATCTGACTTGTTTCACTACCCAACAGGTACACAGTTTACTTCCTAATCTAGGCCCTGCTTCTCTTTCTTTATTGTATCTTATCATTGCTTCACAGTCACCTTGAGTAATGACTGGCTTCCCAAATGTTCCATGCTGTCATGCCTCTGTACTTTCATACGTACAATTCCCTCTCCATGAAAAGTCCTCATCCTCTTCTCTAGCTTGTGAAGTCCTTACCTTTTTAAAAATGACTCAGTCTAAGGGGTACGTGACTGCCTTAGTAGAGCATACAATTCTTTTTTTTTTTTTAATGATTTTTTATTATATTATGTTAGTCACCATACAGTACATCCCCGGTTTCCGATGTAAGGCTTGATGATTCATTAGTTGTGTATAACACCCAGTGCACCATGCAATACGTGCCCTCCTTACTACCCATCACCAGCCTATCCCATTCCCCAGCCCCCTTCCCTCTGAGGCCCTCAGTTTGTTTCTCATAGTCCATAGTCTCTCATGTTTCATTCCCCCTTCTGATTACCCCCCTTTCTTTATCCCTTTCTTCCCCTACCAATCATCCTAGTTCTTATGTTCCATAGATGAGAGAAATCATATGATAGTTGTCTTTCTCTGCTGGACTTATTTCACTTAGCATTATCTCCTCCAGTGCCGTCCATGTTGCAGCAAATGTTGAGAACTCGTTCTTACTGATAGCTGAGTAATATTCCATTGTATATATGGACCACAACTTCTTAATCCATTCATCTGTTGAAGTTAATTCCAAGGTAACATATGGTTTTTGGTGCTATTGTAAATGGGATGGATTCCCTAATTTCTCTTTCTTCAGTCTTGTTATTCGTGTATAGAAATGCAACTGATTTCTGAGCATTGATTTTGTATCCCGCCACGTTACTGAATTGCTCTATAACTTGTAATAGTTTGGGAGTGGCTTCTTTTGGGTTTTCCATATAGAGTATCATGTCATCTGCGAAGAGAGACATTTTGACTTCTTCTTTGCCGATTTGAATACCTTTGATCCCTTTTTGTCGTCTGATTGCTGTTGCAAGGACTTCTAGTACTATGTTGAATAATAGTGGCGAGAGTGGGCATCCTTGTCGAGTTCCTAATCTTAAGGGAAAGGCTTCCAGCTTTTCCCCATTGAGAATAATATTTGCAGTAGGCTTTTCATAGATGACTTTTATGAGATTGAGAAATGTACCCTCTATTCCTACACTCTGAAGGGTTTTAATCAGGAAAGGATGCTGTATTTTGTCAAATGTTTTTTCGGCATCGATTGAGAGGATCATATGGTTCCTGAGTCTTTTCTTGTTGATATGATGTATCACGCTGATTGATTTGCGAATATTGAACCACGCTTGCATCCCAGGTATGAATCCCACTTGATCGTGATGGATAATCCTTTTAATGTACTTTGGGATTCTATTAGCAAGTATCTTGTTGAGGATTTTGGCGTCCATATTCATTAGGGAGATTGGTCTGTAATTCTCCTTTTTGAGGGGGTCTTTGCCTGGTTTGGGGATCAAGGTAATATTGGCCTCATAGAATGAGTTTGGTAGCTTTCCTTCTATTTCTATTTTTTGAAATAGCTTTAGGAGAATAGGTATTATTTCTTCTTTGAATGTTCGGTAGAATTCCCCAGGAAAACCGTCCGGGCCTGGAGTTTTGTTATTTGGAAGGTTGTTTATCACTGACTCGATTTCTTCATAATTAATTGGCCTGTTTAAGAAATCAATTTCTTCTGGTTTCAATCTTGGTAGTTTATAGGTTTCCAGGAAGGATTCCATCTCTTCCAGATTGCTTAGTTTATTGGCATATAGCTGTTGATAAAAATTTCTAATAATCCTTCCAATTTCAATGGTGTTCGTCGTGACCTCTCCTTTTTCATTCATAATTTTAATAATCTGTGTCCTTTCTCTTTTCTTTTGGATAAGTGTTGCCAGTGGTCTGTCAATTTTATTGATTCTCTCAAAGAACCAGCTTCTAGTCCTGTTGATCTACTCTACTGTGCTTCTGGTTTCTGCTTGATTGATTTCAGCTCTATTTTTGGTCAACTGCTTCCTCGTGTGTGGATTAGGCCTGTCCCTCTGTTGCTGTTCCAGCTTCTTGAGGTGAGAATATAAAAACTGCATTTTAGATTTTTCTATTCTTTTGAGTGAGGCTTGGATGATTGATCTTGGGGTCATGAGTTATGCCCCAGATTGGGAGAACAGCTTACTAAAAAAAAAAAATGACAAAATAAAATCCAAAAAAAAAAAAAAGAGTCTAAGCTCCATCTCCAGGTTTACGTTCCTTTCTGACTAACTGACTTATATTTGTCCTTCTTTAGAATTCTCTGGATATCTCTATGATTTTTATTATTATTATTTTAAATCTCTTAAGGTATGTGTTATGGTCTAGAATGTGGTCTCTCTTGGTGAAAGTTCCATGTGAGTTTTAGAAGAATGTGTATTCTGCTGTCGTTGGATGAAGTAGTCTATACATGCCCATTATATTCAGTTAATTAATGGTGTTGTTGAGTTCAGCTATGTCCTTCCTGATTTTCTTCCTGCCAGGTCTATCTCTTTCTGAGAGAGGGGTGTTAAACCTTCAGTTATGACAGTGGCTTCATCTGTTTTGACTTACAGTTCTATGAGTTCTTGCCTCACGTAGTTTGATGCTCCATTGTGAGGTGCATTCGTGCTAAGGGTTGTTTTGTCTTCTTGGAGAATTGATCTATCATTATGTAATGCCCTACTTTATATCTAATAACTTCTCTTCCTTTAAAGTCTCCTCTGTCTGAAATTTATATAGCCACTCCTGCTTTCTTTTGACTGTTAGCACGGCATGTTTTTCTCCATTTCCTTTTAGTCCATATGCTTCTTTATATTTAAAATGGGTTTCTTATAGTAGACATAGAGTTGGGTCTTGCTTTTTGATCCACTGTGATAGTCCTTGTCTTTTAATTGGTGTATTTAGAACATCGACATTCAAAGTAATTGTTGATATGGTTGGATTAACATCTACTGTGTTTGCTACTGTTTTCTGTTTGTTGCCTTTGTTCTTTGATTCTATTTTTGTCTTCCGCTCTTTTCCTGATTTTTTTTTTTGTGGTTTTCATTGAGCATTTTGTACAATTTCATTTTCTTTCCTTTCTTAGCATATCAGTTACAGTTCTTTTTAGTGATTGCCTTAGAGTTTATAATACACATTTATAAGGAATCCAAGTCCATTTTCAAGTAACACTATATCAAATGTTACTGTAAATAATACTATACTAAGTGTGAACACCTGATAACAAAATAATTCTGATTCCTCCCTCCATATGGTATCATTGCTGCCATTTATTTTCACTTACACATATGCATAATACATACATACACACACATCATTGAATATATTGTTGCTGTTACTATTTTGAACAAATCATTTCCTGTTAGATCAGTTAAGGGTAAAAGGAAAGTTTGTATTTTAACTTCACTCATTTTTTCTCAGATGCTCTTCCTTTCTTGACATAGATGTGAGTTTTTGACTTATATCATTTTCCTTCTCTAGAGAACTGAACACTGTTTGCAAAGCAGTTCTACTGGCAACAAGTTCAGTTGTGGTTGTCTGGGAAAGTCCTTATTTCACCTTCATGATTTTTTTTTGAAGATTTTAAAATTAGTTTATTTTAGAGAAAGAGAGAGAAGGGGAGGTGCAGAAGGAGAAGAAGAGAGAATCCCAAGCAACTCCATGCTGAGCTTAGAGCCCTATGTGGGGCTTGATCCCTGGACCCTAAGATCATGACCTGAGTTGAAATCAAGAGCTGGACACTCAACTGACTGAGCCACCCAGGCGCCCCCGCCCTTCATGGTTAAAGGATAATTACAGCGGATACAGAATTCTGGGTTGGTGGTTTTTTCTCTCAACACTCTAAGTCACTCTAGTGTTTTCTTGTTTGCACCTCCACAAGGAAAAGCTGGCTGTGATTGTTGTCTTTGCTTCTCCATAAGTAAGGTGTGTTTTGTTTTGTTTTTGTCTCTGACTTCTTCATTAATGTTTTTATCTTTGATTTTCCGCAGTTTGAAAGTGGTAAGTATAGGTAGAGTTTTGACAATTGCCTTGCTCAGTATTGTCTGGACTTCCTGGGTCTGTGGTTTGGTGTCTGACTTCATTTTGGAGAAATTCTATCATTAATTTTCCAGTATTTCTTCTGTTCCTTCCTCTCTCTTCTGGAACTACTGCCGTGCTTATGCTATGCCTTTTGTATTTGTCTCACAGTTCTTGGATATTTTTTCCCCCAAGACTTTATCTCCTTCTTTTTTCAGTTTCAGCAGTTTCTATTGAGACATCCTCAGACTCAGCTGAGTCCAGTGTCCTAACAAGGGCATCAAAGGCAGTCTTCATTTTTATTGTAGTGTTTTTGATCGCTGGCATTTCTTTTTAGTCCTTTCATAGGATTTCAGTCTCTCTGCTTACACTGACCATCTCTTCTTCCACGTTGCTACTTTATCCACTAGAGCCTTCAGTATATTATTATTATTTTAAATTCCTGTTCTGATAATTTAGTATCCCTGCTACATCTCAGTCTAGCTTTGATGCTTGCTTTGTCTCTCTAAATTGTGGGGGTTTTTTGACTTCTGGTACACCTTGCAATTTTTTCTTGATATACTTGATAAGAGAATTGCTATAAGTAGGCCTCTAGTAATGAGGTGGTGAGGTGTGGGGGGCGGAAAAGCATCCTATTGTCCTACGGTTCTCAGTGAGACTGTGCCTCTAGACTGAGGACTTCACAAGTATCTCTCAGGCTTTTTTCTCTCTGTGTTAGGTGGGACAGGATTGCTAGGGTTGGCTGGAGTTCAGTATTTTCCTTCCACCAGGTCAGTTATGCTCTGATCATGTCCGAATAGGTTAAGCTCAGTTAGCTAGCTTCTTCTGAGGGTAGGCCTTAATAAGAATGGAATGTCTTGGTGTATTTCAGAATGGTTCCCTTTCCTCTTCCCCTGTCAGAGGCACCAGGGAATTTTTCTCTCATATTTACTGTGAAACTTGGTCAAACTCCTGGAGGTAAAATTCACAAAATTGTTAGGACTCCCTATGATTGAGTTCCCTGGAGTTTTCTATTTTTTTAAAAAAAATTTAAATTATTTTTTTATTTCAATTCTTGTTAGTTAACATAGTGTAATATTGGCTTCAGGAGTAGAATTTAGTGATTCATCACTTACAGACAACAGACAGTGGTCATCAACACAAGTGCCCTCTTTAATACCCATTACCTATTTAGCCCATCCCTTCCCCTCCACCTCCCCTCTAGCAACATGATACTAACTCTTTATCAGATAACTCTCTGACTTGTCCATACTGAGCCTCCAGAAGTTCACCAGCCACAATTAAGTTTTCCTACCCTGACACTGGTTTCAGTGGCTATTTCTACTGTGGAGCCTCTGTTCTAATATGCCGTGACTCCCTGTATTCTTCTTTCTGTCTCTCTTATCTTGGGGGCTTTGGTTTATCTTGTGTCGTCCTCTCTATTATATATTCTAGAAGAGTAACTGATTTTTTTTTTTTGTCTGTTTAGCTTTTTGACTGTTGTTATGGTGGAGTAGGGACTTCTAAGCTTGTCAGAATCAGAAACCAGAAGTCTTGGCTATCTCTCTAATGGCACTTATGCTCCACTATAAGTACTAGTTATTTATCTCTTAGCTTCCCAGGATGTAAGCTCCCTAAGAGCACAGACTCGTGTCACTGCCTCCTATACCCAAGCCATAGCTCAGGGCCTTTCTCATAATAGGCTCAAGTAAATGTTTGTGGAATGAATGAAGGAATGATTACAAAAAATATATTCCAAGATGGTTACATATGTTTTTGTATCAAATAGAATATACAGAAGTGGTTGTTGTAGAGCAAGTACATTTGATGAAAAAAAAAAGATCAATCTGTTAACCTATACACAAGAAGGATCATACCGTTGAAGTGAAAAAGAGATTCTGCATCAGGCAAAAGAAACTGTACATGACTGATGCACAGTGCATTCTGCCCATTTTCAGTGCTCACAAGTGATACGAAACAAGTGATAGATGATAGATAGATGATAGATAGATAGATAGATAGATAGATAGATGATAGATGAGAGGTATACGCAGGAAAAAAAGGACAGACACAAAGATGGAGACACAGCAAATGTATTCAATGCTAAAATAAAGCTGTTGTTTCTTCAAGTATGACTTAAGAGATAAAGAAGATTATGAAGCAAGAAGAAAAAGCCTTAGGATCCATTGAAACTGATGAAACCATAGAATATAATGATTGTCTTGTGAAAAATGAAGAAAGATAAAAACATAGCTTCCAGAATAATAATCAGTTTGGTAGGCAAAACATCCTTCCCACAATATTCTAAAATATTTTAAAGCTTTTTGAAATCTATTGTGCTCTAGAGAAATGAACAAGGCTTTTCGATGAGACCTGTATTCATACATCAGCTCCATCACTTGCTGATTGACGAACTGTAGCACTTTGGCAGGTTATTTCTTTTCTCCCTAGATTTCAGTTATCTGTCCAGTGAAGATAGTTCTTACCTTCAAAGCTGATTTCTAGATGTAGCAGTATATGTGCTAATTGATGATCAGTAAATTGCAGTTCGATTAGTATGGTATTGGTATTGGAACATTATATATAATATTTTATCACAGCATACACACGTACACATTTTTGAATGATTCCTATCTATCTGTGTGTCTAACTTTGTTCTCTCTCTGGGGTCCAAGTCCATCTTACCAGCTACCTAATGATTACAGAATCATCAGGAAATGAGCATGCCTAGAAGTAAAGTCTTGTTTTCCTCTGCAATTTGAAGCATCAATGTCGTAGCTGGATACATTTTATCAGTGAGCCAGATTGAGCATATGTGAGTGTGAGACCAAAAATTAGAGTGAAAATAGAGGACAAGCATTGTGTGAACAATTAATAATTGAGGTGCAAGCTGAGTCACGGAATGAAGGTGTAGAATTTGGGCTGCGGAAGAGGTGGGAGTGTCTGGGCTGCACAGGACATGTGCATTGGCAAGTTCACCAAAGCACAAGCACAGGACAAGCCATTAGCTAGAGCCATGGCTTTTTACTAACCCACATTGCTATTTAAGCAAATTACTGTTTGCAGTACTCTTTATTTAAGAACATCTTAATATCAAGTATTAAGTGTTTTGAGTGTTAATAGAAAAGGAACATCTGATAACCCTCTGCTAACCACTCTTGCTTGTGTTAGTTGGCTGGCTCAGGTCTTAGTGCAGTGCTGTAGGGGTGATAATAGTAGCATTCTTGTCCTCCTTCTGATTCAAAAAGGAATACTTTTAATATCACTGCATTTGGAAAATATTTATTGCAGTGATTTTTGACAGAGTCTATAACCTTTATCAGGTCAACCATTATCTTTTTAGATACCACTTACTTACCAAAACTTCACCTGTCTACGCTGAAACAAGGTAACAGGGAAAGCAGTTTGTCGTTTTCTTTTTTTAATAATGCAAGTGTTTTCAATAACACAAAGTGGAATGAACGTTTTGTGTTATTGAAATACTTATGTAATCATTGCCTAAGAGACTAAAATGAGATGAAGTCATGATTCATCTGCAACATATAAACTGGTAGGAAAAATGGCTTTGGTTTAAAAAGTCTGAACATTTTTGATGAGGAAAGGCATAAGCCCCTGAAATGAAATATTTTGCAATTCTAATTAGAGACCTATCACAGTAAATCCTTTAGTTGCCATTTTCATATTTGCATATATATTTCAGACTTACAAATATATTCAGAATAATCCCTCAAGAAATCCTTCTCTTTTCAATCCAAATAAGGCTTTCACATTTAGAACCCTAAATTACTTAAATATTAATCAGTTCTAAGATTAAATATACTATTATCAAAGGGTCATTTTTGAGATGAGTGACTATATTTTTATTCGGTTCAGTTAAATTCAAGATTATATTGTCAATTGCTGTTCGAATTTTATACTCATTCTTGGAAAGACTTTAGATACTAAACATAATTTAGTATTTATTTAAATAAAAATGTAAAGTAATTTAAATTATTTTAAATTGAAATTGGGATTTAATATTAATATAAGAAAATAAAAACTAATATGTGAAGCGATTAAGAAATGCTAGCATAAGGAGGTAGTTAGGGCATAGACTTTACAGGTTTGGTTCCTGGCTCTGGTACTTCTTTGCTGTGTGACCTTGGATAAATTGATTAACCTCTGTGCTTCAGTTTTCTTTTCTGTACAATGGAGATACTAATAATACCGCACTCAAAGAGAGGTATTATGAGAATTTTAATGTGTGAATATAACTGTCTTAGAGTATTCCAGACATGACAGACATTGTATAAATTTTGACTATATCATCATAATTGCCATAATGTCATGAAATACGTGACAAATTATGATTCTTCTAGTATCTTTTTTTAAAGAATTATTTATTTATTTGAGAGAGAGAGAGAAAGAGAGTAAGCAGGGGGAGGGGCAGAAGGAGAGGGAGAGAGAGAATCCCAAATAGACTCCCCTCTGAGCTAGAAGCCCGACTTGGGGCTCAATCTCAGGACTCCAGATCATGACCTAAGCCGAAACCAAGAGTCAGTCGTTTAATTGACTGAGCCACCCAGGTGCCCCTGATTCTTCTAGTTCCTTAAGTGTAATTCATATTAATGTGGGGTTTTTTTTGCTTATATTAATGTTTTAATGAGATAGCATATATAGTTCCTATAGAAATGACAGCATGAATTTGTTGCCTTCAATGAACAAAATTTCAAGGATACTATGACATTATTATTTGTTATAGTTAAAGCAAGGGAGACACATGGAACAAGAGATTTTCCTAAGAAGACTAAAATGGTGTCTACTGTCTTTACCAGCTATGATTTCTATAAGCTAAGGTAAGTACACCCATATTTCTATACGCTTCATAACTGGCAACCCTATCATCTATCCTGTGTTAGTCTTCTTTTGGGAAAAATGCTCAAGTTCCCCATTGCCATAACAACAGACTACTCTCCCTAAAACAAGATATGCTCTGAGTCAAAGTAAAATTGTTTCCATGGAAACTGCTACACATTTAAGTACAGCAGCCTGGTTTTTAATCAGTAAAATTGTCCTTTGTCGAAAAGCAATCACATATTGCTGCTTAATATAATTATGTATATTTTGGGATACGGTAAATAAATAAAGTAAAATAGGTTCTCACAAAAATAAAAACAAAATTGATTAGTCCTTTTTAATACAGTTTCTTGTTCATGAAATAAAAATCTCCATCATATATACATGTGCTAATGCATAACACATCTCTGTACTGAATATAAAATGTTCCTATTTCTTGTATTTGGACCACATTTAAATAAAATCCTCATCACTGAAAATGAAAATGTCCCATGGTCCAAATCTGTTCCCTGGTTACTCCCTTCATTCCCATTTATTTGCTTTTCTGATGGTTCTTTCTAGTGTGGAAGGGAAAAGGGTGTTAACTATGGCTAACATTCAGGGAATTGAAATTGGAAGTGGTTGGCTTGTTTTCATTGTCAAGTAGAAAAAGGTGGAGGGCAGTTTCACTTAAGTGATATTCTGGTGAACTCTTAATTTCCTATTTACCACTGTGGCAATGTATGTAGGTAGAACTATGTTTGACTTCTGATCTGTGGTTTTCTAGCCATGTGACTTTGGGCTTAAATTTTTTCATTGTAAAGTGGTGTTAATATGCCTACCCCATGGATTATTGAGAGAAGTAGATGAGACAAGGCTGCAGGAGGCTTAACACGTGTGCTGTCTCACCTACCAATGCCTTGCACATAGAATGCACTCAGTTGCTAATAGCAGCTCTTATTATTCCCATTATCATGAATCTGTCTTGAATCCTAACAGAAAATGCAATTAAAAGTTCCTGGTATTGCATATATACAGCTCCTCAACAATAAATTTTGTTTCATTTTTTCATCCTATTTTTATAGTATAAAGATGTGTATAAAATATAAATATATAATATAGATTACAGGTAATATAATAAAACAGTTTTTCAGCACTCAGATCAACGTTAAAATACTTAATGTGATTTAGGTTATTTTGATCACTTTTTGTTTTTACGATGAATGAATCCATATTTTACTTTTTTCTTACAATTCCCATTGCACTCAGCAGATCAGATAACTTTAGGCTGAAATATATCTCAGATTTTCTTTTTTTTTTTAATGATTTTTTATTATATTATGTTAGTCACCATACAGTACATCCCCTGTTTCCGATGTAAGGCTCGATGATTCATTAGTTGTGTATAACACCCAGTGCACCATGCAATACGTGCCCTCCTTACTACCCATCACCGATCTATCCCATTCCCCCATCCCCCTCCCCTCTGAGGCCCTCAGTTTGTTTCTCTAGTCCATAGTCTCTCATGTTTCATTCCCCCTTCTGATTACCCCCCTTTTCTTTATCCCTTTCTTCCCCTACCGATCTAGGACAGTCTTGAATTTAAATATCCTGTTTCATTGTTCCCACAGGTATAGCTGTACCTGTCAGACACTGCGTCCTGATTTTTGGGTAAAAAATGTAAACGTGAGACTTGTACAGTCCCTGACTTTGGCACTGGCAGGTAATTGTAGTCAGGATTCCAGGTCTCCGAGTGCAGATGGCACCTCAGCAGGGTCACGGTGCTGCCACAAAACACACTGGCAAAGTCCCATGACACCAGCCTACGTGACAAGAAGCTTCAGAGGACAGCAGGTGACTCCTGCTTGTCTTTTTATTTGTTTCCATGGAAAGGGCACAAAGGGCAGGTTGTCAACAACCTAAATAATTGACAGTCAAATCTCTGTTATAGCATTCCATTTTAACACTATTATTAGGTCTGATACTGTGAATTATTTCACCGACAGTGGTCTAAAATAATACGAAGGATGGGCCTCTCTCTTCTATATGCTGCCTGTTCTTAAGGGAGAATAAAGAATCAGAACAATCACTTCCGAACAGATCATCGAGATGAAATTCAAATCCTTCTTTTGACTGGTCATAGTAAGAGAGAGGTCAAACAAGGTTGAGACCACACTCTTCATCCTCCTGGGATACTGAGCCCCTAACTTGAAAGCAGTCTTTCAGTTCCTCACCTCTCTTCCAACTCTTTCTGATTAGGGGAAAGTATTTGAAATTTCATGAAAAAATGATCTATGCATCGATACTTTCAAAAGGTTTGAGGCAAAGAACAGACAGGATCAAGGGTGCTGGAAATGCTCTCACAGAAAAGAAAGGATTTAGACTTGGAATAGAACAGAGAAAGACTGAGAAATAGAAGGAAAATTATAGTTCTTGGGTAGGCATAAATAAAGAGCAGGCTAGATTAAAGAAGGACGTATGGAATAAGTCTCTCAGTCGGTAAAGCTCGTGTATTAGTTGCCTAGGGCTGCGTAACAAATTACCACAAACTCCAAGGCTTATAGCAATAGAAATTTATTGTCTCACTGTCCAAGGGGGCGAGAAGGCTGAAATTGAGGTGTCAGCAGGGCCGTGTTCTCTCTGAAGGTTCTATGTGTCTCTTCCTAGCTTCTGGTGATGGATGTTGGTCCTGGGTGTCCCTTGGCTCGTAGGAGCGTCACTCCAATTTCTGCCTCTGTCTTCACATGGTTTTCACCGTCTATCTCTGTTCCTGTGCTTCTTTTCTTATAAAGACACCAGTCATCCTGGATAAGAACCACCCTAATCCACTCTGACCTTATCTTAACTAGTTACCTTTCCAATGACTATATTTCCAAATGATCACATTCTGGGGTTCTGGCAGGGTCATGGGTTTTGGGAGGAGACTATTCAATCCAGGCCATCGGATGTTCTTTTATCGACTCCACATCTTATCCCCTATGGTAAAATATTAGGAAGAGCTGGAGGTAATTGCAGAGTACAAGTCAGAGGCCAGGACTCAGGATTGCATCAAAGAGCACCCTGGAGGGAGAAGGATGCCATGAAAATAATATAACCACAATTTGGTTGTGTAATTGGGGATTGGCCAGCAGCCTTGGAAGATAAATAGTAATAAATAGTTAACTCCAACAAGCTTGATTCTATTTCACAAAACACATGATGAGTGGAAGCAACACAGGCTTAGAGTAGAGAGACTTAATTTAGTATATTCTGGTTGACAACTTGCTTTTCCAAGAATTTTCATGAATACACAGGGTTAAAATTTGCCTCACTTCATTACTGTGAATGTCAAGTGAGATAACATTATGTGTGGCACCTAGCCAAGCAATTCCCATACTAATTCTTTTCCCCTTCTTTTTATATGGGTATATTAATGCATTGGTGTGGTCTGATGCCAGGGGTCTCTGCCTCCTGTAGTAGAGGTTTACATGTATTTAATCCAGGTCAGAAATAACACCTACCTCTTCTAGCCACGTAGTAAAATCGAAAGAGAACCACTTGCAATTTTTCATTCTCTTTTTCTTCATAGAAATGTCTTTTCATTTAGAAAAAAAAAAACCACTTACTCTTTTAGACTATTTTGACTAAAAATGTTTGATCCTGTATTATCTATTTTTCTATTATCTATCTATCATCTATCTATCTATCTATCTATCTATCTATCTATCTATCTATCATCTATCTATCTATCATCATCTATCATCTATCTAGTATACATAAACCAAATAGCTCACTGCCTTGTGAGGATATAAATAGCTGGTATGCCAGTTTAAGCATCTAGTCTCCCTTGTATCTGCTTGTCTCTGAGCAGGTGTTTAAAACTGAGGGTCTGTCCTAAGCCTTAGAATTTAGCTGCATTGAAGTGTAGGTTCTTCATATATTCTTTGTATCCTATTCCTCCCACTGAATTCTAGAAACCAAGGATCTGTGCTGCATGGAACTGCTCTGCTATTATCAAACTGCTGAGTGGGAGGCTAGAGCAGTGCATGCAAGTAAATCTGGTAAACAGTGTTTAAAATTAGTACGTGACAAGTACAATTTTTTTTCCTTTTTCATGGCTTCCCTTGGGCATTAATTAAATACAGCATTTTCAAGCATTTTCTCATACAGAATCATTTCCTCCTGTGTATTAAAATATTCAGACTGTGAATGCAACAGACAGCAATATTAAATTCTAATGACTATTTCTGAAATAGCAGGGAGTGGGTCACACCCAGTCTGTAATAGACACCGGTAAAATTGAAATATTTTTCCATTAACATGCAGATGAGTCAAGTTTGAGGATTACTTCATTTGTGGAAGAGTTTCTTTTTTCCTAATGGGGAGTTAAAATTAGGGCATGTTGCTACTGCCCCTGGAAAATTTTTATTTCCTCCTCTCTCTGTCTCCTTCCTGCCTCCCTCCTCCTTTCTTTCTTGTTCCTTCCTCTCCCTGTTTCCTTCCTTCCATCCTCCACTCCTTCCTTCCTTTTTTCTTCCTGTTGTCTCCTCTCCCTCCTCCTCCTCTCTCCCTCTCTCTCTTTCTTGAATACAGATTCTTGAATTCTGCAGCTATATTGATCATAGTGTCTTATCTTTCTGTCGTGTGAGAATGAATAGCAATAACCAAAAATAATCTAAAAAGTGCATATTAGAATTGAAAAGAAAAGCCTGCCTCATTTTTATTACTATAAGAAACATTTTGTTTTATAAAAACATATTGCTATTAATAGTAACATGTAACTATTTCTATATCTTGACTTTAAATGGTCCCATAGACATGCAATTTAATTAATGTTTATTTCATGAACAACATATTTCTTCTGTGTAAGTAAATTTTTTGGCAATCAGTCCTTGACCTAAAATCATGCTTTTGTTGTTGTTATTTATTTTTCAAAAATAGTATTTTGAAATTACATGCTGAAAAGTGCACACACACACAAGATTCATTTTGAGGAGTGCCTAAAATCTTTCAGAAACACTCCTACATCTAGAAATAAATACTAAATGGCTGGTTTTATCTACACATCCAGTTATTCTGACTATCTGAAAAATGTGCTATCTTCCACGTGCAAAACACCGACACACTGCCTTGTGTTGTAGAGACTGCAAAAATACAGTTTCTTGTTTTCATGGATTTTAAACCTGCTAGCGTATATAGCATACTAGCATATATTATACATAATTCAAGTGTAAAATTGTCCATCAGCAGAAGAAAACATAAACAATTGCAGATCAGAGGAGGTGTCTAGAATATGGCTATTTGGCACAAAAATGAGGAAAAAGAGAATTTTTGGGGGGGAAAGGCTATGAGGCAAATGATAGATTTGTAGCAATGAAAAAGAGCACAAATCTGCATGACCTAAAAATACAGAAAAAAAATTAGAAGACTGAGTTTCAGTTAGTGGCTGGCTGAGTCTGTTTTGATGACTGCTTGCTATGGTCTCTGCATTGTTCTGGTGTAATGGAAACAGGTGCTAGGTTACTGAGGTGTATTCTTTTACACTGATTATGAATATTTTTTGGAAAGTAATGAAGTAGGGTAAAACGGAAATGATATTTATTCTGTCATAGTAGTTTAGTCTGCCAATCAAATAAAAAAGATTTATTCATAAGATAATACATTCCTCTCAAGAATCTGTTTAACTCAAAAAGTAACAGACTTTTTCTGATATCATTCCTGTGTCTGTAGAAAATTGGTTCTGATAACAAGAGATAACTAGTATAGAAAGTGTCACAAAAACCAGGAAAACACTTTGTCTTGGGATCCACACTGGAGTATAATTCTAGTGAGACTAAATGGACTGATATTAAATGGTATCTTTTCTGAAAAGTTAACACAAACACAGAACTCTTAGAGTCAACAGCAAATAAGAACAGGCTATTTTCTATGCCAAGACAATCAGATGAAAAAATATTTACGATCTTTTTATCTCTTTCTTGTTACCATCCTCACATACCCTCTTCTCAAACCATATTTGTCCACCATGGATGAGCCAATCACACACATGTTTCATAGGTTGCCTATAATAAAAGCAATTTCCACTGTTAGAATAAATCTATGGCTTAGGCGTAACTGGACCCATGTTACCTGTAGTCACTATCCATAAATAATGATATATGGTGATGATTGTGGCAATTTAAGTTTCAAGAGTAGATTGCTGTTTACAGATATTTTCTAATTGGATTCTCTCAGCCATGAGATATAGATGAGGCAGAATGTTTTGTATATCATACTGTAAAGATAAGAAAACAGTATCTTCAATTTGCTGCCCATGCTCAATTATCAAATCAGTAATAGAGCCAGGTTCAAAGGAAGATCTTACCTCTGGACTTTCTCTGTGACATCACACTGTACGTATAATCTTCCTCTAACTCATAGCATATTGTAATTATATTATTTGTAAATATTTTTAAATGTTATGAGTCAGAATAAAGAATTAGGCCAGGGTAGATAAGTAAATAGTAACCTACAGCTAAAAATATCTCATTGGAAAAATTGTCATTGTTCTTTTGGCTACAAAATAGTGATACTTCCGTTTAGATGAAAATAATATGGTGGTTTTACTTTGCATAGTCTCAGAGTTTATCTCCAACCATAATGGTCAGCCTTGGCAGCTGGGGCACAAGGTACAGTTGAACAAGCTTTCCCATTTTCTGGATATGTTCTAATAATGAAACTTGGGGAATTAACTAGTATCAAGTGACTAGTCTAAGGTCATTCTGTAGGTAAATTGAGATTTTTAAAAATCCCAGAGCTTCTACTACATTGCCTAAGTCCCTGAATCACATTTCCCTGCTGCTACATTACTTAACTGGGCAAAGAGCTGTGGTTTTTGAATGAAAGATCATGCTGTTCTGTGATGCTCAGCATTTGTAATTAATGCACAAATCACTGTCAGTGTATCTTTCAATAAAGATTATTTTAATTGGGCCAGTGAAACAATTAAATCTTGATTTTACTAAGTGCAGTCTATACATTGGCTATTTGAAAATTAATATAAAAAAAATCACCAGTACTTGAGTTTCCAATTTTCCACATGCGTAGTTATAACATTTTGAACTAAGCTACTTGGCAAAATATTTCATTGGAAACATTTCTTCTTCTTAATGAAGATAGGAAGGCAGATTATGGTCTTAATGAGAAACAGTTAGGTTGATGTGTTTGGATGGCATTTACTAAACTAGCCGGTTTAGACGATCTTACCTTATATGATCTACTTAAACATTAGAAGAAATTTTAAGCTATGTTATAGGACTCAAAATAATAAAAATGTTCAAGATGCCTGTTACTTCAAGCATACTCTCAATGTGTTAGAATCATTAAATATAAATATTTTTGCTTTTGGATTTATTTTAATTAAGAGGACATTTCTATTTAATTTCTCTTTTGTTTCAAGAGAAAAAATTATATTGGGAGAGGGGTTCATTTCAGGAATACAACTATTACTTAGTATGTTCTGTACCAAAAGAAAATGGATGCATTTTTTTCATCTGTCATATGAAAACTATAATGTTTGATCAATCCTTTTTTTTTTCTAAATATTAGTAAATATTTCTCAGATATATCCAGGAGATATTTAATTCACATTGTCCCACTCTCTGTGAATAACCAACAAATAAAAAGAACATTTTAAATGAAATTACATAAGGGGAAAGAAAAACTATCTTATATTTAAAAACATAAACATTTGACTGGGAATCTTGATGGCCCATGCTACTTTTTGTCTTAGATTCAAGGCAGAATCTTTGAAAAGCAAATTAAGGGTAAAGTCAAGATGTTGGAAGGTGTTAAGTCAGACTTGCAAGGGGAGAAATTTATCATGGTGAAAACAATGGTGAAATCTCCCCAAATGAGTAGTAAAATAATTAAAATTATGAATCAAGATCCTTTTTAATTATTAATATTTTTTTAAACTTCTGTCCATTATAACTGCCCTATATGTAGTAGCATGGAAATATTGACCAAGTCTTAGTTCCTGCAAAATTCCCAGTGTGATATTAATACATACTGGGAAACATGTAGGGAGTAATGTTGTAATGATGTCAGATATATATTAAACATATCAATATTACAGTAAATTAATATATAATATGTATCACATATTATATGTAATTATATAGTGTATATTCTTGATATTATGTATAACATATAATAAAAACCTTAGATATGCATGTTAACTACAATGGTTATATATCACTTCTTTAATTGACATTTTAAAATATGAGATTAACAGTAATATAATTTGTTCTATATCAGATCTTCATGATTTAAATTCCTAGCCCCCTACAATTGAGAGCATTTATTTATTTATTACTTTTTTAAAAAAAATTCAAGTTTTTATTTAAATTCCAGTTAACATATAGTGTAAAATTCATTTCAGGTGTTGAATTTGTGACTCATAGCTTGCCTGTAACACCCAGTGCTCATCACAACAAGTGCCCTCTTTAATACCCATCACCCATTTAGCCCATCCTCCTTACCCAGCACCTCTCCAGCAACCCCCAGTTTATTCTCTATCCATAAGAGTTTCTTAGGGGCACCTGGGTGGTTCAGTTGGTTAAGTGTTCAACTCTTGATCTCAGCTCAGGTCTTGATCTCAGTCATGAGTTCAAGCACCATGTTGGGTGTGGAAACTACCAAAAAAAAAAAAAAGTTTCTTATGTTTTGCTTCCATCTCTTTTTTCCCCCTTCCCCTATGTTAGTCCATTTTGTTCCTTAAATTCCACATGTGAATGAACTCGTAACAGTATTTCTTTCTCTGACTGACTTGTTTTGCTTAGCGTAATACGCTTGAGCTCCATCCACATCATGAGAGCAATCATTTAATTGCAAGTATTTTTACTTTAAGTCATATTTTCCAATATCCTTCAAGCTATTCTCAGTCAGAATTTCTGTTTAAGTTTTTGAAAGTGTAACTGAAAACTTTAACAACAAGCCAAATAAATACATAGAGATATGGCAAGCAGGGAAGAAATAAACCAAGTCACTTTCACCCATCCAATCACCGACTGGAAGATGAATTATAGGTACAAAAGCAAAAGAAATATGTGTTGCACCACTGGGTGATAAAAAAGAAATATGAAGGTAACAGAATAACGGGTCTCAGGACTGTTTCATAACGGCCACTTTTTCCTTCCAATCTTCCCCCTCTGTTCTCCCTGTCAATTCTGCTGGGCAACTACATCCCAGTCACAAATAAATATGTAACCAGAGGCCATTTAGAATTGTAGGTTAAAATAAGGAGTCATCCATTATATAAGTTCCTGAATGCCATTATTCTCTCTATTATCTCCGTGGCAAATTGGTTTCGTTTAGAATAATTATAAGTTAGCAGTTCTTCATTGTGCTTGCTGTTTGCTGCTGAGTACCAACTGCAGAGTGCTGAGCTGAACCTTGTCTCCATGGAACAGGAGAGTATCAGAATGTAAATGAGGCAAAAAGAGGGTACCTTGGGGGTGTAAAGGCCAGGGGGATTAACGCTGAGCACAAATCATGGCTCTTCCGTAAATAAGCTCCATGGTTTTAATGGAGCACACCTACCACTGGGGAGCCTCAGACACTGGTGAAGTGATAGTGTTGAGAAGTGAGGACTAAAGACAATGACTGGAATCTAGTCTTGCATTTATTCCATGTGGCTTTTTTTTTTTTCCTGAAAAGATAATCCCCTAAAGAATCTTGAAGCATAGGCCCTGTTCATTCTTTTTGATTTTTAGTCTATTATTTTAAAATAAAAGCAAGTTAGATGTGAGTGGATAAACTACATTGGAAAGCAGAAGGTTTTTTTTTTTTTTTTTTTTTTTTGTTTTTCTTTCACTAAAGGGGGGTGACATGTCTGGGACAAGACGCTAGATGTGAGACAAAGGAATTGTATTATTTACAAGTGCGTTGGAAAGTGCATTGGCCTGGGTATGACAAGTAAAGGTATTATGCTTGGCCTGGGTATTATAAGTAAAGGTATTATGCTCACCCATCCCCAGTAAGCAGCTGTGAAACTTGATAAAATATGAGGCAACTCATTTCAGGCATTAGAAAACCTACTGATGTGATCCTTGAGAGAGGATATAATAGGTGAGCTACACAGTTACCTCAGTTTTTTGCCCAGAACACTTCTTTTCAGCCCTTGCACAGGGGACTGGATCCCAAGTAGAGAGTAGCAGAATTTCTGGGAAGAAGAAGCAGAGATCAGATGTCAGGGTTGCTGAGGTGTCTGGATCTGTGGGCCAAGGTACCAGAGATGAGTTAGCTCTGCAAGAAAAAGAGCCTCGAATTCTGAAAAGGTGTTTTCCTAGAGTGTTTGGCCAAATACTAAGCTGTATATACCCAGGGCAAGACTCCATGAAGCCCAGGAGAAAACAAACCACACTAGAGGGCTCTGAGCTGAGTGGAGATCTAAGAAGTCAAACAGTGCTGGGAAATACCAGTCAGAATGGAGAGATCATGGGTAACATTTCAAATATTCAAAGAAGCTCCTAGAAGAGAAGAGGGCTACTTTAGCCCCAAGGTAAGGGCTGCTCTAGACTTGTCCTTACAGATTTTTAAACGTAAAGCATTTTTTTTCTCATCTATATAATTTATTTTTAACACACAATTTATAAATAGTTTAATTGAATGCATTTCTTATTAAAGCATAATTCACTCTATGGTTAACTAACATACACAAATACAGCCCCTGCTTATATGATTTCTTTAAAAAAGCACCTTATTTTCGATAGATTAAAAAAACAGTTTACATATGACCATCAAGGACAATAATTTTAGTAAAAATGGAAATCAATCACTGCACCTTTTCTTGAGCTCTTCAAAGAATTACCTTTCAATCCTGATTTGTCTGTGTGATTGGATCATGCATGCGGCTTTTTCAGATTTGATATAAACATCAGTAAAAAATCATCAGTAAATACACTCACTGCTAGAACAAAACTCAACATTCTCTAATGGAAAAAAAAAACAGATTCTAAACAAAGCATCAGGTAGAGCATAGGGAATATAGTCAGTGGTATTATAATATAATACTATATAACATTGATTAAATTGAGAAAGCACAAATAACATTAATTCTTCCAGTTGATATTAACATAATGTCTATACTACGAGAAGTAATCTACAGATTCAGTGCAGTCCCCATTAAAATACTAATGACATTTTTCACAGAAATAGAACAATCCTAAAATTCATATGGAATCACAAAAGACACAAAATTAATCTTGAGCAAAAAGGACAAAACTGGAGGCATGCTTTCTGATTTCAAATTATATTACAAAGCTATAGTAATCCAAACCATATGGTATTGGCATAGAAACAGACACAGATCAATGGAACAAAATAGAGAGCCCAGGTATAAACCGATGTATAAATAGTCAATTAATTTGCAACAAAGGAGCTAAGAATATATAATGGGGAAAGGACAGTCTCTTCAATAAAGTGTTGGGAAAACTGGACAGCCACATGCAGAGGAATGAAACTAGACCACTATCTTAAACCATACCCAGAAATCAACTCAAAATGTATTGAAGACTTAAATGCAACACCTCAAGCCATAAAATTCCTAGAAGGAAACATAGGAAAAAAGCTCCTTGATAATCAGTCCTAGTGACAGTTTTTTGGTTGTGACAGCAAAAGCAATAAAAGTGGGACTACATTAAAGTAAAAAGCTTCACACAGCAAAAGAAAATAGTATGAAAAGGCAACCTATGGAATGGGAGACTAAATTTATAAAACATGTATCTGATGTGGGGTTAATAGCCAAAATAAAGAACTCCTACGACTCAATAGCAAACCACGTAACTCCATTAACAAATGGTAAAGGATCTGAATAGACATTCTCTCTTCCAGAGAAGACATAACAATGGCCAATAGGTACATGAAAAAGTGTTCAACACCACTGATCAAGTAAGTGCAAATCAAAACCACAATGAGTTATTACCTCATATCTGTTATGATGGCTTTTATTCTAAAATCAATAGATGAAAAGTGTCAGCAAAGGTGTTGAGAAAAAGCAACCTTTACACGATTGACATAGTGCAGCCATTGTGAGAAACAGTATGGGGGTTTCTCAAAAAATAAAAATGAACCTTCCATATGGTTTAGCAATCTCACTTCTGGGTATATGTCCAAAGGAAGCAAAATCAGAATTGCAGAGGGAACTGTCTGTACTCCCAGGGTTATTGCAGTAATCACGATACATAAGATATGAAAACAACCAGAGTGTTCGTCATGAGTGAATTAAAAAAATGTGGTATATGAATAGAATGGAATAACATTCAGCCACAAAAAGAAGGAAATCTTGCCATTTACGACAACATGGATGAACCTGGAGGACATTGTGCTAAGTGAAATAACCATACATGAAAAGACCAATACTGTGTGATCTTGCTTATGTGTGGGATTTAAAAGAGTTGAGCTCATAGTAAGAGGAAATAGAATGGTGGTTATCAGGGGTTAGGGCATGGGGGAAAGGAGGGGATTTGACCAGGGTACAGGCTTTCCGTTACAAGATGAATAAAGTTCTGGGGACCTAACGTCCAACATGATGACTATGATTATTATTTAGTTGAAATTTGCTAAGTGAATAGATCTTGTGTGTTCTCACCACATGCACGTACATCAAAGGTAATATAATGTGGATATGTTAATTAGGTTGACTGTCATTTCACTTCCTTTGTATATGTATACCAAAGCATCATGTGGTCCATGTTAAATACAATTTTTGTCAGTCATAGCTCCATAAAGCTGAAAAAGAATATGTATACTTAGCATTCATAGAATAGAAATGACAGGATAGAAAATATATATACCATGCACCTCAATCATAAGATACCCGAGGTAGCTATATTAGTATCAGATAAAATAAATTTCAAGAGAAGAACTTTACCAGGTATAAAGTGACATTTCATAGTGGTAAAATTTCCTCAGGAAGACATAAGTGCTTTGAAGAAAGGCTAAGAATTACTTTAGTAATACAAGAGAAAAAACAGGATATTTTATTTCTTTTGTAATTTTAATACTCAGAATTGTTTCACAGACTACCTATACTTATAATTGTATATCAGTTTCAGTAATTGCCACGGCTTGCTTTTATGATTTTTATGATTATGGCAAACATCTTGGACTGCATACTAGTCATTTCCCCTGTCTTCCTTGCTGTCAGAACCCTAATTTTCTTTGGATGGCAATATGGCCTATTCCAGAGGATGAATCATGATTAGACTATCAATCAGAGCAATCCATTTCCATTTTTTTAAATGATGGAAATATTTACAGGCCTTTGTTTCTCCTCTGGCAAATAGAATATAAAAAGAATCTGCTTCTGTGAAAATTTGTCATTACATACAAGGGAGTCCCGTATAGAGAAAACTTTTTTGTCCTATGCCTTCCTACTTGGGGGCATTGTGTAATGACATGTTTAGAATTGCAGCAGACATGAGGCATTGATGAAGGCATTGCCAAATCTTTGAGTGGAATAAAAAAAAAGTATTGTGTTTAGTGAATGAACTAAACTTTAAATGACTTATCTCCAGATGTTTTGTGATATGAGCTTATTAAATGGCTTCCTTGTGTAAGTAACTAACTCTTGAGAATTCTGTTACTTTCAGCAAAGTGCTTAAAGATTAATATTTAATAATAACATTAATAGGGCTCCACAAGATATCCAGTTATATTTTGGGCTGTATAGTCAACATGAAGAGCCTAGAGGAATAATACATCTAGATATTTCATATTCCATCCAAAGTTAAAAAGGCTGTTAAATAAAAGATTTTTTAAATTACTTTAATAATATACTTCATGTATATTATCTAATCCACTAAATATTCTTACTAATATATTTTTTAAGGTTTTATTTATTTGAGAGAGTGTGAAAGCACTAGCAGGGGGAGGGGCCGAGGTAGAGGAAAAGGGACAAAGAGACTCCCCACTGAGCATGGAGCCCCAGGCAGGGCTCAATCCCAGGACCCTGAGATCATGACCTGAGACTAAGTCAGATGCTTAGCTGACAGAGCCACCCAGGCACCCCAGCTAATTTTTTTCATATATTCATTGAAATATACATTGAAATAGTTACAAAAACTTTCCTAGTGTTTATGCCTTTTATAGTATACTATCTTCAGAATAATTTTGGCTTTTGTATTGGCTACTTTTATATTATTTTATGTTATATTAGGATTTTTACAACAGACTAAATAAAACAGGTTATTTAAATCCACTAGACTAAGATGTGACTTGCTTGAGACTGATGTGTAATGTGTGTCTAATATTCCTCTCTTTTTAACTGATTCTCAAATGGTGGATCTCTGTATTTATGCTCAACTACCTTTTCTTGGGAACTTTTCTCTGTTCTCTTAAATAAATACTTAATATTTCAACTTCTGTCTGCGTTATTTTTACCATTATAAATTCCATGCTCAGTTATCGTCAATGAATTTTCAAAAAAACTAAAAATGAACTATTTTCATCTTTCTTAAATTTTATTATATAAATTTTATATATTACTTTATATCTTTTTACACTGATAAAAATATACCATAAAGAAGTCCCAAAGTCCATATTCATTCTTTCCTTCTTTCATGTATTCATTGATTTTTAAAATTTTATTTGACAAATATTTATTGAATGTCTACTACATTTAGTGTCCAGTGAAAACATTACAGATACCAAGGCAATTTCACATATATCATAGTTTATTTTTTATGAAGTAAACACAAAAAATGAATTAAAACAGTTAAAAGTTAGTAAGCTAAGTTAATTAATAAATAAGTTAGTAATTTAAATGCTGTAAAAGCAGTGTGTGCATGGCATTATGGTAGCATTAAGGAGAGACATCTGATTTAGTATTTCTGAGGTTAAGAGTAGGAAAGATGTAAAATATTGCTACCAGTGACATTTTAGCTTTATTTTGTAGGGAATTAGTGAAAAGATGGCCAAAGGTTGCATTAGATCATTAACATCCCATAGAATGGCATCTGTGATGATGAAAATGTCCTGTATTTGCACCATCTAATACAGCATACATTAGCCTCATGTGGCTAGTAAGCACTTTAATTGCAGCTAGTGTGACTGAGGGACTGAATTTTAAACTTACAAGTTAAATTTATATAGCCGCGTGTGGCTAGTAACCATCATGCTAGACCGTGAAGCTCTGTAAGAGGAAAATGAATAGAAAGAGGCATATAAGTTTGAGTTCTATTGATTTAGGTGTGATGTGATAAGATGTTTCAGGAAAAGAGGGTCATTCTTCAAGTTACAGAGGATCATAAAACTATGCAAGAGAGTTTGAAATTTTACATCCTGAAGGCAACTGGCCCATTAAAGTCTTTCACAGGAATGGTAAAAGCCAAGTTACATTTCAAAACACCATTATGACAAGGGGGTGGGGTACTGGGATAGGCCGGTGATGGGTAGTAAGGGGGGCACATATTGCATGGTGCACTGGGTGTTACACGCAAATAATGAATCATGGGACATTGCATCAAAAACTGGGGATGTACTGTATGGTGACTAATATAACAAAATAAAAATTATAAAAAAAAAAGCCACCATTATGACAGCAGAGGAGGGATTAGAGTCCAAATACTGGAGACAGTCTCCACTGAGATGAATGCACATGCTACATTATGAGGGTAGGACTTAAACAGAGGCAGTGAAACAAGAGGTCCGGGAGAGGACAGGAGAGAGGAACTGAATATATTCAATCGATATTTAGGAGGTAAACTTGATAAGACTAGGGTATATATTAAATGTAAATTGTCAGGGAGAGGACATTACTAAGGATGACCCGGGTTTGACTCAGAGGAAGGTGTGTTTAATTTTACAGAGATTGGGGTTAAAATGGAACTGAACTTCAGAACAGGGTTAACCTCTTAAAATATTAAGTAACATTCCTGACTGGCTCTGAAAAATGACGGAGGGCCCCAGGACTCAGTACTACTCTTCTCCCCATACTTTTCTTTCTCTTTCTTTCTTTCTTTCTTTCTTTCTTTCTTTCTTTCTTTCTTTCTTTCTTTCTTTCTTTCTTTCTTTCTTTCTTTTTCTTTCTTCTTTCTTTCTTTCATGTTATGTTAGTCACCATACAGCATATCATTAGTTTTTGATGTAGTGTTCCATGGTTCATTGTTTTTGTATAATACCCAGTGCTCACTGCAACAAGTGTCCTCCTTAATACTCATCACCGGCCTACCCCATCCTCCCACCCCTCTCCCCTCTGAAACGCTCAGATTGTTTCCCGAAATCAGAAGAGGAGATGAACCATGAGAGACTATGGACTCCCCATGCTTTTCAATCTGCGATTTTACCTATCACCCGGCTTTATAAGCTGATAACTGTTAAATATGTACTTCCACCTTGATAACTTCACTGATCTCCAAACTCATATGCTGGTTGTCTCCTTGATATCTAATTGGATGGGCAACATGAAATTCTTGATGACCATCACCTCAACATATTTCTCCAGGCAACAGCATTTCACCCAGGTGCTCAAACTCAGAACCTGGCACTGATCCTTAATTCCTTATATTTCTTAACCTACTGTATCCAAAATCCAAGGACATTTCAGCTCTGTTCAAAAACAGATTCAGTATCTTCACTGATGCTTCCCAATTTCAAACAAACATCAGTTCTTAACTGAATTGTCATCATATCCTCCTACCTGGACTTCCAGCTCTTCTTCCCACTCTTACACATTCTGTTCTTCAGCAAGCAGGCGAATATAATGTGAAAACAGATCTAATCATTAACACTTACATGAACCAAACCTTCCTTCAGCTTCCCCACTGAGAATGAATTCCACTCCCCACATATTTTGTCTACCACTCTCCCTCTCGTCTACAAGTTCACTCGGCTTCTTTAGGTTTCTCTGTTTTTCCACATAGCAAGCTCATTGTTCCATTAAGGCCTTTCCACTTGCTGATTTCTTTACTCAGAATGCTTTGCCTCTCATTATTTTCTTGATCAGTTACTACCTACCATGAAAATATCAGCTCAGTTTTGCCTTTTATGACAGACTGGTTGGTCTGCTTTAGTCACTGGGACATAATAGTGTGTTGGTTGGCTTGCATCATAGCACGTAAAACAAAATTATTTTATTCATTTATTTGTTTACTTCTTTATTTACTCTTTCCTCCTCCTACCATATAATAACTGTGAATAATCCCAATTTGTAGGTTCATTTTCTAATGAACATGGAATTAGAACAAATGAGGTTCAAGGTCTTCAGTGTCGTTTCATACAGATCATCGTGATGTACACTCAAACATTTCATCTCACAAGAGAAAAAGATCGTTCCAGTAACGAGTATACTCTCGTATCAAGATTCTGCTTCTTTTCACTAGTCATGGCCAAAATGACAATTGTACTTTTCTGAACTGTGGTTCCATATATTTTCCAGCTTCCATTCTTCATCTTGCTTTTAAATATCATTAAATTAGGTAGTGGTGATTGTTCAAGTATCTACTTTCCTTTTCCGGGAAATTACAGGTCTGGTCCCAATATAAACTGATGCAGTTACTGTAGTTCTTAGAGGTCTTACTTCCTTGTTTTCAAGTCTTGAGGGATGTTTTATTATCAACTCTATATAAACTATAAATATCAATTTAAAGGGCAATCGAATATACAGATGTGGAGTTCAGGAGAGAGAAATAATGAAAAGGAGGCTCTTGGAATTAGTGATATACCTGTCAATTGTTCCTACGCCGGTTCACTATCAGAATCATCTGAACATATTTTAAAATGTAGATTCCGGGAGCTTGTCATCAGGCATTTAATTCAGTGGATCTGGGCCAGGAACTGAGAATTTATATATATATATATATATATAAAGAATGCATGTAAATGAGGAGAAATAAACAGGTTGGGGAGGTGGTCAGGATTTAAGGGAAGCAGCTAAACTTTAGAATAGCCATTGAGGGGAATTAGGCAAGAGACTTGACCACGTATAAATGAAGGTATAACTTGTCAATATGTTGAACCACTGTTCTAGGGAAATAAGTCTAAATTTTGAATTATTTTTCAAGTATGTCTGGAGGTAAATATGAATATACATTCTTAAATGCAATTAATCACAAATTTTCTGTTATTTTGTTAGATCTATTTGAACAGTAAGCCCAAAGAAATATAGATCATTTTAAAAAGTAGATTCTTTCCTTAAAATGGAATGAATTAAATTTAAATAAGCCAAATTATGCTTTATATTCATTACAGAAGCTGATTTTGTAGGAATATTTTCTTAAGCATCATTTTGTAAAGCAAAAAAAATCTTATAATCTAAATAATCACCACTTAATACATTTTTATAAATGTGGATTTTCTATAATGAGCATGTATTTTTTAAGTAGGTCATACCTGCCATGAAAAATGTTAACCAAAAGAAGCTATAGTTTTGTGTATGTGTTCGCATACTAATTCATCATTTATGTTTCTAGTTTACAGAAGCACAGGAAAGCATATAAAATCACATATCTGTATATATTTGATCTTGTCTCCAGTGTCACGAAAAACAGCATTTTTGATAGAAAAGTTATAGGACATATTTTTAGATATAATTTGCATTCAACCCACATGAAAGCTGTAGAAATCCGTTCTGTCTGAAAATTAATTATTCCTGTCCTCGATATTGCCTTTGACAAGGTAAGAAACAGTTGGATTCATTCTAATTTGCTTCAAGTAGTGGTAATTAGAGAGGGTGTGAAGAACAGCTCTCCACTCAATTCTCTCTAATTATTATAAGACACATAATAAACCCCTTAGAAAAGCAAATGCTTCGAGTCCATTACCCCCACCCCTCCAGAAATATAAAGTAACACATTCCTTATCTCTTTTGGTTTCATTTAAAGAGAAATATGTTGAGGAGCCATTGCAGATTTTCATGGGAAACCATTTTTGAAGGTTTTTAAGGTTAAGATAACGGAGCAGACTAAAATTCTCTGAAATTTTTCACGAGTTTTGCTATCACATTATATCCTCTCCATCTTGTATTATTAGAGTGGCCTTATGTTCATTCCTCATGAATTTAATTTGGTTTTTGTTCAGTATCCTAGCCTATTGAGCCATGCTTCAATCTGGATTATTCTCATTTTTTTCATGCCCGATTTTCAGTCATTTGCAGATATGAGGAGCATATTTTGAGCATCTTCACTCTTTTTTCACTGCAAAAGCACAGAAAAAGTCCAAGCTCTATGATACTTTACTGGATTTCCTTTTATGTTGACCAGGCGTCAATAGCCAGTTTTACTGGTGTCAGTTGCACAGTGTGGTTCAGTTTCACCTAATCATAGTGTGATTGTTCCCTATTTTATTGAAGCTCATGTTCTAGGAGAGTCACCACACATTTTCAGAGTTTTCTTGTGACTAATGTCTAGAATTGGCAAAGTCCCCAAGCAAGTACTGAAAAGGCAGAGAATAAAGTTGGGGTAAGGCGAGACCAGGAACCAGGCTTTAGGTTTCAATATATATGATCTTACACAACAATGGAGCTTTGGAAGGACAAGTACATTTCCTCCTAGAATTAGGTAAATGTGGTTACCTGAAATAATGGTCCTCTGAAGATGTTGATGCACTAATCTCTGTTACCTGTGAATATGTTAACTTACATAGCACAAGGAACTTTGAAGATATAATTGGGCTTGTGTACCTTAAAGTAGGGAAATTATCCTGGATCATTGGGATTGGCTCATTCTAATCACATGAGCCTATAGAAGCAGAGAACAGTCTTTAGCTGGAAGAAGGCAGAAGAGAGATATGTCAGAAGGGGTATCAGAGAGATTCTGAGCATAGAAAGGATTTGACATGCCATTTCAGGCTGAGATGTAGGGGTTCACTTGTAAGTATAGGGGAGAGGCTACTTCTGGGAACAAGGGGGGTGGTCCCTAACTCTCACAGCTAGTGGGGAAATGGAGGCCTCAGTTCAACAACAGAAAGAATCAGATTTTCCTAACAACCTGAATGACCAAAGGAACAGATTCTTCTATGGAGCCTCTTGGGAAGAAGCCAGCAGGGCAACACTTTGATTCTGGCCTTAGAATTCAACCCCAAGCACAAGAACCAATGGAACCAACACAGACTATGGTATACAGAATTGTGAAAAAAATAAATGTGTTGATTAAGGCCACTCAATTTGTGTAATCTGTGTAGCAACGATAGAAAATTAATATAGCAATTAATATATTTAACAATTTTGATATGGAGTTTAGTTGATTTTATGTAAGCAAAATGACAGTGATTTCTTTAAGTAAAGCTTTTACTTAATCACATCAAAATGTACTGATTGTTGTTTTTATGTTACATATTTGCTAACCTAAACTAAGTTTTTACTTATGATCAACATTAAATATAGGCAATGTTGCTAGGCTTCAGTTTTATGGGAAAATGTTTTCACTTACATTATATCAAATTGTTACAGAAATTGAAGAATGAAAATGGAATACTTTGGTTTTATCACGATCATAACAGTTTTCAGAAATAAATAACGAGTTGCAGTTAAAAGTGTTCTTCATTTGGGGCTCCTGAGTGGCTCCGTTGTTTAAATGTCTAACTCTTGAACTCAGCTCAGGTTAGGATCTCAGGATAGTGAGATCGAGTTCTGCCTCGGGCTCAGGGTGGAGCCTGGGAAAGATTCTCTCCCTCTCTCTATCTCTCCCCACACTTCCCTCTCTAAAAAAAAAAAAAAAAAAAAAAAAAAAAAAGTGTTCTTCACTGAATGTCAGGACATCTGGGTTCTTTGATGACTGTGATTCACATCAACTAGTGTCCTTGAGCAACTCTCTTATGTCTCAGGATGCCAGCTGCATTGTCTGTGAAACAGGAGGATTCGTAAAAATGATCGGCAGGACCCTTGCCAGCACTGAGAGCCTGCGGTTTTGGGAACAGCACAATCAAGGACAGGTGGGGATCGACAATAAGAAATGGAAAAAGGGAAACTGTTCCTACTTTATCTTTTTTAAGAGAGTGGTTGTGAGGATAAAAATAATAACAAAAATATTTTCCCTTTCTACCTTCAGGTGTTTTCCATCTGGGATTAGACTTTAATTCATTTGGCCTAGCCAGGTGCTCACTTACTATCCCATTGTCTTTCCTGGGCTTCAAGTCCCTCCATATGTTGTTTACTCCACCTTTCTGATTTGAAAAATGTTTAACATTTGCTTAAAAGAACCGCAGCAAACACAAGTTTTGATATTTCCCTTCTGTCGGTCATCCATTAACATTTACTTTATTCCCAAATCAGTGAAATCTGTCCTTCAATTTTTCTATCTTCACATTGTTTTTAAAATCTTTTAAAACATTTTATTACATTTCTAAAAAAAAGGTCTTTGTTTTATTCTGGAGATAACCTACCTGAATAGTCAATAATATTTTTTAGATAGGTATTTACTGACTGTTTTTAAAATATGCCCAGTTGCACCTTATCACCAACTACACGTAGCTACGAATGGGGCTGGCAATAAATTTATGCAGTGAAAACATGACCAATATTTTAAGTTAAACAAATGGAAATAAAATTAAATTATCTCAAATGCCTGAATCACTTCAAATTTTGAAAACTATACTATTATAGAATTTTATCGATTAAATTAGTAGATTTTGTACGATATAATGGATTGCTTCCAGGGGTCTGGGCAATATTGTTAGACTTATTTAATTATTTTATATAAATTATTTAATTTATTAATTATACGGCTGCTTAAGGTTGAGATATTGTGTTGCAGGAAGTGTGTAGATGAGGATAAATAGAGGGAATAAATCCAAAAAATTGGATTTTTTTCTAAATCTGGATTATAGGGGCCATGCTTGTGAAATGTTATTTTTTTCTCAGGATCTTGTTTCTTGTAAAGTGTGTGTATGTGAAATGTGGGCTAAATGTTTAGTGTATTCCTCCTACAGCCGCTTGCTGTTTGAAACGTGGGAAGGACCGTCCCTTAGTACTGCTGGCAGTTGTGCTGAGCGGCATTAACGGAGGGTCGTTCCGGTGTTTCGGAAGGAGCAGTCTAGAACACACTAGGCTGCGGTCAGGTTCTTGCAGCCGCATCACCACCTCCTTGTTCATCCCTAGCATTTGACTTGGGCTTTTATTCAATATAAATTTTCCTCAACTACCTGCTAGCAAACCTTTACATGAACCCTAACAACTCCCCTGTGTATGTGGAAAAGCATCCCTTCCACATGTAGCAACCTCCCCGCCCCCCTCAGCTAACCTGTGCTTTGGAATGTCCCTTCTCACCTCTCACTACTAATTCTCTCTCCTTTCCCTAAGTTTTTCTATTCTACCTCTTACTTGGATTTTTTTCCTCAGATGTTTAAACATGCTTAAATTTCTCACATCTTTAAAAAATCCTTTCATTTCAGCTACTTCTTATTTCTCTCCTTATATCCCCAACCCCCCAATTTGATGTGTAGTTTCTATTTTTCTACTTCCCACTCCTCCTCAATCCGCTTCATTATGACTTCTAATAGCACCAGTCCCTAAGTGGTTAAATGCACCGGAAATTTTTCCAGAACTCATTTTATTTGACCTCTCAGTGGCATGGGACCCTGTTGGTAACTCATTCTTTATTGAAACTCCCTTCCCTTTTCCCAACACTATCTCCCCTGGTTTTCTCCTATTTAACCGGGTGTCTTGTCTCTTTTGACAGGGAATGCTCCTCTGGTACTCAGGTATTGAAATTTCTCAAAGCCGTGTTCTGCACTCTCTCTATTTTTCTTCCTCTGTATTCTCCCTACCTCAGACTTCAGTGACATGTGCAACATTTCCGCATGGATGTTTGAAAGGGATGTCAAATTCAGCATGCCCACGGCCCAGCCATTACTCTGTCTTCCTGCATCTGGTCCTTGACTCTGGTTTTCTACCTCAGACAATCACAACAAAAGCCATTCAGTTAGGCAAGCCAGACACAGGAGTTATTTTTGGTGCATCCCTTTGTCTCACATCCTGTGTGGTTTTTTTTCTCTCCTGAATAAATTTTTGAATCTGCCATTCTCTGTAATTTCACCAACTGCGCCCTGGTCCAAGCCTTCATTTCCTTTCTCCTGAACGACAACTTTGGCCTCCTGACAGGTAGCCCTGCAGCCATGCTGCCCACCTTCCAATTCTTTTACATATTTCAGCCAGGGTACATTTTCAAAATACACATTTTTACCACCTTTGGTCATAAAACTCTTTACTTCATGGCAGGGTAAAAAATCCACAATTTTAAATATAATTAAAGCAGATATCTCTTTATGGCCTGGTCCATGCTTACTGTGTAGGTCCTGTATCATATGATTCTAACTACTCATTCTTTCCATCCCAGGTATTTGTCCATATTTTCACTCCTGGAATGTTACAATTTTCTTGTTATAGAACAGTATCACTGAGCACATTGTTCCTCTGCCTGTTGCTTTTCTCTTCCTCTCACCCCTGTAGGTAACTCCTACTTACCCGTCAGCTCTGATGTCAAAATATCTTCCTCACTGTGCTTTCATGGAATCATATTTTTTTGTGTTTTTTTTCTCCTCATTTGGTGTGGCAGTTAATCTCAGCTTGTACTTACACAATGATTAATGTGACACTGGAATAACTTCTCCATCCCACTGGATTGTCAAGCCCACGGAAGTTGGAAATATATCAAGTTTTGCTTAAAACTGAATCTGTTGTTTCTAGGTACTCAATAAAAGTTTCTATATTGATTGAATGGTTCTTGTCATCCTTAAGCTATAACCAAAATGCGAGCTTCTCCACACCTCTGTAGTGTCTTGAATTATATTTTTAAGCTTTCTTACCCACCATTCTCCCAGCACTAACTCCTCACTCCTCCTTGTCAATGCTTCCTCATTAGCTTACATTTCCAATAAATATTCCTATACTCTTTACCCCTTCAAAAAATTTCTTCTACCTGTTTGCCTTATTGCTACTTCTTATGCATCTAGGGGCTGGAGTTTGCTATGAATAATTTTAATGCAATTAAGATAGGTCTAAAACATTGATTTTGTAGGTCTCTGTGTAAGATTCTCTGCCCTTTTGGTTAAAGATAACCAGCTACATCATCGTCTTGTCTTTTCCATTGTTGTCATCTGTTGCCCTCCGGGTCATTCCCCAACATTTTCCAAAGACTTTGAATTCCATTAATTTACACATCCATGTAAAATAACTGATGAGTTATTCTCGTGCTCTGGACTCTGAGGTTGAACTATTAAACATCACATAAAAAGCCCAGCTGTTACATGGCAATGAAGTGTGGGAGAGAGAATATATGGTCAACAGACAAGAAAATTGACTAATGGGTTATTTTCAGATAGTCAAGAAACTAAGAGGGAAAATGAGGCACTGTGGTTCAGAAGAGACTGAGGGAGATACATAGTTTCGATTATTTGGATGGTCCTGAAAGCCTGAGAGGAGGTGCATGGAAACCTAATATCCTTGAGGCTAGCAACTTTCACAGTTGCATTGTGGAAGTGGTAAACTTTTAAAGCCTGAGCCCCAGTAAATGAGTCTCCAGATGACTTAAGGAGTGGGAATAGGGTATACCTCTAAGCATAGAGCTTCTGTTGTTAACATGTATTTATCTTCTTTCCTGCTCCCTGACCACTATACACAGAGATACACAAACCAGATGATTTCACCCTTCCTGATGGTTTTGCCTCTTTGAAATGAAATAACCATGGGGGAAGGAAAAGGAGCCAGAGGAAAGCTCAGATATTGTACAGTCTAAGCCCACTGGCTCAGGACAGACAATGATCTGAGTGGAGCAATGTGGCATTCTAGAAATCTTTCCCTATCTATTTCTTTTCTAAAGAGCCTGCTTTTTTTCTGCTTCTAGCATTCCATCCTTGCCCCATACAGGAGAGGAATACCACCACTTTCTGGCTCCTCAAGAGAGTTTCCTCTAAGTTCATTGTGTGTGTGTGTGTGTGTGTGTGTGTGTGTGTGTGTGTGTGCATTGGGTATGTGGCTGAGAGTTCTATGCTTCATTACTTCCCTTTGGTTTCTCTGACATCCCTATGGTTGAATCAGAGTAGAAACCACCAGCTTGTAGTTCACTTTGTAGTTAAAAAAAAAGTCTACCAGTTACCTAATTGCACATGAAAAACAACACAACACAACACAAAACAAAACAAAAACCCTTCTTAGTCCTATCTTTACTCGAGCTTGACCTCTTTGTAAGATTTGAGTCTGTTGACCACTCTACCACTTCTTAGGACTCCCTCTTCTTAAAGATTCCACTACACCATTCTCCTCTTATCAATGGTCCATCCTATGTGTTTCTAGATAAAACTCAGTGTCTTAAATATAGCACATGAAACCCTTTTAATCCTCTCCACCATGGCAGACACATTCACCACTATACCGGTACCCATGGCACAACCCTGCTTGAGTCATTAGTCAGCAATATGTGCCTTGTATCAGTCTCTTTCTTGGCTATCTCGTTTATCACGTGCTGTTCCTTCGGCTTGAAACATCCCTCTCCCCACCCCCTCCATCGCCTCAGCAAACTCTTCTCTTCTAGGGAAAAACAGACAAAAGAGAAAACAATATAGATTTGTACTGCCTGCATCATCTAGCGTGCCAGAACTCTTGTCTCTGCTTCCGTATTTTGACTTCACCTTTTTTTTCGTGTTGCTCTAGTGTTCAGTTTATATCTTGTCTTGTGACTTTATGATTAAACTGTGAGCTCCTGCGTGGCATGGGCTTTGTTCCTTTAACAATTTGGTGTATATACTAGTTAGTTAATAAACATCTGTTACATTAATAATTTGAAGAACAATAAATATTTGCCATGGGCAAGGTTTTTATAAAAATAGCTACTTAGTACATTGATGAAGTAATTTTCACAGAAAAAAATAATGTGGCTTGTTTTTGTTGTTGTTGTTAAACTTTCACTTTGTAGACAACAATATTGCCAACTAATAGCAATAATATTGCTAATAGATTAGAGCCAAACTTTTCGGATTTTTCAGAAGCATAGATAATGTTAGAACAAAAAAAATTATATATCATTGCAAGGCATTTATTTTTATGAAAAATGTTTGCTATACAGATGGATTTTATATTGGCATATTATAGATACTATTTAAGTACAAATGTTCCTTGACTTACAGTGGGGTAAAGTCCTGATAAACCCATTGTAAATTGAAATATCATGAGTCAAAAATGCATTTAATACACTTAACCTACCAAACATCATAGTTTAGCCTAACGTACCTTAAATGCATTCAGAACACTTTCATTAGTCTCTAATGTAAGTTTTAGTTGGTCAAAGTCATCTACGACAAACCTATTGAATAGAGTTAAAGAGCTGAATATCTTATGTAATTGATTAAATACTGTACTGAAGGTGAGAAACGGAATGGTTGTGTGGGTGCAGAGTGGTTTTAAGTGTATTGATTGTTTACCCTCGTGGTCACATGGCTGACTGGGAGCTGTCACTGCCTGGGATCATAAGACAGTATTGTCCTGCATATCGCAAGCCTGGGAAAACATCAAAGTCCAAAATTGAAAGCACAGTTTCTACTGAATGTGTATTGTTTTTGCTCCATCATAAAGTCAAAAAATTGTAAGTTGAACCACACCAAGTTGGGAACTGTAGTTTCCGTTAGATGAAGTTTGAGCATATTTGTATAACTGAACAAAACAGAAGAACCCACTAAAAAGAAACATATCTGACTTTCAGCTACCTCTTCCCCTTTTAAAAAATCTCAAAAACAATTTAGAGGAAGATAAGGTGCCAATAATACTGCAGAGGAGGTCATTCATTCCTACACAGTTAAACTATTTTTCAAATGCCTTTGTGTTTGAAAAATAAAGTTGAGTACGAGAAAGTGTTTCCCGGAGGCACACTAACCAGAACATTCCTTCTCTCTCTACCAAGGTGGATGATATCCTACTGCCAGAGGGACCGTGAAGGAGGCTTAAAGTCCAAACAAACAAAAAGATCACTTACAATTACGTTAAATCCTTTCCCTCTGTCTACTTGATGTAACTTTTTTTTGTTAGTTTCTTAGGGTTTATGAAATATTAATGCTTGCCAGTACTGTTCTAAGAGGCTCTGCACACATTATTTTTTTAAAATAAGACATAATTTCCCTTTCATTAATGCCAAAAAGAATTAACTACATTTTATAATTGATTCAGGATTAATCAGTCATATTTTCTAATAGACATTTATTTTGATTAAAAGGTAAAAAAAATATTAACCTGGAATAATTCCCTCTTCATCTGAAATGCACTCTCATCATGTCAGTGAACTTAGCTATTTTGAATCCATAAAACTACTCCCACTTCAGTTTCTATTACTCTTCTGCATATTTGACAATTAATACTTACTTCTTACCGCTACCTACGGCTGCACTAATTTTCTTGCAGATGAGGTTTGTCGGTCTTGTTCTATTTTTATCCCACTGGAGAGGGACTTACTGGTGTTTCATTTGACAAGCTTCCTGATTCTCAGCACAGTCCCGAGGTGGTTTATGAGAAGACAGAAAAGCAAACTCATCTTAAATCTGTATCCTGTTACAAAGCAATGGTTATTGCTAGGATGTTAAGGGTTCATTTTCAAATTCTTGCCCCAGATGGATATGAAGTCTATGTGGTTATGCTGATTTTGAAGGACTGGGCATATTACTGAACGATGGTGTAGTTTTTGCATCAGAAATGAAGCCTCATAAATCCTACTTGTCTAATTTATCTGTGCGGCGTTTCTGCTCAGCTTCAGTTAATATCATTAAATTCTTATCTAATTATAATGCAAGCAATCTGACTGCCAGAACCAAGTCTGTGTCAGCACTTTCTTTGCAAACTTCTAATCTCAAAGGCTTGGAATAAAACAACCCCAAAAATGACATTGGCTGATACACCTTAGAACGCTAATTCTCACAGCCAAAGTGAGTTGTGTGCCCCTGCTTATTTGGAAACATAAATAAGCCTTTACTGTGGTTGTTTTAAATACCTCAGGATAAGCTTATGTATGAGAAATACAATTATTTTGATGGCAAAGATTTCTCATGAGAGGCTGCTTTCTTTTTTAAATCTGAAAGACAACCTCAGTTATTTCTATAATCATAACACACAACCTTCTCCTTCCTGGTGCTCCCTGTGTCTTGTTCACATCTCTCATGTCTTTTCCATGGAAGTCCTTTGCAAATGTCTGGGGGTGGCGGGAGCATTTCTAACTGAATGTGTGATAAAAGTACAAGTAAAATTGCTGTAATCCAAAAGTGCAGGTTTGTTTTGTGAGTTGGTCTAATGTCATCCATGAAAGTTTAGAACATATCGTGAGCTATATAAATTGTGCCATTTTAAACTTCACATGAAATTTTTAGAATTCTCTGATTATTTTTGTTGAGATAAATTTAGCAAAACAATTGCACAAATCTGAACTGGTCAGCACAAGGAGTTTTGTAATAGCATAGACCCGATAACCACCACTCGCAGCAACTTTCCCTTCAAAAAGTTCCTTGATGCCCCTTACCAGTCAATTATTCTCCAGTGCTCCTTCATCCATTATTCAACTTCTCTCCTGTTAAAATAATTTGTTTGTTTTATAAGTTTTATATAAATAAAATCACATAGGAAGTACTCTTTTGTGTCTAGCTTTTTGTTTCTAGCAAGTCATTGTGCTTATCATTCTTTTTATTACTGAATAATATCCTATCATACATATATAACCCTTTAGATTTTAGTCAATCTAGTTGGTATGTTAATTGTATCTCATTGTGGTTACAATTTGTATATTTTCTGGGAACTAATAGCATTAAAAACCTTTTCATATGTTTATTGTCCATTCATAGATATTCTCTTAAAAAGTGGTTAAGTATTTTGTTTCCTTTTTGTCACATTAATGTTTAAGTTATTAATTTGTGCTTTTTATATGTTCTGGAAATAAGTGCTTTGTGAGGCATATGTACTATAAATACTTTCGTAGGTTGTGGCTTGCGTATTTTCTCTTCATGAGAAGTGCAGAAATTTTTATATTTTAAACATTTGTAATCTATCAATTTTTTTTCTTCTGAAATTTGTGTTTTGTTGTTGTTGTGTTGTCGGTCTTAGAACTCTCTATCTTCCCTTAGGTTGTGAAAGTTACCTGTTTTCTTCTAGAAGATTTACAGCTTTATGCTTAGGTCCAAGATCCGTCTTGATCTAATTTTTGTGCATCAATAAGGTGAGAATTAAGTTTCATCCTCCCTGCCGCCATCAATATCCAGGTGTTCTAAGAACATCTGTTAAAAAGATTCCTTTATCTGACGAATGGACTTAAATCAATTGTCCAGGGTGTATTTTTGGACTTCCTTACATTGATCTATTTATCTATGTTTATGCCAATTAAACCGTCTGTCTTCACTATACAGGTATAGTAGTAAGTCTTGAAATAAGGTATTGCAAAACCTTTACATTTGATCTTTGTTTTTCTTTTCAAATTTCTTTTCATTATTCAAATTGTTTTGGCTGTTCAAACCCCATTTCTTCCATTAAAAAAAAAAATCGTTTTAGACTAGGTTTGTCAATTATTAAAAAAAAAAAAACCATTCATTAGGCTTTTGGTTGAGATTGATACTAATCTGTAGATCATTTGGGGAAGATTTGACGTCAGTGATAGTTCATTTCGTGTCGACTTGCCTAGGCTACACTGACCAATTATTTGGTCAAACACTGGTCGAGATACTGCTGAGAGGTATTTGTGGGTATGATTAACATTTTAAAATCAGTTAACTTTAAAAGTGAGAGTATTCTCCTTACTGTAAGTGGGCCTTATACAACTTATATGAGGGTCTTAAAAGCAAAGTCTGAGATTTTCCAAAGAAGAAGGAATTTTGCCTTAATATTGCGGCATAGAAATCTTGCCTGACACTCTAGCCTGCTGGTCTGCCCTGTGGATTCCAGATGTAAGAGCCCTCACATTATGTGAGCCAGTTCCTCAAAATAAATCTCTCTCTCTCATACACACATATACACACACCAATACATATACACATACATAAACATAAACATGCATATATATGCATACATGTATATACATGTGTATATATACATATATTTGTGTGTGTATATGTATCTGTGTTTGTGTGTGTGTGTGTATATATATATATATATAGTTGGTTTTGTTTCTCTGGAGAGCCCTGAATAAATTAATTTTTGAATCTTATTTATTTATTTATTTATTTATTTATTTATTTATTTATTAAGATTTTATTTATTTATTTGACAGAGATAGAGATAGCCAGCGAGAGAGGGAACACAAGCAGGGAGAGTGGGAGAGGAAGAAGCAGGCTCATAGTGGAGGAGCCTGATGTGGGGCTCGATCCCATAATGCCGGGATCACGCCCTGAGCCGAAGGCAGATGCTTAACAACTGCGCCACCTAGGCGCCCCATATTTAACTTTATTTTTTTGAGAGAGAGCGAGCAAGCATGTGTGAGCGGGGGAGGGGCAGAGAGATTGGAAGGGAGAGAATCCCAAGCAGGCTCCATGCCCAGTGCAGAGCCTGACATGGGGCTTGATCTCATGACCCTGAGACCATGACCCTGAGATCATGACCTGAGCCAAAATCAAAAGTCAGATGCTTAACCAACTGAGCCATTTGGGCACCATTTGAATTTTATTTTTTAATTGTGGGTTAAAGAGAAATTCAAATGGTTTTATGTAATGGCATTTTTTCCTTTGGTCATACTATCTTCAATTAGTAATAATAACTTGTAGATTGTTTTGAATTTTCTATGTACGCTATTTATTGTTGCAAATACCAAGAGTTTTAATCCCCCAATGTTATGCTTTTTATTATTTTGCTTTATTTTACTCATTAGAGTTTCTCCATTTATGTTCATGAGTTGTTTAGTTGTTTTTAAGCAATGCTTTTCTCTGATTTTTGTATTGGGATGATAAAAGTACTTCTCTCTTTATTTAAAGAAAGTGGACACTATTTCTCCTTAAATATTTGTATAATTCACTGATATAGCTATTACTGTCTGCATTGTTCTTTGTTGGAAAGCATTTTAGTTTATATTCACAAATTATAATAAATGCAAAATTATTTCGATTTTTAAAATTTTTGGCAGCTTTTTAAATTAATGTTTTTCAAGAAAATTGTCCATTTTATTTAAGTCGCTAATTTTATTACCATAACATTGCTCAAAATATCTCTTCATTAACTTTTTAATATCTGTCTCACTGTTGACTAGTCTTGCTAAGAGTTTATCAGTATTTTTTAATCTTTTCAAAGAGCCAGCTTTTGTCTTTGTTAGTTTTTCCTGTTTTTTGTCTACTTTCTATTTCATTCATGTCACATTTATTTTATGATCTTATTTATTCTGCTTTATCTTCTTAAGATGGAACCTTAAATCATTGATTTTACTGTTTTAAAATACATTTTCTAATATTGGCAATATAAAACTATACATTTCACTGTAAAAACAGCATTGGCTACATTCTACAATATTATGTTGTTCCTTCATTACCATCCAGTTCAAAATATTTTCAAATTTTACTTGTAATTTCTTTCTTTCTTTTTTTAACCTGTGGATTTGAAATGTGTTATTAACTTCCAGTTTGGGGGGAATTTCTTTTAGATATCTTCCTGCTATCTATTTCTAATTTAATTCTCTTATGGACACAGAACATAATCTGTGTAAGTTCAGTCCATTTTAATTTTATTGAGATGTATGTTATGGTCCAATATCTGATTTATATTGGTAAATGTTCTATGTAAACTCAAAAAAAATAGTTCCCAGATTTTTAGATGTAATATTCTACAGATGTAAGTTGGATCCTACTATTCATTTTTTTCTTAATCTTTACTGCAGTTTGTCTGATTTTGCTATCAATTTCTGAGGGAGAAATGTGAAAATGTTCTATTATCATTGTGGGTTCTTTCGAATTGCTCCCTGAAGTTTTTTCAATCTTTGTTGCATGTAACTTGAAGCTCTATTAGTTGGCATATACATATTTAACATTGTTACGTATTCTTAATGAATTGATTTTTTATCACTATAACATTCCTTCTTTTATTTCTTTGTCTTGAAGTCTGTTTTGCCTTTTATTAATACATCATTCATTTTCTTAAACTAAGAATTTACATTTGTTTGTTTTTTCCCATACCTTTAGTTTCAGGGTGTACATATCTTTTTAATTAAAAAAGTAGATTCTTGCGAATTGTGTATATGAAATCTTGTTTTTTCTATAATCCAGTTTGAGAATCTTTCGCTTTTAAATGGAGGGTCAGTCCATTTATCTTTAATGTAGTTTTTGATATGGTCGAGTTTAAGTATTCCATCATGATAGGTATTTTATAGTTAGCCCATTTGTTATTTTTCTTTATGTTTCTCAATTTCTGCTTTATTTCAGTAAATTTTTAGAAGATAAAAATATTCTATTTTATTTCCTGCATTGGTGTTTTTGACTATGCCTCTCTGTATTAGCTTCTACTGGTTGCTCTGGAGTACAATGTAAAAACCTTATACAATTACATTTACTGCTCAACCACTACGCTTGTTTTTGTTGGCATGTATTTTACTACTGTAGATGCTAAAATCCCACAATAAATTGTTTTCATTTTTTCTAGAATGTTTAATAGTCTCGGTGGTTTTTAAAGATAGCTAAGAAAAATATGAATATGTCATATGTTATATATGTATATGTAACATTATATATTTATATATATTTATATGTATACATTAAATTTTTTACCTTTGCTCTATCTGATTATTGGTTACACTTTTTAACAACCTTAATGGACTTTTAATACTTCAGTTATCAAAAAAATAAACATACGTTTCATGCAAAAGCTTTTAAAAAAGTGGTATTCAATACTAAGCTGTATTGTACAAGATTACAAATGATAATGTCCTTATTTATAAACAAATATATTTGTCAGTATTCCCATTTTCATATTTATTGTGTAATCATTTGTGACGCCATGTGAGGTTCTGCCTGTTCTTTGCTTGTGAGGCTATTGTTGTTGGTTTGGTTTCAATGGACATTCAAAACCCCTACTATCTATGCTCCAAAACCTTTCCCTGCAGAGACTAGAAAGCTTAAAACTACCTGTCATGGGCCCCCTTGTAGCTAAAGTTCTTTCTGAGGCTTAGATTCTACTACTCTGTTGTATATTCAATCGATTTGGATTCGGACCTGAGTCATATGAGGAAAGACAGAATTTGGAGATCTGTTTTGCTGCTGTGAGCCATGGTGGAGGTATCAGTGTCCAGGAGGAGGCAGGTACACAGCCAACTTCCAACTTAAGCCAGCAGCTTCCTAATCCAGCAGCCTTTGGATCAAGGCAGGAACAGTGCAGTTCTGAAGCCCACAGCTTCCTAATTCAATAGCTGTCACAAGTAGCTGCTCTGTTGGCAGCAGACTTTGACATGCATGGTATTCTTTTTTTTTATTATTATTATGTTAGTCACCATACAGTACATCCCTGGTTTTTGATGTAAAGTTTGATGATTCATTAGTTGCATATAACACCCAGTGCACCATGCAATACATGCCCTCCTTACGACCCATCACCAGCCTATCCCATTCCCCCACCCTTCTCCCCTCCAAAGCCCTCAGTTTGTTTCCCAGAGTCCATAGTCTTTCATGCTTCACTCCCCCCTCTGATTACCCCCCCCTTTCTTTATCCCTTTCTTCTTCTACTGATCTTCCTACTTCTTATGTTCCATAGATGAGAGAAACCATATGATAATTGTCTTTCTCTGCTTGACTTATTTCACTTAGCATTATCTCCTCCAGTGCTGTCCATGTTGCAGCAAATGTTGAGAACTCGTTCTTTCTGATGGCTGAGTAATATTCCATTGTATATATGGACCACAACTTCTTAATCCAGTCATCTGTTGAAGGGCATCTCTGCTCCTTCCATGATTTAGCTATTGTGGACAGAGCTGCTATGAACATTGGGGTGCCCTTCTCTTCACTACGTCTGTATCTTTGGTATAAATACCCAGTAGACACATGGTATTCTTGATAACTCATTTTAGAGTCTGGATCTGTAGCACTTCTGAAGAATCTACACCCATTTACTATTTCCTTCTCATAGCTGGAATGGATTCTATTCTATTTAGCAAAATCCTGATCATTACTTGCAATTGGGAATTTCTTCTATGCACAACTAGTTAGAAGTTAAATAATACTTACATAATTATACTACACCAGAATACTTTGGAGACATTTTTAAAATGCCATGAGAGGCATAAAACTGAAAAAGAAAATGAGGAATTATAAATTCGGTGGAAATAGCATGAATTAGACACACATTGCTTTGTATTCTAACAGATTTATATAGCAGGCTGTATAACAGGTAGTAAAAAATAAGAAAAATTTGGGAAGTTGAAATACTTTCATTTGTATTAATTGATGAAACATCTTCCCTTAATTGGGTATATCAAATAGCTATTATGAGCCTAAGAGATTGAATAAAATATTTTACCTGCTAAGTTAGTAAGAAAAAAGAAAGGGAGGCATTAGTGGTTAAAGCACTCAGATGCAGTTAAGACAAGACCACCCTGAAGTCTGGACCTGTTAAGTGTTTCTCCTGGGGTACTGACAGTCTCTTCATGCAGTTTCACAATAAACACCAGAAATGTGCGATGGTTATTTTTTATTGGCTATTTGCTCGGTAGGATCCAAATCACTAAGGGATATACGGAGGTTGTTAGAAATTTGTGGAGACTTGGGAAGCCATTCCTCTTTTTGTGTTTTCTCTTGCTTTATATAAAACTCTTAATAAATTGTCATATCATTTGCCCAGAACTGTATATGTTGGTATCTTTCTATCATTTGTATTACTGTCTGACTGTGTCATTCCAACAGATGACTATATTTCAAATGGGGAAACTATTAAAATTCTTTTCCAGTTGCAAGTTAACTAATTTGGACTTCATACTTCTCAAAGTTTGTCAATTTTCTATATTTATTGCCATATTTTCTATACTATTAATTTCTATTGAATATCCACATTCCGTTTGTATTTTCTGCTTCCTTCATTGAAGAAATTTGTACTCAACCAAAAGCATGTTTCATTGGGGTCACCAGCATGAACGATTATCTTTAGTATTCTAAATGTCTCCAGTTATAATGAACATTGTATTATGCATTATAGACTGTTTTCCTTTTATATCCTTTATATTCAGTTATATATCTATATACATGTATGTGTGTGTGTGTACATATACGTATCTATACACACACACATGCACACACACATGCTTTTGTCTATTCATAGGTCTAATACCTTAAGAGCTGCTTTCCTGCATTCATATTGATTTTTATTATGTGCACTTCTTTAAAAATTGTCTAAAGATCTATTGCTCTTCTTTCAGGTTTTAGATACCATTGAAGATGGATAAACAACTCTTGACTTTGCCTGGAGAACTGCACCAGTTATATCTGGACTTTACACTATCTATAACTCCCCCTATGCTGAATGACTAAATGTGTTCACTCAAAACTCATATATTGAGATCTATTGCTCAGTGTAATGGTGTTAGGAAGTGGGGCCTTTGGGAGCTAGATAGGTCACAGTGGTGGGGCCCTCATGAATGGGATTAGTGCCCTTTATAAAAGATGTCCTACAGAACTCCTTAGCCCCTTTTCCCATGTGAGTTTATAGTAATACGATAGCCATCTAGGAAGGGAGTCCTCATCAGACACCAAATCTGTGGGTTCCATGACCTTAGATTTCTCAATCTCCAGAATTAAATGTGTGAGAATTAAATGCCTATTGTTTATAAGGTATTCAGTTTGTGGCATTTTGTTACGGCAGCCCAGACAGACTGCAGACAACCTGAAGTCTTTGAGGTATGTGGTGAAGATTGGGTCAGACTAATCCTTAAGACATACCTTTTTAAGAATACTACAATTTATAAAATATTTATGTTGATAAATACTGATGTTGTTCATTCATTTTAATGGTTATATGTTATTCCAAATGAATATTTAATTTATTGGTGTTTACATTTCTTATTTTTACAAAGCTTCAATAAACTTTTTGTACATGTCTGGTAGACAACACAAGCAGGATGTTTTCTCTATGGTGTACACATTCAAGTAGAATTGCTAAGTTTTAAAGTGTGTGCATCTTCAACGTTCTAGGTTGTGACAATGTCTCTTAAAATACTTACACCACTTTATACTTTCATATGCAACGTGTGTTCCCACTAGTACTTGGTATCAGAGTTCAGTATTTGAAGGTTTTTTTTCAATCACACTTTTGTTTTAATTTGTATTTTTCCAATGCAATTGGTATGTTTTTATGTTTATTGACTATAGTTTTTTCTGTAAGATGTTTACTCAAGTCTTCCCCCCCCCCCTTTTTTTGGACTGATTTGAAGAAATTCCTTATACTCTGGATATTATTCTTTTGTTAGTTGTTGTTATTTTTTATTGTTGTTGTTGTTGTTTTTGCAAAAATCTCCTCCAAATCTGTGGCTTAACATCATACTTTGTTTTGGATATCTTCTGTAATACAGACATTTTTATTGCCAAATAATGTAGTTTATAATTTGTAGATTATGTGTTTTAATAAGGAATTAATTTTCTGTCCTAAATTTACACAGACATGTTTTTTATTCTAAGCATTTTAAAGTTTGACTTTACAAACTTTAATCTAACTAGAAAGTATTATTTTGTATAAGTTAATGAAAAAATGATCCGGTTTTACCTGTTTTAAAAACAGATAATCATTTGTCTCTGGCCACTTATGGCATAATACCTCTTTTATCCACTGATTTTAGTGCCGCTTTTGTTATATTCCAAGCGTGGATATTCTCTATATGTGTAAAATATTTCCCTTCTCAAGTTTTTAATACTTTAAGATATTTGCATTTAAGTTCATGGATAATATTGGCATGTAATTTTCTTTACTAAAATTGTCTTTGTTTTTCTGTGATGGCCACATCCAACATGATGTTAGATCACAGAGATAAGGACTAAACATTAGAATGACAGAGAAGTGATCTGGGGCATAGCTGCTCGGCAGCCCTGAACTGCTTGAACTTTTACATTAGAGAGCAGTACAGTTTGATTTTGCTTGAGCCCTGCTTAGGGGATTGGTTCTATTTTTGGCTGAAAATCCAATCTCAAATGATCTTAGATATACTCTGTAATTTCTTGAGCTGGACTTCATATTTTTATGTAAAAGTATATTCATTTTAAAGTTTCTAATTCATTGCTATGAGGTTGTTCACAATAATCTCTTATGATCTGTAAAATGCTCTACAATTACATGGTATTTTGCATATCGTATGTTATTTGCAAATTTGTCTTTTTTTTTTCTTAATCAGTTTTGGTTTTGTATTCATCTTTTTTTTTTAAAGATTTTATTTATTTATTTTTTTGAAAGAGAGAGAAAGTGGGGGGAGGAGCAAAGGGAGAGGGACAGGCAAATTCTGTGCTGAGGTATTCAGAAGAGTGTAGACCATGGGGGAGGAAAGGGACTACTTTTAATGGATTTTCCTGGGGAGATATATTTTCATCATGTCCTTTATTTAGTAACTATTTAAATGGCTTTTGCAGAATGTTTGGGTCCTATTTCTGTAAAATCTCTTTCCCTGTATCTCTCTGATGAGATGAAAATCATGTGAATTCACAAAGAGATCTGCTTGGGAACAGACTGCAATAATAATCAAGTCCTGATGAGTGCATTAGATAGGTGTATTGGCTCTCTGAACCCTTGAGAGATAATCATGAATAAGAATCTTGCGGTGAAACCCTGAATCTTTATTTTAGCACATTTCCCCAGGTTATTCTGATACATGGCCAGTATATCCTTCCCACTGTCTTGACACAGTAAAGTGGGTTTTTGTTGTAACAGGTAGACATTTATGTGGGATGAATGGAGTTTAACTATTTTCCAACCATATGCAAACTGGAGCTTAAAAAAGTTTCATTTTATAATCTAAGGCATTAAATGAAGTCCTAAAAAGATACAGAGCTTTGCTTCATTACATTATCTGGTCACAAGTATCTGGTAAGCCCTTGCCTAGTCACATAAAGAAAAGATGGTTTCTGAACACCAGTTAATTTGCAAATATAATGCATTTTCAATTTACAAGGAGAAAACCTTTTTTGGTATATTTGATGGATTCTAAATGTCTCAATTTTCAAGTTCCTTAATAAAAATGATTTTGGCTTTGTTAGTGTGGCAGTGTAACTCAAGGAGTGTGAGATTTGAATGACATTTGTGAGAATCATTCATGTTCTGTCAAACTCTTCATAATTCATGCTCATTTTCGGTGGTCAATTATCTCCACCTCAGAGACCTACAGAAGTGATGTACTTATTCTCAAGGGATAGGTGTCACTTGCATTTGATCATACTAATGAGATTCCACATAGTGGCAAGCAGCCCTTGCTCATGTTGGCAGAGCTGGTCCTGCTGACTATGAGCCCTTCAGAGGCACTCCATAAATTAAGCCACATATCAGTGCCCCTGATCACCACAGCTCTTGTTCTCTCACACTAATTCTGGGATGCTGGGGAGCTCAGACACATTTCATATTTTTCAATTTCTTTATTTCCATGATATGGAATTTGGAGACTGTGAAAATCACATATAACACACTGGAAATTGTATTAATATTTAAAACTCCAAGCTTTTCTCTGTGATATGGTGGGTGCTTATCATGTGTTTAATGAACTGTCATCTTTTGAACCCCCTTCCGATGTGGCCCGATCAGTCTCTTGTTCTCAAGTTAGAAGCTAGAGCACGGTCTCTCAGCATTCCTATTGTCTACATGGTTCTGTCATTCAGAAGTTAGGAAGAGTTTGGGGACCCCATACACAACCTCAGAGGTGTGAGCTATAATTCTTGTGCTCAGCGACAGTGGCAGTGATGTTCTTGCTGTAGCAACCCCCACGTTGTGGTTGCTGGTCTAAGCTGCTGGCACTGGTTCTCCAACCTTCTTAGAGATCATGTTAGCTGCTTAATATCCAGTCTACAGCCATACCCTGAACACACCCGATCTCATCTAATATTCTTTAATAATGTATTAAATGTTATTTAGAATGGATTCTCAACTCTGCAACAAAGAACTCTGAACTCGCACATTCTTTCACACTTGAGAACCACTTTCTGGACTTTTTGATTTTCTTTTTGTCTTTCCAAAAATGCCATTTATCCCCACCTTAGGGTTCTTCATTTGATGTTCCTTCTGCCCCACATACAGATATACTCAGAGTTTGCACTTTTCATTTTTAGACTTCTGCTCTAACACCACCTTTTCAAAGGCTTTCAAAGAAGCCATCCTGGCCATTCTTCGCCTACGTACTGGTCTCTACTATGTCCCTTGTTTAGTTGGTTGATGTATCTGTATGTCTTCCTTACAACATGAGAACAGAACCTTAGTTTGTTTTATTTACTAAAGTGTTCTCAGAATCTGAAATACAGCCTTGGAAAATAGCTAACGTTCATGTTTTATGAATGAATGGATAATGAGTGAATGAATGAATGAATGAATGAATGAATGAATGAATATGCCTAATGTATTCTTTCATTTTAAAGAGCCTTTTAAGGACAGGATTAAGAATCATAGGTTTGTATTTTGGCCTGGTAGGAGAAAAAATTGAGAAACTCAAAGAAGAATTGAGCTAACGGCAGGGAGAATGTGGAGAAAAGTGAAACTTTTCAAAGGGAAAAATGGTGAAGCCAAAGATAAAACCAAAGTATAGTGATTTGAGGAAATTATCACATGTACATTCCTAGCAACTATATACTCAGAACCTCATGAGAAACTGCAATGGATAAAAGAAAATCCAAGAAGTCTAAGATGTCCCTGGTGTTTTCATGCTCTGGAATAGTTAGGGAAAAAGAAGAACCGTTTATGGAAACAGAAAAGGGAAAGACAGAAACATGAGTGACGCAGTCCTGACATTGTTGGAAATAAGTTTCCCTAAGAGTTTACGTTGCTCTGAGTGAAAAATCTGAAGCCATGATTTAGGGATAGGTTCTTCATAATCAGAAATAATTGTTGAGGGTTTGTGTTCTAAAATTCGCTCCTACGAAACAGGTGATGAAGCACTAATAATTTTTGAGAGAAAATTAATCTCTAAACGTTAATGTGCAATAGCAAAATACTGATTTCTAATACTGACAAACTTGCAAATTGTACCTTGTCAATCACTTTTCTAATTAGCGGGTAGACATCTTCAAGTACTGTGATCATTTACATTTTAATTGTCAGACAGTGTCATCTACAGTTACTCCTTATGTCCTAATAAAAAAAAAGAAGAAAAAAAGAACCATTATGCGAAGATAGCAACTATAGTATTGATGGTTGTAGATAATGGTTAATTGGGTAATGGGCATGATTCAGTTCTATTGCTTATCCAGCCAAAACAATTATGATCGTATTATCCACTATACCATGAGCATATATATGTTTTTCTCTCCAAAACAATCTTAGTGTGTAATGTAAATAAGTACATAAAGTTTCTCTCTCAAGAGAAATTACATTTCACAGATTACATTTTAATTCACTTAAAAGATATTCAGAAAAGTTATTAAAACATGCGAAGTGAATACATACTCACTAGCATACATAACAAAATTTATATAGTGTGGCAATAATAGTGGGCATTTATTGAGCCCATATTATGTGCAGGAAGCTCTTACCAGGGCTTTACATATATTAACATGTTTAATCCTCACCATTTTCTTTTGAGACAGGTTCTTTATTATTCCCATGTTATATATGAGAAATATAGTTTTTAGGAAGATCAAATGACTTTTCAAACTTAAACAATGAACGAATGAATGACAGGGTCAAGGTTTTCACTCAGTAATCCTGCTACCAAGTCCGTGTCCTTAACCAGAGAACAATACTGCCTTGATAGTGGGAACAATTGGAGTTTTGAGTTAGCCCAGCTCAAATTTGGGCTCAAATTTCAGTGCTGACTGTGACTTGAAGACTATTCCTCAACCTCTCTCAAATTTAAAGTCTTCGTTTATAATAAGCAAACAAATAATAAGTAAACAAATAAAAATCATGAAACCAATCCATAAAAATACCTCCAGAGAAGGTTTGAAACTAACACAGTGTTTGAAGGTAAGGTAGTGTGTAAAAGTACCTGGCAGATTATGCTATGTTCTCGGCTATCAGTGGTACTTTTCTTCCTGTGTTAGAAAATTACCAAAATAAACCAGAAATCTTTTCTCTTGCTATTTTCTCCATTTTGCAATTTGAACAGGAGAGGGCGGCTATTGGGAGGTCCCCCCAAATCCTGGCCCTGACACACACCAGAATGGATGTGATTGTCAGGGTAATGCATGCAGTGGAAACTCTTATTTCCTCCTATTCTAGAAGCCTGAACATTATCATTTCCAATTTTGTGATTTGCCTCTGTTATTGTGTTCACTTCTTGGCTAATTTTTAAATGCAGTGTTTAAGAAGAAAAATCTCTCCTACCTGGCATAGCTGCTTCTTTTATTTTAAAGATTTTATATATGCATTTATTTATTTTAGGGAGAGAAAGAGTGAGAGAGCGAGTGAGCACAGGGAAGGGAAGGGCAGGGGAGAGAGAGGGAGGGAGAGAATCTCAAGCAGACTCCACGCTGAGTGAGGGGGCTCAAGGTGGGGCTCGAGGTGGGGTTTGATCTAATGAATCTGATATCATGACCCTGAGACCATGAGACTATGACCTGAGTGGAAACCAAGAGTCTGACGCTTAACCAGCTGAGCCACTCAGGTGCCCCTACCTGCTATACCTGCTTCTTAACGTCAATGCTGTTGGAGGTAAGTATCTGTCTCTGAAAAACTAACAAATTGAGTTCTTTCCTTCTGTTTTTTTCTTTTTTTTTTTCATTTGGGTACAATTTTCTTTTAATTTATTAATTTCAGGCTTCTGGATGATGGTAATAAATTTTCAAATATAAAAGCGGACTTCTAATAGACCTATCATTTTATGATTTTCAGAAATTCACAAAAAGCCCCCAGTTGGGGATTCCTTTAGTTTAACAAATAAAATCATTTTAAACCTCCCAGTAGTGATGTTTTCTCTCTTTGATTCATATTATTGGAAGTTGTCTGTAGAACTGAAAATACTTCCCCAAATCAAGATTTATAATACTTCCAAAAAAAGAAAAAAAAGACTGTGAGGAATTAGACTTAAGAACCTTATAGTCTTGGATTATCATTCTTTTTCTGTTACTACTGATTACTATGGCTTACTTCCATTTTTAATACTCAAGTGTAGATCATATAATTAAAAGTACCATTAACAGCTGACCACACCACATTACTGAAGAGACCAGAAAAGGAGGCCATTTAAATAAATCTAACATTAAAAAAGACTGGTCTATATGGGTTCTAGTTTGAGATAAAGTAGTGTATCTCATATCACTTTCAGGGAGATGTCTGAGAGCTGAATTGTCAAGAAATAGGAGCCTTTTTACACAGATGTGGCATTAGGGTCTCCTATATGGTGTGACATAAGAAGAGCCACGAGACAATTTCTGACTCTTTTTTCATGTTAACCTTACTTTCTTGCAATGTTTGTTTCACTTTAGCACATTTCCTAACCAACCAAGAGAAATAAATTTGTGTTAACAAATAAATTGTTGGTGTACAAATAAGATTAAGTAAGTTACAGACGCCCAGGTGGCTCAGCCGGTTAAGCATCGCCTTTGGCTCAGGTCATGATTCCAGGGTCCTGGGATCAAGTACTGCATCTGGCTCCCTGCTCAGTGAGGAGCCTGCTTCTCCCTCTGCCTCCGTCTCTTTCTCTGTTTCTCATGAATAAATAAATAAAATCTTAAAAAAAAAAGATTAAGTAAGTTACCAGTCAACTATGGCATATTATGTTGTTTTGTTGAGAAAACAATATTTTTAATACGTGGTTGATAACACATGCTCTAGTGAAAAAGAGGAGAGCCACAAGCAAGTGGAAATTTGGGAGTGATTTTATGATATTATGAGAGGAATTCAGAGAAACAGAAGAACAACGAGAACACTGGGCTATTAAAGAGACAATGGGGCAGCAAGCATAAGCAGAATGGTTTAAAAGGGGAATTAGTTAAACATATATCTCAGTTTCTTCCTGGGCTATCTGTTCTGTTTCATACACTTATTTTTTATATCTTTTTGACAATATCACACTGTGAGACTACTTCAGGGTAAAATAAGTCCTGAAATGAGATAATATCAGTCCTCTAATGGATATCGATGTGGCCAGTTGTCCAATCAAGTATTTTGTCCCCCTTTTATCCGCCCTTTGTCCTTCTACTGTTGATTTGTATTAGCTCTGTATATTTTCTGGACAAAAATTCTTTGTTGGTTATACAAATTGCAAATATCTTACTCCTTGGTTTGCCCATTCATGTTTTTTAAATGACATCTTGAGACAGAGAATATTTCTTTTGATAAATTTTGTTCTTTTCTGATTAGTGACTTATGCATCTATCTAAGAAATCTTTGCTTCCCTGAATGGCTTGAAGATATTCTCTTATCACTTCTTTTAGATGATTGATAATTTTAGCTTTTGTGTTTAGGCCTACAATCCATCTTGCAGGTATTTACTGAAAAGAAATGAAAATATATGTCAACATAAAATCTTTGACAAGAATATGCACAGCAACCTTATTCATAATAACCCCATGACAGAAACCAAATTACTATGAAGAAGAAATGGATAACAAATCCTATTGGATTCACACAATGAATACTACTGGGCAATGAAAAAAGAATGTTCTACTGATATACTCACAGTTCAGATGAATCTCATAAATGTTATGTTGCACAAAGGAACCAGACACAAAAGAATACATTTCTATGATTCCAAGTGTATGACATTCAAGAATGAACAAAATAATTTTAAGGTCATAAAAATCAGAAAGTGGTTAATTTTGTTACCAAGGTGGTGGTAAGGTAGGTTCTGACTTTCTGATAATGAGCAGGAGATGACAGAAAAGTTCTATATCTTGTTTTGGATGGTGGTTATAAGATGTATACAACTGTCAAAGCCTATCAAAATGAACACTTGACATCTGTACATTTTATTGTACGTACCTTATACATCAATACTTTTTTTAAAAAAATAGAGTTAGAAGGATTTTAAGAGTAATAATGGCATTTTATCAATGACAGCTATAATGTGAACAGTCATTTAATAAATAGTATGCCTCTTGGAGTGGTGCTGTCTACAAACTGTGACTGTGTCCAGTGGCCACAGCAACCTACACACAAATTTCCAGGAGCAGCATTACCCTGACTTGATGTAATATACAGTGTCCATTTAACAACAGCCATTATTTTATGCTTGCTTACTTTAAGCACTTCGCAGCTATTATTTCAATTAATTGATCATTAGAGGCCACAGTAATTTTTATTATCAACTGACTATGCAGCTTTTCTTTGCCCCTTGCTAATGAGGTCAGTAACGTAAGCCTATGACTTTAAAATGGTGAAAATTCATCAAAAGCCAATGTGTGTACGAAGAGATGGTAAAGAAGAAAAATATTCCTGAACTGGCAAAGTGTTAATGTCAGGTTGTTTTAATGCCCAGCTCTAGCTCTAGGGAAGTGTTTTAATAGGGAAGTTTATCTTCAGTATCTCATGAACCCTTTTTCTAAAATAATTACAACACTTCAATAAAAATCACATCGCTTTCACTGATGTCCCAAACACTACATTTCACCTCATGGGGTTTACCTAGAGCTCCTTTTTGGGTTCAGTACATATTTGCTATGTTTCTATGCACATTGCTTGTATGGAATCATTCATTCCTCACAGTAAGCTTATTTGGTAAGTACACTTATTTCTTCATTTGACATAAGATGAAACTGATACACAAATGTTAAGTAACTTCCCAGAAAATACATAGCTTATAAGTAAGAGATTCTGTATTGGAGTCAATGCAGTTTGATGTCAGAGCCTGCACCCTCGGTCACCATACTCTGTGTATCTCTCATATGTCCCTTCATTCTTATACTATTTGCCTCTAAAACCTATGGGTTTGGGGGCGCCTGGGTGGCTCAGTCAGTTAAACATCTGCTTTCAGCTCAGATCATGATCCCAGGGTCCTGGGATTGAACCCCGCATTGGGTTCCCTGGTCCCTTCTCCTTCTCCCTCTGCCCCCCGCCCCCACTCATGCTCTCATTCTCGCTCTGTTCTCTCTCTCTCAAATAAATAAATAAATAAATAAATAAATAAATAAATAAATAAAATCTTAAAAAATTTAAAAAAACCATATCGGTCTAAATTGCCTCTTATAAAAACTCTAATTTCTTCAAAAGTGCACTCTGCCTTACCCACAGGAATACAAGATGACATTCAGACACTGACCAGCTAGTAGAGGAGATGATTTTATTTATCAAGTCCCTTTAGTACAAATTATTCATGGGCAACCATTTTCTCTAACTATTGATTCAACATGTATTTATTAAACTCTTACTCTATGTTGGGAACACTTGTTGACCCTGAGGTTTCAGATACTATAGAAGGACACTCTGGGAAGATACTCTCAAATTTCAGACATTTCAGGAGGGGTAATATTCTCTGATGCTGGTGTTGCTGCTCTCCTGGAAACAACTCAGTGTTGTCACCTTAAAAACCAATACCACCAATACTGTCTTCCACTAATTAGAATTCCAAGCCACGAAGACCACAAAACAGAGACAGCTAGGGCTTAGAACAGGATGTGAAATATAAAGGTTGGAGTACTTTCTACAGGCTGTGACCACTGCCACCGTGACAGCCAACAGACTCAGGTGGAAGTGGTGCTGCCCATTCAGACCTGAAAAATGTCTGAAAATTCCAGTGACAGTGATTCATCTTGTGGTTGGACTGTTATCAATCATGAGGGGTCTGATAAAGAGCTGGTGAATTCTGAACATGGTACAGCCAGTGACAGCTGTGAGCTTTCTCCAGAATACACTGGAAAGAAGACTTTCTAGTTCAGACTCTGAGAAATGGCTACTCCGCGAACAAGAAACCAAAGCTCTAGGGAGTTATGTAAATGCCAGTTCAGCAGTGTTCTCAATAAGTGTGTTATACTTGTTTTGGTGACTGCAATTGGCATGGTATTTGGACATTTCTATGGCACAATTCAGATACAGAAGTGTCAACAGTCAGAAAGATACATGAAGATGAACTGAATGATATGAAGGATTATCTTTTTCAATGTCAACAGGAACAAGAATCTTTTATAGATTATAAGTCATTGAGGGGAAATCTTGCAAGATGTTGGGCCCTTACTGAAGAAGAGAAGATGTCCTTTGAAACTCAGAAAAAGAATCTTGATACAGAAAATCAGAATTTAAACGTATATCTGGAAAAGGAAGAAAAAGGCTTATCTTCATTACAGGAAGAGTTAAGGAAACTGAGAGAACAGATTAGAATATCAAAAGATAAAGGGACAGGTACTGCATTAGTTACAGAAAATCAGAAACTTAAGCAGGATCTAGAAGAAAAGCTGAAGACACACAACTTCCTTAATCAGAGAAAGATTCTTTTGGCGAAGCAAAGATGCTAAGGAGGGAACTAGAGAGAGAACGACTGGTAACCATGGCTTTAAAGGTGGAACTCCAGCAGTAGAGCTCTAGTGAGTCATATGGCAACCCAGACTCTCCCAATGTATTGACTGGAAAAAAAAAAAAAAAAGGAAATAGAAATCTTACAGGAAAGTCTCACTGAGCTGGAGCAGAAGCTAAGCTTCGAACAACAGCATTCTGATTTGTGGGAAAGACTGTATATTGAAGCAGAAGATCAAAATGTAAAGCAAGAAACTGATGGAAAAAAGAAAAGGAGCAGAAGCCACCACAGGGCTAAAAATAAGTCAAAGGAAATATTTTGGGGTTCAGTGAAGGAAACACTGGATGCCATGAAGAATTCCACGAAGGAGTTTGTGAGGCATCATAAAGGAAAAATTAAACAGGCTAAAGAAAACGTGAAATAAAATCTGAAAAAAATTTCAGAGTCAGTTAAATCCATTTTCAGGCATTTCAAAGATACACCAAGAATATCTTTGATGAAGAGGGCAATAAAAGATTTGGGGACACAAAAGTAGAAACAGCTAAAAAACCAACAACAGTCTTTAGTGAATATTTGCATCCACAGTGTAAGGCATGTACCCAAACCCAGAATAATAGAGGCCCTACTATGCAAAGAAAGGGAAGGAAAGAAAAGCCAATTCACTGAAGAATTTAGAAAAAATACAAATTCACAGAAATGCAGTGCTGAGCATGACTGTAGTGACAATTACGATTCTTTCAGAAAGTCTTGTTCTGGTGTATTTGAATGTGTTCAACAGGAATCCGTTAATCTTTTTAATATGAAAGTGTTGAATCCTGTAAAGACAGATGAATTTAAACAGTTAATTGAAATGTATTTATTGGAAAAACTGGATAGTTTTCATCATTGAAGAGAACTCGATCAATTCACCAATAAATTTTTCCTGAATAGTGTTTTTACACATGTTCAGAAGCTCTTCACTGACTTTGGTAATGATGTTAAGGGTGAGCTTAAAGATACGAAGGGCTATCAAGTAGATACTGATGGGGTATTTGATAAGTTGGATGGATACATATATATAGACACTTCTTTGATCACACTCTTTCCCCTCCATATGGACTGAGTCGGCCATATAAAAAGCAATGTATGGTAAATATTGAAAACTCCAGGCATGGAAAAACAAAAGAAAAAGCATCCTCAGCCACAACCTTATAAAACGGAAGGTAAATGGCATAAATATGGTCACACAAATGGAAGACACATAGAAAATCTTGAAATAGAATTGGGGCAGTTACCTTGGGACCCCTAAAGTTTGATTATCATGATTAAGTTAAAATAGAAAATGGTAACAGAAACATGGATGCTTTCTGCAATGTTTGGTGTTAAAACTAAAGTGAATTATCAAAATAGTGTCTTTCTATCATTTCTAAGTATCAGGTTGATGACTTCACATTATTACTCAGAAGCATCAAGCAAAAGCGTACTAACTTGGATTTTGCTGTAGCTTTGCCGAATTTTTTTGGCGCTGGAAATGTTCAACTGCAATTTTAAGGAAGCCAGGCATGCAACAGATTCTGTGCATGAAAGGAGTCTTCTTTTCAGTGCATGAGCTTAAAGCAAGCTCAAATCATATGACAAAGTGCAATTAACGTCGATAGTTGTGTTAAATTTGCGGTAGAGCTAGAAAAAAGTACATTGTGATGGAATTTTATCTTTAACATTTTATAATCTTACACTTGCTTCCTGTCTTTTTGTGGGTTCAAGAGATGGTTGACTTGTGAAGAATTTGCTGCCTTTTTAGGAGCTTGCTGACTTGTCTTCTTGTGAAATTTCTTGCACATTTGAATATTGTGGAAGAAACAATAAAACTACACCATGAGGAAAACTAAAGGTCTTTATTTAAAATCTGGCATTTGTATTAATATATGATTTTATACTTTGTGATATTTTTCAGACATTTCCTCGGTAGTGATATTTGGTAAAGCAGCTCAGTGGTTTTTTGCTAGTGTTTACAGGCATTTTTATACAGCATCTGGGTATTTCTACCCGCAATGTCTATTTCTCTAAGAGAGATTTAAACACAGTTCAGAATTTCATCTTCTGTTGAGTTTCCCTTTTAATTTAATTCATAGACATATAGGTGACTTCTAGTTTGACCTTTTGGCAAGTGAGCGTAGAAGAACACAGTGGTTCTCTCGTAGTTGCTTGAAATTAGGAAAGCACTTACTTCCTAGAAGCAAATAAGTGTTTAAGTAAATAAAGGCTACAGTTTACTGAAAACAAACAAACAAACAAAAAAAACTTTGCCCGTCTATTCTTATGTCTATTTGTTTCCTATTATGGCTGTAATGAACTACTACAAATTTGTTAGCTTAAAAAAAAAAGCAAATTTATTACAGTTCTAGAGTGCCAAGTCTGAAGTGGGTTTCACCAGGTTAAACCCAAGGTGTTGGCAGAGCTGCGTTCTTTCTGGAGCTTCTAGTGGAGAATCTGTTATAATACTGTATGTTAACTATGCTGGAGTTAGAGTAAAAAGGAAATGAACAAAAGCAATCCCCAAAACCAGCAGTGCATAGCATCTTTACATTTCCCTCTGACCTCCTGCTTCCCTTTCAATTTGTAAGGACCCCTGAGATTTCTTTAGGCCCTTCTGGATAATTCTGGATTATCTCTCCATCTCAAGATTCTTAATTTCATCACAACTGTAAAGTCCTTTTTGCCATGTAAACTAACATATTCATGGGTTCTAGGGATTAAGACATGGACATCTTGGAGCGGGGGACATTTTCTGCCTATCACATTATAGGAACATTTTCTTACAGTTACGTATTCCATAAAAACTCTCTATATTGGAAATGTAGCTATCCATAAATCATATAATTAGTAGGCACGATATAGGTTATGCCTGAAGTAAATTACTTTTTAGACTCCACCAGAAGTGTCTCAGAAGAAAAACAAAATATTCTGTAAACATTCTTAATTGACACAAAAAATCACTCCACAGAAAGCTAGATAATAGACATACATATATTTTAACAGCCTCTTCTCTTTCCTTCCTCCTTCCCTTTCCCCAATCTTGTCCTTCTTCCTCTCCTTCTCCTTCTCCATATTCCTGTACCTCTTCTTTTCTTCCTCCCTCTCCTCCTCCCCCTCCCCCTTTCTCCCTCCCTTTTGGCTCTCTCTCTTTCCTTCTCCTCCAATCCTGTTTCTTTCAACCACACGTGCATGTGCACACATTTAAATCATCTCTACTTGTTACTAATGACAAATGCACAATGATAAAGAAAATATCTAATTCAGAATAATATTTTTGCTTGGTCTTAAATAAAAAGCACTCATATAAGGAGAAAATATTTAAAATGTCCAGGGGATTGCTTGAGGGGTGTGAAACATCCTTCCCAGGAGAAATAATCTCATAGTTTAAGCTAAATTTATGGCAGGAATTTGACAGGTTGGCTCAGTCCTCTGGTGCCTTTGGGACATAATGCAATGTGCTGGACTTGGCAGACGAGTCAGAAAGCAAGAATTCATATGGAACTTGCTTTTGAGAAGGAAAAAAAAAAAAAACCTCTTTAATGAGTGCTTTGGAAAGGTTCCTTGAGCTATAACCTTGGTAGATGGTGGATTCAGGATCATTAACCACCCAAGATAAACACAGTCCATGGGAGGTAGTGTTCTTGCCATATGTGGGTTGCAAATGGACTAGATGTTTACAATAGCTGCAGTAAAATGAGAAAAAGTTAAGTAGCGATGAGTCAACTATGCAAACCTCTTCCTCTAAAAGTGCAAGGAAAAATAACATCAATTTCCAAATTCGAAAATGACTCAGAAATATACAATTTATTCAATTCAAACAAATTGCCAGTGAATTATTTAGCATGATTAGCAGAAAGAATGATTGGATTAGATTTCCAAATCTACTCCTTAGTAGTTGGGAGACTTTGCTTAATAATTACTTAACCTCAACATGTTTCAGGTTTTTAACTTTTAAAATGAGGGGGACAATACATTTGCCCAGCCTACATTGCAGTGTTGTGATGACCTGAAAGAATACTTAGGAAATCACTGGGCAGTATGATCTCAAGCAATAAAACTCTATACCAGCTTTATTAAACATTCATACTTGTAAAGCATTTATAACAATGCCTGACAAGTGAGTTTATTAATTATTACCAAATGTTAGTTCAAGATATGAAATGTAGTAACAAATGAAGCTTCCGATTTTTAGTCACCTTTTGTCAGCGTTAGAATAATCAATATCCAGTTACAGTGTGCAATTCAATGAGTTCTGACATGTGTATACACTTGTAAAATCACGCTCCCGATCAAGAGAAATAATAATTGCATCACCTTTAAAAGTTCCCTCAGACCCATTAATGGTATGAACATAGATTATTTTGAACTTTTCAGAATTTCATATAAATAGAATCATGAAGTATATACTCCGTGATGCCTAGCCCCTTTTCCTCAGCATAACATTTTTGACTTCTTGATGCCCAATATTGTTATATGTTTCCTTGGTTCCTTTTTGTTGCTGAGAAGTATTCCATTGTGCTGCATATAATAATATCCATTTCCCTGCTAATCAACATTAGAATTGCTTTCAGTTTTTAACTATTATAAATAAAGTTACTATGAGGAGATATGTGTATATATATATTTTATTTTATTTTATTTTATTTTATTTTATTTTGAGCGAAAGAGAGAGAGCATCTGCATGAGCGAGGTTTGGGTGGTGGGTAGAGGGAGAGAGAGAATCTTAAGCAGGCTCCATGCTTAGTGCAGAGCCTGACATGGGGCTTGATCTCACAAATGTGAGCTCATGACCTGAGCCAAAATCAAGAGTTGGGTGTTTAACTGACTGAGCACCCAGGGGTCCTGCTATGAGTATTTTTATATGTCTTTGTGAGGACATAAGTTTTCATTTCTCTTGGATAAATCTCAAGGAGTGAAATTTCTGGGTCATATGTAAATGTGTGTTTGTCTTTATGAGAAACTGCCCAACTGTTTTTGCAAAATGGTTGGGTCATTATATTTCCCCGCCAGCTATGTAGTTTTTCCACATTACTGACAACACTCATTCTCATCATTTGTCATTGTAGTCATTTGTATGCGTATAGTTGCATTTCATTGAAGTTTTACTTTACTTTTCCAACTAATGATGTTCATTAACATTTCATATATCTTAAGAATTATTCTTGAAACTAATATCACACTTTTTATTAACTAATTGGAATTTTAAAAAAACTTAAAAAAGAATTATTCTTAAATTTTTACTAAATTTTAAAATTGTATTACTCATTGAGTTCTAAGGTTCTTTATGCATTCTAGATACAACTCTATCTATACGTAAATCTATACATATATATGTGTTTGTGGTTTGCATGTAACTTCACTTCGCTTAACTTTAGAAGGGTAATTTTTTATATTGATAGAGTTCAGTTTATTATTATTTTTCTTTTTTGTTTCATGCTTCTGATATCCCATCTAAGAAATTTTTGGTTATCTATTACTTTGAAAATGTTCTCATCTTTTTTTTCCCCTAGAAATTTGATAATTTAACTTTCAACATTTAGTTCTAGGCTTATTTCAAAATAATTTTCGGGTATGATGTGAATGAATTTAAGTTTTATTTTTTATGGTGCAGGTGTCCGTTGTTGAAGCCTCATTTCTTTTTTCTTTTTATTTGCTTGGAAAAATACATTTTTCTTTTTTAATTTTATTTTATTTTCTTTGGCTTTTAAGTTTTTATTTTAATTCCAGTTAGTTAAAATACACTGTTATATTAGTTCCATGTGTACAATATAGTGATCCAACAATTCTGTACATCACCCGGTGCTCATCAGGACAAGTGCTGTCCTTAGTCCCCATCTCCTATTTCACCGCCCCACCCATCCCCACCACCCACCTCCCTTCTAGTAACCATCAGATTTCTCTAGTTAAGAGTCTGTTTCTTGATTTGTCTCTCTCTCCCTCTCTTTTCCCCTCTTTGCTCATTTGCTTTGTTTCTTAAATTCATATGACTGAAATCATATGGTGTTTGTCTTTCTCTGACTTATTTTACTTAGCATTATACTCTTTAGCTCCACCCATGTCATTGCAAATGGCAAGATTTCATTCTTTTTTGTGGCTGAATAAGATTCCATTGTATATATAAAGCACCTCTTTTTTATCCATCCATCAATATGTGGACATTTGGGCTGCTTCCATAATTTGGCTATTACATTTGTAGATTGTTTTGGGTAGTATAGACTTTTAACAATATTTGTCCTTCCAATCCATGAGCATGGAATGTCTTTCCATTTCTTCCTGTCATCTTCAATTTCTTTCATCAGTGTTTTTAGTTTTCAGAGTACACGTCTTTCACCACTTGGGTTAGATTTATTCTTGGATATCTTATCATTTTGGGTGCAATTGTAAATGGGATTGTTTTAATAATTTCTCTTTCTACTGCTTCATTATTGGTGTATAGAAATGCAAGAGATTTCCATACATTGATTTTGTATCCTGCAACTTTACTGAATTCATTTATCAATTCCAGCAGTTTTTTGGTGGAGTCATTTGGGTTTTCTATATAGAGTATCATGAGAGAGTGGACATCCCTGTCTTGTTCCTAACCTTAGAGGAAAAAACTGTCAGTTTAGGAACAAGACAGGGACAGTTTTTCCCCATTAAGGATGATGTTGGCTGTGGGTTTTTCGTATATCACCTTCATCCTGTTGAGATATGTTCCCTCTAAGCTTACTTTGTTGAGGCTGTATCCTTCAGGCCAGTCACCTGCAGAGGTTTTCTTTGACTGTTGTGGGCAGTGTTTGGTGCGTGGCCTGAATGTGGTGTGTTTTAACTAGGTGTTAAACTATGTTTTAACTATGGGGGGAGGCTTGTTGTAAGCACGTTAGGTAGCCGTAAGGACTGTCTAGGGAGTGCTGTGCTGGTTCCTGCAGGTGGCACTGTGCTTATGCTGAGGGGCGGGTGAGGGAAATGGTGCCGGCCAGTTCCTTGGTTCCCGAAGGGGTCTCTCCATAAATGCCTTCTCTGTGGGATGCGCTCTGAGATGAGCAAATAACCTCAGCACTGCACATTCCAGATGCAATTCAGATCACTGTTTCCATGCTTTACGTCCACGGGTTATTTGTCCGCCTTCTCTCCAAGAGCAGCACAGTGCCCTCCAGGCTCTATCCCAGACAAGCCCACTGATCTTTTAAAACTCCAGCTTTCAAACCCCACTGGTGGCAAGAACTCATGAAATTCAGCCGCTCTCACTTTCCAAGCAAGTTGCTATGGGAGTTCATCTCCCTGTGCACTCCCCCGTGTGCTAGTCTGTTTCTCACCTTTTCTCTGAGACTGCGGCTCTCTCCCCACTGCAGTGGTCAGGATCTGTTATCTCTCCCACCCCTGCATCTCCTCGCACCTCCTACTTTCTTCAGTGTGGCCTCTTCTCTACCTTTAGTTGTGAAGTTTGTTCTGCCAGTTTTCAGGGCAATTTCTGGGATTTTTAGGATGACTTGATAGTTATCTAGTTGGATTTGTGGGTCAAGGTGAGACTAAGGACCTCCTACTCTGCCACCATCTTCCAACCTCCTTTTGAAGCCTCATTTCTTGAAATTATTTCCTTTCATCTCTGAATTACCTTGACCCATTTCTCAGAATTCAATAGGCCATAATGTGTATATGTTTATTTCTGGACTTCCAGTTCTGTTCTATTGAGCTATACGTCTGTCTCTTTGTTTATGCTATCTTGATTATTATAACTTTACAGAAAGATTTGAAATAAAGTAAATCAATTTTTCCATCTTTATTTTTCCTTTTCAAGATTGCTTTGGCCGTTCTAGGTCATTTGCATTTTCATGTGAGTTTTATAATAAGAGTCAAAATTCACAAAGATATTTGCTATATTGGATTTGTGTTGCGTCTGTAGATTAACTTAGGATAAACTGGTATCCTAACAATATTGAAGATTTTTATTCATGATCATGGTTTATATCTTCATTTACTTAAGATCCTCTTTTATTTCTTTCAGCATAATTTTGTAGTTTTGTACTTATTTTGTTAAAATATCCCTAAGCATTTCGTATTTTTGGTTGTTATTTTTAATTGAATTGGATTTTTTTATTTTAGTTAGAACTTTTGTTGCTCTCATATAAAAATTTCTATATATTAATTTTTTACATTATAGTCTTGCTAAATACATTTATTATTTTTAGTACTTTTTCATGGATGTCTTAGGATTTTTTATATAATACAATTGTGCATTTATGAAAAATGACCATTTTGCTTTTTCCTTCCAATCTGTAAAATATTTGTCTTTTTGCTTGCCTCACTGCACTGGCTAAGAACTCCAATATATGATCAAAAATGGTGGCAAGTGTGGTCAACTTAGCCTTGTTCCAGTCTCAGGGTGAAAGCACTCAGTCTTCTATCATTATGTACCATGGTAGCTGTAATTTTCCTCATTAATCATCTTAGGGAAATCCTTCTCTGTCTAGTTTGTTCTGGGTTTTTATCTTGAGTAATGACTTCTGTAAAACATTTTTTTACATTTATTTACATTATCAAGTGTTTTTCCCCTGCTCTATTCGGTTATTAGAATAAATGACATTGATTAATTTTTCTGGATGTGTTAAGCCACCCTGGAATATCTGAGGTAAATCTGGCATCATAACTGTATATTACCCTTACTGTATGTGACTATAATCTTGTGAATAGTTTTTAAAGAATCTATGTGTGTATACTCAAGAGGAATATTGGCCTGTAGTTTTTGTTTTTCATCCTTTTTCTTTTTTTTGTAATAGAACATTGATTTTTTTTTTTATCAGACAGGGAAGGAAAGAAGGAATATTCATAGAAATAGAAAGGATTCAGGATCATCCAAAATGTTATCATATAATTCCCACAATACAGAAAACTTATATGTATCTTTCTCATTAGATTTAACCAACCTCAAGAATAAAATTCCCTTACTCATCTTACAGCTTAGTTGAAGGCTTTGTTACTAATTTGGTAAATGTGGTTATTGTTTGGTAAATATAAGCTTTTACTTCCTCTATTTAAAGGATAGATCTTCCTCCCCATTGGTATTGAACTTCATATGTGATTTGCCTTGATCAATAGAATATGGATGGGGTGATGAGGCTGAGGGCCATTTTTAAGTCTAGGCCTTAAGAAACGCTGCATTTTTCTGTTTGCTCATTTGAATATTTCCAACCTTGGCACTGGGAGAAGAACATACTTTAGACAGCTGCTACTCCTACAGTCTAAGCCCAGAATGAAACATTGGGAACAGACCTGAGTTTGACTTGCATCCCAAAAGTGGAGCTGTTCTAGATAACATGAAACCTTGTAAATAAGCAGTAAGAGTTTATTGCTGCATGCCACTGGTATTTTTGTGGTTGCTTGTGTGCAGAGAAGCTGACATATACTTATATAGACTTAAAAATTAATTAACATGGATATGGAATTTTTCTTATGGTTACGGCTGAGTAGCTTCCATTGAGACAACCCTCCCACGAATCACATCATTAGGCTGTGGACAACATACACGAAGGATAATTGTCTGAAATGCTGAAAAGCAACCAAAAGCAACTAGATACCGGAGAGTGGGGATGTGGTCAAAACTTGGAATCAAGGAATGGGACATTGTGAGTTTTCTGGATTTTTTTGAGGAATTGTGTCTTGAGACTAGACAGCAGTCAGTACCATGAAGAGTAACTAGAACCCAGATAGGGAAAAAAAACAGAGTTGAGAGTGAAAGGCAGCTATTATACCTAGAAAGTGAAGAGGAATATCTCAGGAAAGAGAAGAGAGACCCCAAGTTTCTGTGCACAAATGCTGACTCTATAGTTGTACAGTGCTTTTAATAAGAAGATCACCTAGGAGTAAAAAGAACCGAACTGAGACATCATAGTTTGAGATTTGAGAACAGCTAAGTTAACTATTTGCTAATACTAAAAAATCATTGCTCTTTAGAAGGACAAAAAATAATTCAGGACTTCTAAAACATATCATCGGTAAGGTCTTAGCATAAAAATCACTAAACATATAAAGAAACTGGAAAATATGATCTAATATCAAAAGAAAAGGTGACTAACCCAGATGTTGGAATTAACAGACAAGAAAGTTAAAACAGCTGTCATAACTAACTACATTCAAGGACATAAAGTAAAATATGCTCATAACAAATGAGAAAATATGAAATCTCAGCAAAGAAATAGAAATTTTTAAAAAGAACAAAATGAAAATTCTAGAACTAAGGGTATATCTGAACATATGTATATATACAAACACATACACACACTAGCTGGGTTTATCAGCAATTTGGAAATGAGACAAAAAAATCTTACTGAAGTTAAAGATAGATGAATAGATGTAGTGAATAGAAAAGAGGAAAAATTTAAGATACGAGATGAAATACGGTATGAATTAATGTGTGATATGAAAACAACCTAAGGGACTGATGTGACAATATCATAATCTCTGGCATATGTGTAATTAGGATTCCAGAAAAAGGACAAAGAGTGAAAAAGAGTGTTTGAAAAAATAACGTTGAAAAGCTCTCTAATTTGATAAAAAAAAATACAAATGTTTATATTCAAGAATTTCAGCAAATTACAATTATGGTAATAGCAAAAAAAACACATCATTTGAAATTATTGAAAACCAAAGATAAAGAGAAAATTGTCATAATGACCCTAGAAAATGATAAATTGCACTCAAAGGAACAGTTATTTGAAATAACTTTGACTTTGTGTCAGAAACAATGGAGGCCAGAGAATAGCAGGAAAAACTAAAATACTGAAACAAGATAACTGTTTAATCAGAATTCTACATCCTGCAAAAATATCTTTCAAGAGTGAAGGTATAACAATACTTTCAGATGAAAAAAAAAAAAAAAAAACTAAGGAATTTGTCACCAGCAGACCTCCATTAAAGAAATGCAGAAGAAAGTACTTTATGTTGAAGGATGATTACAAAGAAAGAAAACTTGAAACTTAGAATAGTGATGAACGTTGGAAATGATGATTTGAGAGTCTTATAGGGAACACAAACAAGCATGAATAACTGAAATTAAAAAGAGCCAGTCAGGGGCCACCTGGGTGGCTTGGTGATTTGAGTGGCGGACTCTTGATCTTAGCTCAGGTCATGATCTCAAGATGGTGAGATGGAGCCCCATGTTGGCTCTGTGCTCAGTGTGGAGTTGGCTTAAGATTTTCTCCCCCTCCCTCTCCCCCTCCCCCAAATTGTGTGCATTCGCTCTCTCTCTAAAAAAATATTATGAAAATTAAAAATAAATAAATACAAGAGGCCAGTAGAATATTTAACCTTAGCAGTAATGATGAATGATACATTCTGAAATGGGAAAGTATGAAGGTAGGAGAAAAAAACATGTAAAAATAAAAACAATAACACATCCTAATCTAAAGTAAAAGAACAGAATGACACATCCTAATCTAAAGTAAAAAAAGACAGATATGGTCAACAGTAATTTGTGGCAATTACGTTCTGTAAGTTCACCTCGAAACACTAAATTGGGAAATACAGAACATTTTCTCCTAGGGAGAAATGCCGAGTTAGTTTCCAGTAAGCCTCTGGTCACAACATTTTCATCAGCCAATACCTAACCTTGTTTTATTTTAGTTTCTGTTTAAAGACACCTCTTTTAATATACATTTCTCATTAATAATTTACTATATGGCTTTTGAATGATTTAAAGCCAGGGACGATGGAGGCCATTGCATTATATAGGTTCGTTTGCCAGTGTCCTTGTAAAACAAGCCAGACCCCAGTTTCATCAGTATTGAAAACTTACTCTCCCACATAACACTTTTTCACTTAGCAAGTAATTTTTAAAAATTTCCCAGAGGCTCCCGACTTGCAGAATTCTTCAATGAAACATGAGAGCCTGCCAGCAGTAGCCAAGAAGGGTTTAATATTTTGTTGAGCATGGGTCAGTATTTGCATCTCACCACAATGCTATTTATTGTACTTAAAAATTATATATAAATATATATGTTTATATATTTATATATATCTGTTTTCATTTCATTAACCTACTGATTGAGCCACTTTTCCATCTTATCCATAACTTCATCACACACTACAGATGTTACTTCAGCACTTTTCTTGAGTGGCCTCATGTACAGGTTGGCAAATTTCCTCTTTCTTTTTCTGGTTGTGGCATACTGTTGATTCATTATCATTGAACTTGCAGTCAACAGCACTGTAACTCATGCTTGAGTGAAGCTTATCTAACACATTTTCTCCATAAGGCACATCATAGCCTTTTTGTGCTAAGGACCACAAGACAGAACTTCAGCACTATGCTTGGGGGCCATTTTAAACAGCTCAATCACCCACAAAAAGCATGAAAATGAGAAAAACATGGCAATAAGTAGACCACGAAAAGAACACTGGCTTACAGGGTGAGAGCTGAAACAAGAAGGCGGAGCATTGCCTTGTTAGGTCTCAGTTGAAAAGGTCAGTGACTCAAAAATATTGCCACTCTGCACATGTCCACAAATGACTGTGAAAACACCATTGTGTATGGGGGTTACAAATAAATTTTAACGAGTAGGTGATTCACAGTTAATTGAGTCCCAAAATAATGAGGATTGACTGTTCTTATATTTGCTTCTCAGGAAATCTCTCCCTGTTGACAAATTTATATTAGAAAATAATTTAAAATCCAAATTGGTGAGGAAAAACAAAGTAAATGATTTAGATGAATTCATGGTTAGTGTAGAGCTAGTGGGTTCTGGGACATTCTTTATAATCATGGAGTTTGAAATAAAAGATGGAGAGTAATAATCACTAATTCTTATTGAGTATATTTGTGAAACACTATTTTAAGTGCTTGACCTTTAATTGTCCAGGAGCTCCAGAAGGTAGGTACTAGCATTGCACTTATTTTACAGACCAGAAAACTGAAGGACAGGAAGTTTTAGTAATGGTATATTTTTAAAAAATTGTGTCAGGCTATTATTTCCCTACTCAAGGTAGAGATATTTCCTAATATGTGTTGTTCCACTTCATTTTAAAATTAAAGGTAACTATCACCTTGTGAATATATTGTTATAATCCCAAAATAAGAAAAAAGGAAAAAAAAGTATATTTTATGCACACATACATATATAGTATTCACCCATGCATAGAAACAGGTCTTTTAAAATTCATGTTTGTTTATTTTGTGGTGCAGTATTGTAATGCCCTCTCTTTTCCAGAAATTTTAACTAAATCTGCTTATGTAAAGACTGTTTGGAAGCAATCAAGGAAGCAAGGATGTGCTGAAGTTCTGATTCAGTGTGGAGAGGGATGGTGCCTGAGTAGACTTCAGTATTCAGTAGGAATGGGATCTTAGAGTAACAGAAAAGCCTGACAAGTAGAGCCCTTGAAATCTTGTGATGAAATGGGTCTCTGGTCAAAGAATGGACTAGCTTTCATTAATAAATATCATTCCATACTAGGCATACCCTTTTTTCACAAGTGCATTTTTAACTTAGTGATACTTTCCTGAACCTTGAAACACACTAAACATAATCATTTCTTTCATATTTTCTAAGTGGAAAAAAATGACTTGTTTCTATTCACAATTAATTGGTTACTTGTAAGGTGGAGTTATTATTATTAGTTTTTTAATTTAAACATGTTTATCAGCTATTAATGGAAGAAATCCTAAACAAGTCAGGTCTACACACAAATATAACTAAAACTTTAAGATTGGAAGAACTATTAGATATTTGTCAAATATAAGACTTATCATATAAATGGCAGTTTTTACACTTTTGATTAGGTTAAGAACAAAAAAATACATATCTAGCATTAAGTAGAATAAGGATTCTCAGTATAGACCGATTGCTCTCAAAGCAGAATGCGTATCACAGCCACCTGGAGGACTTTTAATAAATGTAGCCTCCAGGTTCCCATATTTAGAAAATCTCGTATGTGACCTAGTATTTGTATTAAAAATCTTCTCAGGTACTTTTAATGTTCCACGAAAATTGAAAACTTCTATTCCAAACTATATCCATAGCCAACATACAAAAATTTTATCGAAATCATCTAGAACAATCTTCTTAGTCTTTATTCTACAATCTTCTTTAGTTTGGTGGCAAGTCTATCACTATTACTGCAATTTTCACCACATCAAATTACATCTTTGGCTGACATTTTAGACAAATTATTTCTACTTTTTAAGAAGAAGAAACATCCTTAGAAGCACAACATTTGACTGAATCTCATAGTTGGGCTCTTTAAGAGAGTGGAGGCCTTCTTCAACCATCAAGGAGTAAAAGGGTAGTAAAACTCAGCTGACCATTTTCCAGTAGTGCTCAATATCAAGGGCTCAGGAAAAGGAGGTAGTGTAGACTTCTAAGCTCCCTCTGAATCATTGCTTAATGTTTGTCTTCTTTTTATATGTAGTGAGCCCCTAGAAAGTAATTTTTATCTCTTTAAGTGTATTAACTCATTCTTAGCCAAGTACAATGATATTTTTAAAAAATTTCAGGACTTTTGATTACACTTCTGTTTTCAGTGGCATTAATAATTGTCAAGTGGCTGCCTCGACTAACTTCCTAACTTTAAGACCAGTCTCTTAGACTATATGAAAAGTGGAGCACCATTCTCTTCAATCCATTGGTGTAACTTCTCAAGGGAAAATAAAATACTGCAGCAAAAATGGCCGTTATATTTCTGTTTCTTAATCTGTTACTTGCCTTCAGTGCTGTCACCTAGGTTCTAACTAGGTCTTTGTGAAGGTTTCTGAGCACTGGAGACAGATTGTTCTATTTTTCTTTGGCCTGCTAAGTACCGCCAAGCAGGCATGAAAGATGATTCTGCCCTCCTTCTCTCAGACCTACTTTCCTTTTACATCTTTAGAAAATAATATTTTTGCTTTTGTCATTTGTAATATCCTGGGTGTGCTGGTAGTTATGCACCTTGGGATGTTTGTATTATTAACGGGTGGGGTTCACTCTGGTTTCCCACTGAACCCTGTTAATGTTCTAAGTTATTCTTTAAAAAGGGGAAAACAATTTTTTCTGTTATGTGGTTTTTAAGTGTGTCTGATATGAGTTTACAATACCAAAAATGAAAAATAAATATACATCAACAGAATAGTTTGTGGGTCTATTTGACAAAATGAAATTGTACATTGAGGTAGTCTCATATAAGCATAAATTGTATTCTCAGAGACTACAATATGTGAGTATAACAGTGTTGACATTTTTTTCTAGTTCAAACTTTTCTTGGCTTTCAAGAATAACTAAAGAGCTATTTATACAGCTTTATGCAACTATATTAAATATAATAATATCTAAATTGGAGAGTAATCCTAAGATAGCTCAATTTTTCGTACTCAAAGTATTCTAAGTCACCAAGAAGAAAAAGTAAAAAATTGTGATACAAATAAAAAAAATTCACTTGGTGAATTTTATCTGGATGAATAAACAATACTGTTTAGTATGAAAAAGTTAGGTTTATATCACCTATCTACCTTCCCTTTCCACCCCCAGTACCGCCACTACGAAACTGGAAAACAGGAATTGATATTACACTCCAAATTTTTATGACATTTTTTTATATCATAAAAGGTAAGGCATATGTTCAATTTGGGAAATTGCAATGAGAAGCTTATAGCCTTTTTTAAATATTAATATTTATCAAACTTATTTTTAGGAATTATATATATGTTCCTTAAAAATAATCATCTCAGTGGGTTTCTGAGGTTTTCACTTGCTTTGTTTGACTTAGACCACATTTCCCTGTCTAGACTCCCTTTACATTAAGCAACATGGAATTGGTAGCCATAATTAAAATTATGCTGTTTGCAAACTCATGTAGAGTGCCAGAGGAGTGAGTACTATAGTCAGCTGCTGCTATTCCTTCTGCCTCTAGAACTTCTAGTTCCCAGTGTTTTATCATGTCAGTGCAGAATGTTGTTTTTCAAAGACAAGGCCAAGGAAAAGCATTTTTGTTTACATTTTATTTTATTTTTTTCCAGTTTACCATTCTGCACTGAAAGCCCCTTTGCAAACTGTTTTTATAACCGTCCATCTTTCAAACCTGTGCTGTCAAAATTTTGGAAACCTGGTGTGATAATTTCTACAATCTTCAGAAATAGCTGGAAAATTCCCTGGAAAATATGTCATTTGCCCAATTCTAAAACAAAACTCATCTTAGAACAAACACCTTGTTACAGGATTTTGAAAATAAAAAGGATTCACTCCCTTCAAAATACTTGTGTCTTTTCCATCCCACCAAAATGCCTCAAAAATTTTAAAATCCTAAAAATATATAAAAAGTGGAGCTTCTATAAATATGACTCAATAAACTGAATGGAACTTATGTATCAGTCATATTATAATGTATGTCCTTAGTAGGAATCTGAATAATTTTTAAAACATTAACTGGTTTACATCTTTTTTTTTACTAAACACACACACACATACACACACAAGCACACATTCAAATCAATTTGTTGAGCGCTGTTTCACCGTAATGAGCCAGAATCCTATGACTCACAGGTATTTCATTCTCTCCATCCAAAATGTTAAATATATCATTATTCTATATTGGAATGAAATGCTTCCAGTTTAGTCATTTCTATGATTTGAGTGAAAGCAGGCAACATTTCTAAGATGACTGCCAGTTTGCTCCCACATACTTCAAAAACTCCGCAACTAGCATTCAATTACAGAAAAGTTCCAGTGAAAAGCAAAGTGCATACACTATATCTTCTGGGGTAAAAAATATTTTTGGTCCCTCATGCTTTCTTTAAAATTAAACTGAAAGCTAAAGTAACAGACTTGCCCAGAAAAGTTTAACAATTATAAAATTCATTAAGAGGAAAAAAATATAAGGAACAAGCATTCAATTTCATACAAAACAACAATCATATCTTGCCGAGTCATCTTCAGATAGCACTTAACTCAACAAAACATGTAAGCTGCTGGCTATGAATATTGGCAGTGGTATTCTAACAACCTTTTTCATTAGCTCAAAATGTTTGCATTATGTTCTTTTCTTTTCTTAAGAAAATGCGATTGCATCATGGCAATAATAAAAATAGTGGAACATTGGTTATTATTAGAAATAGCTATGTTACCATTTAGCTATAAAATTGTAGTTCAAGTACCTAAGAAATAAAAGAATGATCCCTGACAAACCAATAAACATGCGTAGCCAGAACATAGGCAGTGTCTGAGATTCTACCCCTTTAGAAAGACATTTCCCAAGAATGGTATGTTTTAATGGCACCATAAAGCTAAGTAATCTCTAACATGAACCAGGAAATCACTAATATTGAAACACAAATATTGTAATATTCCAAATCCAATATTACCCCTAGTAATTTGGACAGGAACAAACCACAATGTCCACGTCTATATCCATCTTCCCCCATTTTTCTTTTTTCTTTTTTTCAAGATTTTATTTATTTATTTAGAGAGTGTGAGTGGGGGGAGGGGCAGAGGAGAAGGAGAGAGAGAATCTCAACCGGACTCCACGCTCAGTGCAGAGCCTGACACAGGGCTTGATCTCACAGCCCGGAGATCATGACCTGAGCCAAAATTAAGAGTTGGACGCTGAACAGACTGAGCCACCCAGGCACCCTACTCCCCATTTTTCTTAAAGAATAAATGAATTGTGATCCTGGAGTGCTGAGATTTTTTTCAATGACTCTACCATTGGATGATAAAAATAACTGATCATAGTAATTACTATCTATAAGGTTTCATCCACTGTGCTAAGTTTTTTACATACTGTCACACTTAATGCTAAAATAATCCTGATGTAGTCCCACTGCCTAGGCCAGTGCCTGCTAAGCAGGCACTCAATAAACATTCAGTAACAAATGTGAAAGCCTGTGATGGAGGTATTATAACCCTTACATTACAGATGAGAACACTGAGGCTAAGAAAATGGAGTACTTATTCCATTTTATACTACCAGCAAGAAGCAGAGGAAGGATTTGAAGACAGATCCATCTAATGGACTCCAACATTTATGCTTTGATTCACCACGCACAAAGTTTCATGTGAATTCTCTGAGCCAAATTTATTATTAAGAAAATAAAGGGGATATCATGTGATTTCTAAGGTCCTTTCCAAATTAAATAAAAGTATATTTAAGAAATCCATGACCAATCTTGACATTAACAACAAATTAACATCAAACACAGACTTGAGAAGCAGTTATGGAAACTGAGAGTTGATCTGTTTTTTCCACCTTGGAAAAGTTGGCAATTTTTCTGGATTTAAGGCTGAGTGTAAAAAGGGAGCCTCGGGTCTTTCCTTCTACAGATCTATATATTCTCTTATCTGTAGTTCTAAAAGCCAAACAATTCTGAAAACCAAAGCTTCTCAAACGTAGTTGGCTGCAACATCTGGCCCGACTTGAACTTAACTTGGCTGCAAATACTAACCTGAACTGATGTGAGACCTTTTCCAGTCTTTATTTATCGCACTTGTGAATACTCATTTGCTTTACTGCCAAAATATTAGTGTACTTGGCTGAGAGGTGCTGCATTGACTCCTTGAGGTGAAGGGGGTAGAATGTTACAACATTACACAATTTATGTAATATTACCTGCCTATAAGTCTAAAATAAACTGAATTATAAAGCATGTCTGGTCAAGCGGTTTTGAGATAAGGGATAGTGATTTGCTCATGCTCTAACGATTAAAGCTGCAGCCACTGGAGGAAGAGAGAGCTAGGGACAAAACAAACTTTAAGTTTTAAGCATGCTAATTTCAAGATATCTAAGGCATCCACTCTAGAACTGGGTTTTCTTATTTGTGAAAAGAGGCCCACTGGAGATTGCAAAATAGTTCAGACAGAAATATTACTAACTAGGATGGAGTGCCCTTCATGAAATAGTCTGGCATTTTAGAGGGCAGAGATACAAGATAGAGTCTCTAGGAGTTACACATTCATTCTAGCAAATCTTAAAACAGTAAAACTAAAGTACCTCAAACCATTTAATACATACGCAGCTAGGCTTTCACATATGCACATTCTTTTTCTAACTTTTATTTGTATTTTATGCATCCTTGTCCTAGTTTGAGAGCAATCAGAGCATTTCAAGGTGGCATAATAAGAAGAGAAGGAGAGAGAGAAAAAAATAAAAGAAAACAAGATGCTTTGCACCTATATACTATCTCCTGGCTTTAAAGTTGTTGTTGTTGCTGTTGTTGTTGTTGTTGTTGTTGTTGTTGTTTTGCCTGACATTATCTTATTGAGTATTTACATAAGACAAGTAGAGAAGAAAGTAAAGGGGTTACTATGGCCTCCATTTAACAGGTGGCAAAACTAGAGATTAAGTGACTGATCATTGTCACACAGGTATTTAGTGACAGCTGAGGGATTAGACTCTAGAATACAGATTCTTAGCTGAGTGATTTTTCCACTATATGACAGTGACTCTGCAAAGTAACTGTCATCATTTGACTAGGCTACCCCTAGGATAATTTCTTTTTAAATAGATGTTATATAAAAACCATGCCTGGTATTCCACAAATATCATGTCAACAAGTAAGAAAAAAATTATATAAAATGATAGTGCAGTATGACTCACAGGAGTTCTTGATTGCTTTCCAACGTGTTTTTCCTTGTCTATTCAAGACACAGGACAAAGTTCCTAAAATGGCACTGTTAAAACTCCTCTATATCTTCTTCGAGAATCTGGAGACTGGCCAAGCATCATTTTGATACTGCTGGAACTAATGCTGTACTTTATAAATTGGGTCACAGCACGCTCCTGAGATGGCTTAAAGAGGCTGTGGGCTTTAACTTGGGTGAGCAGAACTGGTTCTTGTACACTGGCTGACTTCAGCGGTCCCTTGTCAAACTTCACATGGGGATTCACATAGCAGACAGACTGAAGTAATTGTGTGTCTATACTTCAGGATAATCTGATACGTAGCTGCTTTTAATCTTCCTTTGTAAATGATTAGTCTCTTTCCTTCCTTATTTTTACTGACAATACAGAAATGCAGCAATTTTGGTATCTTTTTGGTTAGGCTATGCTTTGACTGAATTATGTCCTCTCCAAATTTATATGTTGAGGACCGAATCCCTGATGTGATGACATTTGAAGATAGGACCTTTGGGGGATAATTAGGTTTAGATGGGGCTGTGAGGGTGGGGCCTTTATGATGGGATTAGTGCCCTTGTAGAAAGATGCACCAAGGAACTTGCTGTCTCTCTTTCTCTGCATCTTGTAAGGACTTAGCAAGAAAGTGGCTATCTACAGGCCAGGAAGAGGGTCGTTACCAGAGATAGATTACACTGGAACCCTGAATCTGGACTTCCCAGCCTCCTCAACTGTGAGAAAATAAATTTCTGTTGTTTAAGCCATATAGTCTATGGTATTTTATATGTCAGCTCGAGCTGACTAAGACAAGATAGTATGACACTGTAACTGTCGTCTCACTGGGCTCGTTGACAATAATGCCTTTATACTCCTTGAAATTGGAATAGTACTTCTCTCTAGTTTAATAATAAGTATATACTGGATATAATTTAAAAAATAACTTGTGGCAGGTTGAAAATGAACATGTTGCTAAAGTTTTCTACAGAAAAATGTTTTGGATTCTTCCAAATTATATGGTCTCTTTTTGGATAAATATTTAGTCAATTAAAAATCAAGCTCCCTCTCCAATTGTTTTCCTCCTCCTCTACTTTCTAAGATGACATCTGGATTTGGGTAACTCCTGCATCCTCATTGGTGTTGAGGAGGGATCCTTCAATCTACGTTTAAGCAGGTGGATGCCCGTCATTGTATCTTATCACTGGGCATCTGCTATACATTTGCTGCTAATGCCATGGCAGGTGGACTTGTGCATCTACTCTGTAGATGGTCAGGGTTAGTTGGCAACTCCTTGTTGACTTGGTCTCCATTCATTTTTCCTGAGTCTGCCACATCCCTCAATGGCCAAGCACAACAATCCCATTGCAGGCATCTGGCTTTCAATCCCACAAGAGGTCTCCTGGAAGAAACAAGCCAAACCTGCCTTCATTCTGTTCAATGTGACAGGGTACTGATTAAACCATTGAAAGGAGGTAATGAGAAAGAGGAGATGATTTGAAATGTTCTGGCTAAAGAATATTTAAAAAATAGTTAGATGATGGAGCGCCTGGGTGGCTCAGTTGCGTGAGCATCTAACTCTTGATTTCAGCTCAGGTCAGGATCTCAGCATCCTGGGACTGAACACCGTCTCAGGCTCTGTGCTCATGGGGGTGGTCTGCTTGAGGATTATCTCTCTCTCTGCCTTTGCCCCTCCCTCTGCTCATGCTCGCTCTGTCTCTAAAATAAATAAATAAATCTTTAAAAAATAGTTTGATGATAACCTCAAATCGTTTTCATTAGGCTAAAACACATGATGGGAATGCTAATGCAATGAAGTACTCGGTGAATATGTAAAATTTAGGATCTTCTATATGGATGCATGTTTTGTTAGATATCAATGAATATTTTCCTTCTGCAAATGACTGTTACAACAAGCCTCAAAAATAAAATATCATCAGAAACACGGTTTTTTTTTTTTAAGATTTTATTTATTTATTTGACAGAGATAGTGACAGCCAGCGAGAGAGGGAACACAAGCAGGGAGAGTGGGAGAGGTAGAAGCAGGCTCACAGCAGAGGAGCCTGATGTAGGGATCGATCCCATAACGCCGGGATCAGGCCCTGAGCCGAAGGCAGATGCTTAACCGCTGTGCCACCCAGGTGCCCCTAGAAACATGTTTTGGTACCCTCTTGTCAACTGTATTTAAGAAGCCCCAAGCAGTTCTGAAGAAGCTAAATAATCCTTGCCTTCCTAATATCATAAGCTAAGTCTTTCATATTTGAGTCACATCGTTGTACTGGATCTACTTTGCTCTGACAGTTAGTCATGAATAAAACTTGTGTAGAGTCTTATAATAATCTTAGATGAGCTTGCTCTAAATAGGAAAATAACAATACCAGCTGAAATGATGGATAAGTTTGTCATAAGTGAGGCCAGTGTCTCCAGTTGGGCTTGTGCTATAATTTTCTTCGTTTCCTTCCATTGGTTTCCAGCAGGTTGCTGCTTGTGTGAACACTGAACTTCAAGTTCCCTATCTCAATAATATGTTGAGAGTGAGCTTCATTTTCTTTCTTTTAGCTTGATTTTAATCAATATTATCCTTGTTAAACTATCTATCTCCAACAACAGCAACAAAAAAAGCTTTGTCTGAACAAGATAATTCTAGAGCTGGAACAAATCCTGAGATTGTGCAGTTGATATTTGGGAATGAGAAAACTAAAACTCTGAGATATTAAACAAATGATTCATTGTCAATCAGATGCTAGAAGCAACAGGAAAAGAACTAGGTTTTTTACCTCATGGTCCAATACTTTTGCTTTATAATCCTTAAAGATCACTTTTGAATGTAGTCTTACAAATACTGATAAATCCTTTTTATAATGATATTCCCATGTTTTTAGATTTGAAAATTATTTTTTGTTGTAATTCATCCCATTCATTATGTACTGAGTAAGTGTTATAGGTCAGTCACTGTGGAAAGCACTTGTAGATTAACTCATTTCCTTCTCAGAGCAACCCACTAATAGTTTCATTGCTATTATTTCTACTCGATAGATGAAGAATCAGAGGCACAGGTAGGTAAACTGACATGTCCAAAGTTACCTCACTGGTGAATGACAAAGCAGAATTTGAACCCAGATTGCTGCCTCCGAAGCATGTTGCCTTTCATAGTAGATGTTAGCCACAGCTGTTCCATTTGTTTGTTTTGCTCCTGGGAATTCTGTAATTTACCCTGTTCCTTTCCTAAACTGCTTATTAAATAAACCTAGAACCATAATAGTGACTCACCTGTACTAAATTAAACTCTTTTCTGGATTTATTTTTCCATACTATACTCCTGACTCCAAACTGTTTTCCTGTTTTTGCCTCCACCTGTCCCCTTTTGTCACCATTCTCGTTTTTAATATATTTTATCTTGTATGCATCTTTACACACATCTTTATGTATGTGTATTGTATGCATCTTTACAAGTCACCTTACAACCTTTTTATGTAAGAAAGCAGGGTACAAATAAATAAAAAACAAATTATTAAATAAACAAACTAGTCAACCTCAAGTCACTCTACTAGAAAGCTAGAATAACATTGGCTAATTATTCATGAATGTGGGGCTAGCTGTGCACAGTCTAATCGCAAATGTTGAAAAAGCCCAAGTACATCCAATCATGAAGTTCTACAAGATGGAAAGTATAAATAGAGTTTATTGCAAAGAGGAACAGAACAGTCCAGGGTCAGTCCGTTAAGTGTCTGGTGGCTCAAGCAGTTAAGTGTCTCCACCTGAGTAGCTCATCAGTTATGTGTTTGCCTTCTGCTCTGGTCATGATCCTGGAGTCCGGGGATTGAGTCCCACATCAGGCTCCTTGCTCAGCAGGGAGCCTGCTTCTCCCTCTGCATGCCACTCCCCCTGCTTTTGTTCTCTCTCTCTCTCAAATAAGTAAATAAAACTAAAAAAAAAAAAAAAAAAAGAAAGAAAAGAAAAAGAACAGTCCAGGGTCATTCATAGAGACAGGCATGAGCTCTCTCACAACAGCATGAATTAGACATTGCTTTTTGATGGCTTTTCTGGTCTGTTGTTTAGTGTTGCTTAATATAAGAACTCATATCAGAAACCCAAATGAAAAACATCGGTTAACTCAGGTAAAAAAAATAATTGTAATTTCTCATCTTGTACAGAGAGAACTCTGTCAAATGAAAATTATATTTTTCTTTTGGTTGGGATCCCTTGTGGGTTCTGTCTGAATTTTTCTTCTTCATAATTTGGAATCACTGGCAAATATCCTTAGAAATATAGAAAAGCAGACTAAATTATTACATGGGTATCACTATACCAGTACAATAAAAAGAGATCCCATGTTTCATTATAAATAGCTTATATTTAATGCCACCTGTAGATATTTAAGAAGGAGCTAACTTTCCAAAATTTTATTTACCAAAACGGTATTAAAAATGAATTTTTGTAAACTGCATTCTGTTGCATTTTTTTCTTGCTAAGAATCTGTCTAAAATTGATGAATAAGAAACTCCTCATAATGAAATTAACCTCTCTAGATTCCCATTTTGAGATTTCCCCAGGTAATTTTATTCTTCATTTGAGCAATTGATACATTTTTAGAACTTTACTTTTAGAACTTCTGGGTAAATTTGGAAATTCAGCAGAATTCAGGACACCAAAATATTTTGTCAATGTTTGTTTTATAAATTGTCTAAAACAAATAGCAAATGTAACCCTTACAATTCCAGGTTTTTGTGTAGAAATAGAAATTGTTTTAGCCTAAATTTGATTAAAAATTATTTGTTAGGGAAGATTTAACTCTATCTTTGAAAACAAGTACTTCCCATTTTGAATAATGATATGTTAATTAAATTAAAATTGATTGAATCTGACAACATTATATATTTGCTAGTACTTCACTTTTAGCCAGGAGAAGAATGTATATGCCTTAGTATTCAAATGCCACCTTCATGTTTAAATTCATTGCTGTGCTGTGGAAAGAGAAACAACAGAAGCAGCTGTCTGCTTCCTCCACAGTTAGCCAGGAGTTCAGTAACTCCCAGAACAGGCAGGATTAGAGACTGTCAAACACAGTTGCCCAATTCTGTGCTGCAGATTCTTTTTTAATATTCCACTTTAGAATTGTAAAATGTCAAAATATGTAAAATATGCAAACATTTCCATTTGCAAGTCACAATAAAAATATAGAAGATAAACAGGTTCTATTTAGCTTTGTAGATTTCCTAGTTGAACTCAACTCATTTACTACAGATATGATCTTTATTAATAATGAATCAGAATTTATTAACCAAAACAAGTTTTCAAACATAGTACTTACAGTACTCACTTTTAATCAGTGAAGAAATTTTGCTAACCTTTTCACCACTAATTGGACATTGTGTCTTCTTCTTTAGATTATGCCAACAGACCACAGTTGTCTTTTAGACGTTGAGTCCAAACGGATTATGCAGTTAAACCTTTAGCTAGCATTGCTAGGCCAGAAGCATGCTTACAAATATTACATTAGAAATATCCTGACAGTCATTATTTCAGGGCAATTTGGGAACTATTTTTAGCTCAGATCCAAAACTGAAAATTAGCCTTCTTAACAAAAAGTTAAATATTAGAACACTCTTCTGATCAGCAGAGCATGGGTCAAAAAACAGACAATGGAAAGAGGATATAGAAGGACAGACAGAAAGGAGCCAGATAAATGAAAAAGAGAGGTTGTATTGGGCTATTATCAATATTATCAGTAGCCCAATACAAATACTATTACCCAAAACAAATATTATTTACAAATGTTATGACACATAGAGTATCTTCTTTCTTTTTTTTTTTTTTTTTAAGATTTTATTTATTTATTCGACAGAGATAGAGATAGCCAGCGAGAGAGGGAACACAAGCAGGGGGAGTGGGAGAGGAAGAAGCAGGCTCATAGAGGAGGAGCCTGATGTGGGGCTCGATCCCATAACGCCGGGATCACGCCCTGAGCCGAAGGCAGACGCTTAACCGCTGTGCCACCCAGGCACCCCAGAGTATCTTCTTTCTTAACACTCATCTTTTTTACTCACTTTTTAAAGGGACACAAAACAATGTTAAAAAGTCCTGTAAACTGTCTAATATGCAATCTTCACATTAGAAATATGTGAACTATATCTTAAGAAGTCTTATTGAATGCAGCTTGGTGGTTCTGAATAACCTCTGTACTTTTTAGAACTTTTGTGCAGGCTTAGCCTGAATTATAGTAAGGGGACGAAGGGGTGGATATGAAATTTTATTTTTCTATCAGTTTTTGAGTAACTGTTCCTCCCGCTGCATACACAATCAGGCTGAATTTGTGTACACATCAAACCTGTACCTAGAAGAAACATTGTCTCTGTGCAATGAGCAGTGTAGAAATTAGAGTAACTAGATAACCCTTTGCAATGGTTGCTCATTCCCAGGAACAGCCTCAGGAGGGAGCTAGGGGGAAAGAGGGCTATAAATGTTCTCCTAGACACAAAGGCAAGGAACAAATAAATGCAAAGGAAATTTTGCTCTTTTGTTAATTAGTTTCAAATCTAGGGCATTATAGGTAGCCATGTGATAAACGAATGACAGTAAAAGGAAAATGCTGGGGAGTTTAACAGAGTACAGCATCAGCTATTATTAATCTGATGAACTTTTCACTTGTAACCTTTGAAAATATATTACCATAAAGTGAAGCATGGGAAAAAAATTCCTGTAGAAGACATTTTTAGGATTTAAAATGTACAAACATGGGCAACATTAACAATTTGAAGCCCTATTAAATATTTCATGGGTAAGTATTTTTAATGAATTATATTATGGTTAAATTGACATTCATAGTTACTTTTAAAAATAGATAAAATGTACTCCTGAAAGGTTTTATAAATTGTATTTTAAAAATATTGTTGTATTAAGGAACTTTATAGAAATCACTTTGGTAGGGTACTTGTAACTCCTGTTAATTTAGTTTCTTTTCTACTTCCAAGCCTTATTTTAGTATTTGCTTATGCAAGGCTAACATTTGTATAGGAACAGATATTTTAACAATACTATACACAATATCTGAGGAAGAATAAAGCTGATACAAAGATTCCTGGAAGATTTCTGCCTCTGGACATGATGGAGTAATTGGGACCAGGCTTGCCATTCTCCGATGAATATCTACACAATTAAGCATAGTAGATGACACATCTATGCCCAAATATGAAACAACAGGTAGCATGAACTATGGTTCCTAAGATAAAGGAAACAAACATGATGAGTCCTATAATTGCCCCAACTTTCTGCCTAGAGGCATGGTCCAGACCACAGTGCAGAAAGGAAAAACAAAACAAAGCATAACAGTAATACTGAGTAAAAGACACAGAGGGCGGAGCTTGGGGAGGCTGAGGTGGCTGTAATTTAGAGAGCATAGTATCAGAGAAAAGGGAGCTATGCAGAGATAGAGCTCCCAAAATCCATAAAAGTGTCCCCTTGAGCCTGTTGTTAAATACTAAACAAAACTTATGTAAGGATGAACTCCATGAGTTCAGGCAGTGTTCAAGAACCTGTAAACTAAACAATTCCCAGAGCTCATTCAGGTCTGGGAGGTGGTGAAGTCGACCACTCAGACTTCAGAGTCTTCATTGAACACTGGGGACATTCTGGATATATGTAACAAGTTATGCCTTAACAGCAGGGATGTGCTAATATTCTAAGATACTCCCCATGATCCACTCTTCCAGGGATTCATGATCTTCTTTTCTTAAGTGTGAGCAGGGCATAGTGAGTTGCCTATAATTAATAGAATAGAGCAAAAACTGGTGAGATGTTACTTCTTAGATTAAATTAGAAAAAAAAAATACTGGCTTAAATCTTACTTGCCTTCTCTCTTGCTTTCTTTTTGGCTTACTCGAATGGAAGCCAGTTGCCATTGTGAGCTGTGTTATGGATAAGACCATGTGGCAAGGAAATAAGAGAGAGCTCCAGCCAATACCTCATGAGCAACTAAATCTTGTGAACAACCACTTGAGAGAGCTGAGAAGAGGGTTTTCCCACAGACAAGTTTTGAGATGACTGCACCCCTGGCTGAAACTTGAATTATAGCCTTATGAGAGGCAGTAAGCCAGGAACTTGTGCTGGGATGCCCATCCAGTGGACACTGCAGGGTAATGAATGTGTATTCTTTAAAGCTGTAGTGCTTTGAGACAATTCTTTGTAGAGAATAGATAACTACCTGGTAGTGGGAAGCTACCATAATAAATACCGAAGCACAGATAATTAATACAAGGGGTAAGCTAGCCTTAGAGTAAAAGCTACTATAGACTGTTAGCAGAGCTTAAAACAAGCCTTGAAAGGATCAAACTGATTAGCAATAACTTACACATCAGCAGATTAAAGTCCAATTTTCCTTAAAGGAAGTCAACAAAAGCTAGCAGTCAACCGTGTAAATTTCACAATATCCAACTTCTGATTAGGAATTTCTAACTATTTGAAAACATAGGAAAATGTGATCCATAAAAGGAAGAAATTTCAGTGAACAGAAACAGACCCAACAGTGACAGCAATCATAGAATTACTAGATAGGACTTTAAAACAATTAAAAAAAAAAAAAAGCTCAAGTGTTTAAAGGAAAACATGAACATCATAACGACAGAATCAGAGATCTACATGAAAGGGCCAAATGGAACATCTGGAGCTTTGTATATCTTATACGCTATATGACATTAAAACTTCATTAGATAGCTTCAACAGCAGACATGGCACTGCAGTGAGAAGATCTGTGAACTTGAACTTGAAGACATGGAAGTAAAATTTCTCTGACATCACCCCCCGCCATGCAGGGAAAAATGTAAAAAGACTAAAAAATATATAAACAGTGCCCTTGGGACCTGTTATACTGCCTCAGTGTCTCAGGTATCAGTGATACCAAACTGTCTAACAAATGTGTAATTGGAGTTCCAGGAAGAGTATTGGGAGGCAGATAAAAGTTAAGGAAACAATGGCCAAAATTTTACCAAATTTGGTAAATAACGGATATATATCACATTCTGGAAGTTCAGGAATGAGTCCTGATTGGGCTAAACACCAAGGAAAAAAATGCTGCCTAGCCACATCATATTCAAATTGTTAAATACCAGCAATAAATGAAAATCTCTTACACAAGTCAGAGCAAAAGTCAAATTATTTAGAGGGACAAAGATCACAGAGGCCAGAAAAAATGGACTAACATCTTCAAAGTGCTAAGAAAAATTTGTCAATGCAGAATTCTATACCCAGCAAAAATGTACCTCAAAAAGAAAGGTAAAATGAAGATTTTTTAAACAAACAAAAACAGACTTTATCACTACCTGACTTGCACTACAGGAAGTGTTTAAGGGAGTTCTTCAGGTGAAAGAACAACGATGACAGAGGGAAACTTGGTTTTACTCAAAGTAATGATGTTGGGAATAGTAAATATATGAGTAAATACAATGCTGAGTCAATATGCTCTTTTTATTTTAAATATCTATAAACATATATGACTTTTAAAACAAAAATAATGAAAATATGTTGTGGAGTTTGTCATATATATGCAGCATATCTTATAAATCACATGTATAAAAACTAAAGTAGAAAGAATGAGAGGGTGTAATTATATTATTGTAATTTTTTTTTTACATTTTATGTGAAGTAGTATAACATTATCTGAAGGCAGAGTGCAATCAGTTAAAGACACATACAAAAAAACCCTACAATATCAGCAAAAAATAAAAGAGAAAGCCATTGCTATAAAGCAACAGAAAAAATGAAAAGAAACATGAAAAAAACAATAAGAAGTCAAGCATAGAAGATGAAAAATAGCAGAGGTACAAATACAAAACAAACAACAAAATGATAGCTTTTAACCTAATGATATCTATAATCAGCTTAAGGAAAATGATATAAAGACTCCAAGTAAAAGGGAGAGATTATCAGACATAAAATAGCAAGACCCAATCATATCCTTCCTATAAGAAATGCATTTCAAATGTCAAGACACATTTAAATTTTATAATAAATACACAATAAATAGGGGCACCTGGGTGGCTCAGTTTAGGTTAAGTGTCTGATTCTTGATTTCAGCCCACGTTATGATCTCAGGGTCCTGACATGCAGCTCCATGCTCAGCAGGGAGTCTGCTTATCTCCTTCTCTCTCTCTCCCTTTCCTTCTGTCCCTCCCCTCTTTCTACTTGCCTCCTCTCTGTCTCTCTCAAATAAATAAATAAATAAATAAATAAATAAATAAATAAATATGCAATATCTAAAATCTAAAAAAAATACACAATAAATATAAATATATATCTATACATCATATATCACTAATAATAAGAAAGCAGACATACCTATACTGATACCAGAGAAAGTAAACTTTAGGACAAGGAATTATACCTGGAAAAGGATATTTCAAGGGATAAAGCAGGAAATTAATTAAAGTATTACAATCCTAAGTGTGCATATTTCGAATAAGAGAACTTCAAAATGCACAAAGCAAAAGCTCACTGAACTGAAGAGCAAAATAGAAAAACCTAGAATTTTATGTGGAACCTAGAATTCTTTTTCTGTAACTGTAAAGAAGACTTAATTAATGGTACTAACCAACAGGAGTTAATTGATATTTGTGGAATTTTCTATTCAGCAATAGCAGAATAAATATTCTCAATAGCTATCGACCATTCACCAAGACATGTCTTAATAAAACTAAGAACTGAAACTATAAAGATCATATTTGCATTTAATAGAATTAAATTTTTAATTGACCGCAGAAATCTATCTACAAAATTTCCCCAAACATGGACATTAATCAACACACTGATAAATAACCACGAGTTAAGGGGGAGTCACAAAGATATTAAAAAATATCCCAATTTGAATAAAAATAAAAACATAACATGTCAAAATTTGTGAGATACAGCTAACAAAACACTTAGAAAAAAAAAAGGTCTAAAATAATCAATACTAACACCTAAAGAATTGAGGAAAAGAAATAAGAAATTCGAAGTTAATAGAAAGAAGAAAATAATCAAAATAATAATAAAAATAAGTGTGGAAATCAATGAGATAGAAAACAAGTAATTTCTTTTTAATTTTACTGTTTTATTTGAGAATGAGAGAGAGAACAACGAGTGGGGTGAGGGGCAGAGGGAGAGCAGGCTCTCCACCAAGTGGGGATCCAGACATGGGACTCGATCCCAGGATTCCAGGAGCATAACCCCAGCCAGAGGCAGACGCTTAACTGACTGAGCCACCCAGGTGTCCCTAGAAGACAAGTAATTCATAGAGAAAAACCGATAAAACCAATTTTTTAAAAGGTCAAAATCAATAAACTTCTGGCTAGACTGATAAAAAACAAAAGAATAAAGACAAATTATTAATGTTAGGAATGAAAGAGGGAGCTTCAGATTTTACAGATATCAGCAAGACGGTAGGTAATGTTATGAACGACTTTGTGCCAATAAATATGACAACTATATAAAATTATTAGAAAGGCATAAATTATCCAAATGGTAAACCTCTAAATGATTTATTAGTATGATATAATTAATATATTCTGTATGATGTTGCATCATGGAAAAATAGTGAAAAGTCAAAATATTTTTTGGCATTGCTACCTATGATTAATTTCCTTGCCCTTATGTTAATATTCTTCGGTTGTATTTACTAACTTTCTAGGAAGAATAATGTATATGCTATTACACACATAATTGATGCTCAACGTCATTATATATTAAGAATGTAAAGTACAACCATTATAGGATACCAATACACAGCCAGTCGAATGGTTGTAATGAGAAAGACTGGCAATACCATGTATTGGAGAAGACATGGAATAACTGCAATTCTCATGCATTGCTGGTGGAAGAGAACGCAGTAAAACCACTATGGAAACCAATTTGGCAATGTAGGCTTAGCATGCTATCTAACCATTCCACTCCTAGGTTTATACACAAGTGAAATGATAACATATGTTTGCACATATGTTTCATCCAGAACTGGAAAGCAACAGTTGAATGGATTAACCATTTTATTCATATTAACCCCAAAATAAAAACAAGCCAAATATCCATCAATAAGTGAATGTATAAAAAATTATTATACAGACGATGGATAAACAAATGGTGATTATGTAATGAAATACTACTCACAAATAAAAAGAGAATCACTATTGGTAAACACAACAATATACACAACTTAAAAATATTATGCCAAGGAAAAAGAGGCTGACACAAGAGTATGCATAGTTTATAAGTTCTTTTGTATGAAATTCTATAACATGGAAAAGTAATCTATAGTGACAGAACGGTGGTGCTAACCTGGAGCCAGGGTTATAGGGTGAGGATATTTACCACCAAAGAGGATAAGAGAAGTGTTCTGCATCTTGATTGTGGTGTATTCAGTGTCAAACCCATCCATCCGTACACTTAAAATGAATGTATTTTATTTTGTATAAAGCAGGCCTCAACAGAATGAAGTTAAAAAAAAATCACTGGAAGATTTTTCTCAGTATTCAAATGTTTTAAAAAATCAAAAAAACGAGATACTAACTTTAAGAATAAAGAATATGAAATCTACATTCTGAAGACAAGGTTGTGGCATCTGAGTGGTTCAGTGCATTTAGCTTCTGACTCTTGATTTGGGCTGAAGTCACAATCTCAGGGTTGGGAAATCCAGCCCTGTGTCACGCTCCACGCTTAGTTAAAGATTCTCTATCTCTTTCCCTGTGAAGATCCTCCAATCCCCCCACAGCGCACGCTTGCACGTGCTCTCTCTCTCTCAGAAATTAAATAAATAAATAAATAAATAAATAAATAAATAAATAAATAAAGACATTGGATATCCTTAAAAAAATAAAGACAAGGTCATTAACACCTAAATCTATTTGAATTTACACTCTAACAGACGTAAGGATCAGAATATATTTCCTTTGCTGTTGTCAAATACCATATAAAAAAAATGAAAACTCAGTAAACATGACTTTGTCTTCCACCCAAAAATGAAGCAATGGATAAAAGAAATGAAGGGAAAGGAGTGAGATGAAATGAGTGAAATGAAGAAATAAGGTTGTGTTCTATGGTTATAGTGTCTACCATAGATGATACACTGCTCTGAGTTCTGTGGAAATAAGAACAGAGACCACTTCTTGGATCAGTGGCCTAAGGTAAAACACTGATTTTCAAATTGTGTTATGTTACCCAGTGCCCATACTTGAAAATGCCTGTATTTGTCTCATGTATGCCTTTGGGGTAGTCTCCAAAGACAGAATAATTTAGTCAGAAGAAGTCACATGTAGCATATCTAGCCTTATGGAGATATCTGGAACAATGTTCCCCCAAGTGGGATACAGACCTGTAGGGAGATGGAGGTCTGAGGTCTGAAAAGAAATATGGAAACTTTATATCCAGTTGTTCTAAAATTTTCAAGTCTGGTTTTTAACAATATGCTGATTGAGATTTTTTTTTTCCAAATATGAATGGTTTTAGGTAGGTCACTACAGTAACCACTACTTCCAGGATTATATGGCACTGATGTTGCGGTTGCATTCTGAGGGAGACCATGAATTTTTCTAGCCTCACAAAGAAGGAAAGGAATTTTTTTTCCACATGCAAAGATTTCCCTCTATGGAGCACTCATTCAAAAGCCAAACATAGCTCTTTGAGCCAGGACTGGTGAGTTGAGGGAACTGGGTGAGCACACTCATGGTGATAATAGCATCTCCTACGTGATTTTTAAGGTCAATATAGGAGATTCTTCCCATGGGGCTTCAACTTTCTGAGTAGTAGCTCCTTCAGCTTCCCCAGTGGGGGAGTCTATCTTCCCACCCCAGTGACAAGGAATGCCCTAGACATGAGCTTACTGCACAAGAAAACAAGAAGAACGAAATCATTCTCTAGAATTACAAAATTTTTCAGAAAGTGAAGCAAGTCAAAAAAAATATATTTTAAAATGACAGTGAATTATTCAATTAAAATATGTACAAATCTGTAAAAATTCCATTTGCTACCTCAGTTTATTTTGAATTGCAGTCAATGTTCTTAAGTGTATCAGCATCCTGACTTTGGAGTTTCTCGAAAGAAATCATTTAGTAGAATCAGAAAGCACATTTCTGTGTTCAATAGCTGTTTACTTAAATGCACACTGCAGTTTTCAGAAGTGGTTTTCCCTCATTGCCTGTATTTGCATAATGTTTACTGCCAGGAAGGTTATTTAAGAGCAGTGAAATTTGAAGTTTAGAGTGTGCTCTTTAATCAAGGCAGTGGTTACTGCATCTGGAATCATTTGATTATTTAGAAAAGTCTAATTTGGTGTATGATTCTGTAACTTTTTGCCAATGTTATTTCTAAAAAATGAAGAACACAGGTTTTGGAATAATGCTACTTTTAGTTTGTAGTATAATGAATTCTTAGACCATTGCTTATCTGATTCAACGATGGTTATATAATTGGAGTATGTTTTTCTGCAGAAGGATGTTGTCATCTTGTCAAGCAGAGGAAGTAAGAGATTTGGAATCATGAATAAAAGACATTTTATTCCTGGCTCTACATTTACTCTTTGGAAAATCTTAGGCAAATATATCATTTCCTTTTCCATCTATAATCTAAAATGCAAATAGAGCGATGATATTTTTCATCAGACTTGAAAGAGGATTTATCTTGCATTAGTTTGTTTCTCTGAAAATGAAAACACCATGCAGGGTTTTAAATAGACCCTTGTGACTTCTAATCTGTCTCTTCCTACACATAGAAAGAATTCAACTATTGTCTCCTTTTTAAATATTTTCATTCATTTTTATTTGTAAAGATATAACATCTTACATCACGTTGCACTGATAATAAAATTCTAAAATTAGAATTATGTACATTTACTTAAATGTCAAATTTATTTCCTGAGTCTGGAGAACGGAGAAATCCACTCTACAATTCTCACAATTGTTCATCAAACTCCCTTCTCTCCATGACGTAATGGAGCTTCTATTTGTAATGCAGTATTCCAACTGGCACCAAGGACTGCAGAGTCTGTTAGAAAGGAAGCTGATTGACCATATTTTAAGAAGAAATTTTCCTTTTTACAAATGATGAAAAGATTAGTGATTGTAAATAACAATTTTAACCTTTATTTTTATTTCCAGAATCCTCAGGTCTATATCTGGTAAATTTCCTTAAATTTTCCTATTGAGTGGTCTTCATAAAGTGTTTCAGTAGATACCACAGTCATGCTCTATGAGGTTTTTTGTTCTGTATCTGTTTACTTTGCTCATAATAGACCCAGAAAATAAAAATTTATCATCTATATGATTTCTTACTTCCAAAGCTAAGAACTTTTTTTGAATCCCAAATCTGTAAATGCACACACACACACACACACACACGCACACACAATCTCTCATATGGGAATTATATTCCTAAGCTACCAAGCCACCTCAAATTTCAACTTGCCATAAAATGTCCTTATTTTTCATCTAAATCAATCAGCAAATATTTATTGTATGCACATATATATTCAAGGTTTTAAGTTAGATTTAGGGGGTATATTACTTTGATTTTAAGTGAACAAATACAACTTTCTACCAAAAATATACTTTTCTATATAAAATATAATCTCAAAGTAATAAGTAAACAGTCTAGAGTAGAAGACTCTTCAGAGATATCTATGCAAATTATAAAAAATCTTTTTTTTAAGGGGCCACCAGAAGCTCAACTTTGTAATGAATAGATACAATATAATTATAGTCTTTATGTAAATTTTATGATAAGTAGTAAGTAGATATTTTCTAACTTCTCTTTGCTTTACAAGTAAAGGATAATGGATACCTTAGTTCTTGCAGTCACTATCAACAATTTTTTTTAACTCAGATATTACCATTAACTGTATTTAGAATTGAGGCCTATATTTTCATTTTTTAAATTAATTAATTTATTTCAGAGAGAGAAAGAAAGAGGAAAGCATGAGTTGTGAGAGGGGCAGATGGAGAGAATCTTTAAGCAGATTCCCTGCTGAGTGTGGAGCCCCAAGTAGGGCATCCCACAACCCATGAGATCATGACCTGGGCTGAAACCAAGAGTTGGGTGTTAAGCCATTGAGCTACTCAGGCCCACCGAGCTCTATATTTTCAATTAAAGTTTTAACTAAAGTTTTATTAACATATCTGAGATTTTTTTTTATTTCCACAATTGTCCTTGATGAATAGAAAGGATTTTGATAAGCAGGAAGGGAGGAAAGAATCTCACTTAAACAAACGAACCATTTTAAGTTCTATCGCTTTCTCCAAAATTGGCCTCTTAATAGTATTGATTCCTACCAATTATCATGGCTATCGAGGAGTTCGATCCTTTCCAATCCCGACACTAAAATGATCCAGTAGTTCTCTGAAATAAGAAGGAAAACACCCTTGCAGTCCTGGGAATAGTGTGACTTGTAGTAGGCATGTATGCATGATATATATATATATATATATATATATATACACACACATATATATATATACACATATATATGACTTATATGAATGTGTGTGTACATATATACATATATACATGACAGTAGTTATTAACAAGTGCAGTTATTATTCAAATACCAGCTTCATACATATGCATATTCTTTCTTCCCTTCTGCCAAAGTCCTGTTGTGAAGTCCAGTTCTCTGTTTCATTCTTAAGAGTGATTTCTCTCTTACAACTCACATTATATGCTGTGAAAATTTGATTGTGTCACATAGGACTTCCTAGTCTCTCAGGCATATCTTTGGGTACATGAAACCTCAATGAAATAGAATTCACAGATTTTTGTCTTTGATTGTCTTCTGCTTGTTTTAAAAATTAGTACAGTTTAGTCTTTCTATTTTTATTAGTGATAAGGTGTTTTCATCAGTCCAGTTATAATCTTCTTTGGCATATTTTAAGGTTATAAATTAGAGTCAAGATTAAGTTTGACTCTAAAATATATTTCAACGTTGACTTATTACCATAATTAAACTAAACAAAAAATCTTTTTCAACCCATACTGTTCATTAGTATTAGTTGGGAAGCTTTTAAAGCCCAACTCCCACCTTTTGTGGAGTTGGGGCTCAACATTTTTTCAGTTTCCCAGGTGGCCTCAACATAAAACCACAATCAAGGACCAGTAAAGTAATAAGCTTTACTGGTTAATCTACTGTGGGAAAGATACCAACCATTGGAATGTGATCCATCTCCCTTAATGTGATCACTTAAGTAGGTCCATGTAACACTTATTGGTCATCTCTCAAGTTGGAATTACTCTGCTCACTTCTGAAGAGGCAAAGACAAACAAGGCATGGTTTCTAGCAACAAAGAAAGAATATTCTCAATGTTTCTGCAGAAGTAATATTTTCTGTTTCATTTCCTTCAAAATACATACTCATACCCAACTTCAAGTTTTGTATTTACTTCTACGTGAATTCTAAGGGCAAGCAACATTATTTCAGATGATATGTAGCATTCTGAGATATGTTTGTCATTCACCATTGTAATAATACTATTTTGAACTATTTTATGGTTGACAAATACGGTTATATGGTTGACAGGAATAAAACCCAGAAACTTTTGGACTCCGGCTTATCTGTAGTGATTAGACTGAGCAAGCAACTATAGTTGGCAGCAGTCTTTCCAAAGATAATGTCAGAAATCATCTCTCCAACAGGCGAGTAACAATATAGAGAACTTGCGCTTGATTCTCTGTAAACTGCTTTTAACAGTAAAGTTCTATGATTCTAAGAATGTAAGTTATGTGTGGTCTAGACCTGACCATGCAATGCGGTAATCACTAGTCACAGGTAGGTGTTTAAGTCAAATAAAATTAAATATAATTTAAAAATCATTTTCTCAGTTGCACTTGCTAGATTTCAAGCACTCATTAGGCACAAGGGGCTAGTGGTTATATGTATATTGGATTATGCAGATTATAGAACATTTCCCCCATTACAAAAAGCTCTATTGCACAGCACTGGTCTACACAGATTTTTTTATAGCTAAGTAAAATGAGTAGCAAAGCAAGAGAGAAATTCACATGGAAGACTCAATAATCCAGGATACATGATACCATATACAAGAAGGAGAATATGATTACTTGACCCCTTTTTTAAATTATTGCAATTTATATTCCTTTTGATGGGACTTCCTAGAACACATTTACTATTTCATTACCTTTAATCATGAGGTAATCCTTGAGAAGTGTCAAAATTTGCTAATATGAAGGAGGCACATACTTTTTAAATTTACCTATATGATCTAGACCTTAGTGTTGTTGATTTCATTTTTATTAAAAACATCCACCAAAAAATTGTTACTGGGGCCAGAAGCAATGGTTCAGGAGGTGACAAAGTGCTTTTGCTAGGTCTGACCCATAACGAAGAGGCTATAGTAATCACTTAAGATCTATTTATACTGTGCCTGAAGTTTCCATTTAACCTGTTCCAAGCATTTGATAAATGGCAGCTCTAACCACAGAAGCAGCACTCTTGTCTACAGAGTTGCTCGCAGCCCGACAGTCAGGTCAGGGCCTGGGCAGTGGTAAGTAACATTGATGAAGAAGAGTCTGATGAAGAGTGAGCAATGACTGTTCAATTAGAAGATCAATAAGTCACTTCCCATATACATAAATGGTTGCAAATGAGAAATTCATGGTTGCTTATCTTGTTTTTTTTTTTAACAGATTTCAGCCAAAACAAAATCAATGAATACACGCTGAGCCAAAGGAGACCGAATTTAAAAGAAGGTGATAGTGACATCTATCAGGAAATTCTTCTAAATAAAGCACACACCCACCCTCAGGTCTGTAGCTAGTTGATTATCTGTACAGAGGGTTTGGGCCTACCTATCATTTTTTTATTCAATCTTATTGTTGGGAAGCTGCTGACTATGGGTATAAAACTGTAAATGCAAAAGCAATTGATCATTTTCATCCCTAATTCCTGTGATTCTACCATCCTACTGAAAGGCCAAAAGATTAAACACTAGATGAATCACTCTTTAGTCTTCCTGTACAATAAAGGCATCCAGGCGGCAGTGGGTGTAAGTACCATTTTAAAGGAAGGAGTGTGAGTGGGAGAGCAACATAATTTCACTGAAGATGAAGCAGTCTTTGGAACTGCACCTGTCAACAGAATCTGTTTTAAAATGCGCTTGCAGACCAAGTTTAAATGGTTGTGCCAGTACCAAGAGAGGTGTTATTAACCGTAGATAACGGGAAATGATCTTTGAAAAGTATTTGCTCCTCTCCTTGATATGTACTCTGTGCAGCATCCAACCAGAGTGGGCATTTTAGAATTCTCATGCCCTCATAATTTAATTATCTTGTATATTTACAGAGTTTACCAAAGGACTTTATGATGTATTCAGAATGTTTTGCAAGGGAGGAGATTTTGATTTGTTCTAGTTTATTTGCAGTAAAGAAAAAAATTACATTACGAATAAATTTCTCTACATAGAATAAACAAATAGAGGCACAGACTGAATAATGTATCAGTCAAGCTAGTCTCGTTTGTGCTATAGCAAAAAAATGGCTTGTAGGTCTCATTGACACAGAACATTGAACAATCAGTTGCATGTTTATTACTGTTCAGGGCCTTGTTCAGAGTCACCATCACCTGAGACCTAGATTGTAGGATCAGCCCCATTGGGGACACTGTCAAGCTCAAGGGAAAGGGGAAAATAACAAGGTGGAGAACCATGTGATGGCTTGTAAATCTTCTGTTTGGAAATGTCACATGTCAATTTCCATCATCCATTTACCAAAGCCTAAAGTCAATGAGGTGGAAAGGTGCAGATAGTCCTTGACTTAGAATGGGGTAATGTCCCAGTAAACCCACTGTAAGTTAGAAATATCCTTAAGTCAAAAATGCATCTAGTACATCTAACTTACCCAACATCATAGATTAGCCTACTCTTCCTGAAGTGTACTCAGAACACTTACATGAGCTTAGAGTTGGGTGAAATCATCTAACGAAGCTTATTTTATAATAAAGTGTTGACTGTCTCATGTTATTTATTGAATACTGCACTGAAAGTGATAAACAGAATGGTTATACGGATATGGAGTGGTTGTAGCTATACTGGTTGTTACCCTCCTGATCGTGTGGCTGACTGGGAGCTAGGTTCACTGCCACCACTCAGCATTGTAACAGAATATCCTACTGCTTATTCATAGCCTAGAAAAGATCAAAATTCAATGTGTGCTTTCTACTGAATGCTTTTTGTTTTGCATCATTGTAAATTTGAAAAATTGTAAGTCAAATCATCATAAGTTGGGGACCATATCTATAGCATATGGTCTTATAGGTCCATAGCAAGGGGACCTATAAGAGGAGCAGCAGATATTTTGAACAGAAAATACCATCCACCACACTGGCCCAAAGCTTGGCTGCTGGAGTCAGACAAACTTGAATTCAAATCCCAGATCAACAGATCAACACCTATGTGACAAGTAAATGAAGCTTTCTAAGTCTCAATAATTTTTCTATCCTATGGTACTTATTTCATAGTTATTGTAATATTTAAACAAGCTAAGGCATGTAAAAGACTTAGCATAGTTTCTGACACTTATAAATACCCAGTGTTAGTTTTATTATAGTGAAGCTCTGTTTAAAGGTTTTTTTTTTGATGCTTTCAGTTTCTTTAACATTATAATAAAATTCTTTAATATATTTGAAAAACAAAGTAGTTCTAAGTATTTCCTGGTGGCTAATGGAAAATGATAGAAGCTATTAGTTTTAAACACTTAATAGCAATTAACATAATACTCCTCTACTTTTCATATTTTAGCTGGAACAAAGAAAGGGATTTGGAAAAAAGGTAGCACGCAGTGTCTTTTTTTTAATAGTGGAGGCAAAAGAAAAACTATAAGTCATTAATTATAATAAATTCTAATTCATGGGGTGCCTGTGTGGCTCAGGTGGTTAAGTGTCCGACTCTTTATTTCGACTCTGGTCATGATCTAGGAGTCATGAGATCCAGCTCCTGTTGGGCTCCATGCTGGGCATGGAGCCTGCTTAAAATTCTCTCTCTCCCTCTGCCCCTCCCTGCCCCTTTCTCTCTTTAGGAAAAAAACAAAAATTAATTGAATAGGAAGAAAGCAAGCAAGCAAGTTAGCTTGTGGCCACACACATTTACTTCACAACTTCGTAAAAATTCTGTGATTAAATTTCTTTCTTCTATTCTACACCGACGAATTTAATTTTTTTCAGATTTTTGCTCCCAATCCAAATTCATTATGTATGGTACCATATTAATAAAACAATATTTAAAAATAATTCCAAAAGAAAACGTATGATAAAAGAACCTAGAGAATACACCTGGAAGTTTTGTTAAATGTCATGAAATTAGTTCTAGAAATTACTTTAGTATTGGCAAATGGTAAAATTTTAATGATCAATATTCATAAGTTCCCTCTGTCTGAATTTGACTAATTCAAACAACTGAAAAGTCTTTGTCTGAAATATTAAAGGTTATAGTAATCATAAAGGTGAAAGAGAATAGAATGTTTTTAAAAACCAAAAGACATTATCCTCACATTTAAAATTCATAAGCAAGATTTTCATAAAACCTGGCATTTCTCTCTGTTGACATTTGAGTTGGAGTTTAACCTCATTTCAAGATCACTGGCTAAATGTTTAATGTGAAAAAGTTTTATAAATCAAAATAAGGCAAATACAATACTAATGAATACAATCACCTTTCTTTAAAACAGTCTTTCGTGTCCTTTGAACCCCTTCCCCAACACAGCAGCAATCAAAGAAAAGAAAGATTTAGTTTAGGTTTTAAAGAAAGCAGACATTTAAAAGCCTAGTATTTCAAAACAAAGCTAATTAGCATGCAAAAAAGAAAGAAAAAACAGCAATGGTGACAGTTTTATTTAAACCATCATCATTCAGTTACTCAAGCTTTGAGAAACATACACCAGAATTTACACCTCTTTGCATTTAAGATGCTGTGCAACCTGTAAGGTGTGAAGTCATCTCTTCTACTCTATAGTACACTTCTTCCTTACGCACTCTTCCCTTCCATGTTTTCCCTGGCATGTCAGTTTGAATGGTGTCACTTTCCAAAGCTTACTTCTTACAGACTCTGGCAGCTGCAAAGTTGTAGGATGCAAATGCCTATGCAAATGCCCCACAGACCTAGAATTCCCTGCTCCCTCCCCTGCCCTAAACTCCCCTTCTCTTATCTTTCTTTTCTTCACCCCTTTTCAGCTTTTCCCTTTTATTCCTATCTGCATGTCTCCTTTCTATGTATCTTTGGATATAAGAATTGAAGTGAAGTCAAGAAAAGTCCACTGACATAGAAACAGTGAGATGGGGGAATTGTCACTAACAGTCATAGGGACACAAGGGAAGAAAGAACAGAAAGGATCTTTTCATCCAGTGAATTGTGTAATTATCACAGCGCCATGAGCTGGACTTCATTCAGGCTTCCTATACTGCATAGTGGTGAGGAGCTTTGAAATTTTTTAATGCCTGCTTTCTCTCCCAAATGCAAAAATAAATAAGTAAATGAATGAATAAAATCACAAAAGAGTGATCAAACACCAATACATCTTGCTTATTGAATATCAAATTCTATGCTGGGATCCGGCCACAGAAATGTGAATAAAGCATGTTTTTATACTAAAAGACTTCTTAACTGTGGCAAGAAAGATAAATAAGAACAGCACTACTATAATGAATGTGCTGAACATTTTAAAAGAGGCATGAACAGGATCATTAGAACATACAAGCGGGATAACTCATTCGTTTTTATGATTTTCATGTAGCATTTGTAAATAATACATGCGAGGCTTAATGTGTTCTTTCTTGGATAGTCTGATCCTGAAATAAAGTAATTTCTGTCCTCATGGATCCTATGTTTCAGTAGGAGAACACAGACAAAAAAAAAGGAAAATACTTAGATATATAGTGTATTGAGTAGTACTAAGACCGATGGAGAAAAATAAAAACAAGGGAGGCAGCTAAAGAATGCATATGTGGGGGCACCTGTGTGGCTCAGTTAAGGGCCTGCCTTCAGCTCAGGTCATGGTTTCAGGGCCCTGGGATCAAGCCCCACTTGGGGCTCCCTGCTGAGCGGGGACTCTGCTTCTCCCTCTGCTCCTCCCCCACTCATGCTCTCTCTCTCTATGTCAAATAAATAATAAAAATCTTTTAAAAAAATTAAAAAAAAGAATGTATATGCATTTACATGAAGGATTGTATTCCAGGCAGAGGAAACAGCAAGTGCAAAGGCTCTGAGGCAGGAGCAAACAAGCCAGAGGTGGACCAGGAAAAGCAAGGACAGGATGCCTGGAGCAGAGGAAGTAAGACAGCCCTAGGAGATGAGATCAGAGAGTTAATGGGCAGCCAGATGGGAAAGTGCTTTGTAAGCCATGGTGAAGAATTTGGTTCATTCTGAACCAGTGAGAGGTAGAGATGAAGGCAATAAGAAGATGGTTCTGAAGATGGTTCTTTGAAGAGTTTGGAATACCTTGTAATCCCTAGGAGAAGGGATCAGGAGTCAGTGGTGGCGCTTCTGCAAGAGAAGGGTGGTAGTCTGAAGCTAATGAAATGCCAGAGCTTTTTAGTAAGTATGGATGCGGCTTGTGTGACTTTGTTCTCATTGCTGGAGTTTCCCAGGAGCAGGATTTTAAGACTTAAGTGATTGTTACTATTGGGCCTCTAGGAAAAGTCTTGTTTTGTTGCTGAGAAGTGTGCCTCTAGTGGCTGGAGTGTATACTACAAGCCCAGAGGTAAATGTTGGGATGGGTCCAGTGGGCAGGATGTAACTTTTACTGATGATTTTTCAGGGGAGATTTCTTACGAGGAGGTGCTACATGTTATGGAAAGATATCCTGAAAACGTTCCTGTAAAAAGTGATTCTGTGGAGTTTAACAGAAACTGAGAAAAAATAAAAAAAACAAAAAACAAAAAACCCTGAGAGAATTTTGCCTCGGGTTTAACATAAGCTGACAGCTCTCAACAGAATCACTTCAGTTGCTCTGCCTGTTTTAGACTGAAAGGTAGGCAAGAGTAGAAGCAAGTAGAGAGTGAGAGGTCATTGCAATAATTCTGATGACAGATGATGGTGGCCTGGATCGTGGCAGAAACAGTTCAAGTGGTGAGCAGATCTTGCATTCTGGATATATATTAAAGTTATTAATGTTCAATCAAAATAATATTTTGATGATATACTTCTGTGACACATAAATATAGTGATACTTGATCTAATTAAGTCAATTAAAACTGTCAATCTTAGCAGTTATATATTTAAATACTTTTAATGACCAAACTGGGCTCATAATATGTGAATCAACCCAATGTTCCATATTGGTGTGTTCTATGTATTCATAGGAAGACTCTCTGATATTTTTACCTCAGAGAGTGGGCATGGATAACCAGTAGGAAAGTGAGTGTATCTGGTGAGAATCAAAACCATCTATAACAGATTACTATCTACATTTATATGACTTTACTATTTGACTGCATCTTCATATAACATGTCTTCTCTTGCACTATTTTTGTCAACATGACTGCTGTTCCAGGAAATAATTGCACAGGAAAATATATATTGCACTGACACCATCAAACAACTGTTTGTCAACACTGTCTATGAGAGTCTTGCCTCAAAATCTTCATCTTTCTGTGACTACCAATCCTACACTATTATATCATGATCTTTACCATTCTAATTAAACCCCCACATTGAAAAATCTACTTTATACCCGAAAGCTGCCCTACTAACCCAATTTTTCTCATTTTTCTGAGATGCTACTAATCCTCTCAATGCAGGGTTCTTCCTCACGGCAGGAAGCAATAATCCCAGCTTTGCCTTATCAGCCAGTTATTTTGGTGGTGCTTTCAGGAGGCCAACATTTAATAATCTTTCATCTGGTAACAGTGGTAGTGGCACAAAGAGAATCTTTTTAATTTTCTGGTTTTCCCACAGACATTTATAGTTTAAACCCATTGTATACTTATAAAATATGGGAAAGCCACTGAGAAATTTTGGCCATGGGTATAATATAATTTGACAGTTTTCAACAGGATCACTTTAGCTGCTGTTTGGAGAAAGACTTAAGGGCCTAGGAAAGAAAGAGACTAAGATTTTTGTTCTGATCACATAGAAGAGTAGTTATTCAAGTGCAGAAGATTGTCAGAGCAGCAGGTTTGGGGAAATTAAGATGAGCTCAGTTTTAGATGTGGAAAGTTTAAGATACTGAGTTGACACCCAGGTAGAGAAGACAGTTGGATATTGGAGTCCAAGGAGAGATATTGGGACTAGAGACAAGCTTTGATGCTTTAAGAGTATGCTGCTGCTGCTTCTTCTTCTTCTTCTTCTTCTTTTTCTTCTTCTTCTTCTTCTTCTTCTTCATCCCCCTCTTCCACCTCCTTGTCCTCCTTCTCTTCCTCCTTTTCCTTCCTTCTTCCCTCTTCCGTATTTAGATGATTTTACCTTCTGAACATTTTCTCTATTTTTATACTTATTACATTATAAATTTTATTTCTACAATAAAAACACAATACTATTTTTATTTTGAAAAAAGATTTGAAATACTGCAAAGATTATAAACAGTAATTGTTCGCAGAGTGGGATTACAAAAGTTGTTCTCTCATCTATATATATGGTCATATATATATATATATATATATATATGATAAACTGAAGGGAGGGCAAGGTATATATATAAAATTATATATAATATATTAAATTATACATGTTACGCATATATAATAAATATATTTAAATACAAATATTTAATGGATGGCATCACCAAGCTACTACATATATGTAGAAAACAGAAGAGAGAATCCCAAGGGACTCCAATGTTTAACAGCCAGGTAAGTAATAACAGACAAGAAGAAGAAAACACAACTAGGATAAAGGAAGAAAACCAGACAGTATATCTTCTGGGAAGTACAAAAAGAGTTTCAGGAGGATAGAGTAATCAACTCTGACAACATTGCTTATAGATCAAGGAAAATGAGTCTGGAGAATTGAACACTGATTTGGCAATCGAATGATCATAGATGATGCTGATCAGAGTTTTGTAGTAGAAGTAGAGGTAAAAACCTGATTGGGCTTGTCAAAGGTAACGGATTCAGCAGATATAGACAAATATTTTTTATACATATAAACAAATATCGGGCTTCTTTTGAAACCTGAGGAAATAAAAGGGAGAAGTTGGAGGGAAGAGTGGATTCACCACTTAAAATGAGAAATGAAAGCATGGTTTGTATGCTAATGAAGAGAAAGCCCGAGAAGGAAATAGTGATAATGGCGGAGAAATAAGGGGTCTTTATGAGAGCTAAGTCTGAGCAGGTGAGGCAAAGTGTGATCTAGCCCAGGTAAAGCACTGACCTAGGTTACAGGAGCAAAGGAGTCATAAATGCAAGGACGTGTGCAGGTGCATTTATTAGATTTTTTTTTCTTGAAGTTTTCTTCGGATTGCTTCAGTAAATAGAAGGCAAGATCACCTGCTGTAAGAATAAACAAAGAGGTTTTGGAAATCTGAAGAAAAAGAAGACACATAATAGTCACGAGGAAACATAGGAGGATGAAAAGAGCATGGAAATATACTGTAATCTATGTGAGATCAGTGACCTCGACTTTAAAGTAAGGTTGGCCAGCTGGGTGACAAGTTCATCCCAGCTTCTTTCAAGGTTAAGAGTTAGATTTAACCAGGCTCTATTTGAATCAAGTGAAAATAGGGACAGAAGAGAAGACCAAGAGGTAGATATACACAACCATGAAACACAGCGATTGCTTCCAAGGAACTAGCAAAATGCAGTTGACTCTTGAACAACATGGGTTTGAACTGTGTGGGTCTACTTATACGTGGATATATAGTAGTACTATACATGTATTTTCTCTTGCTAATGAGTTTCTTAATGACATTTTATTTTCTCTATCTTACTTTATTGTAAAAATATAGTATGCAATACATGTAACATAAAAATATATATTTACGTTATTGGTAAAGTTTCCAGGCAATGACAGATGATTAGTAGTTAAATTTTGGGGGAGACAAAAGTTATACAATGATTCTCAACTGCATGGGGATCAGCAGCCTTAAGCTACATTGTTCAAGGGTCAACTGTAATAAAACTGACAATATAAATGTTTACAAAAAATATGAAAATTCATAAACATGAAATTAAAAGTAATTATACAAGCTTTGAGAGGAATTCAATGAGAAGAAAGACCTTGGTTCAGAAAGTTTTCTTGGCAGAGAACAGACTTTTTTGGATTTGATCCCCCAAAGTATTTTTCTCCCTTATTTGAGAAATCTATAAATTATTTGTCCATTTACAAGTTTAACTTATTACAGTTATAATTATAGGAATATCTTGCTTTCAGAAGGTATTCAATGGGAAATTACAAAAATACCCCAAAATAGAGAAAATATAAAAATAAAATCCCAGGGGCGCCTGGGTGGCATAGCGATTAAGCATCTGCCTTCGGCTCAGGGCGTGATCCTGGCGTTATGGGATCGAGCCCCACATCAGGCTCCTCCGCTATGAGCCTGCTTCTTCCTCTCCCACTCCCCCTGCTTGTGTTCCCTCTCTCGCTGGCTGTCTCTATCTCTGTCGAATAAATAAATAAAATCTTTAAAAAAAATAAATAAATAAAATCCCAAGTACAGATACAAAAATCATCAACTTAGGGCCTCTTCTGTTTGTCTTTAATTCTCCATCACTGAGGCTGACATGTCTGAAATATTTTGACCTCATTTCCTAAGAGTTAAAAAAAATGAACACCTGCAAGTATAGACAAGTATATATGTATAATATATTTACAGAATAATGAATACATATCTATTTACAAAATATAATATATGTAAATTACAAATACTTTTCATATTTATTACATAAATATACTTTATAAATACTATAGAAATAATATATAATATACAATATACATACAATAAATTATATAGTTATATAATTTATTTATAAATCAGATACATGTATTACTTAGTAAAATATTTATATATTATACAGTATATATGAGAGAAAAATTAAGTATAAGATGTAAATAAATGACATTTTAAATTATTATATTTATTTTTATTAATCACACCCAAACTTTTTTTTTTTAAAAGATTTCATTTATTTATTCGACAGAGATAGAGACAGCCAGAGAGAGAGGGAACACAAGCAGGGGGCGTGCGAGAGGAAGAAGCAGGCTCATGGCGGAAGAGCCTGATGTGGGGCTCGATCCCATAACACCGGGATCACGCCCTGAGCCGAAGGCAGACGCTTAACCGCTGTGCCACCCAGGCGCCCCCACACCCAGACTTTTTAAATATTATTAAAAATGCTTCAGTATATTGAAAAATGAATTTTAATCCTGTGTTTTTGAATATTTTAAAGTTTTGGTTCTAAATTAAGTGTATTACAATATTTGATTTTAAAGGGATGGCTGTTATAGCTGAGAAATGTATAGAGATTTACCTGGAGAGGTTAGTAGTTGGCAATATTTGATAATTATAGACACATTTTTCTATTCTAATTATGAAAAGTGTTTAATTGAAATTCAGCTTTTAATTTTATATCCTAACTGATGCAGACAGATTATTCCTGAGTTGTTTGGAAGCTGCTGCATTTTATATTTAAAGTAAATGGCTCAAAGCTTATAACACTGTCTATTTGGAGAATTTGAAACTGATTTGAAATTTCTATTTCTATGTGGGGTTTTTTTTTGTTTTTTTTTAAAAAGATTTTATTTATTTATTTGACAGAGAGAGCCAGCGAGAGAGGGAACACAAGCACGGGGAGTGGGAGAGGAAGAAGCAATCTCCCAGCCAAGGAGCCTGATGTGGGGGCTCAATCCCAGACCATTGGGAGCACTCCCTGAGCCAAAGGCAGACGCCTAACGACTGAGCCACCCAGGCGCCCCTCTATTTCTGTGTTTCTATGTAAATAACATATTTTTTGCAATAAAATCTCACACTGAGAGAAACTTTAACAAATACCCAAATTCAAAAGAGTTTCTTTCAAAATGGAGTTACTCTTACTTGGTATTAAAATATCATTTTTATGTTAAGGGTACAGTGAAGGTTGAATTTAAAAAAAAAATATCTGCTAGATAGCACACTAGAGATAGCAATTTTTATCACCAAAAATTCAATATATTTGGAACACTTATCTTTTTAAAAGAAAAATGCTTTATTTATCTTTAAGCTTGACAGGTCTCTAAAATACTTTGTCATGACATAAACAGTGATCCTCTGAATGTTACAAAAATAAATCAGAATCGCTTTCCTTGTCATGTCATTGTGTTGTAAAAACTCCAGCATTTAAATAAGCATTTAAACCAATCTAATCTAATAAATTAAAATTTAACTTTTGCTAAAAGTAAATAACGAGATAGTACCGCTGTCAACCTATCCACCTCATAAATCTCCCACTTACCCCTTCTCATCCCTGTATGTGTAGAAACCTCACCTGCTCACTTACAGGCTGAATGAGGGCACAAATGTTAATCTGTATATTAAATATTAATATAGGTTGGTTTCTAAATCATTTAAAGTTGTTTTGATAGAAAATAGATATTCCAGTATTCTTTTTCCATATTAATTAGTCATCTTTGGTGCTCACAAACTATTTTGGAGACCATTGCTTTAAATATATGAAGTGAGACAGGCTGCTATTCCAAGAGAAAAGAAATGTTGAATCTTAGTGAGTTAGTGACGGTTCCTTTGCTTTACAGTTAAAGAAATCAAATTGAGCTCACATAAAAAAATTGCTTAGAGAAGCTATTCTAGTGTCTCATTCAAATCAAGGAAGAGTTTTTCAAACAAAGCTCAAGGATGGGGCCCAGGGTGGGTGATTGTAGACCTTCTCTTACCACAATCCTATTGCTGATACTCCATTACCCACAGAATCTAGTCCCAATAATTTTGTTCAGAAATCCACATTCCTGAGAACTTGAATCTTTTATGTATGCCTGGTCCATTTTTTTTATGGATGGAGAGGAAGGTCATGTAGCAGAAATATACCTGCTTATAGTGTAATAGGGCAGGTGGAAAGCAGGTCTCAGAGAAAAAGAGGCTGATCAGTCAAGCCAGATTATTTCTCTTTATCAAGGAATGGATTTGGGAACACAGATGATATGTGAGAAACAGAGTGAGTGATGTAATCTGACTAGAGAGTAGTGCTTGTGTAACTGGACAATTGAAGATCATCAAGACTGATAGATTAGGGCTAAATTTAGTGGGGTTAACAATCAGATATGGGAAAGTGGAATTTATATTAGAGGCGTAAGAAGGCATTTGAAAGTACCTATTTGGAAATAGCATAATTATAGCAGTCAGGGTCATATTAAGTAACAATTGAAGGGATAATTGAAGAGAGTTGAACAAAGAGACTATTTGGAAAACTGTGGGCAAGATTAAGGGAAAATCACTGTGGGGCTCGGAACATTAGACTTGGAGACGTAGGAGGAAAAAGTAATTGCCAGAATTTGAAGAAACTGAAGGTATCAGAGCCTGCCATCTTATAGGAATGGGTCCTTACCTTGGAGATATATAGCTATCACCAAACCACAGCCCAGCAGCATGGCGACCAGGATAAAAGGTATGTTAACTCTTTGTCCTAGTACTTGCTAACCTCCTGTTGGTAACTCCCATTGGCAAACTCAAAGAAAACCCAGAGAACATGATTACTGGTTGATGCTGTCTGCAGAGGTTAACCTCTTGGGCACAGAGAAGAGTACAGAATGTGTAAAATGAAGGCAAAGGGACAAACAGAGAATATTCCAGCCCAATGATCAAAATTCCACTTTAGAAAGATGATGTTTTGATGTTGACTAAGGAGTACTGTGCAACAGAGATTATAGCGAGAGAAAGAGAGAGAGAGAGAGAGAGAGAGTATTTCAATAGCCTAGGTAAGAAGGACTGAGTTTTCACTTGGGTGTTGGAAATGTAATGAAAGTGGAATTCATAGGACACATAAAGGGAAAAAAAAGATGACTTAGCAGCTGATTGGATATGGTCAAAGTCACAAAGAGAGAAAAGTCCAGAAAGCTGTCTTTAAATTATTCACTTTAAAGTACCACCCACAGACAGGGATAAAGTAAAAAGGTCTATAGTTAGTGTGTGTGTTATATAATCAATGTGTGGGTGGAGACGGTGGCAAGAGCTCAATTAGGTGACCACCAAAGTCATTTTTATTTTACAATTTAGTGAATAATAAAAACACTATATGATGATGCAAAGATTCTTGGAATTCTGCCCCAACTTGTCAACAAGAGAGCTTACTATACTGACTAACCAGCATAGGATTGACCCTGCTTTGCTTTTCCTTGGCCCAGCTCTTTGAGACTATACCCAATCTGATTCCATTTAATGAAATGTATTATAGCATTTTCTACAAATGAGAATTATTTGTGTGAAGAATGGCAGTGGTACCCACTAACAGAACAAATAGCATAAAATGGATATCTTTTCTCATGTTACAGGTTTCTAAATTTTTCTTCCTTCTTTTTATTATTTTAATTTATTTTACTTTTTAAAAGATTTTATTAATTTATTTGACAGAGAGAGAGATGGACGAGAGCACAAGCAGGCAGAGTGGCAGGCAGAGGGAAAGAGAGAAGCAGGCTCCCGCTGAGCAGAGAGTCTGACGTGGGGCTCAATCCCAGGACCCCTGAATATGACCTGAGCCAGAGGCAGATGCTTAACTGAGTGCCCTGCCTTCTTTCTTTTTTAAAAAAATCATTCTAACTACAAAATTTGTTTCCTAACTAAATTTTGATCACATCATTTCACAAAGCTATTCACAAAGCTTGCCTGTATATTAAACATCTCTTAAGTCTGACATACTGTACCAATGAAATTCATATTTATGGGATGTGGCGGGGATGGGGATATGGTGTTAGTGGTTTCGCAGCTCTCAGGTACAAAGATACTTTGTTCAATATTCTAATTTCCCTTTTTCAATCCTCAAAAGGAAATTTTAGACATCTCTGGCAATTAAGTCCAGTTAAAGATGTTTTCTTTATCTTACAATCATTCCAAGGGAATTGAGTTTATTTTGGAAGTTTCCTTACACTTGGCACAATTGAATCCAGAAAATGAATTTATCTTTCAAACCCAGTTAGGTAGCAGCCGGGAAGAAGGTGAGGACCTCATCATATGTCATTGTTTAATGTCACTAGGACTATGTGGCAAGGAGAGTCCTTTTTATTTTTCTTGGACTTTTAAAATATGGTCTAAGTTTCATTGAAGTCTCCCTTACAAAAACACCATTAAACCAAAATTAAGGGCTCCATACATTCCAATAATAGCTGGGTGGTTCAGAATAACGTATTTGCTAGCTGAAAAGTACCTCTGAATAGCTCGTGGCACTGCTGGAAGTCTTGTTCTCCAAGCCCATTAAGTTTATGCATTAGAGCACACAGACAGTGGCAGCTGCCTGACATATCCCATTGTGCTCAAGGACTAGAAAGTGATAAGGTTAATGAGACTTTGTATTGATGCTGAACCATTCAGAGTGTAGCAGGACTATGTAAGCACTGCCTTACAGGTTTTCCAGTGATTTTAAAGTGTTAATAAGCTCACAACGGTGTTTAAGGAGAAAGGGTCTAATTTTGATCGAAATGGCACCCTTAGAGAATGTGCTACTTATAGTCCAAATTTTAACGCTATCAAATGTTAACAGGATTTCATCAGGTTCTGGAAAGTCTTGTTTTCCAACATGGAGCATTTGAAGGAATTCTGACTGCTGGATAGAGGCATTTTTCTCCCCAAAAGTTGGGGGGCAGGGTATGCAAGGTCTGTTCATCACCTGTTGTTACTGCACAGAAACGATCCTTCCTCATTTCTTGGGATGAAGACGAGCCCAGCTTCAAGTTTTCCATTACCCCTCGATGGATATGTTCAGAATGTTAGTAAGGGCTGGGTTTTGGAATATTGGTTGTCTCAGGTCCTCTGCTAGGAGTTTGACACTCATTATCTCATTTAGACTTCTGGTAAACATTTTAGTTTTGTGATTCTCAGCCCTGCCCGTGTGTGCACTAAAAGCACGTTTAGCTTTTTTTTAAATTGTGAACATCTGGATCTCATCCTTTGAGATTCAGCAGGTCCAAGCACCTGTATTTGCATTTGTGATGCTGGTATATATCTTGTGTTTATGTAGAAGAGAAAGGCAATGCTCATAAAGGCATATTGAGCTGCTATAAGCCACATTGCCAGGGGAAGAATTGTAATTCACCCGAAATCTGTGTGGTTCCAAAGCCCATGCGGTTCCACCACCCACTGATTGTCCCTTCTGCTACTAACCCTTTGTGACCCAGGGCGAGTTCAAGGGAAGTTCAACCGGCTTTGCACCAGGGGTCTGACACGTAGAAGGTAGAGGAGTTTTAAATTACGAGTGTAAATAAATGCTCAGCTTTTAAAATTCGTACGCAGTTCTCCATGATCATTCCAGACATGGCGGCCAGGAAGCCCAGGATCAGTGAGTGTTAATAAAAGCCTTTGTAAAGGACCCCCTATTTCCAGGAGCTCTTTTAGGTGCTTCTAAGTATTATGTACTTACCCTTGGCAGCCTCTCTGTAGGGTAGTTACTAAAATTGTCTCCATTTCACAGGTGGAGACATGGGCTCTCAAGGTTTAAGAAACTCATTGGAGTCACGACTAATGGGGGCAGACTTGGCTTTTAAACCTAGTCTGTCTTATCCTGAAGCCCAGGCTTACAACTGCTATCTCGAGGACTGACAAACTTTCTCTAAAGGGCCACATCGTCAATATTTTAAGCTTTATCTAGATACAGTTTCTCTTGCAACTAGCTAATCCACCATTGTACTACAAAAACAGGGACAGTATATAAATGAACGAGTGTGGCAGTGTTCCAATAGCACAATGAATAAACATGGTCACTGACATTTGGTGGTCATACAGTTTACATGTTACAAAATACTATTCTTCTTTTGTTTTTTCCCCCAACTATTTAAAAAGGTGATAAGGCTTTACATATACAGGGAGCAGACAAGATTCGGCTTGTGGGCCATAGTTTGTTAATACCAGCATTATTCCTTATTGGCATTTCTCACTGGTAAGGCTTGGGAGACTATTGTGGTTGCAAAGGAACACTTAACCTCTTCTTTTGCTTTTTATCACTCAATTTATTAAGCTTATGAATACAGCGAATTTCCTATACATTTATATACTACTTACATTTCTTGTAAATAAAAATATACATTTATAAATCCAATATCCTGACCATTTAAAAGTTGATTCCTGGCACCTGGGTGGCATGCTCAGCAGGGAGTTTTGGACTCTCTCGCCCTCTGCCTCTGCCCCTCCCCTCTCCCCCCCCATGAACGCGCACACACACTCTCTCTCTCAGATAAATAAATCTTTAAAAAAATTAAAAATTAAATAAGAATTGATTAAAACCCACTCAAGCTCTGAATGTCAATAAAAATAAGAATCTAACGTAAGAGATCTTTTTAAATGCTTTAACCTCTTAAAATAAATCAAACATACACAAAATAGCTCAATGATTACAAATCGTATTGTTACACTGACACTTCAATCACTACAAAGACAGTGATAGTCTAGATTTATGCGTTTATAAAATTAGCATTTTCATCCATACCCTTGGATCAAGCATAATCTTTACAAATAATATTCCCCAAATAATATTCTTTCAAGCCAGGAAGTCAGGTTCTGATTTATTAACTACTTGATTCTTCGTCTAAAACAAGACCTGTTTTTACCTCAGGGGGATTCAATTCCAAGTCTACACTAGTTGGTGTGGCTCCCTCTTTTAGACCAGGTTCATGTGCTATTTCACAGACCTTGTAAACTGATTCCTTTTCCTGTACGTCCCCTTTTTGTTCCCTTATCCATCAGTTTTGGCTACAGATACCCCATGTAGTTATTTATTTCACTATATCTTGTTAGTGTCTCATTAAAATTAGTAGAACCATACAGAGATATCCCTCCTGGACAGCTGAGTCTTCACTGTCCACTTCCTCTTATGGGCATTCGATTGCACTCCTGTCCTGACATTCTACATTAAGACCTATTTCTCCCCGATTATTTCTTAGGCCATTTTCGCTGATGACTCTTCTTGTTTATAACACAGTTCTTGGTTTTCTGGTTCAGCTGGGCTCACTCCTGATTCTTCTGTCTACCATTCCCCATCAATAGTTAACAAACAATAAATATCTACTATCGCACATATTCTTAATAAAAACAAATAAAGCCCTGAGATCAGCACACTCATATACACCCACCTGCAACTAAACCAACAGGAGTTCGCTCCTTGGTGAGACAGAAAAGGCACCAGCTTGAACTGTTGCACGAAGGAAACTTTTATCTGCAGCCAATAAGTGGGGCACCTGGGTGACTCGGTTAAGTGTCTGATTCTTGATCTGAGCTCAGTTCTTGATCTTAGGGTCATGAGTTTAAGGCCCATGTTGGGCTCCATGCTGGGTGAAAAAAAAAAAATTAACTTGCAGCAAATAAGAAGGTTATGGGGAATGGCTTCCAAAGCCATGAATGCCCTAGAGAGGGTGAGTGGGCTCATTTTGTGTAGGGTTAAGATGAATATTTAGATAGGAATGATTTCTCATCCTATGTAGAGGCAAGCGTAAGGTTGCACTTTAAAGAAAAATGCCTATATATACATTGTATGTTATGTAAATGAGGCTGCGGCTCCTCCTTGGGCAGAGATTTTAGTATAATGAAGTAAAGGGAGTCATCATTCCAGGGGTCACTCAATGGTGCATCCTCACAAGCATGAGTTGGGAGTTTTCTCTCAAAAGGTCTGGGTGGTCTGGGCCCACAGGAGGTCTCGTCAGGGCAGTCGCCATCCCTGAGGGGTGGTTTCGGGTTTCATTTGCCTGCTGTTCAGAGGTAAGCTGCAAAGAAAAGATGAAGATAAAGTGTAAGGCAAAGGTTAGTGAGTACAAGCAGGTGAGCAGTAATGTCAGGCGGTCTCGCTGGTGACAAGTCCGGTCACACATTAACAGTAATTTTAAAACATGTATTAAACTACTCTTCTTTTGCATACAACTACCTTACTTTACAGTTATGTGGTTTTTCCCTATTTGGAATATGTTCATGAACTGAGTTTGTTTCAATCGACCAGCATTTCTCAATCTGTGCGTTACTGAGATTTCAAATTGTGAATTCTTTTTGGTGGGGAGCTGTTTCATGCATGGTGGGCTCCTTGGCAGCACCCCTGCCTCTACCCGTCAGATGCCAGGAGCCCTTCCCCCAGTTGTGACAACCAAAAATGTCTTCGGACATTTCGAATGGCTCCTAGGGGACAAAATTGTCACTGGTTAAGAACCACTGCAAGCGACTATCATTTTCCTCTTTTTTTTTTTTTTTGATCCTCAATATAGCAGAACATGGCCAGTAGAGGCCCTTTTATTGGGCTCTTTTGCTCTTTTAGCATCACCATGGGCATTTTTGAAATTACACCTGCTTTCTGAAAACAAGAAGATATCCTCTCTTCATATCTCCCTGCCCTTTTCTTTAGTGAGTCCCAGATCTGAACACTAAAGTACAAATCACATTCTGGGAGTGAACAGGTTGGGAGGCCAGTTGGATGGCCAAGCTGAAAAATACACTGGAAGTCATAAGTCCATAATGATGTTTAAAAAATAAGCCTGAAAATGAATAAAGCTTTAGTGTTTTATTATGACATAAAATTTTTAAATTTACCTTTTTCCTACATAACTAGTTATATTTACCCCCCTTCCCGCATCACCATTTTGCCATCCTTCCTGGTTTGCCTCCATTGTTAGTCACTGTGCAGATAACAAGAAAAATTGGTTAACATAAAATATTACCAGATGGCCTACCAGCTCATAACTGTAAAGCACATCACGAGTGGAGCTATGGTTCTGTATTTTAGGAGGGCAGGTGATTATAAAACAAGCTTCTCTATATTAAACATTTTAAAATGTTGCCCATCTATCAACCAGGTTTACTTCTGAATTACAAATAATTTGAAGGCAAGTGATTTTACTAATATATGCTCCTATTAGCAGTTTATTATATTTGCCATTGCTTCACACACTCACTGTGCTTAAATCATAGGTCAATGAGGGAAAAATAGAAAAATTCTGTCTTCGAACCTATGAGCATGGAATATTTGTTCATTTATTTAAGTCTCCCTTAATTTCTCTCAGAAATGCTTTTATGATTTCCGTGTAGAGATCTTGCATATCTTCCATGAGGTTTATTTTTTGACATTTGACACTTTTGAGGCTTTTGTTAATTTCCTAAAATTATACTTAATTTAAAAAATTATATTTATTTATTCCTCTTATGTAGAAATAAGACTTTTGTATTATAGGATGATAACCAGAAAATTTGTTGAATAGTTATAATGGTTTATGTGGACTTCATTTTTTATTTTTTAAAGACAATCACATTAGTGAGTCATTCGAACTTCATTTCTTTGTTTCTAATTCGTACATTTTTATTTCTTTTTCTTGCAATACCATACCAGCCAGGGCCTTCAAAGTGATGTGGGACAGAAATAGTGATAGCAGGTATTCTCTTCTTATTTCTGATTGCAGATAGAAAGTGAATTTATCTTCTATTTCTAGTTTACAAAACATTTTCATCATGAATGAATGCCAGAGATCCAGTTAATACCCTCTTTCTTCAAGAAACCTTTTTTCAAGTCCATAACTCTTTTTCCTTTCCCTCATTATAGCTTTGTCAGAAATTTCTATCTTATTTTCATGTTTAAAGTGTGCAAGTTCTCTCTTACTATTAAACAGCCAAGTGCTTTAACTCCAGAAATCATGTATTACTTTTAAAAAAATAAGCACATTCTTAGCAGAATGTGAAATATATATCAGATACCCACTAATTAGATAAGACTCCCCAAAATAACTTTTAATATATTTTGTGTTAATGACTGAAATTCTGTACAGTATTTATTTTAGATTTCCCTCATGTTAAAATAATGCAAGCAATCTAACCATAGTTATGATTCCGTATTAGTTGCCATAATAATATATACATATTTTTCTTTCATATTATTGGTATCAGGGTAGCAATGGCAATTTTATAAAACATGTTTTGCCAAATTTAAGCATATATTATTGTCAAAATCAAAGTTTGGGGGTCGATTCAGACTTGTTTGATAAACCTTGGGTCCTTTAAAGAAGCAAAGAGAGACAATGGGACTCCTGTTTTGTAAAAACACTAGGAGACAAGCAGAAGTCTGGGCCGATGGGGGAAGGATGAGGAATAGGGCCTATGTGGTAAAGGACTTGATGGCTCCTGATATAATAACATGAGATAGAGTTTAACCTTAGTCCCTGAATCTATGTCTTTCAAACCCCCAATTACCAAAAGCTCCTGAGAGTCTTTACTTTGAGGAGATGGTTGGGTTACATAAGGTGAATTGGGTCGTTAGGATCTCTGCAGCTCCATTTTGGTAACTCCTAAATAGTTTTGAGAAGCAGAACAAGTTTATCTTTAGGCCAGAGAGGAAGAAATTTATTGGAATTTAGCATTTCAGATGAGATCTATACATGTGCATGTAGCAGCCACAGGCAGCTACGTCTCCTGGCAGCCCAGCCACCACAGGCAGACGAGAAAAGCCCATTCACATTCAGACACCAGCTATGACTCTAGATGTTAAGACTCTCCTTTCCTTCAGACTCAGCTGCAGGAAATGGCAGGAATGTTCATCAAAGGAAAACCAGGCTCGTGCTCTTTGAGGAGGTGCCTAGGAACATGGCAATATGAAGCACTCTTAAAGAGACCTGTACGCTACATGCTGAGGGATCTTCAGTTATCCCTATTCCACTTGATGGAATGTTTTCATCATTATGACAACATTTTATTCGGAGAAGCAGGCAGGGATACAGAACATTACTCCCATTTTACAGGTGAGGAAATAAGCCAGACAGTTAGCTTTCTATAGATAATACAGCTAGTAAATTACATATCGTGACTGAGAATCTAGATTTTTGTTGATTCTGAAGGTAGTGTTTTGTTTTGTTTTCTTTTTTCCCATTATTTAAAAAGCCTGTGATCTTGGAAAAGTTACTTAGCAACTCTATGCCTCAATTCCTGTTTGGTATTATGGGCATTATAATAATACTTATAAACCTTAGATGGTGAAAAAAATCAAATAAGACTTTACGCATGTATGTGTGTGTGTGTGTGTAGGTGTGTTTGTGTGCGTGTTTGTAGGCATGTATGATGCTTAGCCCAGTGCTTATCTTGCAATCAGTTAGCAATAATAATCATAGAAAGACTATGTAATAAACAGGTTCATTTAGGGCACATAGAAAAATGAGTCTTTGCTAAAGTCGTGTGGCCTAATAATAGCTAACATTTACTGAGTGTTTAACATATGTCAGAGATTTTTCTAAGAGCTTTAAAATAATCAATTAACTCTTTTTATTGTTACAACAAACTTGGAAGTTAATACTGTTTTAATATGAGGAAATGAGGTACGCAGTAGTTAGTCCAAAGTAGCTTGCCCAGGATTAGTGATTCAGCTGGAAGTCAAACTTAGGTGAGGTAGTCAAAGCCTGTGCACTTGACCTGTTCTGCCTCTTCCTGTTTGGTATGAACATATATACATCATTTTCTGCTGATGTATACAGCTTGAAACAGATAAATAATCATATTTTTTAATATTTTGATCTATGGACTGTAGTTCTAAGAGTTATTTATGTATGTTTTAGAGATAAATCTTGAAATTTCTATGCACCATAATTTATGTTTTAGAGCTATAAATCTTGAAAATTCACAGACCAGCATGATATTCAAGACTTCCTCTTAACTTATAATCAAGTATTAAATCTATTTATAATGTTTCATCATCCTAGGCAAAGATACTCTTAACATGTGGCAAATATATGTAAAATTATTACACCCTTTCATAATATCATAATACCTGGTTATATTCTAAGGCTATGCTTCTCAGGTATGTAACATTGTAATCTAGATATTTTTGCACATTAATATTTTTATAAGCTAAAATTAGGTTTAAATGGACAGCAGGAACACATTGGATTAGGAAAATTAATCACAAAAGGGCAGCTTAAAATTTAAGGGCTAATTATAGAGAATACATTTTCAAAAAAAGGTGTGATTATATAGAATGATGATTAAAATAACAGTTCTGTATGGTGCCCAGGGAAGTAGTTTTCATTGTTTTATGTCTCTTACTTTTTAGAACTATCTGTTGAAATATGGATTTGCTTTTTCCCAATCATAAGAATCACTGAACCCTCTAAAAGCACCAGGCCTCAGGCAAAGGTCTACTTCATCTTGGTATAAGAAGAGCTGCATTCCATCTGTTCTGGCCTCGAGGAAGCTTGCACAAATCTATCTTCCCTTGCTTGTCTTATAAAACTCCATGACCCTTTATGAAGTCTAATAGAAGAATTCTATTTCCACCAGTGGAGGAATGTCCATCCATAGCTTGCAGACCAATAGATTTCCTCTAGAGTAAGCAGAGAAAAACATCCAGATGAGAGTATGGTCATATGGCATATAGCTTAGAGAAACAGTCCAATTATTCCACACTTTGTGTACTTTATGTTTTAAATGGTAGTGATGATGATAAGGAAAGGGGGTAGGAGAAAGGACAGAGATATGTTTAAGATGATTATTGAATTTAGATTGTTTATTAAATAGAAACGTTTAAGGATTGATTTTCTAATGATGCTAAATTTGATTTAGAAGCATCAGGTTATATATAAACTTTGCAAATACCCTAGGAGTTTTTACGCCTAAAGATTTAAAATTAGATATGAATGATCCATGATTATATGGTCAATTAATCTATGACAAAGGAGGGAAGAATATACAATGGGAAAAAGATAGTCTCTTCAACAAATGGTGTAGGAAAACTGGACAGCTACATGAAAAGAATACAAATTAAACCACTTTATTACACCATACACAAGAAATAGCTCAAACTGGATTAAAGAGCCATATGTGAGACTTGAAACCATAAAATCCCTAGAAGAAAACATAGGCAGTAACCTCACTGATATTAGCTGTAGAAACATTTATCTAGATATGTCTCCTTTGGTAAAGGAAATGAAAACAAAATTAAGCTATGGGGACTACACTAAAATAAAAAGCTTTTGTACCGTGAAAGATTCCATCAATAAAACAAGACAACCCACCATATGGGGAAAGATATTTGCAAAGACATATCTGATAAGAGGTTAATATTCAAAATATATAAAGGACTTATGCAACTAAACACCAAAAAACCCCAAATAATCCAATTAAAATGGGCAGAAGACATAGATAGACATTTTTTTTCCCTAAGAAGACTTACAGCTGGCCAAAAGACACATAAAAAGATGTTCAGCATCACTCTTTAGTAGGGAAATGCAAATTAAAGCTACAATGAGATATCACCTTAAACCTGTCACAATGGCTAAAATAAAAAACACAAGAAACAACAGGTGTTGTGGAGGATGTAGAGAAAAAGGGACCTTACACACTGTTGGTAGGAATATAAACTGATCCAACCACTATGGAAAATAGTATGGAGGTTCCTCAAAAAATTAAAAATGGAATTACCATATGATTCTGTAATTCCACCACTGGGTATTTACCCAAAGAAAATAAAACACTAATTCAAAAAGGTACATGCACCCCTATGTTTATCACATCATTATTTACAATAGCCAAGATATAGAAGCAACCATGGTGTCCAACAGTCGATGAATGGATAAAGAAGGTGTGGTATATCTATACAATGGAATATTATTCAGCCATAGAAAAGAATGAGATCTTGTCATTTACAACAACACGGATGGATCTAGAGGGTATAATGCTAAGAAAAATAAGCCAGTCAGAGAAACATAAAATACCATATGATTTCACTTATATGCGGAATTTAAGAAACAAAGCAAATGAACAAATTAAAAAAAGAGACAAACAAACAAAAAAACAGGCTCTTAAATATAGAAAACAAACAGATGGTTACCAAAGGGGAGATGGGTGAGGGGATGGGTGAAATAGGCGAAGGGGATTAAGAGTACCCTTATCACTAGGAGCACTGAGTAATGAATAGACTTGTTGAATCACTGTATTGTACACCTGAAACTAATGTAACACTCTATGTTAATTATATTTGAATTAAAAGTAAATAAATAAAAAATTTAAAAAACAAAATTACATATGAATGATGCCTTCATGCTTAGCAACCCAGCAAACAGCATAGTGCTTAGACCATAATAAGCAATGTCAACTCATTTTACAGTGAAAAGTTCTTTCTGTGAATTCAGTTAATATTCCAGATAGAAGATTCCATGAGTCTAAAATTGGCTGCCAGAGTCATCGTTTTCTACCACATTCTCTGTCTGAAAGCATTTCTGCATTGGGTGGCCAAAATAAGAGATGATAATAAAGCATTCTTTTTTTTTTTAAAGGTTTTATTTTTAAGTAATCTCTACACTCAACATGGGGCCAGAACGTATCAAGAGTCACATGCTCTGTGGGCTGAGCCAGCCAGGTTCCCCCAGGGTAAAGCATTCTTTACTCCACCATCCTATCATATAAGTCATACAACCTGCCCACACCCTGTTCTTTCTAGCCCTTTTCTCTTCTGTCTGTATGGGAAATACCCTTTTTGACCCACCTCTAAGTCGTTTGCTGATCTAAGCTCAGCACTTTCTATTGCAATAGTGCCTTTTCCTACCTTACAATTATCCTTTTGAATAAAGCCTCTACTAAGTCTGAATTTGTTCTTTGACATTTATTTAATGATTACTTCTTAAAACTGTGGTTAGAGTCCAGCAGTTTATTTATTTTATTTTTAAAAGAAAAAAAAATCTTAATTTGCTACAACTTAATATAAAGGGCTTTATGAGAACATTTATGGTTTGTTAAATTCCTCATTTTTCAGCCTGGCAGGACTGTCTTAAAAAGTGAATTAGATGATGTTTTAATGTACTGCAGTCATTTCCTTAGCTTTTAGCTAATGACCTCATCTGGACAAAGTAGATATTTCCATTTCTTATCAGTAATAATTAGAAATATAACTAGTGTTGTCTCATGCCCCCTGAAAATTCTCCAGGAGACTTCAATGACTTCAAAGGAGATGATTTTGTGGAAGTGATAAGCAATGGAATCAAGAAATTTAAAAGTAATGGCTTTGATTCCATAGGGACATGATTGTTTTTAAAGTTCCTTTAATATATAAACCCTGATATAATTACAAAAATGCAGAAAAAAAATGACCCCTCTATAAGAAGAAAAGTCCAATTCAGAATAAAAAACACAATCAAACACAAACAACAAACAAAAAATCCCAGAGCTAACACAACTACGTTAAATCTATAGGGGTGGTGTAGTGGGTGTATGGAACTCAGATGTTATTTTAGCTAATAGTTTTGCTTTCATATATGTTTAAACCTTTCATCAGACATTCTACATAGACTTAAAGCTATACAGTGTAACTTCATCTCCAATCTTTTCCCTGCTTGTGAAAGTATAGAGAAGGAGAGCCATCTTAATAAAAATTAACATGTCAATAAAGAAACTTTAAGGGACTCGGCTTCTCAGAAAATTGGTTATGCTAATCAGCACAGACTATAAAAGAATATTCTTTTATCATTTTAAAATACTTTAAACTACATTTTGGTTATCACATCTGTAATTGTGATGGGTCCTGTGGCATATAGCAGTGCTGCTCACGTCAGCTTGACCCCAGCCCTCCTAAATCAGAAAGTTTTTTGGTGTCTTCCAATAATCCGTATTTTCTACAACCTTCACAGATTGTTCTACCACACTCAGTGAACCACAGATGAAACATCACAGCATTGATAGAATATTAGAGAGATAAAGAAACACGTAGTCCACCTCGCATAGAATCTGATGTAATGTATTGATCTTCTCTCCAAAACAATGTACACAGGAAGCTACACATCATTTTACAAAAAAATTCTGGAGTATTCAGAAATGTCTTCAAGATGGAGGCCAGCACACAGTTTCTTTAAAAATATATATTATTTATTTAAATTCAGTTAGCCAATTAGTACATCATTAGTTTTTGACATAGTGTTCAATGATTCATTTGTCGCCTATAACATAGTTTCTTAACAAAAGATTCTTTGTTCCCAAGTTAAAAACATTTAATTTACCCCATCTAATATTCGTTCTATAGATGAGGAAACTAGCCAAGATTGTTAATATTTTGACTAAGATCACACATACGTACTACTTACATTTTCAGTTTTCAACAGTGTAAAAGTCAAATTTAACAAGGTTCCAGGCAGACAGGCAGAGTGATTTTCAAATAATTTATTCTAAGACAACTTTTTTCTCTAATGTATACGTAAAAATCACAGTCAGTAAATTAAGTTTGTGAATTCAATTTGAGAATGAATTAACTTTTTCCCTAGACATCATTCTTATTTATAGAGCTACTTACTACTGACTTTGAAGCCATTAACATGAATTCTGCTAGTTACATTCCATTTTAGTCTCCATATATAATGCATTGACTCGTATTGATGAAATGTATTTGGTGTGGTAAAAATGAACCTATCCTGTTAAATTCAGTTTTCTGGAATTAGAAAGCAAAAATGGAAATTATAATTCCAGGCATTTCTTTATAATCATACTTTTTCTGTTCTATCATCTGCAAATAATTATTCCTCTAATTTTTCTCTCTTTAAAGAATTCATTTTATGAAAAGTATTTGCACTTTAAGGTATATGTTGATAAATATCCTCCTAGTCATGTTAATGAAACTTTAGAACTAGAGTTCTAAAACTCTAGAAGGAAGAAAATGTAATGACTCGCCTAAATGAGGAGAATGTACAAACAGATATGGAATAACTTTCAAAGGAGGAAGGTCAACGTGGGACACATCAATGAATTACAGAGAGCACTAGATAGTTTCTAAAATGAAGGCAGAAATAGGGGGACAGGGAGGGCAAATCGGACAAACATAATACAGAACAAAGTAGACATTTCAATCTTGCACTGCAGTTTCTTCTATCATCGTTTGGGTGGGAAATCCTCGTATGCCTGCATTTTCCCATAAATTACTTTAAATTACGTTCCAAATTTAAATTATGCTAAATATTGGTAGTGACTGTGTACACCTGTGCTTCACTGTTGGATGTTCCTGCTCTGATGTACTTTATAAGCATTTACAGCTTTAATGAGGCTGTTTATTTGTAATTGGTCCCTACAGGAATCTGCTGCTGCATTTCATCCAATTTGATTTATTTTCAGTTATTCTCTGGAGATATCATTTGAAATAATATCTGATGTTGCTTAAAATTCAAAGAAAGATACAAGACATTTTTAAATGACAGATAAATACTCATACGCTAACCCTGCCTTCAAAATTGCACACTTAGCATTTCCCATATCACTGCTATATGCCTTAACTGGCCATTTCCAGAACAGAGAGAGCATCAGCATTAAGTCAAGAACATCTAAATTAGTAAATTTTCTCCTTAACTTCCTTGACATTCGATGTTGACCAAGTCAATTCCTCTGCACCTCAGTTTAGGTATCTGTATAAATAGGAAAAAAAGTTAGACCTTCTAACCTCCTGTGACTATTGCAAAGGGGCAATGAGATAAGGAGATTAACAGAGATTTGTGTTTTGGAAATGGACATGCACATTCTGAAATCCAAGCATATTTTGGGTTTTCAAAGGTGTTCGATGTTTCTTACCTTTTTCTTGAGGGCACAGAAATTCTTGTTAAATCAGATAAAAACTATGGACTCTGATTTCCTTAGTATTTGTCTTTCTCTTTTGTGCTCACACTGATGAGTCTAAGTTCTTTTGGGCCAATGACCAGATTTTCGTCTATGCGTGTTCTGTTATGGGACGTTCTGTAACGTAGTTCTCTCAATTGGCTGTTTTGATTCTTGATTTCCTCAGCTTTCCCTTTTTTGCTGATAATAGTCTTTAATCTTATCATTGCGGTCTTTGATTTTTGAATTTGTGTTCTATTTTTCTTGTCTTAACATTTTCCACTGATCATTCCATTACGTTTTCTTCCAAAATGAGCTCCTTATTTTCTTTCTTTCTGTTGGTTTACTACATTTCTTTCTGTCTTTTATTTCTCTTTCATTACCATCCATTTTCCCCTTTTTTTTTCATTATGTACCAAAATCCCAGATACCACGTTGCTGTGCTGTACCACTTGTCATTTGCTCAAATTCAAGGGGGCTAACCCTTCTCCATGCTCTATCTTGAAAGCCATTTTTCTTACATCAAGTAACTTCCAGCTTATCTGGGACTGTTTGTCTTCTCTCTGAGCTCCAGTTAGAGGAGTGTTTTTGGAGTTTGAGCATGTGGAAGAATCTCAATTTGACCTTCTGTTCTTTCTTCTAAGATCCTGGCAAATATCCTCTAACAAGATTTAAGATACCTATTTTTATAAGGACTTATAACTTTGAGCTTCTTATCATTACCATATTTCTGCAAGGAACACTGGAAAATGTCAAAATTTGACACTTTTCTTGCTTCTGCAGAAATCCTGTGTCTTATGTTAATCTTAGTCCACTTCTTTCCATTGACAGGTGTAATAATGGGAATGCTCACAATTGTGCCAGTCAGTCACTCATCTTCTTTCTTGGTATTCATTTTCAGAGTGGTGTGTGTGTGTGTGTGTGTGTGTGTGTGTGTGTGTGTGTGTGTTTACATTTTGAGCATAGTATGAAGTTTGGGTCAAGGTACTGGCATCTTTATCTTTTTTTTGGAATGAGGTTGTATCATTTCCTTCTTGGTTACTACTGTGAATTCCTCCCTTTTATGATTTGTGGCTTTATGCTCATTTTATTAGGCATTGGGGACAATAATTCTGACTTGAGTTGCCTCCACCAACTTTCTTACTCTTCAGTATATTTCTTATCCTTTTGATTATAAAACTCAATGATGATAGGAATGAAATTTGTATTCCTTTTATAACTTTTCTGGTAGAATTCCATGGCTTCTCCTGACCCCACATACAGATATCTAGTTATAAAAACAAGGAAAGTTAGCATTTTTCAATAATTTCACACTCTCCTTCTAAGCACCATGGTAGTGTATTTCACAACGGGAGCAGTTCTGGTATCGGTGGACATCTGGTACAGAACACAATTTGGTGTCATGAGATATAAACTAGATGAAAGCTGAATGCAAAGATAAGGAAATGGGAATAATATGTTCTCCTTTACAATTGGGAAAAGTAAATTATTAGGATCTCATCTCAGACAGAAGGAAAACTAAGCTTGTCAGAAATCAAACATTTTCTTTCATTTATTAACCCAACTTACATGGAAACAAAATAATCTGAGTTAAATATGTAAAAACAATGCGGACAGTTTAGAAAGAGGGATCTTTTGGCATTTAGAAACTGTTTCCGCTCCACACTTGTCTTACAGTATCATTTAAAGTCACGTGAGCCGAGCTCTCTAATATTTAAAGTAAATGGTAAAAGAAAATTGTCAATATTCCATCATGGGATGGTAACTAGGTGTAGTGCTTGTGTTTACTCTTCAGACATGATTAGATACTTTCACTGCATTCTTTACAATCTACATCTGCTTTTGATTTACTAAAAAATGTTGGTTCCATAAGACAAAAACGTCATTTCTTTGAAACAAATCTTCCATACAGGTGTTTTTTTTTAAGTATCAGGTTGACAAGTACTATGAAATAATAAACTTCTCATCTATTATACATTCCCCCCTTTCTCTGCATAACAATAGACTGATGTGATGAAGGAAGGGGCTGAATAATAGATCCAGAGCAGATGTCTTTAACATTGTTCTCTGAAGAATGACTATGCAGTTAAGAATAACACTTTACTCTCCAAAAATATGATTGGGGAGGGGCAGTATTTTACCCAGAGGACAATTAAGAAGCAAGGATGATTCTCAAGTGATTTTTTTGTAGTTAGATGAATCCTTTAATACTCTTTACCAAATCCACTTAATGATAAAATCTCTGTAACATTACTTCGTTGTGTGAAATATTTCAACTTTAGATTTTTTAAATGTACTATAATGCATACATCGAGTGCTGTTCATGTCTATGGGTGATAACTGAACATAAAGGCTGTTTCCATGGTAGAGAATAATATTTATGACAAGAAGATTGAAAAAGGAAGAAACTATTTTAACAATACTTTTAAGTTTCCAAAATACTGAAGAAAAATGCTTTGGCAGATTTTTTTATTATTGTTTTCCAGGTTTCACTCCCTTTGTCAGCCAATTTCTTACGTGCAGACACAAAACCTTTACTAAACTTCCTTTTTCTCTAAGAGTATTTTCTCTAAGAGTGTGTGTGTGTGTGTGTGTGTGTGTGTGTGTGTGTGTGTGTACGTACTATATATATATAGTATGTATATCCCATTTATATAATTAATCATGGAGATATTTTTCTTAACAATAAAAAATGTGTTTCATTATACTTTTGAGGAAAAGAGGACTTAGGAGAATAATTTATGGAATATTTGAAGAAATGGCACATTAGAAAAGGATAATTCAATAGTTCTTAGTAGTATTTTTCTTGTGCAAGGCTAGAGGCTATTTGAATATATATATATGTTCATGTGAATCAACTACTTTTCTACAGGAGGAAGATGGATGCAGGGTGCTTATCAGTGGCCTAAGGGCAAAATCACAGATGTGTTCCTCTCTTCCCACTCGCTTAAGGAAGTGGATCATTAGAATTGGGATTCACAAGATGCTATACCTATATCCCTTTCCTTTCTCCACTTTCTACGCAGCTTCAAGAGATAGGGATGTATCTATCTATCTGTCTATCTACCTATCTACCTCTCTATCCATACACTTATATGATAACCTGGAACCTGTATATTTAAAGTCTGTGCCTTGATCTCAATGTAGTTTGCAAATAGTGTTCAGATTTTGTTATCAGAAGCATCTTCAATTTGTTCACTTGGACATTCTATTATTATTCTGAGTGGACAATTTTCATTATGTTGAGTGATCTAGGGTCTCATTTTACATTATCATCAGAAATTCATCATGTGAGTCGAGTCAAAATAAAATTAATTCTGATGGCCTAGAAATGAGAAAGATTTGGGAGTTGAAGGTAATACAAATAAGAGAGCTATATACTTTGGAAAAATTAATCTCTAATTTATATTCTATCATATATATATATCTGAGACCATCCTGTTCAATCCTTTAAAACTTTATCCTCATCTGTTCTTTTATTGTTAATAACATACAAAATACTCATTATGTACCAGGGACTGTTCTAAGTAGTTTACAACTGGGACCTCACTTAACCCTTATAACAGTCAGATGATATAGATATTATTATTGCTATCCAAATCCAGTGAAGACACCTAGGCAGAGAGAAGTTAAATTTTTGTTTAGATACCATGGCTACCTCCAGAAAGCAGAGGCTGACATACAGTTTGTATGCACATAACTTATGAAGGAACCAAAATTACAAAGCAAGAATAAAGAATGAGAAGGAAACAAGAAAGAGGGAAAACCAAAATAAAAGTCAATTACTGAGTGGTGATCATTGTAAGCTTTGGACACTTGACTCAACCAGGACGTTCCGAGGAGCTTTGTAATTGTCTACCTGAGGGATGAAATCCAGGGTTTTTCCATCAGCTTCATTCTCCCATTCCTTGAGATTTGGTCCTTAGGGTATAAACTCCCCCACACTCATGTGGTATTTGCATATGAGTGCCAAGTGTCTTTGTCAGGTGTCCCATGCCTCAGCATCAGAAAGGTCCTGAAATCTATACATAGGGTCCTATACATGTGGTACACACTTCACTTTAGTCACCGTGAGTGTGAAGTAGATTAAAGCCTGCTTGGAATTGTTCAGCATAGCCATGGCTGTAATCAGAGAATATATCTCAGTACAAAAGTAATATTCGTATGGTCCATTCTTGCCCCACTTGGATCCACTCACAATAGGCATACGTCCCTGGGCAAGAATTCTGTACTATAGTGGAACAAGCTATTGGCCTTGCTCCAGTAGCCAGTTCCCTCTTCGCTACCCCTCATTCTATATTTTCTTCACATTTGGACATCACATGAACTGAGCTGATGTTTGCCTGATTGATTGAACCATACGTCAACACAAGTGTTTGAGACTTTGATAATCTTACATTTACTTTATTATCAGTCACTATTAAAATGGGGCATGGGAGTATCAAAAATGTCTTAGTGGACCCCTGAATTCTAGGCACACTGTTTCCTGTCTCCTTCTCTAGCAGCATTCCTAAGTTCTTATCATAATAAGGGTAACTCTCTACCTTCTAATATAATAACTCTATTTTCTTATTCTTTCTGCTCCCCTGGCAAAAGAATTCTAAAATGATCAACTGACTTATAGCTGACTGACCCTTTCTAGATAATGCAACATATTGTACAATGTAGAATGTATGTAGTTCTTGTTTTGCCATAAGATGATTCCCTCAGTCTGAGGCAATGTGTATGAGTAACATATCCATAGATAAATAATTCTGTGATGCTGGAGTTAGCAGTGATCCTGTAGCCAGGGAAGAGAAATCTAAATTAGTAAGTATCAATTCTAGTAAAGATCAATCATTGTCTCTTCCACTGCGGAAGAAGCTCAACATAATCCAGTTGCTACTAAGTGACTGGCCTGAGAGATTTTGCCATATTGAGAGCTCAGTGTCAGTCTCTGATGCTAGCAAGTTAGGCATTCAGTAGTGACAGTACCTAAATCAACTATAGTGAGAGGGAGCCCATGCTATTAATCCCATGTTCAACCACCATCCCTGTTCAACCACCATGGCTTCCATTTATGCCCCTTTCTGTCATGCAGTGTGATGTTGAGGATAGAGACTACTGATGACCATAGGATAAGTCATCCCATCTACCTGGTCTATCGTGTTTCCCCCGTGTTGGATGCTCTATGGCTGGGTTAATATCTGACACATAAATACTTATTCCATACTTATTCCACTTCCATGGGTTCATCCATATGCCCCTTACTCAGACTTTCTTTTGTCTCTGATCTTCTAATTATATTCCTTACCTCTGATTAACCAGTCAAGCCATTCACCATTGTCCAGAATTCTGTGTATGTGCAAATCTTAAAATACTTCTTTCTCCGAACAAGTCGGACAATCAAATGGTCCGAGAATGATAGGAATCACCCTCCCAAGAAATCATAAGTTGAGCTGAGCATCATTCTTCAGTGTAAGAAAGACAAGTGATGTGAGAATCTGGCCACTTGATCATCTAACTTACTTATGCTCTTTAACCTTACTTGTATCTTATAGACCTCAGGTGTGATCCTAAGTGTATTGTTTCCATTGTATCATGGATTGTGCAGCACCACCCAGGAATATGACTTGGTGAATCTGACAATAACTGAGTCAAGATGAGCAGTACCAGTCACAGAATTATCTATTCGCTCATGATAAGGAATGTTAGCAGGCCAGTCTTCTGTCACAGAATGATGGCCTTCGTCAGAACCCTAAGGCTCTGCGATAATACTTGTTGGTAATTTCCAGAGATTCCACACAGCATCCTTATCCACCAGAGATACATCTAACATCATCAGATCAGCTGGGTCAAATGATTTGGGTGGCTGGGTAGATACCTCTATAGCCTAGGACCTGCTACAAAGTTATCTCTTGTTTTGGGGCTCACTTAAAATTGACAACACCTCAAATGCCCTGACAATTGGTTGGAGAATTTTTCTCCAGCTTAGTATATATGGCTTCAAAATTCCAAAGAGACCTACCAAGTGCTATACCACTTAGTGATTTGTTGATAGGGGAACAAGTGTAGCAACCTGTTTTTTGCCTAAGATGTGGTATCCTGGCTTGCCATAGACCAGTATATTTATAAAAAAATTTTACATATGTGTCACCTCCTGAATCTGCATATTTTCCCTTTTATTTCCAGCATGCTTGTTTTTTAAAAGTATTCAGAGTACTTGCTACTTCCAGGTCTATTTTGCATAATGCTGTAAAATGATAGACAAATGTGGTCTTTGGAAGAATGTTAATTGCTAGAGACTATACTTAAGTAGTTGGTTATTTCTCTCCCATACCATTTAGTGTATAACAGAATATTATTTTACTTAAAAAAAGAGTTATTTTTACAATTAGATGATTCTTTGCCAATGCATTATAAATTCTTTGAGTGCAAAAGAACATACATAGTTTATTCTTCTATGCCACAAATATTCTTAAAATATCTTGCTTATTAGTTGACATTAAGATGGTGAGTTAATTTGAATAAAAACTAGTGATTATGAAGATAGTAACTGAAATATGTAACCCGGGGAAGTGCTAAATTGAATTAAGGAGAAAATAAGATAATACATGCACCAAAAGTGAGGAAAAATGAGGAATTAAAAAAACAAATATTTTTAATGTTCTTGTTATGTGTTGACCACCTGTGCTTTGTCTAGGATAGGCTCAGCAATGTAATGCTGTTGCTTAAGGAGCAAACATCATTAATGAGATTCAGAAATGAGCCTAGGATATTTAGGCATGACCGTCTTCATTCCTTTATAATTTTCTGCTAGCACTGGAAAAATACAAGGTATCATTTTCAACTGTATTTTTAGCCAATTTTATGGCTTTACCATGGAAACAGCATAATTGAATTAAATATTTTTTAAAAATAAAGAAAATAAGCATCCTAGGATTATTTTCACATAAAATATTGAGTATTTCCTCTTTGTTTCAACAGCTGCTGCAGTTATTAAAAGACCAACTCCATTTCCATTACTATATGTTCAAGAAATCCTTTCCTACGTTCCTAATTCATATTCTGAAATTGGCATACATTGCTGCTATGCATTACATCACAGCATCTATTTAAAGTGAGGGACCAATCGTGTCCTTAGATCAGAATAATTCTAGTCTTTCCTCTGGAGGAGAATTGCTAGAATGAATATAATATTGCTAGAATGAATGAATATAAGACATAAACTCTGATTAATAACAAGTATTTTATGTCCAAAATCTTAATTTTCCTCCAAATATGTTCAGCATGTAAGTTTAAATAATATTACAAATGTAAGCCAAATAAGACAAATAAATTTTCTTCTAACTGAACGACAAAATTGACTCAGCTTTACCTTTAGGTTTTTCCCATTATATTTTTATTACACACACACTATACGTTATATACATGGTATACATATATGCATATACATACACATTATATATTTAACATATGTATTTATAAACATGTCATTGTTCTATTAGTGTTAAGACTGTGATATTTTCTCATGATTAAACTGGAATGATGGACTTAGAAGAAGAATACCATGGAAGTAAAATATTTTCCTCATCTCCTCATATCAGAGAGTGACTGATTTCAACTCGACTTCTCCTTAGGGATGTTATCCTTAATCTTTTGATTAAGGAGGTGTTGGCCTGGGTTCACTACTACAAAGATACTATTGCTCTCCCTTCCAGACTATTTGCTGGAAGTGAGTTCAATATAAGCAACCCAATAATAACCTAGACAGTTCATGAATGAAATTTTGGGTTACCCCATCAGGCAAGGAACCATAACGAGCTGAGGTTTTACTGATGGCAAAAAGAATATGGAATTATTAAGGGAAGAAGAAGATCTAAATACTTGCCACCACCACATGATTTGTTACAAAGAGAAGATTGCATGCTTTATGAATGCTTCTTAATTATTTAAAAAAGAATATATGTGTTTGTTATGTGTATATGTGTGTATATATATGCACATATATATATAATTTGCCAAGCATTACATTAAAGGTTATCAAAGAGGGATTGAGATTCAGCTAGAATAGGAATAAACATCACCCAGAGATGAATAAAGTGACTTTGTATAATTTTATGGTGAAGGTTGGCCGTTTTCAACTGTAAAGTGATTGTGGCAGAGGTGGAAGCACAACTGTGTATTTGTTTGCAAATTAAATGTTCCAAATCGGATACCAACTTGTAAAGAGGACTGTGGTGAATTCATGCTTTGTCAATGTAGCTAAGCCAGAACTATCATTCTCAGAATTCTCTCCTTTCTGTAGTTTCAGGTTAGCCCTGGCTGCAAGAAAATTTGCATGAGATTTGGAAGGCAGAAGTGAAGCACCAGGTCAGTATCTGGTCCCAGGCACCACTGCAGCTTCTTCATACTATTGCTGATGTTTTGGCTCATTTTGTTGGTGTGGGACAATGTTCAGGCCCTCTGCTTCTCCAGTTTTTGGCATATCTACTCCCTGAGCTGAGCTAAGCGCCCGTGAAAGGCACTAATATTCTGTGCATGTCACTTCTATGTTTGAGGTTAGATGCAGTCAGAGAAAACTGTGAGTTTTAGATTGTCTTCAAGGATTAAGTGTTTCATCTTGGATTCTAGGCTTTATGGATGCCAGGTTATCTTTGAGCATATTACTATTTGGTTACTGTTTGTCCTTGCTTTCCTCTGCTCTGTGTCCACTTATTCCTATCAACTACTGTCCTATTGACATACAGCAATTTCAGGCAACCACCGGATTCGAAAGCAATTGCCTTTCATCAAACACTTCTTCACCAGCTCCTCTTTGAGGTCCCTTAATAGTGACTTTTCTTTGGTCATCTAACTTTATGTTTTTGGCTTCTCCCATAATTGTGCAAGGTCCAGTTATTAAATAAATTTCTTATTCCATAGCACTCATATTGGTTCTGCTTCCTTGATTGACAGCAGAAATACAATTACCTTCTTACTTTACCTTTCAAGTCTTTCAATCGCATACTCATAGCTATCCGTTTGTTTCATGTGATACATGTAATTTGCTCAATTTTTTCTTTGAATTTATTAATTCTGTGTTTGCTGGTAATGTGCTATTAGACAATCTACAATTTTACTTTTTATTCATTTTTCACTTTCTTTTTTAATTTTAGAAATTGGTGTGGGTTTTTTTTTGCTCTTTTTCTAAATTATCTTTTCTTATATTTTTTTTGTCTTGTTGTATATTCCTTCTTTTAGGCTTTTAATAATTTTGAATATACCATTGTATAATATCTTTCAGATGGTCAACTATTTTCTGAAGTTTTCTGGAAGATTTCAATCTTCTTTATTGTGTCTATCGACACTCCTTGTACATTTTGTAATTTTGAAATGTAAGCTTTTATTCATGGATCCTTTTTGGGGAAGTCATTTTAGACTTGGATATGAGATTATGCTCTTTTACAGTGTGGTTTTTGTTTCCTTTTTGTCGAGCACCCAATGATTACACTGGGAAGGAAAATCATTTTATATTATTATTATTATTATTATTATTATTATTATTATTATTATTTTAATTTACAGAATGCTAAAGTAGTTTAAAATCTAACCATGATGCTTCTAGTCAGAGGAAACTCCTACTCCTTAAACTCAATATACACCTTGATTCATGTAAGTGATCCCATCATACACTGGGGAGAAGTTTTATTGGTACATACTGACTAGCATCCTCACTAAATTTTATCATCAAGACTTAAGTGTTTTAGTATGGGTATTTGAATAAACAGTTATTTTTGTCATTCATGCACTATATAATTCAATAATGAAAACAAAGTATTTTGATATTAAATATTATATGATTTAACTATTAATATTCATTAAGCTCTCACCATAAGTAGAATTTTATAAAATTTAAGACCTTTTAGCATGTTGATATGTATATTGTTATATTTTAATGTATTTTATTTATGATGCTTTGGTGCATTTTTACTTAGGACATGAATCCTTTCGTACTTGAGCTTAGTATGTTAGTCTTGATAAATTACTTAATATTTCTAAGAAATTACCACTTAGGAAAAATCCAAATACAGAAAATCCAAATACAGAAAACTAATTGATTTGGGGCTTAAATGCTAATGAAGTTTGTGCCTGCATAATTATATTGAATGAAGCAGAGACTTCATAAACCAAACACATTATAGCCCAAAGAAAAATCTTAATTTACAATAAATTCCCTTATTATTTTTTTCAAAAAAATTGTTGATTGCTTAGCATGTGTCAGGTAGTATGCTGGGAATTCACTGGTGAACAAAACCTATTTCTTATATGCAAACTAGTGGAAAAGGTGGGCGCTAAAAATATAATGACACAAAGCATGTAAAATTATAAGGAAGTGATAAATTAAAAATAAAATAAACATAGGAGCTATGAGACTATATGGTAGGGAGATAACAACCTAATCTGTGGAATCATGGAAAGCTTCCCCAAGGAAATAATGCTGTAGGTGATATTTAAAGTAGTTAACTAGGAAAAAATGGGAAATGGGGGGGGTTAAAATTTTGGAAGATGAGACATCGTGTGTAATCGACAAATATTCAGGTAAAGGCCACAAAGGAAAAGGGCAAGGCAGCTAAAACCCGCCGATACTGAAACCATGATGCATGGTGAGATTTGGAAATAGGTGATGGATATACCATGCAGGTTTTTGAGGCTATACTGAGAATATTGGTTTTAATGTAGGAGCAGTTGGGAGTCACAGTAAGTCTTATGGGTGTGCATGGGGTAGGGAGAGTTTGAGAAAATCTTCTTTAAAGTGACTGATCTTTTCATTGGTGGTGTACTATTTTCTGTTAATCTCATCTCGCATATTTTTATTTTATTTTATTTTTTTATCTCTAGGATATTCAATTTGGGTCTTTATAAGTTAATTATCTTTCATGACCTTCCTTATCATCCTAATTTTTTCCTCTACCTTCTTGATCACATGGAGTAGATTTACATTAGCTTTCTTAACTTCATTATCTTCTGGACATACTATGTATGTATTGTTTCTGACTCTGTTTTCATTGATTGAATATTTTCTCCTCATTTAGGGGCCTTATGTCTACTTTTTATTTGCCTGGTAATTTTTTATTAAATGTCAGACATTGTGGATTTTACTTCATTGGTTCCTGGATGGACTTGTTCAAGGTAACCAAGTTAAAGGCATGTAAAAGTATACATTAAATAATTTAAGTTCTTTTTTTTTTTCAAATATGTATGTTCTCTTGGAGAAAAGTTCTCCATTGGGGCTAAAAGGTATGTCAGATAGTAAACACTGAAAATGCAAACACTGACATATAGTAGACCTGATATACTGTCGTTGAGTTTGGGCCCAAAATAGATGAAAAGCATGAAAATCTTTCTAAGTGCCCATATATTTTTGTATGATAAATTATTTGATTCTTTTTTTAAAGATTTTATTATTTGTTTGTCAGAAAGAGAGAAAGAGAGCAGGGGCTCCCCACTGAGCAAGGAGCCCAAAGTGGGGCTCAATCCCAGGACCCTGGGATCATGACCTGAGCGGAAGGCAGATGCTTAACCAACTGAGCCACCCAGGCATCCCTATTTGATTCCTTACTTTGGTCAATTGGGAAATTCAGATTTGGAAGTATAAGGAGCTATGATGCCAAATTATTATCTTTTTCCTATTAAACTGTATACATCTTAAGGAAGAAATTATGTCTTAGACACTAGTTTGTTTAAGATATCATATACATTCTTAAATTATAAATATTTAAGAGTTTCCATTATTATATTCCTAGTATGAAATAGAATATGAATGATATCTTAACCTGTAAGATAAACTTTTTAGATGATATTTTTAATAATAAATCTAAACCATCCATAATAAATTAAACCATCCTTCTGAGAAATTAATTTTTAAAGTAATAATCCCGTCAAAAGTACACAGTTCTTTTAACCAGAGTTTATGCTTCCATTGTAGCAACTTTTCAACTGATGACATAATTTTCAGGATAAGAGTGTTTAAAGAAAGCATATAGACCTTATTGTTAAAATATATATATATTATTGTTAATATATATAAAATAAAATAGATAATATATATATTCAGCATACAGAATAATATATAAAATATATAATATATATAATATATAAAACATAAATATAAAATATATAAAATGTAAAATATATAGTGTATATAAATATGTAACATATATAAAATATATAAAATAATGTATTTAAAGCATTCTTTTGAGATTTTTAAGTTTTAACTGAATGCTGTCATATTATACATCTTCTTTTGGTGATTTGCTTTGTTTTCTTTATGCATTTTTCCCCAAATACTACTGATATATACCATTCCACATCGTTTATTTAAAGTTCAAAATATTGTCACTGTATATTACTATTCTCTGTCCTTGAACTTCACATAACTGAACTTAAACAGTATATGCTATTCTGTGTCTAGCTTCTTGCACTCAACTTTCTGCTCATGAGATTCAGCCATATTGTTGCATGTAGTCGTAGTTTTTATTGATATGACTGGTTAAGAATCAGGCAATGACTTACGATGAACTTGTATGCAGAATTTTGAGCTTCCTTCCATACTCCCCTATGCAATGTGTTCATTACTTTGTCCTTCACTTTTCACTTGCTTTGCCTCCCAAAGTCTCTGACCTCTGTCTTCCCTTCCCAGTGAAATTGCAGCCTTCTTGGGTTTGAGACTCCTACAGGAAGAACCTGGGTATGGCCTCAGGAAACATAGGGTTAAGTGGATTTCACCCGCTGTGCTTCTCTTTTCTCAAGGATGGTAGTCTTCTAGATATTTTCTTTATTTTTCCAATTCCTTCAGATGATTTTCTTTTTGTCCTACTTTGATAATTGCTTTTGACAAGAAAGTTATTCTGATACCAGGTATTTTGTCATGCCTGATTATAGAAAATTCTTTGTGTATAAATCCTTTGTGTTTTTAAATGTATTTTGGGTAAATTTATTTATCTTTTCCTTTCAGGTATTTGTGTCTTCTTAAGGAAATTTAACCTATGTAGTCAAAAAGACATTCTACTATTTTTTCTTGTACATTTTTTTTAATTTGCTTTTTGATTTTAAATCTATGATTGACCTAAAATTGATTTTTGTGTATGTTTTCTACTTGGATGTATTTTTTTTCTCATGTAGATAAACCGTTGTTTGAGCAAATTATTTATTAAATAATGCATAGAACTACTTATTTATACAATTCTACTTAAATATGCATAGAAAATATTATGCATTTAGTATAGTAAGTCTTTTTAAATATTTACTCAGATTACATTTGTTGAGATGTTTATTATACCAGGGACTATGCAGACTACAGCAGAGAATACAACTGTATTTTGGGGATGGATTGTGCTAATTCAGAACACTCAAATTCTAAAACAATGGCATGACTAAGTTTCACTTATTCAAAGACGCTCTTAATCAAAAAGTCACTTTGGCTGTATTTTTACAATGCCTCTGTATTAGTCAGAATTCTCCAGAGAAGCAGAACTAATAAAGAAATCTCTCTCTCTCTTTCTCTCTCTGCATGTCTCTGTCTTTCTCTCTCTACCTATATATCTACTGATTTATTATAAGGAATTGGCTCATGTGATTATGGAGGTGGGCGAGTCCCAAGATCTGTGGGGCAAGTCAGCAAGCTGGAGACCCAAAAAGGCCAATGGTTTAGTTCCAGTCCAAGTCCAAAGGCCTGAGACCCAGGAGAGCCAATCGTGTAGTTCCCATTAAAAGGCTGATAGGCTTAGGACCTAAGAACTGTTGTCTTAGTTTGAGATTAAGGTGGAAAAAAAGCCAATATCTCAATTTAAAGATAGTCAGGCAGAAAAGAATTCTCTCTTATTCAGGAGAGGGTCAGACTTTTTGCCCTGTTCAGGTTTTCAACTTATTGGATGGGACCCATCCAATCAGGCCTCATTGTGGGGGATCAAACGTGCTTTATTCAGTCTAGCGATCTGAATGTTAATCTCATTCAAAAACACCTTCACAGAAACACTCAGAATACTGTTTGACCAAATATCTGGGCACCCTGTGGCCCAGTGAAGTTGACACATAAAAGTAGTCATTTTAGTCTCCAAGTACAAATGCATAACAATCAGGCATAGTAATTCATTTCCTGACCCTTTTTATTTGCCATAATAAGCAGCGAGGAATTGTTATATAAATGCCATTCATTCATTTGAAAGTATGTTTTGAGTCCCATTAAGTCTCAAGCTTTATGATAAATATTGGAAAGTTACAAAATACTCTATGATATTAAGGAGACAGTCATGGGATATGATTAAATATGACTATGCCAGGAAGAAACTTGCAGGCAGGAGGGATGGCCTGCCAACATCTCTCAGATAGGTGAAGAGTTTGATCATTCAAGAAACAGAAAGAAAGCCAAGGTGCTGAATCACAGTATAGATTCAAAGTAAAGATTTGAGTCTGTATTCTAAGGAAAATGAAAAGAGATTGACAGCTTTCAAACAGAGGAGTAACATATCTGATTTTCATTTTTTTGAAAGCTCATTCTGCCCTCTCTGTGAAAATATATGAGATAGAGATAGGGTCAAAATTGGAGGAATGAAGTATAGTTATAAAAGACAATGGTGATCTAGATAACAGCAGAGATAAAGAGAACTAACTCTATATACAAATAGAGGAAGAACTGGTATCACTTAGCAACTGATTGGATTTAGACTAAGAGAAAGGAAGGTGTCAATAATGATTCTTTGGCTTTGACCTAAGGAATTGTTCAAGAAATTCTAAGGAATTACAGTTTGCCGAGAGGTAGAATGCTACAGGAGAAACAGGCAAGAATGACAATCTAGGCAGTAAGTTCATTGGAGAGGGATAGAGGAGAGATGGGGAGAGATTCTTGATGAATGTCCATTGCTAAGGGAATAATTCTCAATCTTCTGTAAATCAGACATTTATGGAAAATTAGTCTCTCAGTTCTTAAGTTCCTTTCTTCTGAAACCACATGTATATGATTCTGCATTTCATACCCTCTGGTTCTGTATTAGATTGAAATCCTTTCACAAAGGTCTTATTAAAGCTTTTGCCCTTTGTTATTTGATCCATTTTCTATGTTTACATTCTCCTTTCCCTAAGTCCATAGAAACACGGTTGACTCCTGTTTGGTCACTAAATCAAAAGTCTTAGAATTAGTGCTGATGTCACTCAGTCCATTCATTCAATCAAACATCAGCTAAGGATATTATAATTTTATATAGTGATTAGTCAGGCATTGGCTACATGTCATTCCCTAGAACTGGGTGACCCCCAATTCAATTCCACATAGACTAAGAAAGGCAGAGGATGCTATCAATAAGAGAATATGTGGTAAATTGTCAGCCACCTATTTTTGAAATATCAGGTCAGATGGGGATTAAAAACTGTCTAGGAGTGCGTGGGTGGCTCGGTCAGTTAAGCATCTGATTCTTGATTTCAGCTCAGATCATGACCTCAGGGTGGTGAGATTGAGCCCCGTGTTGGGCTCCGCACTGAGTAGGGAGTCTGCTTGAGATTCTCTCTCTCGCTCTCCTTTTGCCCCTCCCCCTCACTCTCTCTCTCTTTCTCTCTCTAAAATAAATAAATGGTTTTTAAAGCATCTATTAAATTCAGCATCAGTGAGATTATTTATGTTCTTAGACAGTTTAGTCAAGCAGTGGATGTGGAAGATTAACTGGAAGGGGGTAAAAATTTAATGGAAAGTGAAGAAGATGCATATGTAGACAAAGGAAAATGTGTGTGTAACTGAAACAGGGCAAAGAAACCAAACATCTGTTTGTAATTATTGATTAGTTTTATGTGGGGAAACAATGACCCACAATGGTGATGCAATGATCTGATACCTTGCTGATCAGCTCAAAACTCAAATCCCTGAAATTCTTTTTTTCATTTCTCTCTCTCTTTTTTTAAAGTGGGCTCCATGCTAGAGCCCAACGCGATGCTTGAACTCACAACCTTAAGATCAAGACCTGAGCTGAAATCATGAGTCAGATGCTTAACCGACTGAGCCACCCACGTGCCCCTAAATTCCCTGAAATCCTAATTTGAACAATAAATGCACTTCTTTTACAACCGTACACACAGGGAAACACACAATTTTTATCATAAATTATTCCAATTCGATAATTAAAATATACACTTGGATGGCTTTTGTCATTTTCACTTTTATTTTCTTTTATACACCAATATATTTGAACCATTTCATACCTTACCTTATTGCATGTGCCCAATATTTCCCCAACTTCATTCCATCCCCCGCAGTGTAAGAGGATGAGAGTGGGCCTTTTTGATTACAAGCCAAGGCCTGACAGTGAGCTTTAGATTGCGGAAGCCTCCACTTCAAAGGCAGCTCTCTCCAAAAAACACATTTCTGGCTATACAACTAGAGAAAGAGGCCACTTCACCCCTGAAGTTTCCTTTGTTCTAGAGATTTCTGGTTGACTCAGATAATTTCCACAGCTTGTTTTCTCCAGGCTGAATTTTAATTTCCTTTCTTATGTTTCAAATTCACCAATAAAGAATTAACCCATGAAACCCTAGTCACCCCACACTCACCCCTAATGAAAGCAGAACCCAGGCCCATATGCTCTCTCTCTTGTTATTCTCTCTTCTTGTCTTCTCCTTTCTCTCCTTCTCTCCCTCTCTCTAAAACCTCACCGGGTGGGCCCTATGCCATATTTCCCCCCAGGCTTTGTAAGTAATAAGCCCCCCCCCTTTTTTTTTTAAAGATTCCCTGATGGTTGTTTTTGAGGTGCATCTTGTAATCACAGTAGGAGCCACAAGGCCTGGTCCAGCCACAACACTGGCTCAGAAAGGAAAAACGTCTGTGGTCTCCCTGGTGGGCACAACCAGTATTTCTAGCCAATAGCATTACTATCATTAGACTACGACCCGCCAAAAACAATTCTCCCACCACCTGGTTCATACTTGTTACCCTAGAATGTCCTCTCACTGCCATCATCATATTTTCATTATAGGCTTCATATATTGAAGTTCCTACTTGGTTGGTCACACCCTTTTGGCTTTGGCTATTGAAATAACTTCAAGAGTAAGTTCGCCAATACCTTCTTTCAGGTGAGTACTTGGGAAAGTTATTATTTTTTTGAGACTTTATCTAAAAATGTTTTTATTTTATCTTTACACTTTATCTATAGTTTGGCTGACAATAAAATAAAAGATTTAAATAATATTATTTTAGTATTTTGAAGGCTTTACTTCAGTATCTTATAGCTTCATCGAACTCTGAAGCCATTTTGCCATTTTGCCATTTTGAATGTTGATCCTTTGGAAAATAAGCATTAGTTCTCTCCACCCCCTTAATTTCTGAAACTTAATGAAGCTTATCTTGGTTTTTCATGTCCCCAAATCCCATGTGATATGTCTCAGTATAAGTCTATTTGTGTTCACTCTGTTGGACACTCTGTCTGTCACCTCAATCTAGAAGTTTATCTCTCAATTACATTAAACTTTATTGAATAGTTTTTTTGGTAGTCTCCTTTTCCTTCAATTATTTTTGCTGTTCTTCACTCATTCTTAATCAAAAATAACCTTTTTTTTTTTCAAACTATTTTTACCAAGCAAGCAGTAAGAAGTAGGTCAAATGGTTTCTTTTTTTATGTAACTTTGAGATTCTTACTGTAGTGAAAGAAATGGATGATGTTTGCTTTTATTACAAAATAAGCCGACATCTCTACTACTCTGTCCTTCCTTACCCTACATAGCTAGGAATAGAATAAAGGATCAATCAGAAACTCTGTAGGGTATTCTATAAACATCACTAAAGTGATCTTGGAACAAGTGATAAGACAGCTAGGAAAATAAGATAACCTTTTATTGCGAATACGTTGCTCATCAGTAAAATCTGGGAGTCATACAAAAGGAACACTGGCTTTCAATAAAAACAAAACAAAATAAGACATCAGTTTGAATCCATTTTCTTCACTGGATGAAATTGCCAGGATTATGGGAAAATTCAGTCTTTCACTCAACTGCCATTGGTTAAATGAGAGAGCTCAAACCGTAGAGTGGATAAAATAAACTATAACTTACTAATAATAAAGTCAGACTTCCTCATCAGAATGTTTTGTTATTTTTTGAAGTCTGTCCAATAAGTAAAACCAAGTAATTATGAATTCAGTCCTGCTTTTGATTAAGTTTTTGAGTTAATGGAAGATGAATCTCCAACTTTCTTTTTCAAATTACTGAAGCAAAGCATGGTTTTAGGGTTTTGCTAGGCACATAAATAGTAGACTAAGAGATCACTGAGTGGTGGTCATCCAGGCAAGCTCCTAGTGGCATACCCAAATAAAAAATGACTGAGAAATTCCAAGAAAAAAACTGGAAATCTCAAAACATAGAGTCTAGTTTTCTCACACATTCCCAGGAACAGAGTATGAAGTCGCTCTTATTGCTTCTGATCAGGAGGATGGGCTACGACCTTCAAGATGGCCCATCCAAAAGCAAATCTCATACAGAAAATTATGTGGTCCATCTACGGGATGGAACTAGAGAGTATTACACTAAGCGAAATAAGGCAATCAGAGAGAGACAATTATCATATGAATTATTTCATTGCTATTTATAACAAATCCAGCTGCCCCTTTTTGCATTTAAATGGGACTAAATGTTCTGCCCTTCAAATAACAGAGGACAAAAAACTTTCCTTTACCAGGATTCTAGTTCCAAAGACTTATATAGTTGGTTTTAAGTTACAGTTTCATTCTGTACTGGGAAATCTAAAATCTGTGTTTAAGTTCCAACTCTGCCATTAATAAGTTAACATGAATCCCAGTGAGTACCCATTATATGTTAGTATGCTAGTATGAGCAAAGTATACAGAAATCTAGTGACAGAAATAATAATGATAAATTGCATTTATATAGTATATTATAGAGAATGGCAAGTGTCTTGCCTTGAACATCTAATTGAGTTAAGTAGAGATAATAATAAGAGTAGAGATAAGAATAAGAGTAGAGATAAGAATAAAGGAAAAGTAATGAATGAAACAGGCAAACTGTATAAAAATTTCCATGATAAACTTGGGGTTCTGTAAGAGTTAAAAGCATAGGGAAATTAATAATGATAAATATTTATGAAAGCCTCCATGAAAGAGAACTTGCAAATGACTTGAACTTTGTCTTGTCATGTTTAAATAGAGAATATGAAGGGTAAGGAAGGTGTTTTATGTAAAGAAGATGACATAAAGAAACGTGTGTGTGTGTGTGTGTGTGTGTGTGTGTGTGTGTGTGTGTGTGTAGAGACCTGTGGGGGGCGGAGGGGCGGGGGGAGTGGGGCGGAGAGAGACTCTAAATGAAAAGAAAATGTGTTGACATTAGGAAGAAGTAAAGTTAAGTGAGTGGTCTGGAAGCAGTGCAGCAGAGTTATTAAAGAGTACCAACTTTGAAGTCTGGTTGATATGGGCTTTTTTTTTTTTAAGATTTTATTTATTTATTTGAAAGAGAGAGAGTGAGTGAGAGAGCGAGCATGAGCAGGGGGATGAGGAGAAGCAGACTCCCCTGCTGAGCAGGGAGCCTGAGGCAGGCCTGGTCCCAGGACCCTGGGATCATGACCTGAGCTATGGGCAGACGCTTAACCGACTGAGATACTCAGGTGCCCCTCAGAGTAAAATTAATATTTGTCAAGCCAAAGGCAGAGCTAGACAGTTTGCGGCTGCTTTTAGCATCAATTCTAAAAGTATTTTACATTATCAGATGCATATGGATATTCTATGGCTTAGTCCTTCTGTGAATATCTAAATGTCAGTTACATGTTTATTTATTTCTATTGACTTAAATTTTCTTCTCTTTTTAAATAGTACTGCATACGTTCCTCTTATAATGGGAAACATGGAGGGAAAAATCACATGCATAGTTTTTTTTTTCTCAATGTGAAAGGAAATAATTTGGGCTCTGGTGATTGTTAAAGGGGTAGTTTTCTTTTGTTGGCCTAGCAATACCTAATAGATGGAGCTTTTCTCTTCGTTTTCGTACTTTGAGTCTGTAGTTGGGTTTGAAGAATATGACCACTAGATTTCTTAGGCTGCAATTTGTATTTTTAAGGTCAGCAGAGCCTTCAAATATATATTATTTCTTCCCACATTCTATCATTTGTCTTTTCTTCTGTGTAATCAAACTTGTTCTATGCTATTTTATACCTTTTGTTCGGAGGGTCTCGGTAACAGAAGTAGAAATCAGCGAGGGAATCTTTTTCACCTTGTCCTAGGTGGGTCCTCTGGAAGTATGTACTTGATGGTATATTAATGTTTATGTAGTTACAAGGAGGAGGAAGTAGTAACAAAGATGACTAGCAGATGGTGTTCTTCAAAGGCTGTATGGTTAAGCCAATGTAATGGCTGTTACTTGGGCACTGGGCCAGATACAAAGCCTGCATGGTCATTTTTATTACCGAAGTGATGAGTATCACAGGTTGCCTGATTCACAATTGACTTTTGTCAACCTGTACCCAGCACAGCCTATATTATGGTGCACCCCAAGTGGTATGCAACAGATGCAAATGTGGAGTCATTATGGAAATGAACCTTCACTCTTATTAACTCACACAAGGTGTTTATGAGGGTCATCACGCCTTTCATTTGGCACCTGTGTGAAATCTGACTCTTTCAGGGATGGTGTTAATTTATTTTCAGCAGTGATTTTTACTCTATTCACTGACTGGTCTTTTGAAAACCTCCTAAATAAATGTGGAAAACAGACACAGTTTATTAAAGATTTAGTAAATGACAAATGGGAACAGAATCATTTTTCATCTGAATAACAGAAGATGTCCATTGTATATAAACACTCTCCTTATTACTCAGGTCAACTATTATAGTATTATTTACCTAATTTAGTAGTCAATACACACATATGGATGTAAACCCATTAGAGTTACACTTATAAATAATATTTAATTTTTTTTTCTATTTTGGAGGAAAATATAGTTTGGCTTGACCTATGGCTATTTCAGATAGGGATAAAATAATCTAATTTTGTTTTAAGTGGAAATTTATATGTCTAGAGGCTTTTAGAAATAAATCATAGTTAGATAAAGTAAATTGATTAATCAGCATAAATAATCAGCAGTTGGTTATATGCTCATAACTGGTAGAGATTAATTTCTAAACTTCAAAGGGCATGGAAATGGCATTTTCAAAAATCAAAAGAAACCTAGACTACTTTATTTTGAGCAAATTCATGTTAGAGGCATATCTTTCCTTTTGATTTAGATATTCTTAAGAAATGCACACAGTGGAAAGGCAGGAAACAATGAGGAATTGTACGCACAGTAAAAATAAGTAAACACCCATTTAGATTCTTCTAACAATGTTGAGGAAACTTTTGAGTTGCCAATATAATTTAAAATATTGCTTTTACAAATTTTATTTTCAGGCATTAGCATTGATATTTATGCATAGGAAAATGATAAACAACTTTCATTAGTTTTACAATTCACCAGGAAAAAAGGAATATTTTTATTACAATGTTCTTTCTGGTAAATAATAAATTCTTATAAGATGAAGTGCCATAGTTTCTATCCATAAGAGAAAGAAATGTGTTAGTGTCATAGACTTTCTGTAAACAATGATACTTTCTAGCCCTATCAAATGCTGTTTCAAATCCCTTACAAAATTGTATTCTAACCTTTTCTGTATTAATCATTGTGTATTTATTTAACATTTATTTCTAGCATTTTCATAGTGTACTATACCAATAATAAATCATTTACTTTCAGTGCTGAGTTATGGAGGTGAAAGATGAAGGGAGGAAGACAGTAATGATAGAATTTATCAGAGTTACATACAATATCTCAGCTGAGCCAGTCATTAGCCAGCGGTTTAAGATGAAAGTATAAAAGCACAAAATGCATAAAATAGCTTCAAAACATTCAGCGTTGAACATTTCAAAGAGTTTCACATTTTTGTAGACTTTATCTAAAATTGTTCCCATTTCATTAAGTTAAAAATAGATTTGCCAGTTACAATACCTACTAATTATGAATTTTTTGATCACTAGAAAATATACAGATATAGTTTGTTTTTCTATTAAAAGAAATTAAGGTAGATGTGGTTCACTTCTATAAAAGCTGTCCTTTTACGGAAACACATTTTTTCACACTCCTAGACACAGCAACTGGCATTTTCTATGTAATTCTCCTTCACTGATTAATTAATTAGTTCTAGAAGCATATTCTTGGTTCCCCACCATGTACCAGCTCTAAAAAGTACTTCATAGTCAGCCAGGATGCCATGAGCCAGTCTTTCTTGGATGGGTCTCATTTGTAAAATGCAAATGTATCATTTTTCTTTGTTCTTGTGTTTTTGTTTGTTTTGCAAATGTATCCTTTTACCTGTACTACTCTGAATTAACTATTCCCACAACCAAATATATATTTTGAAACTCAGTTTATTTTTGAGAGTTTAAAAGAAATCACACTGCTTAAAGTTAGACATGAACAAGGTTCTTTTGAGATTTTTAATTTTGAGGATAAAATATTTGAGGCTATAGTTAATAACCTAAAATCTTGAGGCTTCACTGTCCATTTGTCCTAATGTTAGAGTGAACTAAAAAAATGATTTTCTAAGTCAGACTGGTGTCAGACTCCTGTTTGTTCCCTTGGCTCACTTTCCTCTGAAGTTGGAGCAATCATGTACAGTACCTCGTCAGAGTCTTTTCAGCCTTCTGCATCTACCTAAGGTAAGAACGACTTTTCTCCAGACTCCAGACTTTGGCTAAACTGTAAAAGAGAGTGTTTCTCTTTAATCATTAAAATATAATATTTATGTCCCATCTTCTCTTTTAGGAAATACAAATTAAAATTTACTTCTGTTCAGGGGTGCCTGGGTAGCGCAGTCGTTAAGTGTCTGCCTTCGGCTCAGGGCGTGATCCCAGCGTTTCGGGATCGAGTCCCACATCAGGCTCCTCCGCTGGGAGCCTGCTTCTTCCTCTCCCACTCCCCTGCTGGCTGTCTCTCTGTCACATAAATAAATAAAATCTTAAAAAAAAATAAAAATAAAAATAAATAAAATTTACTTCTGTTCAATATCAAGTTTTATGAGAAAAATAACAGGTGATATGAGATTCAAATTAAGGTTATTATTTTTCAATCTATAGGTCATAAGACATTTGTGGGTCAGGCAATTAATTTAAGAGTTCCTGGCCAATTTTTAAATACCAAATGATCTCAGAATAAAATGCAGATTTCAGAGTACATCTTATACAGTAAGAGTGTACGTTATTTCATTATGTACGTGTGTTAGTATATATATGCTAATATATTTTTTACTCTCACTCATAAAATATTTTATGTTTATCTTTGTTAATCTATAACATCACTAAATAATGTGCCTGCACTCTATTATTCTGGTATCATATAGGAATTATTTTTATTGCATCATTCTGCTTTGGAATAGTATTGCCAATTACCACAAAAGACATTAAAAACAATAACAGTCCTACATAGAATCTGTTGTTTATTTAGTAAAGGAAGTCGTAGATACTGTTATTCTTTCGGTACTTGGACCATAGTTACTACTTTCTGAGAATCCAGGGGAGAAACTTATTTCTTTTTTCTGTGCTAGCAATGATTCTTCTGACAAAGTTACTATTTTCGTGTGTGCGTGTAGACAGATGGGAATCTGGAAACAACATTTGTAAGCTCTTTTCTCACAAGTAGATAGGATCTTATGGCTTGCATATTATGCATTAATATTGACTTCGTTTTACACTGTGAACATTTATTTTAATTTTTCTCCACTTTACTTATTATTTATTTTAATTTTGGCTTATAATTAGAATTTTAAAAAATGAGGTATAGAATGAATTAATCCATATATAGAACATTCACACATCCATCATAAGGAATGAAAATGCTGCTTGATCTGCTTCTTATGGAGTCATTATAATAACCAGCTAATAGTCAGACTGATACTTTCAGGCGTGGCCTTGAACAGGCGTTATGACCAATGAGATGACCTAAATGTTTTGGATAGGAAATTATCTTTACACACTTACATTCTTTCTTTAGAGAAATAATAAATATCTGATTTTATAAAATGTACTCAACATACAAAAATATTATCATTTAGTGTTTATAGTATGTTTAGCACTGATATTAAGATTGTAGATTCTGGAGGCTGAATCCAGGGAGTTCAGTTGTTCTGTGTCACTTACTAGCTATGTCACCTGGAGCAAGGCATTCACACCGCTGTGTCTGAATACCTTGTTCTTAAAGTGGGGACAATAATAGAATCTATCTCTTAGCGTCATTGAGAAGATTAAAGCATTGAATATACGCAGTACTGAGAACACTATTTGGCTCACAGAAATAGCTGTATAAGTTAGCAATTATTTCCATCCTAGTCCTGTCCACAGCCACAGAGCTTTTCAGAAAAACAATTCTTTTAATGTCTTCTTTTTTCTTTTTCTATTGCAAGCCTCAGATCATCCTGCTACATTTCAACGATATGCCTTTCAAGAAGTTCAGAAAACCCTGCCACTCGGTTCAGTAAATTGGTTTCCTTCATCCTTTTTTTTTCCCCCTAGGTTTGGAAAACTTCAATGGAGCATTGCTTATGTTCGAGAAAAGAGAAAATCTTAGGCAAGTGCGATAAAGAAATGACAGAACGATTTCCAGATGGGCAGAATCCGCACTTGCTCCGGGAGTTCCGGCATCACTTTGATTTAAGTACTTGCCTTTATCTTTTGCTTTCAAACTGAAGAAATGTTTTATATTTAATAATTACATTGATATATCTTTCTTTTTTGCCCAAGACAGCACTCAGAGTACAGCAAAAACATATGTGTGTGTTTTCTAGTTTTCACTAACACTGAATATTAAGAGTTCATACTTTTTTACAGCATTTAATGAAATAAATATGACTTCTTTTCTAAAAACTTATTATCTCTCCTACCCATGTACTTTCACTATCTCATTTAATTTTCTCTCTCTTCCAAATTTTGTGTTCCATTTTCCCTCATATTTAGTATCACGATAATAAAGATGTTGTTCATCCCCTCACATAGCTCTCCTCTATAATATTGTGAGTATATACATTAGCTAGAGTCTTGTTCTTAGACAGTCATTACTGCACTGAAGAATCAATCCAGTAAGCATGGTTCTTACCCTTTGTAAAAGAGAAATCAGAAAAGTAGGAGATCAAGGTAATAAGATGCTGTCTTTGAAAGAGACTAAAACCGCAGCATATAATAGGAACCGTGTGCTAAGAATGTCCAGAAGATGTTCTTTTCCTCACACTGTTCCCTTCAGAAGAGCAGAGCTTTTTGTAGCTTCTAGATGTAATGTACTGAAAGCTCTCTATCTCTTGTCAGTCTACTTGCCTCTCAGGTATTAGCTCAGACACTGCCTTATCTAAGAAGACAGGCCTGTGTGTTCCCTGGCCCAAAGTTCCATGAGAACAGAGTTTCTCCTTTCATCATTGTATTTACAACGTCTATTGAAGTAATTGTAATATAGTGCTCACTGTTGAATTGGCCAAATCGATGAATTAAAGATGAGTAGAATTAAGTGTAGATCTTCTTCCCTTTCTGATTAAAGGCAATAAATATTACTGACGGAATAAATAGTTTTGTTTTGGTTTTTGGTTTTTGGTTTTTAACATAGGATTCACATATAATAATAAATAAAACCAGGAAACTCATTTCTATGTATCAAGTGTTAATATAAATTTTGCAAAATTCAAATGGAAAGTGAATTGGCCTCAATTGAATAAAGCCCTTGGGCACTTGCTACCAGTACAGTAATTTACTAAAGGTATTGCCTGATTTACTTAAAAACTGAATAATATTTAAAAGTCATTGTATGGATCCCACAATATTTAGTGTAGCCTTTTCTGTGAAAGTTTCTACAAACTGTTCAGAGAAAATATCTGAAAGAAAGTAGCAAATAAATTTGAGAAATGTTGTATACATTATCTTGTCTTAGAGAGTCACAATTCACATTAGTTTATTAAAACCTCTGAGAAGTCTTACGATCAAGAGATATGTAACTTTTAAAATGTATTTACTAAATGTATTTGACCATATTAACATCCCAGGAGTTAGTGTTTCAAGAGAAACACTTTTGAGAACATGTCGTGAATAATTTGTATCATTTTTATGTGCATCCTGAGGAAGGAAAATAAAGAACCAGTTCTTAAGAGAAACATAGTGTTCTCTTGCAAGTTGCATTCCTCATAATAGAAAAAAAATTAAACTTTTAACACAAAAATTACCCATAGGAGTTGTTGCCCGAAACATAGGCATCTGGGAGAATAAATATAAAAAGCAGGTCTGAAAGTATGAGATCAATAAAAGGGGAAACGGGAAGGATGAATCTAGCAGTGATTGCTTTCAAGGAGGTAATCATTAAATAAAATGAAATAGACCCGCAGGGGGAAAAATCAAGCATTAAGAGTGGAATCAGCTTGAACTGAAAGACGTCTATACCTTTGGCTTCAAGTGAAAATAACAAAGAGGAGGAATCTTGTAACCAGCAGAAGCAGATTCGTTTCCTTAACTTTACACCTTGAATGATGGAAGTTTCAGAGGCATATTAGATCACCACAAATAAGAAATATTTTCACAAGGTTTGAGTCTAAGCATGAAGCTATTTTTGAGAACAGATTGATGACTTTTGTCAGGTTTGCCAGATGGAAGTACAAAGTATTGAACTCTCTCACTGTGCTGTATATTTTAGGAAAATGTGATCTCTTAAGTACTATGGAAGGCTTGCAATCTCAATATGTGGTATTCTAAAGTTATATATTTTCTTCAGTACATTCTATATCACCTACTAAAACTCTCAAAAGCACAAATGGGAGCGTATTTCAGTGGAGATATTTTCCTGAAAACCAAAGAAGAATCTTTATAGATATTAATACCAGTTATTGGGAAAGTATTGGTAAATTCTAGAATTTATAAAGAGCAATCACAATGTAACAAATAGAATAGAATTGGGAAACAATATATCAAAGGTCTGTACTTGATTATTATGGAATTCTATTATTAAAAAAATTTAAAAAAATTCTAGCGGCTTCTAAGGAGAGGAATCAGGATGCCTGGATGTTCTGGAAACTATAGCCAGAATCTATTGTCACTTACTAAAGGCTTATCAAAAATGGATAGATTAGGGGGTGCCTGGCTGGCTCAGGTAAGCGTCTGGCTTCAGCTCAGGTCATGTTCCCGGAGGAGTCCTGGGATTGAGCCCTGTGTGGGTCTTCCTGCTCAGTGGAGAGCCTGCTTCTCCCTCTCCTTCTGCCCCTCCTCCCTGCTCATTCTCTCTCTTTCTCTCATTCACTCCCTCTCTCAAATAAATAAATAAAATCTTTAAAAAAGTGGGTGGATTAGGAAATCATTTATTCAAAAACTATTTATTGAGTACATATGTAATGATCATTAGGCTAAGCACTGAGAATATAATAGTCAACCTGCAAGGTATGGTTTCAGAACTCAAGAATCTTACCATCTGATGGGGAGTATAGAAAAGAAGGCAGGAAGATAAATTTTATAGAGCATATTTAATGACAAATTGTATGAAATACTTTTTATTGGAGAAGGTTATGAGTCAGAGAAGAATTTTCAGAGAAACCGGCATCTAATTTACAAATCAAGATATAAATAGGTGCTAGAAAGATTAGGATGACAAGACAAGATGGATTAAAGCAGAGAAAGGAAAATGATGTGTAAAGCCCTGAAGGTAAGGGAAATCACAGAGTATAATAGATGGCAACATTCAAGAATGAAAATAGGACCAGAGTACTAAGTAATTATAGTGTCCCACTAGAAACAAGGGTTGGAACAAACTATGGGGAAGGTAGAAAAAACAGAATAAGTAGAAGGGTTTTAAACATATTTAATAATACTAATAATAGGTAGAAGAATATCTAACCATTATCGAGCACTGCCTGTTAGACACTGTAGTAAATGATTTCATGCATTATGGTATTTATTCCTCCCAAATTTCTAGGAATTAGATTGTTTTAAGACAATTTTTAAATAAGAGCTTGAAACTCATTGCAAAACTGGGGGGGGGGGAGATACAGAGATTACCTCTTGTTCCCACATGCATAACCATTATTGTTATCAGCGTTCCCCACCAGAGTGGTACATTTGCTGCAACTGAGGAACCTGCATTGATACATCGTTATCACCCAAAGTCCAAAATTTACAACAACATTCATTCTTAGTGTTGTACATTTCATGGGTTTGGATAAATGTATAATGGCATGTATCTATCACCATAGTATCATTCAGAATATTTTTACTGCCCTAAATATCCTACGTGTTCCTCCTATTTAATTTTTAAATTATAAAATTTTCTCTTCTTTGGCCAATAGGAGGCTCTTCAGTTAGCTACTAAGTCTTTTTGAAACACAGTGCTTTGGTTATTCTGGGTCTTTTGCCTCTCCAGTGAAACTTTAAAATAAGTTTATCAATACCCACATAATAAGTTACAGATATTTTGACTGGGATTGCATTGAATCTGTAGACTAAATAGGGAAGAACTGACATTTTGATAATATTGAGTCTTGCTATTCATGATTGTAGAATATCTTTCTATATATTTAGTTCTTCTTTGATTGAGGTAGATATTTTTAAATGAGAAATTTTATTTTAAAATTATGTCTTAAAGAAATTTAAAAATAAAGAATCTAAGCCTCAAAGAAACTCAAGGTCACACAACACTAAGTGGAGGAATAGGAATTTAGATCCAGTCTGTCCTATTCTAAAGTCCATTCCCTTCTCCACTGTATTAGGGGAGAAGCAATTAATTTAATATGGGGAATGGAGAAAGAGAAGGGCTAAAGTATTGTGTTTAGTTTTGTTGTTTGTTTAGCTGGGTGAATAATGCCATTCAACGAGATAGGGAACATGGGAAGAGGATTAGGCTGGGAAAAAATGAGTTAAAGGATGGCTATTCCATGTATGAAATATTCTTGGGATATACAACTATAGATATTTTATCTATATGATACAGATAGAAGTATATAAGTATACATTTTCATTAGATAGTTGAAATATACATCTGGAGTTCAGAAAAAAGAATGTAGCTGTAAATGTAGATTTAGGAATTGTTAGTATAATAGCAGAGGAAAGCCAGAATTTATTTCCATTAGTGAGTCTAGATTATTAGCATTATATAATAACAGTGATGAGGTAAAAATATGCCTTAATTGATGATGGCTGCAAGGAATTGATATATGTGGCACCTCTAAGTGTTCTCACTAAGGCCTGTCATTCAAAAGGATGATTTGCAAAACACAAGAGATGTCCATTTATACATTCATTAATTCATTTAATCATTCATTTTCTGCGACACACGTAACTACTGTAATAACCTAATTCAAATGCACAATTTATTCAGAAATCCTATAATAGAAGATTATATGGTCCAAAAATATATTTCCATTTTTCTTTGCTTTCAGACCAGAACAAATGAGTTTAATTCTCTTCTGAGACTAGATTCCGTATAATCACCATTTGGGGAGCAAAGTGACTCAGTGAATCCATGTACATTAACAAAAAGTCTAGCGTTATTCAAAAGGAAACTGAGGCTCTTTCATGTCATAGAGGACCAATTGATGAGGTACTCACAAGCAAAAAGCACTACCCAAAACAGGGACATTTCTGATGGCTACATGTCAACTCTTCAAAATTCTACACACTCATAAATATCATGCCAGTGGTAGACTCTCAGAAGATATTTAAAATTCTATTAGGACAAAGGGAACCGATATGCTACCTGTGTTTTCGACTTGCAGAAGTTTTTTATAACTATTATCAGCTGCTATTGTTTCTCTCTTTTTTTTTAAAGATTTTATTTATTTATTTATTTATTTGACAGAGATAGAGACAGCCAGCGAGAGAGGGAACACAAGCAGAGGGAGTGGGAGAGGAAGAAGCAGGCCCGTAGCATAGGAGCCTGATGTGGGGCTCGATCCCATAACGCCAGGATCACGCCCTGAGCTGAAGGCAGACGCCTAACCGCTGTGCCACCCAGGCACCCCTGCTATTGTTTCTCTTAATTCTTTGTATGCCTGTAAATAAAACAAGAATTTAAGAATATCCTAAATGACAAAGATAATTATTGAATAATTCAACCAACATTCCTGGTATAGTTTGAATGAAAATTTTTCTCCACTGACAGCTTAGTTTCTTTCACATATTCAAACTTTATATTGAATTACAGAAGAATCTGAATATGGTATTTGACTACTTTTATCCATCACCAATATCAACGTAATTATTGTTCTCGTTGACAGAGATTTTGCTCAGACTACCTGCATTATTAATTACATGCATGATACTGTTATGCAGACATACATATCACATGTTCTGTGTGGTGTTGAACATATTCATAATGTTATTCTTGGATAAGGTGAACAAACCAAACTGGGATTCCTACAGATTTTAGATTTGTTCTTGCAAATTGTCTGGGAACCAAATACATTTGATTATGAAATCTACCTAGGATACTTTCTTGAAATAAAAAATCTCCAAACTGTTTCACAATAATCTGAAATCACCACAGTTAGTATAAACACATTATTCTGTTCATTTTGATATCAGGGTTGGGGAAGAGCTCTTATTTTATAGTCCTTCCATGTGGAAGGTTACTTATTAAAATGAAATTTCTGGCCTCTCTCTACCTTCTTAGTCTTTCAACTATTGGCTGACTGGTGAGGTTGAAAAGAGGAATTGGTTATGAGTAGCTAAATCCCTTTGTCTTTTTTCATCTTAGGAGTATGCATAGAAGAAGTATCCTTCTGTGCTGCCTTTCTATGCCTTATGGTTTATTAAAAAAAAAAACAAAACTAAAGAGAGGAAAGCAGACCTCTTGAGTGCAGAGTTCCAAGAAGAAAAAGACAGGAAGGAGCTGACTTACCCATGACTAACCAGTCTAATGATGGAGTACAATCAGAATTAGGAAATTCATTTTGTCCCAATACTCAAGCCACATTCTAAGATTTCTGTTTCATTGGTAATAAAGTTAAGATTTTCTTCTAAATATGATTTCTTTCATTTCTCAATTAGTTCAAAACATGGATAGAAAATAAGAGTGTTGGGGCGCCTGGGTGGCACAGCGGTTAAGCGTCTGCCTTCGGGTCAGGGCGTGATCCCGGCGATCTGGGATCGAGCCCCACATCAGGCTCTTCCGCTATGAGCCTGCTTCTTCCTCTCCCACTCCCCCTGCTTGTGTTCCCTCTCTCGCTGGCTGTCTCTATCTCTGTCAAATAAATAAATAAAATCTTTAAAAAAAAAAAAAAAAGAAAATAAGAGTGTCATATTTTGAGGCTTCTTGAAATTTTACAAGAGTGAAAATAAATAAATTCAATGAGAATATATGAGCATTTATGATATATTCATCACTGTCTTAGGTGCTGTGGAGAGAAAATACAGTATATTATTCCCTGACCCGAAAGAGCTTATTATTGGGTGGAATAAAAGCTAGTGTGTGTGAAGCAAATGGAGATTGAGGGGTTACGAATGCAATAAGAATGCAGCGAAAAGTGAGGCAGCTAGAGCTGGAGCAATTTTATATAGTTTTATAGACATGACAGATAAAGGTAGCATAGATAGAGGGCAGAAATTATAGATCACAGTTAATGATTAGGGGACCCTGTAGTTGATTATTCTGGAGACATGGACAACCCTTGCCTGATTGCAGTGGAATGAAGCTTTAATTCCTGGTCAAAGATGGTTTCACAATAAAGAACTATGTTATCAGGAACATGAAGTGAAAGCACAGTTTATATATATGTTTTGTAATCTCCCCTTGGCTCTGAATTTGATACAGTGCTGTGATATGATTGATCATGTTTCTGCATTATTTAGTTGCATTTTTACTGTGTGTGGCTTGACAGTAAATATTCAGTCTTCACAACACCTTTGCAAAGAGATGTTTACCTAGGGCTCTTTTCTAGAATCAGACTACACTGAAATCCCATGATGAAAAAGTACAATGTGCCAAAAAGTTTATTATTTGTACATCACGACCAATAGACGTAGTGATACGTATTTCCCTGTAATGGGAATATATGATAACATTGAAGAAAGAGAACCCTTCGAGATTCTTGTAATGTTGTTATTTTCAAACTGGAACAAATTCATTCTAATTTGTATACCTTATTATTTGTCACACCGAATAGCCTCATTGGTTCTCCACTAAGCTACTTCTATTTAAGTAAATTTTAATTTTGATCGCTCCAGGGAAAAGCACGTATATGATGAAATGTTTTCACAAATGACAAGATGGTGATAAATATGAAATTAAAGCAGCCTTCTAATTTTGTCGACTGTTTTCTATTACGCTTACTTGGCTCACGGTACTGTAAGCTCACAAAACAAGTGGCAGCCTAGTTAATCACAAGCATCGTGGGGTAATTTGTTCTGACAGAGCACCATGTGTGCTCATTAAAAGCAGTGATTCTTTCAATCCTTTAATCTTACTTACTTCCTTTTGTGATTCTTGTCTACCAAATCCGAGGACTATACAACAGTGGAAGCAAGAATTAATAGCCATGCCTACCATTATATAAAAGCATCTAGAGATTTTTTTTTTCCTTAAACATTTGGCAAACAAATAATTTCGCTAAACGACACTGAAGTTATCTACATTTATAAATTATGAATTGACATACTATGCATTTAATTACCCACAGTGTAATGATGATGAAACTATTAGATTTTACATTACTATAATTTTTACTAAAACTGAATACTGTTACATTAAGTATGGAAGATTCACTCAACGGTACAGGGCCATTCTTCACCATATTTAGACAAAAATTTAACTATAAGTTACAACATGTAAGATATTATTTTATACTTTGTATGTACTGCTTTTTAAAAAAACTCATAATTTACTTTTGGATTTAGTTCTGTCTTAATTATTTGATCAGTAGTTTAATAGCTCTATTTGGACCTTTAGAGATTACAATTACCTTGTGCATTTCTTAAGAAAATTCAGTGTAATCGTGAACATGTATAGGGTTAGTTTCAAGCAAACTTGGCTCTGAATCCTGGCTGTATTATTTAACTATTTAACCTTTGGCAACATAATCTCTATGAAGGCCGATCTTCCGCAATCTGAGTACCGAAGGGGCAATTCTCTCAAAGCCATAGCATCCGGTAGGGACAGAATAAGAAATAATCACTTGTCCAAATACTTGGCAGTTTGGATATTTATAAATCAATGATAACTGTATAGATAAATGACAGAAAAATTTTAGGGAATAGTTTTGGTTTTTAGTAACAGAAAACCAGAAAAAGTTTGGGGTAAACAAGTATCAGAATATATTTTTGTCTCAATGAAAAGAGATCCCAAATTAAGCACACCAATGCTGGGACATCAAGAAAAAAGATAATAAAGACACAAATAAACATTTTTGGGTGGGGGTAAGATGCTTATGTTTTAGAAGCTGTGACATTAAAACTAATAAGAGGTTATAAAAATTATGTCAACGTGTTTGATAATTTAAATAAATTAAAAGAAAAAATAATACTAAGGTGACTCATATAAATAGCAAACTTGAATAGTCTCAGTACTAAAATATTGACTCAGTAACCAACATCTTATTATCATGAGAACTTATTGCCCATTTTTTGTTCAGTGGTGAGTTCTAACAAAGATTTCAAAAATAAATAGTTTCAATTAAAAATCATCATACAATAGTGAAAAAAAAATTCCCTAATGTAATTTATGAGGGCAGGCTTTTTTATAATAAAATCTGACAATAACTATGTAAGCATGGACAATTACACATTATTCTTGGTGGTAAACACATATGTAAATAGCTAATAGTATATTAGAAAACTGAATCCATAAATACATAAAATTTTAAAAGATCTTATAATGAACAATTTTGTTTTATCCAAGTAATGTGAGATGGTTAAATAAGGAGATAAATCATTGGTATCCATCATATTAACTGATTAGAGAGGAAAGCAAAATTTAGGATGATCTTACTAGAGGCAGGAAAAGCTTTCGGTAAAGTTAATTATCCATAAATAGTAAAACTATTAAACTGAAAAGGAAAGGCAATTTCCCTTCTTTGATAAAGAATATTAGCCAAAACAACTTATAATAAATATCTGTGCCTTTGAGATCTGAAACAAGACAAAGATGCCATTTATTGGCATTTGTATCTAATTATATACTGGAGGTCTTAGCCAGAATAAAAGGAAACAAAAAGAAACAAAAGGTTTAGATAGGAAACCTCAAATCTTTTGTTCTAAGTTGGTATGATTATGTACATAAAAGATAAGAGGATAGAAAAGTGGAGTATTAGAATTTATAAGATAATGTAATAATTTTATTTCATACAAAATTAATATATAAAATATAAAACACCTAAAAATCAATCTAAGAAAATTTTGCATGACTCAAAGAACAGAAAATTATGAAATTATATTGAGATATTTAGATAATTTTTAATAAATTGAGAGATGTAGCTTGCTCATGGATTAGAAGTCCCGGTATTATAATAAATCAGTTCTGCCTAAATTCACTTACAAATTTAAAATAGTCTCAATGGATTCCAGTAGGTCTTTTTTCTTCCACAGTGGAAGTTGACAAGTTGACTCAACAATGTGTTAGAAAGTACAAAATTCTGAGAATAGGCCTAGTATTCCTGAAGAAGTAGAGTTAAGTTGGAAAGATGTGCTTATAAAGACAGTATATTATGAAAAACAGATGATAAATGAATGGAACAAATTTGAGAGTCATTGCACAAGAGTGCTCATGCGATCAATAAACATGGGATAAAATTCTCAATTTCATTGATGATCAACGAAATTACAAATTATAAACACAGTGGGATACTATTACACACATGCCCAATGGACAATACTTTTCAAATCAGACATTAGCAAGATTGGTGAGTTTTTGTGTCAAGAGTTGGAAAGTTTCTGGAACTCTCATACATTATTGATAAGAGGAAATTGGTACAACCATGTTGAGAAACCACTTTGGCATTATATAGTGAAGTTGCATATGCTCATGTTTTAAAACTCAGCAATGTTACTCCTAGATTTTAAATCTAGGGAAATTTTTGCTACTATAGAGTGAATGTTTGTGTTCCTCCTAAATGCATATATGCATATATCATCAGTATATATGCATATATATATATATGCACATATCGAAACTCTAATCCCTAATGTGATGGTATTTAGAGGTGGGGTGTTTGGAAGGTAATTAAGTCATAAGTGTGGACTCCTCATGAACGGGATTCATGTCCATATAAGAAGAGAAGACTAGAGCTCTCTCTCTCTGCCAAATAAAGATATAGGGATAAGATGGCTATCTGCAAACCAGGAACAGAGCACTTACCAGAAGCTGACCATGCTGACACCTTGATCTCAGACTTCCAGCTTCCAGAACTGTGAAAATTTTGGTCATTTAAGCCAACTATTTTATGATATTTTTGTGGTAGCAGCCTGAGCTGAGTAAAGCAATTGCATACTATATCCATAACATCATTGTGTATTAAAGCCCCAAGTTGGAACACCCCAAATGTTTCTTAAGGTTAGAGCAAATAAAAGTATTATGTAGGCACAAATGGAATACCATAATTCAATAAATATGAATGAAAAATAACTATATGCAACCATGTGAATGAATTTCACAAATATTGATAAGAAAGAAGCAAACCATAGAAGAGGTGTAATATATTTCCATTTATGTATGATTCAAAAACAGACAAAACCACACACACATATGTATGTATGCATGCTTGTGGGGAAGGGAATGTATGTAGTAAAATTGAAATAATAAGAGAATGGTATTTCCTAAGTATGTGTATATGTTTGTATCTGTATTATATATATTACATAGGTGTGTATGCGTTCTTAAAGTTATTTTTGTTTACAAGTTTTGACAAATGTCTTTTTTTTTTACTAAGTTACTGTGCATGGTTGGGTTTAGAAGAGTGGTAAATGCACAAAAGTTGACAAAGAGACATTAGACAAAACATGTGCAAGCCTTGTTCCATGCTGTGACTTACAAGAAATATCTATCGAAAAGTATAAATATCTAAAGAAAGAATGCAAAGGTTGACTTTAAGGTTCTTATAATATTGAAAGGGAAGAAGAGACTAAAGCATGCAGCTTAACTCAGGATTTGAGTGGAAAATAGTTTGTCATAGATATGCTCCCTTCCTTGGATTAATTAAAACTCTAAAAAAAGATGTGTGATTGCAAATTTGTGTATCTGGGGTAGCACTGCTCCTTTAAAAAGGACCGCCCATCTTCCATAGCTAAAAAACTAATTATTGTTTCCATTCCTCTGCTCCCACACCCAATCTTTAAAAAGCAAAAACCCAGAAGACTCCAGCATCCTGAAACTTAGTGTGGGTGTGCCCTGGGAATATCTTTCAGGGAGAGGATGTGTCAGTTACTACAACTGCTCAACTCCTTTCCCTAAGTCCTTTAACATTTTCCTTCCTACCAATAAACACCTTTTGTAATTCATATTGGTTAGATCTTGCAATCATAACATTTTTAGCTTCCATTGCTCTTTCAAAACGAATGTCTATATACATTTGTTTTTTTGTTTTCTATAGGCTACATTCCAAACAACATTCACTTCCAAATCCAACACAAGTGAAGAACCAGTATGTATGTGTATATACATGCATGTGTAAAGGAAAGAGTTGGGTGCAAGGGCACAAATGGTCTTTTTAAGCTGCAAACATTGTTTTATTTCTTAAAGTAAATTGTAAATACATTAAGCATTAACTTTGTTATTATTCATTACAATGATTTTTCTGTGTCTAAATAAATTGCATGCATTTATCTGTATGTAAATTTCACTGACTTTGCTTCTTAAGAAAGAGATCTCCAGGCCATAGATTGTTGCTTATTCATTTTCCCTTTTTACCATAGTTCTAAAGGTCGTCTTCTTTTTTTTTTTCTTTCTTTTTTTCATCACAGCCTATGGATAAAAGAAACTGTTTGTTTTTGTTTTTGCTTTAACCCCCAGCACAGATACCAGATGCCACTTTGTAAAGTTATAGATGAAACTACACAGTTGGAAAAATTAAGCAGACACAAATATTCATGTGGCACAACAGTCTGGGAGGATGTTGTGTAGACACAAATAGCCTGATAACTTTCAACATTTCCTTTCAAGAGACCCATTCCTTATATCTGCAAAAATATTATACTATAGTGATCAGGAGTCATTTAGCAATGGTTCCATGACATTGATACTGTCAGTTGACTCAGGTCCTTGGACCCAGCAACAGTAGAAACAAGCTTGGGCTCAAACTTCAGAAGCACAGGCAAGGCTTTATTGGGGCAACAGCAGCAGCTGAAAGGAGACACGGTCACAACTAAGGTGTCAGACTGGCTCCTGGAACAATAGCAGGGGAAAGTTTGAGAGGGGCTGAGGTGGGAAAGGAGTGATGTTAAAGCATGTAGGGACAGGGAAGTCCAGGACATTGGGGGCGCAGCTGATAAAACATGCTTCTTCATACATCACACGTATCATTTACATGCTCAGTCTCCACCTCTGGGTGTGTTTTTTAGCATTATGATGAAGAAAAGTCAGTGAGGTGTCACACTTGGTGGCAATCTTATCTCCAAGCAGCTTGAACTGGTCTAAGCTTGCTCCTTGACTGGTGCTTTGCTCTGCAAGAGAAAGTTATAACAGCCAGCAGATTGTTTTGCGAGAAAAGTGGTAACAACCACCAAGGAGTGTCCCAGGTGCCTAGAGGTTTGTTCCCAAGGTGCCTGACTGTCTCAGTGCTGGATCCAAGAAGGTTGGGAAATGTAACATATTTTAATAAAATATCCATAGATTTTTTACAACCACAACAACAAAAAAAAAGCTTTAGTACCTTATAAGGTAACTTTAGGTTATTTACACAATGTAGACTCAGGAATATACAAATGGAAGGAGCTTGGATACATTAGTGCCACTCTCATTTTATGCAAGAGAAAGTTAGGAACCAGAGATGAGCTCTGATTTCCCAAGGTCTTAGTGCAAATTAGTGCAAAGCTAGTTTTATTTATCAGCTCTCAATGCCCTACATTTACACCACCCCTATATTTATTCTCCCAATTTATGGATAAAGGATGTGCTATTAGATTCGTACTTACTATCCTTGAGATACATAATAAAGCCAGGAGAAAAATCAATAATAATATTACTAATATGGGTGAGTGTTTACAATGTGTTAGCTACTGTTATAAACATTGTAGGAGTATTAACTCATTTAATATTTATAAAAACTCCATAAGTTAGTATATGAATTATCTACTGCTGCGAAAAAAACCAGCCCCAAATCTCTCAAAATTAAAACTTCTAATCATTTTCTCTGGCAGTGACTTTGTATTTAGCAACTTGAACTGATCTCACTTGAGCACTGAGGTGGTTGCATTCATCTGGTGGCTTGAGGGAGGTTGTTTTGTTGAAAATGGCCTCCCCGTCTCTCTGGTAGTTGGTGCTGGTTGTGATTTGGGTCTTGTGACCCGAAGCTAGCTTGGGATACGTCACATGGCAACCATGTTCCCAGAGGGCGAGTTTCAAGGCCCAAGCCCTGTGTCTTTTAGTGTGTATGATGAAGGCACATGGGTTGCTAGCAAATATTTTGGTATACCAGAATCCTTGTTCTGTTCTTTAGAAAATCCTGTTCTTTAGAAAATCAGCTTTCCTTAATTTTTTGTGCTTATATTTTCTATAATGATGTTCCTTTAGTCTTTGAGTTTTATAAGGATAATTTTGAAGATGTCAAATGGTCTCAATCTTGTTGAATGAAATTTTTAAAAATTGTTATGTTTATAATTTAATACATGGTTTTATTTATATTCTCTCAGAGAGAGGAAGGAGCAAGCATATTTCTGGGGCCATCCTGCTCGTGTTGAAGTAAAAAGCAAAATGAAACCCAGAGAGCAAAACCTAGGGTGAGTGTCTGGGTAAGCTGCTGTGCTATTAAGATGTCCCTTCCATCCAAAATCAATATCCGAATTGTAGTGGTATTTTGCTTATTTTAGTGAGCACAATCATTCTCATTTAGTCAAGAAACCATTTTTTTTTCTTTGGCCAGAATTTTTGGCACAGATGTTATAATCAAAACCACAAGTACATCAGATAATTCTCAGCAGAGCTTTTAGCCACTAGACTGAATGAGTGATATGTCAGTTTAATATACTGATTGTAATGGATCAAGTCACTTTGTTTAGGTAATTTTTAATCTAATTGTCCTTTCAATTTTAATTAGCACGGACAGGGCTATAGGAAGATAGAATTTGTTTCTGAATTTTTTCTTTATCACAAATGCTCGCATAAAATTGTTTAATAGTTATGTCAGGATGATTAGTTCAGGTGATAATAAAAGTAGAGCAGAACTTGTAAGTGCTAGTGAAATGGAGAGTGATATATATATTTTTTTATTGTAATGCTTAATATACATGAGCTAGAATAATGGAAGCATTGTAGGAAATATTCTAGAATAGCAAATGATGACATAAGGTTTTTCATTCCAGTCAAAAATGGAATCTTCAGTCTTTCTCAATTTATCTTTTGTTTGTACTTTTGTAATTTTGCTCATACCATATCTCAGCAATATTACTGGTCCCCTTCTTTCTCTTTACTTAATCTGTGCAATCTCCTAGAATCAATAAGCTTTCTAATGGAGTTTCCTCTTCCTGAGTATGTCATGTTCAGGGACTTTTTTTTTTTTCTATTCCAAATTCTTATATATTTACACACAAGGCCAAATAAGGATCACTATATCTGCTCTATTAATAAGAAAATGGATTTGTGAATGCAGGTAAAACCTAGTGAGAGACTTTCTACTCATTCTTCCCTGAATTCAACTTGCCCATCCAGTCATAGGTACCACGGAAGGAGCCTTTGGATGCAGTTAGAGGAGGAGACTACTTATCATTTGGAGCTAGGAGGCAGAGAAGAGCCCCAATCCTTATCAGAGCACAACAAGGAGGAACAGAGAAAACTAGCCAAGAAACCAGACCTGAGCCATTTATGCCTGTGCATTTCTCCCAATCTCACCATCCATCTGGTCATACATTTTGGCAATAAACATGTATTGAGTACCTTCTGTGTACCTGGCACAGTTCTAAGCACAGGAGATACAGTGGTGAACAAGACAGAATAGGCCCCTGCTCTCATAAATTTTATGGCATAGTATGGGTAATAAAGAAAGAAATATAGTAGTCATCAGAAATGTGGTCGGAAGGAAGCTATCAGAAAAGTAAATTATAGTGATGAGTTAGCCTGATTAGAGGAGTAATCTAGACTAAGTGGTTGTGGCAGACTTTTCTGAAGACAAAATGTTTGTGCTAGAGTCAGGAGGACACCTTGGAGCCAGCCATGCAGAGATTAGAAGAAAGAAAATTTCAAAGGTAAGAAAAAGCTGGTTCAAAGATTCTAAGGTGGGATCAATAGTATATGTAAATGTAACTGATAGATGACTTCTGGGGCCGGGTATGCAGAGTTTAACGGACTAGAGCAAAGGAGTTTTTCATATATATGAGGGGAAGATGTGGGAGAGTTTTTATTAGGAAATTAAACTTATATTATTTATATTCAGGCTTCCTTGGGAGGATTAGATTTGGTAGGGGATGGGCTACAGCAAGCAGGGACTTAAGTTAGACATATATTGTAATATTCTTGAGTAGGGATAATCGTGACATGGTCTGTAGTAGTGTCATTGAAAATGGAGAGAAGTTGATCCTTATCACAAAGCCAAAAGCTAGTCAGAGGATGGAGAATAGGACAAAAGTTTTTGTTTATAGTCTTTAAAAGGATGTACATTTGCTGGTGCTTAATAAAATTAAAATATTTCTGGTCAACTGGTATAGTGAATGAAAAAAAAAGTCTATTTCCTCTTTAGCCTCAAGTTGTATTTAATTAGACAATTTTGTAGATATTTATATATTCAAGAATATATATGGTATTATAATAAATATAATGTTTTCCTCAAAGAAATACATATTTCCAGAAAAAAACTATACACAAGATAATGAATAATGTTCTACTGATATATTAGATATGTTGAAGAATTTCTAAAAAAAGGAAAAGTGAGATAAGATTGAAGAAGAAACCAGAGCAAAGCAAACTTTGTTAAGGACACTTGAAATATAAATCCAATGCTGAAGTAAGAACTTTTCCACTACAGTATCTTGGAAGAATGTCAAGTACAAAGAAAAAATTTCAGGAAAAGGAGTTGCACTTGTCAGAGCAACTAACTGAAAAACTATATTCTGAATATCTGAGTTCATTAGGGCATTCCCTTGCAAAGAGTCTAAGAGGTGTGTAGCAAGGGCACTTTCTTCAAGGCTACAGACCTGAGAATAACTTTCTAATAAAACAATCTGCTCAGGTAAAACTCCAGTCACACAGCTGGTATTTGTAAAAGATGCAAACAGAGCCTGGGATGGTTAGAAATATTCATAGGAGAAAATTAAGTAAATATCAGGAGCAGTAGATTCTGGGAATTTGTCCAAGATCAAACTTTCTGCAAGTCCAACTTCTGAAGTTGAAGTCTCAACCCAGAAAGAGAGGGAGTTGGTGCTATGGCTCGGAAAGTAGATGGAAGCATAAGATCATACATTCACCAGGCGAGTTGAGTCTAAACACACAGACAAGTTATCAGCACACCCTCCTCAGACCCATGCCTATCCATAACAATATCCCCATGCAAACACTCACATAATCACATATGCAGGGCAGGATTTTGAAAACAAGACCTGATTTATATACAAAAGACATTCTTTTAACAAAAGAAATGTTAAAAGCATTTGAGTTGGGGAAATTTCCAATCTTTTCTCTTTTTAGTAGGCTGAGAATGACTAAAGATTTGAAAAAATATCACAATGAGGAATGAGATACTCCCATTATAAAAATTATGTTGATAATCTTTTTATTTATTTATAAAAATTCCTGTTGTAACAATGAATTAGGCATCTATTGTTCTTAAAAATGGTAAATAGTTTTCTCATACATCATTTATAGTTTTACTTTGTTGATAGTGTATAAAAAGTTTTATATTTTTATGTAGCCATGAATTTCTTGTTTCATTTATAGTTTATGGATATTGCATCGTGTTGTCATTTTCCACATGATAATATAAAATATAATATTCATACATTACATATTATTATCTTTTGCATTTTAAGCCATAATTCATACAGAGTTAAGTTTTTGTATTTTGTGAAATAGAGATTTAGCTTTTTTGAAAATATTAGTGCATTAGTATAATGAAATTTGTTGATTAATTTATTTCTTGGTCACCAATTTGAAACATCTCATTTAACAGTTATTAAATTCTGCTTCCTATGTTGTAACTGGCTGATGGGCATTAAGGAGGGCACATGATGTAATGAGCACTGGGTGTTATATACAACTGATGGATCACTGAACTCTACCTCTGAAACTAATGATATATAGTATATGTTAATTAATTGAATTTAGATTTCTATAAATAAATAAATAAATAAATTCTGCTTCCTGCATTATGTTCTATTCACTTATCCTTCAAACTCTTTTATTAGAACCATTTTGATATCTGAATATCTATATTAATCTTAAATTAGGCTGTTACTGAACTCTGACATTTGTTATAGTTTTTATTATTGTTTGATTTCTTGAATTTACCATGTAGACAAATATGTTATTTGTAAATAATAATATGTTATCTCTCTAATTTTGTGTTGCACAAATAAGATGCTTCGCAAAATGTTTGATGACATATACTTTAAAGATACTAATATACATTTGACATTCATATAAATAATACAGTTTTAATGTAATTTTTTCTATTAATTTAATGGGAGATATGATGTTTTTGTATAGAAACTTTTTACTATAGTACACTAATAAAGTCGTGTTTTGTTTATTTTGGGGTAGTAAATTTTCTCTATCTTGTGGATGTTGAATGTTATCAAAAACATTTTGAATTCTATTGAGATAATCATGTATTTTTTCTCTTTAACTAATTATTATAATCAATTACATAAATGGATTTCCTAATATGAAATCACTCTTGCATACTAAACTAAACCAAATTTGGTCATGGTGTATTAGTTTTAATGACACAAATGGATTCCATTTGCTAGTATTTTATTCAGGATTTTTGCATCTATAATTAAAGTTGATCTATAGTGCTGTTTCCAAAGTTATATTCCTTGAAACATTGATTTTCTGGGTAGCTATTAAGTTTTAAAAAGTTTTTTTTTTCAGCTTAGTTCAGGAAATCCTAAAATAATTATATAAAGTAATGAATAATATTTTAGATGTCTGATTATGGCAAGGCTGTAAGATAAAAGAATCTTAAGACTTCTCATGTGCAGCACCTATAGGAGCTGAACAAAATAAAATAACAAGTTAAAAAATAACTAAGTCTGTGCTTTAAAAAGTGAAACAATGATGAGAGATGTACCTTACAAAATATTAAGATGTATTACAAAGGCAGGGAATGACAGTGTGTAGGACAGAGAAGAACAGGACAGATACATAAATGAAGAGCCCCAAATCAGACCCATGTCTTTATGTGAATGAAAAAGACTCCTGTGGGTGTGGGTGTTAGATAAATTATAAAAGGAGAACAGCAAAATCTGAAGCAAAGACAGGTTATTTAATAAATGTTGTGAAGGAAACTTCTATACTAGAATACGGAAAAATAATTGAGATCAAAGTGAAGTAAATTAAAAGATTATTAGCAAAAGTTATAATAGAATATTAATAGAAGAAATATCAAATGAAATCTTTATTAGCTATGTTTAGAAAAACACAATGTAAACATGCCCCCAAAACATGTCAAGATAAAGATTTCAAAAACCCAAAAAACAATGGAATAGAAAGATGTATCAAAAACATATCAATAAAAATAAAGCTTATATAAATGTTTTCATATTAAGTAATCGAAATTGACTTTAAGGCAAATAGGGTTAGTAGGAATGAAGAGGATGATTATATAAAAGAGAAATTTCACTAAGAATGTATGGCAGTTTTGAATTTGTTTCCAACTAACAACTTTAAGGCAAAATCTAAGAAAATACATAATAGATAATATGAGCAGCATAACTGATAAACAATATCTAGCGAACATAAATTTCTTCACATGTTTAAGTACATGTGAATATTTACTAAAACTGTACATGGGATTAAGAGATACAAAAATATATCAGATATTTTATTTTATCTTATCATTTTATTATTTTATTTAAGTTCAATCAGTCAAGGTATCATTAGTTTTTGATATAATGTTCAGTGATTCATTAGTTGAGTGTATCACCCAGTGCTCATTATATCACATGCCTTCTTTAATGCCCATCACCCAGTTACCCCCTCCCCCTACCCACCGCCTTTTCTTCAACCCTCAGTTTGTTTCCTGGAGTCAAGAGTCTCATATGGTTTGCCTCCCTCTCTGATTTCTTCCCATTCAGTTTTCCCTTCCTTCCACTACGGTCCTCTGTGCTATTCCTTATGTTCCACATATGAGTGAAACCATATGATAATTGTGTTTCTCTGATTGACTTATTTCACATAGTATAATATCCTCCCATTTCATCCATGTCAATGTAAATGGTAGATATTCATCCCTTCTGATGGTTGAGTAATATTCCTTTGTATATAGGAACCACATCTTCTCTATCCATTCATACTTTGAAGGACATCTCAGCTCCTTTCACAGTTTGGCTATTGTGGACATTGCTGCTATGAACATTGGGGTGCATGTGCTCCTTCTTTTCACTACATCTGTATCTTTGGGGTAAATACCCAGTAGTGCAATTGGCGGGTTATAGGGTAGCTCTATTTTTGATGTCCTGAGAAACTTCCATACTGTTTTCCAGAGTGGCTGTACCAGCTTGCATTCCCACCAACATTATAAGAGGGTTCCTTCCCCTTTTTCCACATGAAAAAAATGTTTCATATCACTTACCATCAGGGAAATAGAAGTCAAAACCACAATGAGAAACCACCTTACACCAGTCAGAATGGATATAGATTTTAGCATACTTCTCTCAGTAAAAGACATTTAGCAGATTGAAAGCTAAACATGAACACAGATGATCTACACAATGAGATCAGCAAGATAGATCTTTTTGATAAATGGAGAAATTTAACACCCTAATAATAGAGAATACAACTTTCTCCCATCCACATGAAACATCACAACATTGAGAATGTATCAGGTATAGAAATATCACAAACAGTATCTCCAACCACGGCCCAGTCTACATAGAAATTATAAACAAATTGCAAAAAGGCCTTCAACCTGGAAGTTACAAAAGCTTCTATCAAACAATTCTTGGTGAAGAGGAAAATACAAATTGAAATTACAGAATCTCTAAAAATAGTGAGCACAAAAGTACAAGTTATAGGCTGTAGGCTATATTTACAGCAATGAAAAAAAGGAAAATTCATAGCTATAAACATCTATATCAATAAAAATGAATGAATGAAAATACATGAATTAATTTTTCAATTCAATATGCTGGGGGAAAAAAAAAGAATAAAGCAATATAATAAAAAGCCCCAGGAAAGAAATAAAGTTTGAATTAGAAACTCATGAGGTAGATATTAGGTAGAGTATATCTAGCTATTAAATTGAAATCCATTTCTCTGGGAAAAAAAATGTTTTACTTGGGGTTTTCCAGAGAAACAGAACCAAGAATACACACACACACACACACACACACACACACATATATATATATGTGTGTGTGTGTGTATATGTATATAAATTAATTAATTATATGGCATGTATATTTATATATTATATATTTTAAGGAATCGGCTTATGCAACCATAGGGGCTGGCAAGTCTGAAGTCTGCAGGGCAGGCTGGTAGGCTGGATATTCACATAAGCTTTGTAGTCTGATATCCAAAGGCTGGAGACACAGGTGGAATCTCTAGGTTTCAGTCTAGTGGCAGAATTCCTCCTTCTTCAAGGCACCTCATTCTTTGCTCTTAAGGTCTTCAACTGATTAGATGAAGCCCATTTACTTTTGAGGGTAATATACTTTAATATGTGCATATCCTAGTACTTTTACTTTAAAATTGTTACCTTTGAGACATTCTCACTCCTGTGCATGAGATACTTGAAAGGCTTTTTATTTTACCACAGATTATCAGGTGAAAAAAATAAGACTAAATGTAACTATCCTTTAGCAGACGAATGGATAAGCTGTATTGTTTTTTATATCTGCAATACTTTATTACAGTCAAAATGAATAAAAAAAACACGATTTACTTGCATCAACATGGATGAATCTTAAAAACATAATATTGAGGGGTGCCTGGGTGGCTCAGTTGGTTAAGCATCTGATTCTTGGCTTTGGCTCAGGTCGTGATCTCAGGGTCATGAAATTGAGCTCACGTCGTGCTCCGTGTGCAGTGTGGAGTGTGCTTGAGACTCTTTCCCTCTCTGTCTCCTTCTCCCTCCACCCCCCCCGTCATGCTCTCTCTCTCTAAAACAAATAAATAAATAAATAAAAATATTTTTTAAAAAAACATAATATTGAGTCCTAAAGAAATTGCCAAATGATAAGAACTGTATGTTGTCATTAATATAAAATTAATGATAAAAAAATAGTATGTACATTTCTATGCATACCTACACATGCAGTGCATATATAAAAACGAGATTTATTTAGACACCAACTCAAGATAGTACTTATGTAGAAGTTGGTAGGAAGGCTATGTTGACACTATATGGTTACAATGTTATTTTTTTTTTTAAATTTCAGGAAAAAAACATGAAAAATATTGAAAAATATTAACATCTTTTAAGTTTCTCAAGCAAGTACAAAGTTTCTGGTATATCATCTCTTGTACTTTTCTCTGTGCTTGAAATACTTCATAATTGAAACATATTAATTATACATAATGGTGTTTTGCTCAAAACTTCACATTTACAGATATATTAAGTCCACATTGTTATTAAATTATTTGAAAATTATTTAACTTCTCTCCAAAGTTAACATACATATAATAGTATAAACCTGAAATATGAAACAGTCCTGCTTTTCTGTCTCCCGAGAAACAATTTTTATCAAATCTTGACAGGAGATTTTGAAAGTGTCCTCTCTTCAGGCTGTGAAATGTCAAAGTTCATCTTGGTATGAGAATTCCCAACATGACAGAACTTTCTTAGCTCTAATTTGTAATGCAAGGTGTGAGAACAGAAGTTGTGGTTTGATTCTTAGAAGTGTCAATGTGAGAAGATGACAAAGGTTATTATAACTCAGAAGTGCCAAACACAATGTAATTTTGGAGGAAAATAGACTCCATAGAACTCAATTTTTTTTACTATAGTCTGAAACTTTCCAAATACGATTTCATCTTATAAAGAGTAAATAAAAATAAATTATTTTTGTCTTAACCTTTGCCAGAAATGTAAGGCAGTTCTCTTTGAGGGTAAGCTTCAAGATTTTTGTTTTTAATTGTGTAACTATCCCCTTTAATTTAGAAATTCAGATTTGCCTTTGAGGTAGAGGACTATCTTTACCAGAGGATGGGAATTGAGTATGGTACAAGCTACCTCAGTTGCCCTTTTTGGTGGCTCATTTCCTATGAGGACCCACTTTGCTACCAGAGGGAAATATAATATTGTGATCAGGGTGGAAGCTCTATCAACAGGACAAGTCAGTTCCTCGTTTATAAAATACAGTAACTGAGATTCAAACAGATTCAATCATAAAGGCTTTAAGAGTAAAAAAAAAAATCTATTTCTTCGATCCCCAGGAAAATAATGAAGTTAAGCTCACTAATATTCCAGTAATGGAATCAAACTCTAGTTCTATAGAATCAAACTCATAAACCGAATGAAAAAATATTATGAAATAAGAAGTAAATAAACTATATACTGAATAAGCTGCATATTCTTGAAATTTCCCTACAGTTTTATGACATTTTAATAGAACATTTTGGTTTTGTAGTTTACCATTGTCAACCAGTGAAGTGGCTGCTTTATTATGCTTCGCTTCTGGCCAAGTGTGAAAGGAAAGGAGGTTTGTGGGGAGACGGCTTTTATTTCTGTATAGATGCTGGCAAAAATAGAAAGCGGAGGATAGAAAATTACTAGTTAGGTACTGTACACCCTGTTTGTGAAAAAGTTCTGTTTTTTAAATGAATGACAATGAGAATTCTCTTCTTTCCCTAAATTTTCTAGTGCATAATCTCAATATATTCTGACGTTCATTTTAACAAAAGAAATGTTAAAAGGATAAGAGTTTTGGGATGCCTGGGTGGCTCAGTTGGTTAAGCCTCTGACTCATTCATGCTCAGGTCATGATCTCAGAGTTGTGAGATCAAGCCCCACGTCGACTCTCTGGTGGGCATGGAGCCTGCTTAAGATTCTCTCTCGCCCTCTCCTACCTCTCTTTCTCAAAAAAACAAAAACAAGTATGAGGGTTTTTTATAAAATCCTTTCATGTCGTAGTCCCTCTAAATATACATTTTTCTTTTCTTTTTTTTAAAGATTTTATTTATTTATTTAACAGAGAGAGAGACAGCTAGTGAGAGAGGGAACACAAGCAGGGGGAGTGGGAGAGGAAGAAGCAGGCTCCCAGCAGAGCAGGGAGCCCAATGCAGGGCTCGATACCAGGACCCCGGGATCATGCCCTGAGCCAAAGGCAGACACTTAATGACTGAGCCACCCAGGCGCCCCTAAATATATATTTTTCTGTTTTGCTTGAATTATACTTCGTGTTGAGCACCCAGCCCAGATCCAGTTTGCAGTATTTCCCTGGTCTGAGCCCACTAGAGTCACTTAAAAGAAATAATGACTTATTTCTGATTCACGTCATTCTTTTAGGTGACTAACTCCATTTTCTGCTGCATAAATTTCTTAATAAAATGTCCTTTGCTTTACCACTTACCATTATATTTCATTGCGTTCTAAGAAAAATGGGCCTTATATACTAGATGTATAATAAATAAGGTAAATTTCCCAGAGTGTTAAATATTTTTTTTTCAGATACGATTAATTGAATAAGTTTACATTAAAGAGCTAGCTCTTACTGATCCTAGGTAGTTGGGTAGTGATGCCTGTATTCTCAGTTAATTAAGAATAATTGGTTAAAGAGACAGCATAGTGATGCAAAATCATGATGGAAAACCTACAACTATTTCATACATTGCATAGGAGCATACATAAATTTAATTGAAAATATGTGAAATAAAATAAATAATAAAACAATGTGAAATATCTATAAAACCTAAATGCATTCTCACAAAGACTATCAATAATTATGTTGTACTATATTTTATTTCCCTACAGACACGCAATTAATGTTTACTTTCAAGAATGATCTTCAAATTAAATGTTGGTCTTATAATAAACACAATTCTTTTTTTTTAAGATTTTATTTATTTATTTGAGAGAGAGAGCACGAGCTGGGGCTTTGGGGAGGGGAGCAAAGGGAGAGGAAGAGAGACAAGCAGACTCCTTCCCTACTGAGCAGGGAGCCTGATGCAGGCCTCTCCATCCCAGGACCCTGAGATTATGACCTGAGCCGCAGGCAGTCACCTAACCGACTGAGCCACCCAGACACCCTGATAAACACAATTCTTAAAATAAATAAAACACACACATACCCCCCCAACACACACACATCAACTCATCCCAAACATACACATACCACCCCACCACACACCCACACATCAACTCATTCCAATGCCATCTATTCTCTGTAAGTCCTTACCTGGCTCTATCAAAAATAATATAAACAGAAATTTCTATATTATTGGCTATCAGGAAGGTAATCTTATTTAGAAATAAAAAATATTTTCCCCAGAAGTGTTTTCTGAATATATTGAGTTAAAATGTCAAGCACTAAAATAAGAGGAATAAAAGATGTCGGGTACCCAAAGTTAAGGAGCAGACACTTCCTCAAGAACTTCATTAGCATAACAAAGACAACTCTGTCAATCAGAAACCCAGGACAAGACCAGACAACATTTTTTTTTTTTTAATCACACAGTCCTTCTCACAGGAAATATTACATTTGCACTACTGTAACTCATGGAAGTTTTGGTGATTTTGAATGGCTCTTAATAAAGGTATCCCTGGGCTGGGGGGAGAAGAAAGAACTTATGAAGAAGCCACCCAAAATCGTCTTTACCGCACCCCACCCATGTCCCAGACTTCCTCTCCCCAGTGTGCATAAGCAGAAAATCTGGGAGAAGACAATCACCAGAATCAGGACGGGAGTAACACAGCTTTTTCTTCCTATGTGAAAAGCGAAGGACTTAATCTTCCCTAAAAGTTCAATTCGCAATGTCTCAAAATAAAAAATAAGCGGTGAAACGGGGGTGTCTAAAGCCAAAAGAGATATTTTTTTTTCATTTCCCTTTGGCTATGTGCTCGTTCCACACACTGTGGTCTATCTCTTGCCTATGTGACTAAAAGTACAGAGAACGCGAGGCAGCGAGACAGAGGGGCGGCCGCGCGAAGCCAGCTGCCTGCCCGCCCTTTGGGGTAGCGAGGGTTGTTAGCTCCCTGTGGATTAAGTGGCGATGCAAACTAGCTGAGCGTGAGATGTCTTGCTGGTACCCTGCCTAAGAGCACCAAGCGGTGAGCGATTGTGAGGTCGGCTGCCAAAGGCAGGAGCTGGGGAAGAGGGAAGAATTGCAGCTGGAGTGAGTTATTCCCATGAAGGAACTGGGCTGTGAGGAGGCCACTTTAACAGTTCGCCCTGAAAGAACTCCTATCTGGCCCTAGGAGGGAGCTGCCATGTGGGCACCTGCCATACACAGGGCCCTGGGAGGCAGCCAGCTCAGTTAGAAACACACTAACCTCATACCAGCTACATGATATGCACCTGTCCTGTTTATCTCTTCTAACCCTTCTGCTTTCTCTGAACCAGGGCGGCTAAGAATGCATTTTTTACGTATTGGGTTTAAACATATGCTTTAGTTTTGATAAAGGTACCATAGATACATTTAAAAAAATATGTTAAAAATTACCAAGTTGATTTTCTATAAGCAACCACCTCTGAAATGATACAATTCCACACAGTTAAAAAATCATAGAGATTTGGGGAAAACATTTAAGAGTTCGTTGTACATACAGAGAAAGAGGCATGATGTTAGAAGGGGAGATGCAGCTCAGATTTTCTTCATGAAAATTACTTTAGTGTCTGGGCTTGCTGCCTTACCACAGTCACGTATTATGTGTGTGGGTATGTATATACATGCATATGTATGTAGTATCTATCTGCAGGATTATATAAATACATAATATACGTTGGGTTAAGATCCCGAGAAGGGATGAAAGTTTAGCAAAAATACTAGTTTTGGTTTTCTTTATAAAAATTAGTTTTAAAAATTAGGGTTATTGCTTTAATTGCTGAAATAGGCTACAAAAAGAGAACTGTCTCTACTGTGTAAAATGTAGACGTTATAGGAATTACGGAGATTTATAAAATAAAAGCTTTGTTTGCTAATAGATACATTAGGCACATCTTAGTTCAGTCCCTGCTCTTTAAATTTTACATCTTAGCTTTGTCCCAGCAGTCTATGCATATATTTTGTAGATATTGAACATACAAGTAGGGTCAGAGATTGATCCTAAAGGAAGGCAGATACGTACAATCATAGAGATACAAAGTAGAAAATTTTACAGTCTGATCACAGACAGATCATTGATTAATTTCTTGGTTTTTAAGGAGTGTGACACAAATGTACTCCATTTTCATATTTGCACATCTAATTTGAATTGATTTTTGTTCCATGTAATATTATAGCAATATGTCAAGCATGTGTTGACATAGTCACTTTAAAAATGTCCAGAAAGCCAGCCTATACAATGGGAATAAATATTTACAAACCATATGTCACATAAGGAGTTAATTTCAAAAATATATGAGAAACTTCTACAACTCAATAGCAAAAATCTAATAAGTTGATTAAAAAATGGGCTGACAGTTTTAGTAGACACTTCTACAAAGAAGATATACAAATGTCCAAAAGGTATATGAAGATTCTCAATATCACTAACGTCAAAGAAGTACGAATCAAAACCATGATGAGACGTTACCTTACACCTGTTAGGATAGTTATTATCAAAAAACAAAACACAATGAGTGTTGACTAATTGAATATTTGAAAAAATTGGAACCCTTGTACACTGTTGGTGGGAATACAAAATGGTGCCCCTACAATGGAAAACAGTATGAAGATACCTTAAAAATTAAAAATAGGGGCGCCTGGGTAGCGCAGTCGTTAAAGCGTCTGCCTTCGGCTCAGGGCGTGATCCCGGCGTTTCAGGATCGAGTCCCACATCGGGCTCCTCCGCTAGGAGCCTGCTTCTTCCTCTCTCACTCGCCTGCTGTGTTCCCTCTCTCGCTGGCTGTCTCTCTGTCACATAAATAAATAAAATCTTAAAAAAAAAAAATTAAAAATAGAATCACCATGTGATCCAGCAGTCTATTTCTGGGTATTTATCCAAAAGAATTGAAATCAGAATTTTGGAAAGCTACCAGCAATTCAATGTTCATTGCAGTACAATTCAAAATAGCCAGGATGTAGAAACAACCTAAATATCTATCGATGCACAAATGGATAAAGAAAATGTGGTATTTACATTCAATGAAGTATTATTTAGCCCTAATAATGAAGGAAATGCTACCATATGTGACAACAAGGATGAACTGGAGGACATTATGCTAAGTGAAATAAGTCACAGGAAGACAAATAACGCATGACTCTACTTATATGAGGTATCTAAATCAATCACAGAGAACCAGAGAGTGGGATGGTGGTTGCCAGGAGCTGGGAGAGAGGGAAATGGAGTTGGTATCAACAAGCATAAAGAGACAATTTTACAAGATGAATGAGTCCAGAGGAATCTGCTGTACAACATCGTCCCTATAGTTAACAGTATGTATAGTACACTTACAAAATTGAGAGAGTAGATATTACATTTTTACCACAATAACCTATTTTTAAGTGCCCTGAAATACATGGAGAAAAAAACGAAAAGTGTTCCCATTGTACAGAGATTTACAATTGCATCTTCAAAATAGAAATGACAATATCTGATTTTTTTATGGTAAGGAAATTATTTATAAATAAATGTGTATATCATAAAAATTAACTGGACTATAAATTATTGTAGCTATCTTTATTAATAAGTGAATATGATAGATTTCTCCCATGAAATCTGATGTTCCAGGGGTCACCTGAATCTGTAGAAAAGCTAAATCTACTAAATCTATTTGCAGATGACATAAATTTGCAGATGACATAATAACACGGAAAAACATACAGAATCAGTGATTTAAAGCATGAAACAATGAAAGAATTTAATAATGTAGCAAGATATGAAGTTAACACGCAGAAGTTAATAGCTTTAATATAATAACCTATTAGAAAATAGAAGAATCTGGGAAAATAGTCCCTTTGGATCAGTGAAGGTGAAAATTCAAGGTGTGAGAAACATTTATGAGTCATAGTTACAACACACGGAATACTTTGGAACCATAAAACAAATTGAGGCATTATTTGTAGGATTAATTGTTAAGACAAAAAATAACAATAATGAAGTGCAAAAGGTTATATGTAGCATGCTACATTTCATGTGAAGAAGAAGAAATGAAAACAAACTAACATGGATCTGCATTGAGGAAGCCATCGGGAAGAGAAATCCCCAAACAATATAATTGCTTACCTTCAGCGAGCCCCGGGGAGAGTAGGGTCAAGGTATGGGGAAGGAAGTATACTACTTTGGCTTTACCTTGTTAAAAAAAAAAAAAAAGGTAGGTACTTCTTATGATTATATAAATTACATAAAATTCTAAAATTTTTATAGTTTTTTACTTTAGCTTTTTGATGCTTGAAAGCATGTTAAAAAATAAACCATAAAAAGTGTAGAAAAATAACTAAGACTGAATGCCAACACATACAAATGACGCAGTATTTCACAAGCTAAAGGAACATAAATCACTAATGCAAGTAACTTCTAAACATAGTATTTTCGCTATATGCTCTAATTCAAGGGAGAAAAGTAAACCGCAAACAAATCACGAACTCCTTCTCATGGGCTGGTTTCACACAGTGATATGAAAGTGGCAGTTCTGAAACTATTTGATGTATATTATGAGATTAAGCAAATAAATAATGTATTGAGACTGCTGGGAACCAGAGATTTTACTATAAGAAAAGAAAATATGAAAAAAAGAATGATGTGAAGGAACAACCCTGAAAATTTCGGATTGGAATTTGGAAATATCAATGTGAATTAATGATTTCTAATATCACATGTATCTTTTTAATTTCTCCTGTGTACAGAGAAAAGCAGAGTTTTTTTTAACAAACAAAAAACAAATAAAAAAATTAAAAAGAGTGAAAATACCTGATGTCTCATTTTTGCCGTTTGCTAGCTCTTTCACTCTGAGTAAGCCCCTAACTTTTCAGAGGCTTTATTTTGTCATCTGTAAAACTATAAGACATGAATCTTTGAAAATACTTGGGTATTTCAATGCAGCAACATATAAAGGTGGTCTTTGTGTAGAAGCATAAGACCATACTATTATATAGATTAAGTGTGCAGCACCTAGGTGTCTCAGGTGGTTAAGCGTCCAACTCTTGATTTCAGCTCAGGGCATGATCTCAGGATTGTGAGATCAAGCCCCGCATTGGGCTCCAGAACAGCGTGGAGTCTGCTTAAGATTCTCTCCCTCTCCTTTTGCCCCCCCCCACGTTGTGTGTCCACGCTTATGATCTCTCTCTCTCTTTCTCAAATAAATAAATACATAAATCTTTAAAATATATTAAGTTAAATGGAGGCTATATATCTTCTAGAACTTTTACCAGAGTCTGTCAGCTCTGGCCACAGGCCCGTCTTGCTAATTGTGGTCCAAGATGAATCAGAGGTGATATACGTCACTGTGGCACCAGTGGCTCTCAGCATAACCGATACCAGAGCAGCAGAGTGTGCAAAATTTTACCATTCTCAGTGCAGAATGCTAAGTAAAACAACCCTTGGGAAAGTTTATACCAGTTTCAAAGTTATATTCTTAAATTCTTTGGCTGTTGTCCTACTGTTATGGATTGAATGTTTGTGTCCCTTCAAAATTCGTATGTTAAACCCCTACTCCTAATCGGGTGGTATTAGGAGATGGGCCTTTGGGAGATGAATAGAGTTAGAAGAGGTCACGAGGGTGGGCTCTTCATGATGGATTAATGCCCTTATAAGAAGAGATCAGAGAGCTTACTCTCTCTGCAATGTGAGGATATATCAAAGGCAGCCACCTGCAAGCGAGAAGAGGGTCCTCGCCAGAACTTGACCGCTGGCACCCTATCTTGCAATTCCCAGCCTCCGCAACTATAAGAACTATTTCTTTCTTTCTTTTTTTTTTTTAAAGAGTTTATTTATTTATTTGACAGAGATAGAGACAGCCAGTGAGAGAGGGAACACAAGCAGGGGGAGTGGGAGAGGAAGAGGCAGGCTCCCAGTGGAGGAGCCGGACGTGGGGCTCGATCCCAGAACGCCGGGTCACGCCCTGAGCCGAAGGCAGACGCTTAGAACGACTGTGCTACCCAGGCGCCCCAGAACTATTTCTATTATTAAAGCCACCAGTCTAGGGTATTTTGTTATAGCAGCCAAACCTGACTAAGATACCTACTAAAGAATTCATATACAATTTCTTCTATCTGCATTTCTCATAAACTTGAAATAGTTTCCCAAACACACTAATTTTTTTTAAAGGATTTTATTTATTTGTCAGAGAGAGAAAGAGTGCACAAGCAGGAGGAGCAGCAGGCAGAGGGAAAGGCAGGCTCCCTGCTTATCAGGGAGCCTGATTCAGGACTCGATCCCAGGACCCCGGGATCATGACCTGAGCCAAAGGCAGACACTTAACCGACTGAGCCACCCGGGCATCCCCCAGACACACTAATTATTTGCACATTATAAAATCGTTTTTGGACAGTTTATTTGAAATGATGAACCATGTAAATAAAGAAAATAACTCTTTCTGTATAACTAGTTTTTAAATCAGTAGTTTTCTTTTTTAAATAATCCTTTCTTTATGTTCCCAAAGGTACAATTGAAAATATGTCTTCCATTATTTAAGTCAAAAATAATGAGATCTCTTGACAAATTAATGGTACTTAGAAAATTTTTAAAATCTATTAAGTCAAAAGATTTTTTGTGTTAAGTGTAATTGATTCTCTTTGAAATATTAATGACTATTTGAACCTGCATTTATAAAATACTGATATAGTTCTTCCTCCACAAAAGTCACTGTGCTAATATTCCAGAAATCAGCCATATGCCACTTCTCTGGATCTCCTGTGGCTTTGAGACAAGAATTTTCACCCAGTGTTTTAGCAAATTGCCTTTTCAGTACTGTGTTAAATCAACCACTTGCAAAATATTGCGAGAACTATGGTAGTCACCATATAACCTTCACTTGAAGAAAGTGTGATTCCATTTTATTTTCACAATTCTTCTAACAGTGAGGTATTGTTTGTTTTTTTGCTTCTTTGTTTGTTTTTTTGGAATAATTTCTTTTACTAGAGATACCAACTGCAGTTAAGATTGAGGCTAAGATGCATTTTAGTGGAAGTAGAGAGGAGTGTGTGTGTGTGTGTGTGTGTGTGTGTGTGTGTGTATTTCTCAGAGTAGGTACATTGCATTAGAATAAATAAAAATTTTGAAATATTGAAAATAATAACATTCATTCCACATATTCCTGACCATAAACTGCCATTAGATGAAAAAAAAAATAGAGCAAATAACTATTTATTTCATGATATCCAATTGCAGTCAGCTAAAAATACCTGAATGTGTTGTGATATTATATTATGAAGGATAGCCAACATAATGATTAGAAATGTCTCTTAAAGTATTTGTACTTGACCGTATAGTGATTTAGAGAATTTCCTTGACATCTAACATTTTATTTCTTTTTTATTCTCAAGTTCAGAGATAATTTTCCTATTACACCAAATGCATATGACCTGGTAAATGATGTGGCCACACAGAAGAGAGGCTCATTTTCTAGAGATATTGCACCAGGGAGGCTCTGAAACTAGAACCATCATAAGAAAGAATGAAACATGGGGCTGAAAAGGGGTATTAAGAGAAAAATCTGAAACATGGGACCACAAGGGTCTTCCCTCATCTCAGTCTCTGAAATTAGATGGAATCATGGCCTTTTCCCAGAGAATGGTCTATATCCAATAACTGACTTAGAGATATAAAGGTCTAGCCTGCTTACTCCCAAGGCAAGATGAATCTGAAGGCAATCTCAACCTCCAGTTTCCTACTGCTAAATTGCCAGCCCAAAGGATTCTCCAAAAGGCAAAGGGGCTGTAGGGAGAGTTTTAAAAACATTTTCTTCTACTGCAGTTACAGAGCAATTTGGGGTGAGAATCAGGCCCAGATTCTTTAATTTTATGTCCTTTTTCAAAAGGTATGCCAGGGCACCTGGGTAGCTGAGTCGTGCTGAGTATGGCTCTCTCTCTCTCTCTCTAAAAAAAAAAAAAAAAAAAAAAAAGTATGCCTCATCCAACATCATAAAGAGATTTTCCTGTTTTTATTTTTTCTAGAAGCCTTATTGTTTAACCTATCACATTTAGGTCTGTGATACGTTTTAAATTAATGTGGTAAGAGGTAAGGGTCCTGGTTTATTTTTGCTTATACAGATATCTTACTTGACTTGTACCATTTATTGAAGAGACCATCAAATCTCCACTTCACTGTACTGTTTTATGTTTATCATAAAATATTAAATACATCTACAAGCCTGGTATTATTATTTTTCTGTCCATATGATCGAGCTATGGATCATGGAGGTGAAGAAGGTATATAACCAGTAAGTCCAAAAGGAATCATTCCAAGATCGTTTGGCTGCCAAATTCAATTAATCAGGTTAATCTTCATCCCTGCCTTACTTCGTTCTTGTTTCAAAAACTATAGCAACATATTTCAGGCGTCTGTTAGTGTTTATTGCCTTTTCGTATTTTGCGTTGAACTGATTTCTGAAAATTCACCTCAAGAACCAAGTTTTTAATGCATTGATTTACACACACACACACACACACACACACACACACACACACACATACACACACATTTTCTGGATTCTTCACTCGATGCAGGGTTTTTGCTCAATGTACTAACACCAAGAACCACATTGTCAGTTTTTGTTGCATGATAGTATCTTTAACTCGAACAGAGATTCTGATTCTATATCCAGCACCTTCCCCCACATCAGCATTTTTCTCTGCTGCAAGGATCACAGGTAATATTCCACTCTCTCTCTCAGAAAAACCCCTTCTGATTGGCTTCTAAACTGAAAGGGCATCCCTTGTACAACTCAGCAGCATTTCTGTGTAACACTTTGTTATGAAACTCTGTTATATATTTGACATTAACTAATGATATTGGCCAGCAGTTAGATTTTAAAATTTATGAGATGCATGCATTATTTTATTTTGTTTTTATATTTCCAAATCTCCTACCTCATTATACTAATAATGGCAATAATAATTTTCTAAAAAAGTATTCTCCATAATGTCTCCAAGTGCAATGGGGTAATGTATTTCTGAAGTTTTATATTACTAAACCAATGCTCAGGGACAATTATGATTGTGTTGTAAACCCATTTCATTGCTCAAGTTTTTATTGTCACCTTCTCTGAAGAACCCTAAGCACTAAAGTAGAAACGATCAGATACTAAGTGTGCACTGAAGGAAGGTACTTCAGGCTAACAGAGTTGTGCCTGCCCAGTGGGCTCGTAAAGCAGGCACTCAGGTAATAATGTTAGCATTAAAGGAAATGAAAGCGTCATGGTGAATATGAAGGCAAACAGATGTCAGCTGGTGTGTAATGCCAATGGGAAAAATTTAAAAATAAAAGATCAATTCAAATGAGAATAAACCTAAGTATTCCAAATAAAAATCCAATTAAAGGAGTGCTTACTAGAGATAAAACATACTCAGTAGAAAGATAACCGCACTCCCTTTCGTGCCTGGAAAAAACGTACTAATTGCTAACGCTTACAACTTAGGTCCAGGGACTAAATTGAACTCCCTGAATAAACACACACGTAAAGAAAAATAAATTACTGCATCACATTAAGAAAGTTATACAAAGCATGTGTTTACCTTTCAAAGAATTAGAATCATAGTTTTGTCTCCTAATAATTCCAGACAATAATTAAGATTAACATAAAACTAAGTAAAGATCATAAAGTCGTTCTTTGCATGCCAGGTCACTCAAAATTAGGACCCAAATCTGCAACGCCAGGCCAGTTTTTTTTTCTTTTTTTTTTTTTCAACGTTATAACATATATTTGACTTCTATATGTAATTACAATCTGAAAATTCAGATTTGACATTAGTTCACATTGTCTAAAAACATGTGTCTAGACCTTGCTATACTTTTTATACTAAATATAAAATTTATATTTTATACTAAAATATAAAATTTTATACTAAAATTGAAGACAATGAAAGGGAAATTAGAGAAATGCAAGATAAAAGAAAGTTGTTTGGCTTGAGGTCATGTGAAAAGCTGTGATGTAGATCTCAATGTCCCTATAAATGTGCAGAAATTTCCCTTTCTAACACAGGAATAAGTGTCAGATGAAAGAGGCATTTTCTAGGGAATAATCTGGTTCAAAAATAACAACTGACCCAGAAGGGTGTTTTGTGAGAATTAAAGCCTGTCTACGAAGGAGTATCTATTATTCAGTGAGCCAGAACTATGCAAAGTCCTAGTGATAGCCACATTTCCGGAAATCGGATTTCATATATTTGCCTCCAGGAGTAGACATTTTCTTCTTGTGTCGCTTTGTGTTTGGGAATACAAGGTGATTTGCTATAAGAGATTATAACCAATTAGAATGTGGAGGAAGACAGGGAAAAATTCTACAATCCTACTTTATTCTGCTACCTCAATTTCCAGCTTATGAGGTCTAGATAGGAATACCTTAATCGACATACCCTGGTGTTCATATGGCTATATACCTAAAAAATATTACAAAATGCCAAGACAGAAAATAACAGCGTAGAGCAAGGTTACCTAACAAAAGGCTGGAATCTAGTGTTCACTTTTCCAGTTACTTTGATTGCAAAATGGGTCAGAAAAGCATCAAGGTCCACCTGGAAATGTGGCTTTCTGGGCTCTCCTCCTTAATGCAGGTTAGCCTCCTCTCCATACTTTCAGTCCAGAAAGTCATTGAGAAATAAATGAAATCTAGAAAGGAAGATTTATTCCATCCCTCTCTGTTACACATGAGTGAATCTGAATTCTACATAGTGTTTGTAACCAAGAGGAAGTTACACAGCTAGTTAAAGGCCAGGCTTACACCACAATATTGAATTTGTGTAAATACATTGCCTTTTTTTACACCTTTGCTTTGAAAATGTGTATAAATGGCTCTCAGCTCCTTGTTGTTATCACCTTATTTATTCTGTCGCTCAATTTTAGCAATCCTTATGTATTTATTCATGACAAACACTTGCTTGGGGCTTTCTGCATGGATGGAAAATAATGAGAAATCAGGTCTATAATTAATCAGATTTTCTCTTTACTCACTGAAAAACATAAATTTAAGTGTATGTAGTCATCCTACTAGTAATAAGTTTTAGTTTGCTTAAGATTTAGCACATATATGAACAGCATTTGAAATTGAAACAGGTTTATAAAATTCAAATGTAGTTTTTAAAAGCATTTGAAGTTTTTTATGTATATTTTCATACGTTTGTGTATTTATGCTAATTAGCTCTTGGCAGATTTTATTTATTTAAGAACCCATGACCTGGACATATGGAATAACAAAATATCTATATTGAATTATGAAATGTGGCTAAGAATATGGGTTCTGGAGACTTCTTAAAATTTGGGGGGGAGAGCTTCTAGAGACTTTTAATAGCTCTTAAGGGCTGTGACATGAAGAATAGGTTAACTTTACCTCTTAGATTTCTCACTTGAAAAATGAGAAAATAGCAACTCTGTAGTCAGATTGTTGTAAATACTAAACATATATATATATATTTATATATATGTGGCACTTAGGATAGTGACAGGAACAAAAGTTCTATAAAGTTGTTGGCTATTAATATTATCATCACCATTAATAAGTTTATAGACTTTAAGACTATATTCCAGGCTTATTAAAGTTATATTTTTCTTATTTTTCATTCCTACATTTATTTTCCATTTCTCTCTCACTATTAACTTATATTATTTTGCTGTACCAAATGCATATTATAAGTAATTTGATACCCCATTAGAATATCATAGATTATACATAAAAACAAAATAAATTCTCCAAAAACAAAAATATAAAATATTGTGTGCCAGAGATCAGTATGGCATGTGGCACATGCAAAAGTGTCAATGTTCAACTGGCAAGATGTATTTTGGCCTAAAACATATCAAGAAGTATCACATTAACTCTGCAATAATCTTATTTGAACTAATGTGAGTAGGCTCTGAAAAACAAGGTATTTTTGTTTGTTTGTTTGTTTGTTTGTTTTAATCTTAGTTCTTACCTGGAAACTTGGGAATTTATATTAAGGGCAAACAAAATTTCTTATGCTATTCAGCTTAAGACAAATATCCATATTGAAATGAGCAATTTACTTTAGGGTGGGAGATTTAAACAAAAAAAAAGCATGAGTCTTAAATTTTACTATTGTCTCCCTTTTTTATTGTTTATGTTAGCTTACTTTAATTATTGGCTTTACTATATACTTAAATATGAAAACCAATTGGCTCGATTTATATGCATCTTACAAATAAATTTAAACATGAGCAAACAAGTAGTATAACTACAGGGATAAATTGGCATGTTTTCCATTATGGAGAAGATTCAAGCGCAACTGTTCTAGTTAATATGTCAAGCATATAAAAATTGAAACACTAAAAATTATATACAAATTGATAAATATTAAGTTTTATTACTAGTCATAGGTAAAAATGTATTGTGATTATATAGCTTTTTTCTTCAGCGCTCAAGAAATGTTTTTTCCAAGTTGTATGAGCCAAAGGATAGATTAATTTCTAAAGAATTAGCATAACAAAGACCACAGACTAGGATCACAACACAATTAAGTTCCACATTAATAACAATAACAGCGAAACTAATATTCCAATATATTTAACACTATAAAAACACAATAATATATGGGCCAAATGAGTAGTAAGAAAATTAAAAATGATTTGGGACTACCAACAATGATGAATACACAACAAATCAAATCTTTTGTGATGCCGATAAATCTGCAATTGAAAAATATATGGCCTTAAAAGTCAGAAGAGAATAAATGCTAAAATAAAATTGAGCCAAATTTTTAACTGAGAGGGCATCCAAGAACAGTAGAAAGGAGATAATGATTATAATAGCAGAAATTAATGAAATAGAAAGAAAAGAACAAGCAAAAATCAACCAGAACAAGAAATATTTTTTTAAGTCTAATAAAATTTTAAACATTCTAACAAGAATAATCCAAGTAAAGACATAGACTGTGCATATGAACAGAGTATGAATTAAAGAGAGATACAACTAAATAATAAAAATACAAATGAAGTATCAGTTTATAATGAGACAAGCGATATAAAAATTGACTGAATTCTATAGGCCAGCAAAAAGAACATATTTAAAAGAAATATACAATGTAAATAGCATAATCTTATGAAATCATCTAGGAATGATGCTTAAGAAATGGTGTAAGATATTTTTAAAGATAGTTGTACGACTATGCTGAAAACCATTTTTAAAGACCTATGCAGAAGAGAGAAACACACCACGTTCATAGCTATAATAAATAGGCCAGTTTATTTTTACATTGATTTATAAGTGAATTGCAATCTTATTAAAATTCTAACATTATTTGTGTGGGACTTGATAAGACTGATCTAAAATTTAAACGGCAATGCAAAGGGCTTAGAATATACAAAATGTTTATGAAAAATAACATTATTGGAGAGACTTGCCTACGAGATATGAAGGCTTATATAATGTTGTAGTAATTCAGAGAATATGCTATTGATAAAAGGATAACAAAAGAGATAAACTGAACCTGGCAGTCAGCATAGAAATATTTTTGCATATGTATGAATATGTCATTTATTACAGAGGTGGCATTGCAGTTCAGGGAGAAAAGAATATTTTTTTCTTTAAATACTGCTCAGCTCACTGATTATACTTTCCAAAAATAAACAGACAGAATGGATCCATGTTTCACACCATAAACAAAAAATTCAATTTCAGGTAAGTTAAACACTTCTGTGAGGAAAAAGGGAAGAAAAATCAGGAATCTTATTTAGTCATATTCTTGAGGTCCTAGAAAATGCCTGGCATGTAATTGGTGCTCAATAAATTATTTGAATAAATATGGGACTATATGAAATCAGAGTAAGGGAAGATTTCATGGAATACTTGTGTCTACAATAAACCATATAGAAAATGATTGATAAATTTTGATAATTTTAAGTAAAAATTTCTATTCGTCAAAAGACACCTTTAAGAAGTATAAAAACATAAGCTAGGAGAAGATATTTGCATTAAATATACATTAAAATATTAGTATTTAGAATATATAAAGAACACTGACAAATCAATAAGAAAATGACAACTCAATTAAAAAAAGAAACAAAACATATGAATAAGGATTCTGGTGAATAGACAATAGAAATCACCAGTAAACATATGAACAGAAGGAAGTATTAGTAATTAGTACTATTAGTAATATTCTATTTTGGTTAGCTGGGGGTAGAAACATGTTTTGTTTTGTTTTGTTTTTAAGATTTTATTTATTTATTTGACTGAGACAGAGACAGTCAGCGAGACAGGGAACACAAGCAGGGGGAGTGGGAGAGGAAGAAGCAGCCTCCAGCGGAGCAGGGAGCCCGATGCGAGGCTTGATTCCAGGACTCTGGGATCACGCCTTGAGCTGAAGCCAGACGCTTAATGACTGAGCCACCCAGGTGCCCCAAAACATGGCTGTTTAACCTTAATCATTATATTTCATTTATTTTGCATATAAACATCTACATGTATATAGACATAATCTTTTGAAGTCCGAGATATAATGAAAAAAGGAAATAACATTAATAATAAAAAGCAATGTCTGAGTAAGAACTCTTAAAAATAACACTAATTATGAATTAACAATAATATTAAAATAAATTTACTAAAATTTACTGAGAGCTTTTTATTTATCCTACCTTGACCTAATAATTTTACGTATCTTTTCCATAATTTTTACAGAATTATTGCATATATGTTAAATAGGTCATTTTCCCTGTTTAATGAAATGGAGATATTAATAGGTAGACTCTATTAAATCATGAACATAATATTAAGAACATAAGGATTAAGAAATATGCCTTGCTTCAACTTTTTGGGGTCAATATGAACATAAATAAAAATGAATGATGGTGAATTTGAAAGACACGTGCTATTCAGTATGCATCAAATATCCATGGACCACAGGCACATTCATGACCGGAGTGAATCATTATAGTAATGCTTCCACAAATTGATCTTCATTACTTCCCTCTTCATAACTGTTTGGTGGCTTGTTATTCCTTAATAACCAAATGAACTCTGAATTCTATGGAGTGGAAGAGCTAACCATAACCATTCATTCATCTATTCAATATTGAATGTCTAACTAAAGATCAGAATCTGTTAAAAACACAGCAAGTTCTCCAGGACTTTACATTTCATTATACTGAGCAACTATTCATTTTTTCAATGTTACCGAGATATTATTCTCCAGCCAATATTTCTTTTTGTATTAAATTTTGTCGGGACCAATTTTAGACATTGTACAAGCATTCCAAGAAGCAAAACTGCAGGGACAAAATAATTAGGTCAAAAGATCTGCTGTACTATAGCTCATTTGCTTAACAAAACTTATGATAGCACAGTACTTTTTTTTTTTTTTTTTTTACTTCCAAGTCCCTGTAAATTCACTCAGGATTCTTTCCTGGACCATCTCACAGCCAACAGTTGTTCGGTTAATCCCTTCCCAAGTCCTTTTCTGTAGAAACTTCTGCCTGTTTCACAGAGCCATGTGTGTGTGTGTGTGTGTGTGTGTGTGTGTGTAAATTGCAAGTCAGTCTAGATTATTGACCTTTTTTTGTTGTTGTTGTTCTCAGTTAACTTTCACTTTGCCAAATACTGCAGAGTATATGACTGACATTTAACGTACTTCCAGCGAGGGAGCCCATCAGCCAGCAGGGTGAATTTGAGCCACGTGTGCATGCAAGATGGCAGGTGCCAAGGTCTGTTGCTAGGCGGGTTGAATTCATGCTTTCTGCCTGCATACAGCCCTTGCAGTTCATCTGAGCTAGTACCACCATTTCTGGAACCCTGCAAACTAGATATGATATGCCCAACACTCTGTCTGCACTGTCTGTGTTTTGTACAGCAGATGGCTGGCTGGTTGTTTTTACATGTAATAAGGGGAAGTAGCACACATCTATAAATAAATAGTACATTAAGCACTCTTTTGCCAAGTACTGTACAGAGTTGTTGTTTTTTTTTATTCAAATATGGAAGTAGATCCTGTCACAGGTTTTCTGTTATGAATGCAAATTTGAGGCATAATTATATTCAGGGTAAAATAGGATGATTAGGACAAGAATTCATGTCTGCTGTTTCATCCTTAGCACTCAACTGCCTTTGTGTCCTTTGTTAGAGGAATGAGAGATTTGCTCAGCTAAAAGGAATGAAACTCACAAGGTCATTTTGTTAATTTCTCCACATAAATGGTCAGATCTATAGGAATAAATAATGAGTGTTGTTCTCACATGTTGACAAATAGCCATGATAATCTGTTACGGTGACTAAATGGCCTCAGGTCAAGGTCTATACTTCCCAGTTTAAAGACTCTCCTATGAAATGCTGTGGTGGGAGGGAGCTCAGAAGATCAGAGTTGCAGACAATGAATTCTAACCCAAATGCTTCCTTAAGATGAGATTTTTTTTTTTTTGATCTGTTAAGGAATTACAACAGAAGCTAAAATAGTCATTGAGCAGCTTTAAGGTTTCCACGAACATTTTTTTCTCCCCAATAATTATTTATATGCCACTAATTCTGAAAAGGTGATAAGTATTGAGGAAACCTCTTAAAAGCATGAGTTACCCACATTTTCCATACACTGATACTACTTTAAAGTTAGCACTTGTATTTAGAATTGCTTCCTAACCAGAGCTTTTATGCTCAAACTACAGGCAATATTCACATATACAGATAAATATTAACATCAGTGTGTGCGTCTATGCATTCTCAATGGGTTGTTCAGAAAAGTTTTAAAATGTAAATTTGCTAGCTAATGAGTAAAATGTAAAAATCAGTAAGCTGATGACAACAGTGATTAAATTTGCAGTGAAGGCAAATACTTTTGAAATAATATAAAAATGTACGGTTTATTTGAGGAATAGTGAAAAGGTTTATTTGAAGGATAGTAAACTGTTCTATCATTAATTGTGACAGTCTGTAATTTGGCTGACCACGAAATCTGTCAGTTATTCTTTTAATAGAGTAAATAGTACATTAATATTTTTGGAGGGAAAAAAAGAAGAAAAAACCACAACAGACACAAGAAATACTGTGATTACTCCTCTGTGATTTTTTTTTTCATCCTCAAAGGCAATGGTTTAAACTCCCCGAGAACTAGGGACTCGTACATGATAAAATTTTGCATAACACAGGTGGAAAAAGTGAGAACTGGAGTTTCTCTCATTGATGAAGGAAACTAAGTATTTGGGGGTAGGAGAACTATGCTCGACAGTGTTTCTATTTAATTCACACACCTGTATCAGTGCAGAATTTATCCCATGTATTTCTTCATGTTCCCCACCTGCAGGACATTTGCACATGCTCTTAGTTCTGGTCCCAACACTCTTGTTGCAGATCAATGTGTTCTCCCTATCAATTGCATAGTAAAGTCTATTAAGATATTTTTAAATTAATAACTACACTCTAATTACTGGGTCCCAACAAATTATCAGATAGAATCTCTGCCTTGGGAAGCTTAGAAAGTGAGATGCTTGAAGCGAACTTCCAGGAAGAGTTGCCTTTTTAGACTTTGGAAACTATTGTATCACTTACTCAGATTTTTGGTTTGTTGCTCTGATAAAAGCACTTAAAAGGATTGGCTTCATGTGCAAGGCGCCCTTCTGGGCATAAGAGAGAAAAGGCAGTCTATTTTCCCATCCCATGCCATTACACTATCTCCAGTGGAATTGTTTCTGGAGGGAGGGAAATAGAATCAAAGCAGACACGGTGTCTTGTACAATCTCCCTGTGAGTGGGAAGGATGGCAGTACAAAAATACAGTGCCTTTTCCTGCTCTGCAGCTAAGCTCCACTATTGCATTAAAGGATCCGTTTAGTAGCAACTAAGACACCCATCCTATTAATTCCTCATGTTTTATAAGTGGAAATTAAATAAAATTGACCTATGACAAATATGAAGGGAGAAAAGAACACAATTTTACAATCAAAGTCTACAGGCTTTGGGGAAAAGAAAAGTAATGTCAACAGGATTCTAGATAGTAAAAAATGACATTTCTGTCTGTTCACTGTGCAGACATTTCTGTCTGTTCACTGTGCACATAGTGATTATAAATAAATTTGAAATAAATATTTCAAAGAAATGAGAATATCAAAGCTAATTTAAGTGTTAAGATTCCATTTCTTAATATGTAAATTATAGATAATAGTTGATATAACAATATTAATATCTATATATCAATAAATGAAATTATACTGCAAGTGCTGGGGAAAAATCATAAAATGAAATTTAAAAAAATGTGTCATTATTGGGACGCCTGGGTAGCTCAGTCAGTTAAGTGTCCAACTCTTGATTTCAGCTCAGGTCATGGTCTCACAGTCCTGAAATGGAGCCCTGCATGGGGCTCTGCGTTCAGTGCAGTCTTCTTATCCCTCTCCTTCCCCACCACTTGCACTCTCCTTCTCTCTCAAATAAATAAATAAATAACACCTTTTTAAAAAATGTGTCATTATTAGCATGGTGATTAAATGCAGACTCTGGAGTCAGAGTCCTGGCTTGAATCCTGGTTCTGCCACTTGCATGGCATTTGGCGGGTTGTTTAATATCTCTGTGCCTCAGTTTCTCAGTGTAAGAGTGGGAGAATTAAATGAGCTAACTCATGAAACTTGTTTTTGAAGAATATTTGCACTCCCTAAGGCAAACTAACATTATTGTTAAAATTGTGTAAATGATCACTATTATAATCCACAGAACCGTAAAATAGCCGTCTGAATAACACTGTCTGAATCTTTATTGTATTTCATTTCCTTGCTGTTCTTAAAATCACTCAGTTACCCCATTGCTTCCCAGATAAAGTTTATACTCCTGAGTATGCCCCCTGCAAAGAATGTCATGATCTTGCTGCAAATTGCAGTGCTCAAGTGACCCAGTCACAATCTTTCTTTATCCAGGTCTTTGCTCATCTTTATTTCTGTCCTTGATATCCTTTGTTTGCCATTCTTACTCCTTCTCACCTAACAACATCACCCTGTAGCACTTTCTTTTTATTTATTTATTTATTTATTTATTTATTTATTTATTTCAAAGTTTTATTTAAATTCTAGTCAGTTAACGTACAGTGTAATATTGATTTCAGGAGTAGAATTCAGTGATTCACTTACACATAACACACAGTATTCATCACAATTGCCCTCCTCAATCCCCATCACCCCATTTAACCTATCTCCCACTCCCCTCCCCTCCCACAGTGCTCATTTTGTTCTCTATCATTGAGTCTTTTATGATTTGCTTCCCTCTCTCTGTCTGTCTCTCTCTCTCTTTTTCCTTCCCTATGTTCATCTGTTTTGTTTCTTAAGTTCCACATTTGAGCCCTGTGGCACTTTCTTAACCTTATCTTAGCAGTATATTGAAATCATCTCTTTCGCAGCCTGGCTCTTCCACTAGAACAAAAGAAGCTGGAGGGCATGGATTATATTTTGTTTTTTACTTTTGTGCCCCTTGAACCATGGTCAATAACTTCATGATGTGGGCAAGAAGAGCAAAAGAAAAAACTAAATTTCAAAACTAAATTTCCTGACTGCCTACAGTCCATTGACAAGTCCTTGAAATAGGTAGAATGACCTTCCTCTAAGAACTCAACTGTCTGGATGTTGACATTTGGCTAAGGGCAAAGGCAATCTTAGCTTAACATTATCCTGACCCTCAAGATCCTGTAAGTCTACTTTAACATATAAAAGTTCCTTTGGAAACTTCCTTTATCTCTACCCCCTTACCCTAAGATATATGTTAGCAATCATCCTCCAAGCATATGGCCCACAGATATGCATCTGAAGGGTCTCATGACTAAGTTTTTATTAGACGGTAAAAAAATGACCTTTTCCTAACAATAGCTAGCCCCCACAAGGTCCTGGAAACCTTGATTCCAAAATTCCTTGAGATTTACACTATCCTTAACCCCCTCACAACTTGAAAGTATATAATCAGTCACCCGTCACAACCCCAGTGCAGCTTTTTCTGCCCTGGATTCTCTACCTTTGCTTTAATAAAATTGCCATTTTGCACTGAAGATGTCTCAAGAATTCTTTCTTGACCATTTGCCCCGAACCCCAACATTTTCACATCGCTTTATATTGTAGAGGTTCAATAAGTATTTGATAAATGAATAAGCAGGATTATCAATTAATATAAGCACCCTGGAAATAAACCTTGTCTTTTTGGAGAGAGAGACTCATGTTTAGACCAATGGTTCTCAAGCTTGGGAGCACATTAGAACCTCTAGGGAACTTTAAAAAAACAAAAAACAAACAAACAAACTAAAACAAAAAAAAAAAAAACAAGGCTCAGAACCTACTAGTTTAATAATAAGAATCCCTGAGAGGTGGTACCCATACATATACATATATTTGTAAAGGTCCGGGTAATTCTGTTGAAACAACTTAATTGAGAACCCTGGTCTGGAACAATATACTTTCAGTATTCGGTTCATAAGAATAATTGTAAACAAAGTCTAAAATCCTCTAAATCCCCACCCTTATGGTATACCTTTAAGAGTCTCTAACTAATGCATATTTGAATGTCTGTGAAGTTTTAGATGTTATTAATTAATTTTCCAATAATTTTAGGTGACTTTATTACCCTATAATCGTGGAAGTTATTTTTTGTTCCCGTCAGATAACCTAGATGAGTGGAGCATCACTGTGCCTTCAGGGTTTTATTTCGCTTCAGAATTAGGTTGTTAAGATGTCAGTCCTTAAATGTCCTAACTTCCATTTGGGTCATGGTAAAAAAAAGTCCTGGGTGAATAATAAATTTGAAAATCTATGTAAAAGTTTCCTCTCTTGAGTGTGCTATATTCATCAAAAATTCCCAATTACACCTGCAGTCACTGAAACTTTTTACTGGTATTTTCCAGATTCGAATATGTGCTCCTTTTTAGTACTGCTTATTATTTAAATTTCAGTCTACATTTAAACAGTCACTGAAATGTTGCAGTTGATTATGTCTTCTCCATTAATTAGAGTGAGGACAATACAGATGAAGGTGGAGTTTCTTATGCATAATTTCATGGTTGATAAGGGTCAAAATCAGAAAGGTCAGCTAGATTATTAATTGTGTTTATGTTATAACAATATTTTATGTCATACAAATATTTAATTCAACATAGCCATGTTTATTTTCAATCCCCAAGATGTGAAAGATATTGGAGCCACAGACCTTGATTTTAATCTATTTTTAAATACTATACCTATTTCATTTTATTATTTTTATTAAGATATAATAGATACACAACATGATATTTGTTTCAGGTATATGATATAATAATTCAATATATGAATATATTGCAAAATGATCAACATAGTAAGTCTAGTTCATATCTGTCACCACACATAGTTATAAAATTTTTTCTTGTGATGAGAACTTTTAAGATTTACTCTCTTGGAAACTTTCAAATATGCAATACCGTATTATTCACTATACTGTACCTATTTTAAAAGAGATAATTCTCCATGTCAGTATTTTGTTAGGAAAAGATTGTTATTAGTGTAAATTCTATCTTGGAGATTTTAATGCTCATGTCATTACTATGTGTAAAACAAAGTTTTAATGTCTTAAGAAATAAAACCAATGTAGCTATTTTAGTAGCTTGAATTTCCTTTGCATTTGGAATCTGCTCATTTGTTGATCAGTATCAAATTTTCCTATGTTTTCCATACTCAGTTGCAAAGTTGAAGGTAATTTAATTTTTTAACAAAACTTGGGTGGTGATGTAAATTTTAACAAATGAATTGTAATGATCTAGTTTATAGTGTCAAAAATGAAATTTTCTAAAGGTAGACCAGAAAAATCTTCTAAAATTGAAAGCCAAAAATGTAACTTTGGGACCAAAGGTCTGAGAAAACTGGAAAAGTGAAAAGAAATTTTAAATGATTCCTATCAGCTTCAGTGCTTCGGGGCTAAATCAATACTGACTTTCAACTTAGATATATGTATGTATATATATATATATATATATGTATGTATATATATATATATGTGTGTGCATATGTATACAGCTGTATAAGTTACCTTTTTTAAAGATTTATTTTAATTTTTAGAGAGCGAGAGAGAGTATGGGGGGAGGGGCAGAGCAAAACAGAGAGAGAGAATCTCAAGCAGAATCCACTCTGAGCATGGAGCCTGACACAGGGTTCAATCCCAGGACCCTGAGATAATGACCTGAGCCAAAATCAAGTCAATTGCTTAACCAACTGAGCCACCCAGGCACCCCAGCTGTATAAACTACTTTAAAAATGTCCCCTGGGTGTCTCCTGGGTTTGAGTACTCTTGCTATTGTAAACAATACTTGACAAAATAATCGATATAATCACACAACATTTGACATCGTGTGGAATCTTATTTTATTTATGTTTTCTTCACCTTCTATACAATGTTAACGTGTAACAGTTGGTGAAGGCCGACCTACACACATTTTGCTCATAGGCTCCAGACTCTGTGCCTGGTATCAACTTGTATTTCAGGACTGCATGACTGAGCTCAGACAATCTTAAGCTTGCCTCAAGGTATGATTTTGCTGTTTTCTCAAAATGTAATGTACATTTAAACCACCTCAGTATATTGTTAAGATGCAGATTCTGATTCAGTAAGCTGGAAGTGTAGATGTGATTCTGCAATTCTAATAAAATCCAGTGATAGCAATGCTGCAGTTCCACAACCACCCTTTGAGTAGCAAGAAGTAGAATATTGAATTTTTCAATTTTCTGGATCTTTCTAGTCCAATGTTTCAAAACATAGATGAGCAGGTTGTTGTTTTGTTTTTAATTTTTTTTAAGATAGTAATTTTGCTGATAAGCAGACATTTAAATTCTGTGCATATTGTGGCACCTGGGTGGCTCAGATGGTTAAACGTCTGCCTTCGGTTCAGGTCTTGATCCCAGGACCCTGGGATCAAGCCTTGTGTTGGGCTACCTGCTCAGTGGGGAGCTTGCTTCTCCCTCTCCTTCTACTGTCTTCCTGCTTGTGCTCTCTCACTCTGTCTGTCAAATAAATAAATAAATAAAATCTTAAAAAATTAAATTCTGTACATATTTTCTATGACTTCTATGTCTTAAGAAGACATCTTTAGAAAATCTCTAAAGTAATGGAGGATGAGGAATACAATTATTATTTACATATAATTGATTAACTGGCGACACAGATAACTATTCCCAGTTAATATCAAACATAATATAATTATACTCATTTTAATAAAGATTGTGGCTCTTGCTCCAGCACCACAATTTTCAAGACATTTGGCAATCCACAGTGAGCTCCAAGCTGTAGCTAGATTGAGTGATAAAACTGGAGCTTTGCAGTAGACATTGTGCTGTCAGGACATACAAAGTAAGCCACATGAACAAGGGTGAGTGGGTTTCAAAGCCTTCAATCAAATCAAATTTTATATAAAATATATTCATGTAAAATATGTATCCTGCAAAGATCTTTTGGTTTTTTACATGTAAAACAAATGCACTAATTACATAAGATGATAATTTTCTATTTTTTCACTAAATATTATCAGAAGTCTATGTGTATAGTTTTCTTCTAATCGTAAAACTCTGACTTGATTCAAAGAATGAGTGTATTTTACACTACATGGATGTTAAATAAGCTACTTTTTAAATTGAGGTATAATTGACAAATAGGAATTGTATATATTTTAGGCGTGCAATTTGTTGTTTTGTTATTCATATGCATTATATAATGATCACAATCAAGCTAATTAACATATGCATCACTTCATATAAGAATTTTCTTTCTTATATTGTGTGCTTGCTGAGAACTCAAGATCAACTCTCTTAGCAGATTTCAAGTATATGATACAATATTGTTAACTATAGTCATCATGCTGCATATTAGATCTTCAGAATTTATTTATCTTGCATACTGAAACTTTGTACCTTTTGACCAACATCTCCCCATTTGCACCTCTATATCACCGTTGGCGGCTACCCTTCTATCGTCTGCTTCCATAAGTTTGACTGTATTAGATTCCACATGTAAGTGCCATCATGCTGTATTTGTCTTTCTGTGTCTGGTTTATTTCACTTAGCATAATGCTTTCCAGTTTCATCCATGTTGTTGCAAATGGTAGAATTCCCTTCTTTTTAAAGGTCAAGTAATATTAATATTCTATATCTTATATTTTCTTTATCCATTCATCTATTGACATACATTTAGGTTGTCCCCATTATCTTGGCTATTGTGAACAATGCTGCAATGAACATGGGAGTGCAGATACCATTTGAGATCCATACATTTACAGTTAACTAATCTTCCAAGAGCATACCATCAGAAACGATAATCTCTTCAATAAATGGTGTTGGGAAAATTGGATACCTAAATACAGACCAATGAAATTGGACACTTATCTCACACTGTAAATCAACTAAAAGTGGATGATAAATTTAAATGTAATACTAGAAACTGTAAAACTACCATAAGAAAACATAGGGAAAAAATTCCTTGACATTGGTCTTGGCAATGATTTTTTTTGGATATAACATCAAATACATACGACAAAAGTAGAAATACACAGAGAAGTAGGATTGCATCAAATTAAACATCTTCTCCACAGCTAAGGAAACTATCTTAAGAGTGAAAAAGCAACCTACAAAATAGGAGAAAATGCTTGCAAACCACATATCTGATAAGGGGCAAATATCCAGAATATACAAGGAACTTATACAACTCAACATTAAAAACACAGATAACCTAACTTAAAAATGGGGAAAGAACCTCAATAGACACTTCTCAAAAGAAGACATACAGATGGCCAGCAGGTATATGCAGAGGTGTTCCACATCATCAATCATCAGGGAAATACACAGTGAGATTACAATGAGATATTACTTCATACCCGTTAGAATGGCTATTATCAAAAAGTCAAAAGATAACAAGTGTTGTCAAGGATAACAACCTTTGTACAGTGTTGGCATGAGTGTAAATCAGTACAGCCATTGTGGAAAGCAGTATAGAGGTTTCTCAGAAAATTCCAATAGAAACACGGTGTGATACAGCAATCCCACTTTTGGGTCTTTATCCAAAGGAAATAACAAACTACTTTAACATTTGCATTTATTTTCCTCATTCTGTTTTAATCAAGGATAGTGCCATGAAGTAGACTCCAAAAATCATTTACTATTGGGGTAAATGGGGAGCATGAAATCAGCCATAATACCTGGCTTGCTACAATGTAACACAGAGGCCACTAAGGGCAGGGAAGGTTTTGGAGAAGGGCGGAGGCCTTTGGAATGCTGAGGCCTGCATGACCACTCTGCTGTTGGACTGCCTGGGGGAGTTGCCTTCCCGAAGTTTTGTAGCCCAGTTGCCCTGTGATCTAAGAGGTGTAGGCATTGTCCCTTAGGCTATGTTTAGCAGACCTTGTAGAATAAGCCCAAATTAGCATATCATATCTTCTCGTTAAACAGATCCTCCCAGTTTCAGTAAGACCCCTCCTCACACATCATATGCTTGAGGAACAGTGATAAAGGATTTGTGATTATCTTGAAGGACCAATAAAAGCTGGAGCAAAGAAGAGCAAAGGGTCTTCGCTTCTGAGCGTTGACCCCCTTACCTTCTCCTCTCTTTCACGGCAAAGTTTGGAGTATTACTAACATTTTGGAGTATTACTAACATTACTAACAGGTGCATTACTAACAGTATAATCTTTCATCCGTCCGTACAGGGATAGCTAGCCATTCCTGGAGATTTACATAATAAATGTTCATTATTTCATATATTTGTTCCCATATGTTTTCCAAAAACAGATGTATTAATAGGTTTACAATTCCCTCATTGCCTTAATTTTGTTGTTTTTTTCCCATAAGTGTGCTGAGTACTTTTACCCTTTTCCTTTGTGTTATATGTTTTTGTCATACTACTGCTGTTTCAGGAAGATTTACCAAATAATTTCATGAACTTGATTTGATAGGGAAATAAGCAATAAAACAGTAACCCAAATATGTAATAAAATTAATCACACTTATCTTGGTTTATCAGGAATTGTAGGTCAAGAACTAATATTTTCATATTGAAGTGATTACTTGGTAGGTAGGATCAAAATTGAGTAAGATTTAAATGATTTGATTAGTAACAAACGGGAAAATATTTTGAAAACAATTTAAAGATTTGTCCTAACACAAAGCACTGAAATAATAAGCATTGAAATAGTAATTATGAAACCAAAACTATAAATATGAAGTATTTAGAGTAGAAATATAAATGCAATGTAAATAGACTCTGGAGTAACAGATGAGAAATATTTAGATTTGGGGCAAAACTAGAAATAGGCTATCTTCAAATAATAAGATGAACATTTTTTTAAAAAAGATTTTTATTTATTTGACAGAGAGAGAGGGCACAATCAGGGGGAGCAGCAGGCAGAGGGAGAGGAAGAAGCAGGCTCCCAGTGGGACAGGTAGCCCAATATGGGGCTTCATCCCAGGACCCCGGGATCAGACCTGAGCTAAAGGCAGATGCTTAACTGACTGAGCCACCCAGATGCCCCAAGTTCTCTGATAATTAAATGAGACAATGTATTTAAAATATTTGTCAAAGATTCTGGCATATCATAAGCCTCTAATAAGTGTTAGCTATAAAATTATAATTCCATTATTAATTCTCACAAATTATTATTATTTAATTCTCATTAAATCTGGGGGGATGTAATGCTTATTTTTGTTGATAAGGATCTGCGGTTTGCATTTTCGGTAAATTTTCCAGAATTCCCAGAGCATAATGGAAAAGCCAGGATCCGAACTGATATCCACCTGATTCCAATTTCCTATCATGTGCCTGACATAATGTGGTTTAATGAAATAAAACTCCAAACTCTACAAGTTGTATGTTCTTGATTTTTTATTTCTAGTTCCTAAATATTTACACAGATGTATGCCTTTGACTAGAAAAATAAAGTGTATCCAGAGATACATTATAAGTGGGCGTCATATCAACCTTCTGCATGGCAGAGACGTATGCGTTGTAGTTCTGAGGGACTTGTAGTTATTCTAAAAATACACTGTGACTCAATCTCGACCTTTTAAGAATAAATACCTTTGAAGGTTTTATTTTCACTTAGCAAACAATTTCTAAATAATTTTGTGTATTTTACAGATTCATTTTTGGAAAATCTTAGTAATTTTTAAAAAGTATTTGTAGCCTCTTCAGAAATAGAAAGTACTGGGTATTACGTGAAAATAAAGGTTTCATGTGATTTACATGTTTTATTTTCTACAGCAGATATTGAGCTGGTGAAAATATTTTTGATTTATTCATTCATCTTTGCTTTGGCTTTTTATCTATTATAAATAGTACCAAACAAATAGGTGCATTACTAACAGTATAATTTAATCCTGGCAATTTTGCCAGTGAATATTAAGACAAAGTAATACTAACATAGAGAGAAGTTAATGAATGATAAGATGAATACATGCTAAGTTTATATTTGCAAGCCATGCCTATGTGGCTGACTCTGTCACCCGGAGTCAGAGAAATTCATGTAACGATCTGGGTAATTTTTAAATCATTAAGCTTTGGCCTCTCTTTTTCTATGAATACTTGGCCAGGGGATGTTGAAAACATATTCAATCGTGAATGATACTGCAGGGAATATAAAATCTTTTCATACATTTTGTTTTCTATGCCTAAATTCAGGACTTTGTTTTGATTTAGTTTCTTATTTACCCTTGTTTAACAAGAGAAACCCCCTCTTAAACTGAAAGGTGGTGGGGCTAGCCTGAGATCTGGTTTGGCTTGGTTTGGTTGTTTTTTTTTGTTTCTGTTTTTGTTTTTTACTATAATCACAATTATTTCTAAGTGCCAAGGAGGGAAACAAAATACAGCAAAACTTTGACACTGTCCAGTATTCCCATATTTTGAGTTAAGACTGTAGCTCTGAAGGGTTAGGCTCAATCTTTGCTTGAATTTGCATCAGTTCAAACTGCGCTGGCTCTGCTCCTGTAACAGGGCTCCTGCTACAGATGTAACGGCTGCAGAGGCCAGCTAGGAGCACAATGTACTTTTCATATTCAAGATATTTTTTTTCCTGAAACTAATGTAACATTGTGTGCCAACTCTACTAAAATAAAAATAATTTAAAAATTTAAAGAAAATATTTTTCGTGCTGAATAAAAACTGCAGGGTCTTGTATCTGATCAATGCTCCCAGAATTACTGTTCTTTTATGAAAACCATTCCCTTGAGCACCTATGCAGAGAACATATTTATTGGCTGGATGATTTTATGAGGATACTAATGTTGGACTTGACACAAATCATATGCTTAATCTAACCTATTTTAGAGTTACTATTTCCCACAGAAAAGTTGTTAGGGTGGCTGGTGAAGTGGGTGGCAAAGAACTGCACAAAGATTAGAGCAACAGGGGCGCCTGGGTGGCACAGCGGTTAAGTGTCTGCCTTCGGCTCAGGGCGTGATCCCCGTTCTGGGATCCAGCCCCACATCAGGCTCCTCTGCTATGAGCATGCTTCTTCCTCTCCCACTCCCCCTGCTTGTGTTCCCTCTCTCGCTGGCTGTCTCTATCTCTGTCGAATAAATAAATAAAATCTTTAAAAAAAAAAAGATTAGAGCAATAAGCAGGACAGAGTTTATTCACTTACAAGGGAGGAGAAAGGCCAGACGTCAAGAGAGAGAGATGTCAGCCAGAGTTTCTGTTAGGCTGGGCCTTTTAAGGGTTTTGTTTGTTTAAGGATGTGAAAGGGTTGCACCTAAGCATGTAGGGGAGGGGAGTGCGGAGAGGGGACCCACTCTTGGCCAGGTCGAGCAATGGCTGGCAAGTTTCTGGAGGAACTCTGTCCAGGGCTCCTGGGGGGTGTGGGCTGTGGTCAGGCTAGGAAGAATATGTTTTGTAGTTGGGGTCTACCTTCTGAGAATATAAGGGTCCCTGACCTAGAAACACAATGAGGACCAAGTGCAGACACCTGTAAGTTTTATCTATAGCTTGACTGGGGAGGGGGATGCTTTTGAAAAGAGTCCTTTCAAAAGCGAACTGAAAATTGAATCAGATCTGAATATTTGAAGGAAATCACACTCGCCAGAAGTAAGCAAGCAGGTGAGAGGACCTTTAAAAGTTAGTTTCCAGGAACAGGCAAGGAAGAGAACAGCTAGAGTGAGTTATTGCCTTCTTCCCTATTCCTCTACCACTCCAACTGTTACAAGTGGATATGGGGAATAGCCAACAGAAGAAGTAATATATGTTTTAATTAAGTAATAACTATGGACTAGAACTTGTGCTAAGTGCTTTTCATATACGGTATTATTTGATTTTTTCTAATGAAATTTATTTTGAGGGAGAGGGAGGCAGGCTTTTCCCAAGTTGACCAGGTTAGAATAATTAATTTGGAGAAAGGAAACTAGAAGACAGCTATCTATTACCCCGAAGCAGGGCAAAATTTATGACTTCATCCTAGGAGAACTCACCACCTTACTAGGTTGCATGAGATCCTCTGTTCAGCCAGATGTGTTTCAGGTTGGTAGTTCTCTGCTTCCAGAACTGGCCCTGAGGGAGCAAACAGGTGTCAAAACAACTTCATTCCTCCCTTTGTTCCACTTTCCACCACGTGTTCTGTCTCATCTGTCTTACATTTCTCCTGTCCTAAACAGCTGCTGTCTAGGATGCTACCCATGATGGGTAGATTGGCTAATCCATGTCCACCCAAAGAACTGTCTCTAAGGATAAGCACCAGTTGTTATGTACTAAAGCGTTAACTAAAATAAAAAAATGCCAGATTTTTTTTCCGTTAATTCTTATAAGTTATTCATACAGAAATCTGGCCCTCTCAAAAATAAGAAGGCAAACCCAAACACTTGGTTGGAATCCTAATAAAACATTAATTACTGTGTTCAGATAGGTCAAATTAACAATTCACAAATTCACACTTTGGATAACAATATCGAACAATGAAGCTTAACGTCAGTTACTTGTTTTGAGTTAGTATAGATTTTTTAGATAAGAGAAAGCAAATATAATCATTTTGAAAAGGCTCAAGTATTAAAAGAAAATTTGGAAGGGACTTGACTCCCTGGGAAAAACTGACAATGTTTATAATTGTCACAGAAGCTCACTCATTAAAATTATGAAAGTGACAACATGAATGTAATGAATTTTGACATCTGGTGCATTTCAGTGAAAAAAATGTCACTAAGCAGAATGTCTGAACAATCACTCTTAACTATAACTTTTGTATTCTAAAAGTGTCATATAAAATATTAGAAAATAAAATTATTATATTTTTATATTTTTCCTCTAGACATAAAAATTTAAACACTTGAGGCTTTTTTTTCTTTCCAGTTCATTTCTCCAACATTCAAAAACACTGATTGAAGGGCAGCTGTTTTAGTATTCACAACTAATAAAGCAAGGGCCCTGTCTTCAAGGAAATTATATTCTTAGCATTTGTTTCTTTTACTGTCAAAATGTAATGTTTTCAGATGAGGTATATAAAGTTGCTTCTTTTATTCCTGATAGCATTTCCCAAATTGGTACCCAAATGTACCCAAAATTCTAAGAATGTCTACTCTGAACACACAGTATTGCATCGTCAGCATTGACAGTGACTATAATGGCACCAGGCAAAAAGAAATTGGTATCAAAGAGAGATAATTAAATTTGATTATGATGGCAAATTATTCCTTCATTATTTTGTGGATTCAAAATTGCAAAAACTGAATTTTGCAAATCTGCAATGTCAATGAGAAGTGAAACGTATTTGGGAAACTGACATTTAATGTCACCTAGTAATTTGACCTTGATACTACAGATGACCTGCAGAAAGCCTGTGGAGTATTTTACAAATGATTGCATGAAATAAGTAACCACATAAAGGTTCCCTCAAAGGCAGGGTGAAATATTTTCTTAAATTCTTTAATAATCTTGTGCTAATATTTAATTTTAAAGTCTTTTTGCTTGAGTAGAAAAAAAATTAAGTGTCTTTGTATGTATATATTTATACACCTACCTACACTCTCCAAACGCATACATACACATAGTACTCTAATGAATACTATATTTGCTTGATAAGTACTATATTAGCTATAGGAAACATAAAATATATATACGACTATGAATCTGCATTGTCTTTTCACATAACTTCAAAAAAATTTTTTAATGAAATTTATTAAAAGCATGGCAAAGATCTTTGGCTGCAACTGTGACAGAGTAACTGGATCAGTTTTACTTTTCTATTTAAAGGAAATATTTAAGCTGGACAAGGCTTAAAAAACAGTATTAGTAGTTTTTGGAAAGTGGCTAATATGGACCTATGAAAATTAAGAACAGAACGCATAAGATGAGCCTTGGATTGACACAAACTATCCCTGATGGCACTTTCCAAACCATGGCACATGGAATGAGATTGACAGTCTCCTTCAGTAGAAGAAAGAGCAACCAGAATGTGAGGGTTCCAAGAGACCTGAGATTTGGGAACATGAAGCCAGTGAGAAAGGAGCGGTAAAGAGCCCCAAAACTCTATGCAGACATTTTCCTCAAGTCCTTGTCCAACTTCTACATTGTACTTACACACAACAAGATTCTAAAATATTTAGCTTGAAAAAAAATTAGAAGCAGAGATATCAAGAAAATTCTGGACTTTAGGCAAAGCCGGAATATACCTACATTCCAGATGAGACCCCTGAAAGTCTACTCCCTAAGAGTTACAACTGTGCCAAAGTAGAAAAGACTAATTTGTACAAGTAAGGGGAAAACTAAATGAGACAAGGTTTAAGGAGGCCTAACACCAAGACTCAATAGAGCTACACAATTGAATAGCTAGTCCGCTGTAAAAGACGACATCTTAATCTAGGTCCGTAATAGTCTTTAATCCTCGATATTAACCATTACAGAATAAAAATGACTAAACATGCTAAGATGTGAGAAAAGATTACATAATTAAATAAGTGAATCAACAGGGGCAGACCCAAAGAAGCTCCAGATATGAGAGTTAGCAATCAAAGATTCCAAAATAGCTAAAGAAATAGTTAAAATTGATTAAAATGTAAAATATTTCATAAGAAATTCAAGTCAATAAAAATAATCAACACTCTAAGACAATAAAAATCATCAACACTCTAGGACATGATATAATATCTGAAAATAAGAACTGAGTATATTTCATAGCTCGCTGGACATGGTAAAATATAGAATTAGTGAACTCACAGGCAAGTTAGTAGAAAAATATCTAAGCTAAAATAAAACAGAGAGAAAATATATATAACAGAATTCGCAAGCGTTACATGTGGACATGCTTTTAAAAAGCTATAGGACATGCATGTTTGCAATACAAGAAGGAGGAGAGAGAAGGAAATGGAAGAGAAAGTATACATCTAAAGAAATGGTGGGTATGACTACTTAAAGTCTGATGAAAGACATCAAGTCACAGATTGAAGACTCTCAGGGAAAGTCAACCTAGTCCACTCCGAAATTGTTCTCTTAGTATAAAACCTCTCTATATACAAACAGTATAGGCAGCTTGGAATTATTGCCATTCCACTGTGAATCCTATTCTTGACTTTATTACTAAAAATAGATTTGTACAACAATCTCTCAAATGATCATAGAAACCATAATGTTTATATATATTGCTAGCTATCCAACCCCTAAATGTGTCAAATAACAGACCCAAGGTTAATTTGTCTTTGGCTTAAAAGTGATGAACTTCTCCAGTAAAACTGACTAGTTGATTGACTATTTTTCTCCTATTTTTCAATGTTCTCATGGATATTTTAGTAAACAGCTTTTATTATATTGTTATAGAAGCGGTATAGAAAATTTTTAGATATTCAAAACCTTCTATTAATGTAAAAATCATGCACCCAGAGTATCATAAAAAGCATTGGAACATAGAATCCCACTTGAAAAAGTATTCCAAATACACTTATAATCTTTGCCACCTTTAGTTAACAACTCTACGTATGCCTCCATACCCTTCAAAAATTTGTAATAGAGTAAAGGAGTTAAGATAACTAACACAGAAAATTAAAATGAAATATGAAGAGTCCTGTGTGAGTTGTAGAGCTGCACTAATATAGTAGCCACTAGTCACGTGTGTTTATTGAATTCTTGAAATCAGTATTTTTAACATTTATTTTTCTGCCTGAAAGGAGGGTATCAGCTACAGTTTTTACCTACAGTTGTCATACTATAGTTGTCATTTGGTCCAGTGACCATTTGGGCAAAATATTGTCACTGATTTTTTACCTGTTTGTTACATCAAATATCCCACAAATATTGTGGATTTGTTTATCTTTGCTTATAATTTTGGCAATTTTTGCTTTATATATTGTGAAACCTTGATATTAATTGCATATACACTTAGAAATCTTACATCTTTCACTAAATAAAAACTTTTTTTTTTTCTTAAAGATGTTATTTATTTATTTGACAGAGACAGCCAGCGAGAGAGGGAACACAAGCAGGGGGAGTGGGAGAGGAAGAAGCAGGCTCCTAGCGGAGGAGCCTGATGTGGGGCTCGATCCCAGAACGCTGGGATCACACCCTGAGCCAAAGGCAGACGCTTAATGACTGCACAGCTTTTTATAAACTCAGGTTTTTGATGTGTCTTCTAATAGTCAACAGTTATTTTTTATGCAATCTAACAGTCTTTGTCTTTAAATAATGTAGTTCATGAATATTTAATGTGTTAATTTTTTGAGACTCACATCTGCCTCTCATTCTGTGTTTTCCCTTTGCCTACATATTTTATGTTTTCCCCCCTTTTCATTGCCTTCTTTGGGTAATTACTTTGTAATTTTATTTTTAATATTTATCTTTAATCTATTATTTTTCATTTGCAAAATATTAACATTATTGTTACTATTTACCAATATATTAATGATTGTCCAAGAAACTACAAATGCCTCCTTGACTTAGCAAAATGCAATGTTAATTGGTACTTTTACTGATACAGTGACTTGGGAATATTTTAACTCCATTTAGTCTTCTCTTTTTTGTACGTGGTATATTTATGAGGTATTTTAAAAATATTTATTTATTTGAGAGAGGGGAGGAGAGCAGGGTTAGCTGAGAGACGGGGAGAGAATATCCAGAAGACTCCCTTGCTAAGTGCAGAGCCTGATCCCACAATTCTGAGATCATGATCTGAGCCAAAACCAAGAGTCAGTTGCTTAACCAACTGAGCCACCCAGACATGCCTATAAAGTATTTTTATAATGTAACATCATGAGATATTATATACAACCAATATCCATTTATATTTATCCACATATGCTCTCCTTTATTTTTTTTTTTTTGCTACATTTTCTCACTTATTTCTGTTCCTAAGTCCTGAATGATTTTCTTTTTGCCTTATAAAATCATCTTCTAGTATTTTCTTTAGTGTGGTTCTCCTGGCTGTGAATTCCCTCAGTTTTTGCTCTTCTAAATTTATTCATATTATCCTTAAAAATATTTTGCAGGGAATAGAATTCTAATAACATGGTTAATTTCTTTTAGACTATTAAAAATACACCATGGAAGTATCATATCATATCATTTTGAAATAATTATGCTTTTCAGGAGTGAATTTCTATATGTACTCTGGTTGCTTTTGAAGTTTTTCTCTTTGTCTTTGGTCTCCTGCAGAGTTGTTATAACATATATAGATGTAGATTTACTTTTCTTTATTCTCTCAGAAGTTGTTAGCTTGCTAATTCTGTGCCTGGTGTTTTCATCGGTTTTGTGTAATTACCTGATATTATCTCTTCAAATTTTGTTCCATCACAAGTTTTCTCTCTTCTCCCTCTGGGACTCGATTAAACACATATTAGAAGTTCTTACTGTGTTCTCTATCAATGTTTCCTACCTTCCATGTTTTATTAATTCAGTCTCCTTTCATTACTTTGGATAGTTTATTCTGATATATATCCCAGTTATTTTATTTTCTTTCTGGGTCTAATATGCTCTTAAATAATCAATATAATACATAATATTTGTTTTTATAATATCCAGTTCTATTATTTCTACTCACATCTTTTTCATTTCTAAAAATACTTTATATTTTCTATTTCCTTTCTGAGAAAGTTAATATTTTTATACCCATAAATTTTTAGCCTGTATATGGTGATTCTATTACTTGGAGAGACTATAGTCTGTTTCTGCTTTCTATTTTTTATTTTGGTTCTTCTTCATATCATCATTTATCATCATATGGCTAGATTATTGTTAATTGTGTTCTAGATTTGTGTTAAAAAGTCATTATTTAAAAAAAAATAATCGAGGCCTAGAATGATGTCACCTTTCTTCTGGGAAGATTTGTATTTGTTTCTCCCAGATGCTAAAGAGACTATAAATCTGGCATCATCTTACTCCCTGATTAGCCTTGAGATTTATTAGAGCATTCAGATTATTCAAATTTGGGCTGCCCTCTGGCAAGGGATGGTGTATTTCTAGTTTACCTTTTCTCCTAAAGTGAAGCTCTTTAGGTTTCCAATCTACATCCAAGGACTTTACCAGGGCTTCACTCTGGGTAGAACCTGGACCTAAATTTGCTTTTCCTCTAACTAAGGAAGGCTATGAAAAGTGCAGTTTAGCCTCTCAATCATCTTTTCTGGGTCAGCAAACAGACCCAGAGCAAAGATTGTACTTACTAGCCAATTTACTTGAAATCTTTCTGTCTCAATTTTCTCTTGTGCAAAATGAAATAAATATTAGAACATAACACCTAAGATTGTGGTAAGGATTAAATGAGTCAACCATGTAAAACATGTGTTTGGTGCATGGCAAGAGCTGAAATTATTATCTCTCAAAATTATTTATAATGTTAGGTTCTCTGAAGTAATTTTGGGAGTCCCAGTTTATTACCGTTGTCTGGACAGATATAAATATAAATTTGACAGATTTATCAACTTTATTCCACAAATATTTATCGAATAATTTTATGGGTTAAAGGATTTGTCAATACAGACATGGGAAACACCTATCTATGGATTTCATAGAGTAGTAATAAATATTAATATACAAAGTAATGAGGGCCAATTATAGAATTATCAGCAAAGGCTTTCAAACATTTCTTGAGTAAGGGACTTCTGAGAAGCTTGTTTTCTTGATGCCTGATAAATGTGAACTTTGTATTTAAAATCTCAGTTACTTCAGGGAGAAAATTACTATTTACAATGAAATAATGAAATTTTAGTGCTAAGGCCTGAATCAATTTCAATTGACTATCATAAACAATCCAAACTAACTAACATCAGAATAGTGGAATTGGTTTTTGTTTGTTTGTTTTTAAGATTTGTTTATTTATTTGAGTAGGGGAGGGGCAAAGGGAGAAAATGAGAGAGTCTTAAGCAGACTCCACACTGAGTGTGAAGCTGGATGCGGACTTCCATCTCAGGACTCTAAGATCATGACCTTAAGATCATGACCAGAGATCACCACCCTAAGATTGTGACCTGAGCCAAAACCAAGGGTCAGAAGCTTAACTGACTGTGTCACCCAGGCACCCCAGAATAGTGGAGTTTTTTTGTTTTGTTTTGTTTTGCACTCCTTTGCTAAGCATTTAAAGTTCTTTAGTAAATATAAAGTTAGAGTGTAAATGCCAACTCAATTTTTAGTTCTCATAGCTAGTCATATTTTAAAGCCTTATATTAATACTTTATTACATTAAATCAAGAGTAGTTCTGAAAAGACAGAAAATCATCATGATTAAAGATAATTTGGATGAAATGCTAACTGATTAGAACCAGATTCTATTATACCCTGATATTAGGCATGGCATAATTTTTCATGCTGGGATGTTTTATTCTTTCACACTAGTATACACTGAATATTTTGATCCTACTCTACATGTTATATTACCAACATGATGAATATTCCAATTGTCTCTATTCAGATTGTCTCTTCAATACCTGTAGCAAGGAAATCAGCATTCTTTGTTAGCCAGGCTTTGAATATCCACTTCAATTTTACAGTGAAATGAACTGACATGAATGTTTATGTCACGTAAGTGATAATTAGGAAAATTTTATTCATGTATTCTCTTAAACTGTACATTTATTAAGGTTCCTGAAATTGTTTGTGATTTTCAAGTAGTTAACTTGTGAGATGTAGGACAGTCAAGGTCCTTTACAAGTCAGTCCCTCTCTATCTTGGAAGTTGAGTACATTCCCCTCCTGCCTTCCAAGAAACCTGCATCCCTAGTAAATAAGATCTATGTTTTTTTTTTTTTTATCAAACCAGCAGGGAGATAATATTGGTGAAGTGAAGTGAAGTGAACTGGTCCATCCAGAGTGCAGGCAATAAGGAAGAAAATTGTCTATAGATAATTTAAAAAACATAAAGTCAACTGATATCAGTCTCCTTTATATTATCACCATGCACTGGCAAGACTAAATAATGTCAATAATAGTATTCAATCCAAAATATTTTTTTAGGATAGGCTTTAAATAACTGTAATTATTGCTGTGTTGTCCCATAACACCTGACAGCATTCTTTGCACATTGTTTATGATTAATAGCTTATATTAAATAGATACATACAAGTTCAAGTGAATAAAAAAATTTCTCCACATCTACCATATATTCATAATCCTACAAAACATACAAAATAAAAGTAATGTTATTAAAAGGGGGAAAAATTCTAGAGGGAGAAGATACTATAATATGTCTATTTCAAATTACTATTTTTAAAATCTGATTGTGAGCAAGATCTATTCTTTTGAAACTGTTATCTATACCTTCCTGGAAATACACAAAAAATTTAAGACCTCTGTTCCATAAGATACCACTAGAAACTATTACTCAGGCTTATCATAACCAATTAAGTGCAGTTCTTTGGGAATCTTTATGAATGCTTCTTACTGTTCCATCTTCCACCTTAAATGTTCATAAAGAAATATATTTTGAATACATTTTGTTAATCAATTCATTCTGTAGAATAATATCTTTATTAAAAGAACAGAAAGTAGTTTGCATGTAGCAAAATCATAAGTAGTTCCACATATTTTTATATTTTAAATCAATGTTACCCATTACCCTCCACAATAGTGGTAACTTCTAAGTTTATAAGCCTTGAATTAATAAAAATTTATAAAACTTATTTAATAGCACTGGCTAATCAGAATAATTAGAGGAGTAAGATGAGGTTCTAAGGCTACAAGGAATAAAATCATATTAAGCACCAATATTTTTAAATTTTGAAATAACTGGCTTCTTAGTGAGAAAAATTATATTGATACAGAAATGGAGATAAATTCTCCAGTACACTTCCAACATCACTAAGAAAAGTTAACCTTTGTGAACAATGGTTTTATGTCAGGGAGTGTTTTAATTGCTTTATTTGCATTATCTTCTTTAATCCTTATTAACAAGCCCATGAAGTGGGCACATTACTATTCTCATTTTATGAAGCAAATGAAAATGATAAAAAGTGAAGAACTAGCCCCAGGTAACACAGGTCTAAGTAGTCGATACAAATTCAGTCACTTTGACTCCAGAGCTAAGTATGTTCTGAAGTCATTGGGCACTAAATGACCTCCAAGTTTAACTGCTGAGGTTTCCCAGGGTGGTCCATCAGTGAATAGAAACTTAGTTGTTAGTATTTATTTTTTTATCATTATTCTTCATAGGAAAAATCATTGCTCCAAACACTGCATAGAAGCCATTAATTAGGTTTCAATGCTTCTAACTATGACACATGAAAATTGGAAATCAAGGTATATTGAAATGGCAGTTGTTGGGGTTAATGTAAAGCATGAAATCAGCCATAATACCTGGCTTGCTACAATGTAACATGGACACCTCTAAGAGCAGGGAAGGTTTCGGAAAAGGGGTAGGCCTTTGGAAAGCCGAGGCCTGCGTGAGCACAGGGCCGTTGGAATGCCGCGGGGAGTTGCCTCCCCGAAGTGTTCCTAGCTCAAACAGCCGCCCTGCGATCTAAGAGATGCAGGCATTGTCCCTGAGGCTGTGTTCAGCAGACCTCGTAGAACATGCAATTAGCATATCGCATCTTTCCTGTAAACAGATCCTCCCAGTATCAGTAAGACCCCCTGTCACACATCACATGCTTGCGGAACAGTGGTAAGGATTTGTGATTATCCTGAAGGACCAATAACAGCGGCAACAAAGAAGAGCAAAGTGTCTTGTCTCTGAGCATTGACCCCCTTGCCCTTCTCTCTTTTATGGCAAAGTTTGGAGTAATCTTTCAACCCTCGGTACAAGGATTGCTGGCCACTCCCGGCAAGCAGTACCTAGGTCCCCATCAGTTGATATTTTCTTCAAAATAAAACAAAGCAACAACAAAGAGCAAGTAACACACACACACAGCACTCCCTCAGCATAAAGACAAAGAATGCAAAAACTTAGAAAAACCTATGATAAAAAACCCAGAACTAATAATACCAAATCCCATCAAGCAATCTCTCACATACCTATCTGGCCACTCACTTTTGCATAGAATAAGGTCAGAGTAAGAAAAATTGCAGAGACAAAGAGGAAGCTAACAATAGGCTGAGGGTTGTTAAAACACCGCAGATAGAAAGAGAAAGTTGACTTTAAGTTTGGAAAACACAAAAATAAATTCCAGTAGAGCGGAGCACAAAGGACAAAGAAGGAAACGAAAGATACATGTGATTTAAAACATCAGTCTTTTTAACAGTATAGCTTTGCAGAGTGAAAAAAAAAAAAAAAAAGAAGTAAGGCACTCAGGGGCAAATGGGTAATGAAGCAAAAATAAATAAATGAATAAAATTTAGGGCTCAACAAGAAAAAAGAGAATAAAAAAATCAGCTAAAACACCCATTGCCACCAACAAAAATATCAAACTACAGATGTTTACTTTGCCACACTAACAGAAGAGGCTTCATTGAATGAAGACTCTTGGAAACCACCTCAAATGCAAAAAACATAAACAGAAAATAAAAAATCTCTACAAAGGTATAACAAACTTATAAAAAATGAGATTCAACGCTCCTTGATTAAGGAATCCTGCTTCCTTGCTCCCAAAAAACAACCATGAAGTAGAATAAACGACAAACCCAAAAAGGCTGCAGGACAATCCAAACTGAATTAAATACAAGATTAAAGATTAAAACAAAAACAAAAACAAAAAAACTTGAGCCAGAAATGCAATAATAAAAACTTGGATAAAAACCAAGATATGAAAAACAATGAAGTGGAATAAAGAGACAAAATTATTTCAGAAATAATTACTAAAGTATATAGTAACCAAAAGATACTAGACTCAAAAATTTAAGATCATTAAAGAAAGGCAAGAAAACACCCAAGAGAATGAAATTCAGATAAGGGAAGGAGTAAATATGTCAGAGAAAAAAGATGATGGAAAAACGAGACAAAGAATAATATTTGTATAAAAGCAGTCTGTGGAGAAGAACAAAACAATTTAACATTTAAAATTATAATCCAAGAAAACTTTGCAGCAAAAAAAAAAAGCCCTTAATATTACTATTGAAGGGACCCCCCCCGAGTAAATACATAAGCCAAAAACGATTCTGACACATATTTAGGGAAAATTACTTGACTTCAACAATGAAGAATAGACTTTCAATGCTTCCAGGCATAGGTGTGAGTGTGTGTGTGTGAGTGTGTGTGTGTGTGTGTGTGTGTGTAATTATAAGACTAAAAAAAGATGGGAACAAGCGAAGAATACTAACATATAAATATTTTAAGTGGTGACAATGTAGAAATATCACAACTAAAAATGGAAAAAGAGAGGAAGAAAATAGTATAAGACTCTTTTTGATTGCTGTCGTAAAGGCAACAGGTGTGAATTAAAGGATTAAAAACTGATTAAATTGTAAAATGTTAATAAAACAGGAAATGAAGAGATTAAAACTCATGTAAATACTCCAGTAAAAATACTAGAGTAAGTAAATCTACTGGCCTTACAGGTCTTATAGGACCTACAATGGGGTTATGTCCCAATAAATCCACTGTAACTTTAAAATATCTTAAAGGCAAAAAGGCATTTAATACACCTAACTATACTACATCATAGTTTAGCCTTGCCTATCTTAAATATGCTCAGAACACTTACATAAGCCCACATTGAGCAAAATCATCTAACACACAGGCTATTTTATATGAAGTATTAAATATCTTATGAGATTTATTGGAAACTGTCCTGAAAGTGAAAAACAGAATGGTTGTATGGATACTGAATGGTTATCAGTGTATTATGAGTTGCTTACCCTCATGATCGCATGGCTCACTGGGAGCTGGGGCTCACTGACCAGCATCATGAGAGCCTCTTACCACATATTGCTAGCCTGGGAAAAAGATCAAAGCCCAAAATTCGAAATACGGTTTCTACTGAAGGCATATAGCTTTTATACATCTTTTTTTTAAAGATTTTATTTATTTGACAGAGAGAGAGACGCAGCAAGAAAGGGAAAACAAGCAGGTGGAGTGACAGAGGGAGAAGCAGGCTTCCCGATGCAGGGTTTGATCCCAGGACCCTGGGATCATGACCTAAGCCGAAGGCAGGTGCTTAACAACTGAGCCACCCAGGCGCCCCAGCTTTTACACATCTTGAAGTTGAAAAATCAAAGTTCAAACCACCATTCAGGGCCCATTTATACTGGTAAAAATCATTTAAATACAACAAAATACAAATCTTCTTAAATATCAAAAATTAGGTCAGTAAAAAATAAAATACACATCTCAAAGAAAGAAACATAGCAAATGTAACACATAATTATAAAATATTTTGAAAGAGTTGAGAACATATTAACTCACCTACTAAAAGAAAAAGCATTTCAATTTAGCTCACAATGTACCACCAATATTATGCTATGAACTAAAAATATACTTATGTGGATTTTAAAAGAACAAAAATAAAGAGAACAATAGTATATGGGCAAAATGGACACAACAAGAAAGCAGGTATAGTGATCCTTACTAGAAATCAAGCCAAAATGCACATTAAACATCACAAAGAAAAGCATATTATAAAGTTGAAAGTCACCATTCACAAAGAAGGTAAAACACCAAAACTACAGGAAATGTAAGGAAATGGATAAAAACACACATAGTAATAGGAATTTTCATAAACTACTTTCCAAAATAATACAGGACAAAAATAAGTAAGTACATTGGAGACATTAGCAACATACTCATTATGGTGAATTTATGGGTGCCTACCAAACTTTACACCTGATAATTGAAAATACCTTCTTTTTAAGCACTCATATGTCACATTAATCGTCCAAACAAAATATCATCGAGTTCCATAAAGTAGGTTTATTAAAAATAACAACCTCTCATCATAAAACAATTAAACTAGAAAGTATTAACAAAACTGGAAGTTATTAAACAACTCAAAAACAAAAATGAAATTAAAAAGTCTAATATTAAACAACCAAAGTAAAAAGAAAAATAAAACTGAATTACCTGGAGTTATGGTATATATCAAGGCAATGATCGGAAGATGATTCATGGCACTAAAAAGTTTTTTTTTTTAGTTAAAATGAAAGCATTAAAATAAACTTAAGATTTTATTTTGCTAATAAATTTTTTAATTAAAATTTAATTTTTCAATAAATTTACTATAATTATGAACTCAAACAAGAAAATGAGTAAGAAACTAAAAAAAATAGAGGAAATATTAAAAGCCATAACTAATGACGTAGAGAATAGAAAAATAATAGACCTCATTAATACATTAAAATCCTGTTTGGGGTTTTTTGTTTTGTTTTGTTTTGTTTAGTTAACCAAGTAAACAAGTTGCTATGTAACTTAATCAAGGGAAATAGAAGAGAAAGTACAAGCACAAAACTGAGAGCTGTCAAAGGAGAAATAACCATTGAAAGGGATTTTTTTTAAAGGGAAAATATTTTAATAACTCATGAAATTATTTTGCAACACACTGTGCAAATAATTTTGAATGATTAAAAAAATTACCATTTGGCAGGCACCGCAATAATAATTGTTTCAGGCAAGAATCATTAACAGACACTTACTTAAGTTTGCAGGTTAAGTAAGATGAAAAACAGAGTATCTACTTAGTCTCAAATATTTCTCCAGTACACCCTTACTAATTGCAAAGGGGAGAGTGTAGTGGAGAAAAGGGAACCACACCCCCCCCCTTTTTTTTTTTGTACAAAGTGTTTGAAATTAACACCCAAAATGAAACAAATCAACATCATGCAGAGAGATGAACTGAGAAAGGTAAGCCATCGCTTACTGCATTCTTTTCAAGAGTACATGACCTGAATTTAATCATGATGACACATCAGACAAGGAAATCGATGGATTCTCTACAAAGTAACTGCCCAGAACTTACAACACTAACATGGCTGTGAAAGACAAAGACAAAGAAACTACCCTACATTAAAGGGAGGCATAACTAAATGCACTGTTACCTTGGATTAGATTCTGATCTAACAAAAGAACATTAGAAGGACAATTCATGAATTTCAAATAAGCTCTCTAGAACTAGAACTCTATATATCAAGTTACAGCATTGTTAATTTACTGGTTTTGAGAACTGAACTGTGTTATAGAGGATGTTAACATTTGAGGAAGATGAGTGACAGGTGTATAGAGATATAGAGATCCTTTGTAATATTTTTTTGCAAACCAAAAAGCTAAAAACTAAAAATGTAATGAAAAATGAATTTAAGCAAAAAAAAATTCAATTTTTAAAATAGAGAGTCATAAAAATAATAAATTAATTTTGGATATGGGCAAACTATTTTTTCCAGGTAAACTAAAAAATTGAACAACTGTTCAATTGTAAATTGTAAATATTGATTTGACAAAGAACTTATTTTTATTTCAGGGTGTAAGTCAAGGGAAAGAATGTTAAAGAATGAGAATGTGTTACTATATAGATAAACAGAGTGCAGTAACTTGACATAAGCATAAATTTCTGTCAGGAGGTATAAAAGTTATTCACTTAAGAAAAACAATGAAGATAATTGATAAGATATTTTTTAAGGAACTTCAAATAAAGACTGAATTTTTTTGTCATTTAACCAGTGGGAGTTTAGATCATCTGTTTTTATCTACTTATTACGTTATTACTTAAAAAACACATTTATATATGATTGAATTTTATCCACACAAATAATAGTTTTGTTTTGTCAAAGACAAAAACTTCAATTTTTACCAATCTGTAACCTCAGGTTTTTTGTTTTTCTTTTAATTATTGTTGTTGTTTGTTTTTTGGGGTAGGTTTTTTTTGGTAATTGATGAGGAAAGAATGGATGATTTGAGGGCATGATAAAAAGTTTTAATTACTCACTTCCCTATACAAGAAACACTATAAAGATGAGAAGGAATATTTTTTTAGGGGCATCTGTGTCCTAGGAAGCTTTATTTAAAGTACTTATTATGAATTTTAGAAAACTATGTAGTTCTAAAACCCCCAAAAAATTGAACTACCAATTTAAGTAGCAAAGCATTTTAAATCTATATTTTAAACCTATATTATAAAAAGTGTTAATAAAGGGTTATCTCTAGCTGACAAATTACTGTATGCCAGCTTAAAGCTATTAATTATACCGGAAAACAACAGCCTTCGTCTCATTTATACCCACAACCCACCTGCCGGTAATTGAGTATAGCTTCCACTGTTTCTTTTAAGATTTAGAAGATTTTAAAACTGTGCATTATAGTGTGATATTAAAGTTGATGCAATGCAATTTCATACACATAAAGTTCAGTCAGAGGATTTGAAAATAAATCACTTGAGATAAAATAAAGATGATTTTTAACAAATCTTGCTGAAGAACCATGAACTTACAGTAAAATCCAAGGTGTACAAGGCAAAATATGAGCATATAAAATTTGTCTATAAGACCAAGCTCTTAAAATTGGCGGAACGTAAATCAATATTTATTGTGAAATTAAGAGCTATCCCCTACATGTGGCAAACTTCCTGGGTCTAACAACACGATGACAGGCCACAAAATATATTAAACACATCAGTAATGCTAAATGCATCACCAGAACATCCACTTGTGTGTTGAAAAGACAAAAGCAATTCATTATCATCATGAGACAATTATCATCAGGACTGAGACTGAACAGCACCTGCCATGAAAGCACATCATGTTTTCACTTGAACATGGAGAACAGTGTTCATATTTTTCTTAGAAAATATAGGATAATTTCAACCCAAAACGTCAGGACTTTGACCATTTCAATCAACTCTCTATTAGAAAAAATGGAATAATCTCATATTAATAGTCCCATGGAAGCCTTCATCAAATTATGTTTCATATGTTTGCACAAAGATGGGATCATAAAGGGATGCATTTTTACAAATTCCCTTCTATATGAAGATGAGTTTAAATAAATGAGGAAAGAAAGCATCAGTGTTTATAAGCACATAGTACCGGCAAAGAACAGCAGTTACATGGGTCATTTTTAAACTTCTCCTTGGTAAAGCTCAAATAAATTACCCAGAGCTCTTTGGCATGTTGTCACTCCAAGAAGGGTGAACATATCTGTATTTTTCAGGTTAATTGTCCCAGAGTAATTATTAAAAGTGCCCTCATTTTTTCTCAAAACGCCCCAGTTTAGACAATAAGTTAGACACCTGCGTGTTTAAGGCAAATGCAATATTTTTTACCTCCTGTCACTTAAGGAAATGAAGCTCATTTATTGGAGAAATAAAAAGAAGATAACTCCTTCCTTGTTACTTATATTATGGTCAGCAAACCAGTAGAGCTGGCAACATCTGGAAGCTTGTTAGAAGCACAAAAAAATGAGGCCATCTTAAACTTGCTGATCCTGCATTTTAACAAGATTCAAAGTGACTTATATGCATATTTTAATTTAAAGGCACTGTTTACAGGGCCTCTAGACAGAAAAGTGCCTGAACCTGAGCTTGCTTCCCCTCTGAATTCCTATGGCTTATTGACACCCACATTAATGACTCCTCCTTGGTCATGGCTGAAAGTGTTGGTACCCATCATTTCCACTCCAAAGATTACTGATGGAGAAGGATTTATTTTTAAGATGAATTCCTAATGAGGTCAACATAGGGCATACAACTGCACGTAATAGCCCAGTGCCTCCGCCGGCTCCTGTGATCAGTGTGGTCATCGCCCTCAGAGCTATTACATAAGAAACCAGGAAGGGGAGGAGTGTTAGGGTGTGCCTCATTGGCTTCTTTCCCCAGAAGACCCACACGTGAGTGGAAGTGTTCTGACATATACTGGATGAGAGACTTTCTTATTTGGGAAACCACATTTTATCCTTTTGGATAGATAGGATTAACTGTAAAACATGTTTTATTCTTGCTTATAACACATTTTGAGCTAGAGACAATATTGAAGTGTGCCTTGGAATATATTTCCACCCCAGGGTGTGTCAGGGATGGGGCTATAGGTGTCAATTTCAGTAGATGGGGCATGAAAATTGTTATCTACAAAGGAAGATGTGCATAAAAAGCCCTAAATTGGATTCATGCTTTTCTCTTCAATTCTCTAAATAGGTATTCATAATAAAATATTTAAGAAATGCTCTTAATAATAGTAAACTTTGCAAGCTGCTGTTGGTGCAAGCTACTTTTCAGATCTTTCCTTTTTCAGCCTTCAAATATGGAGAAGCTATCTACCAAAGAGTCTTTAAAATGCCTCTCATGATCACCAGATGAAGAGAAATCATTCAGAAGAGTGGTAAGTCTAAAAGCAATTAATAGCCAGAGGTTAAAAAAAAAAAAAGAAAGAAAAAAAGAAAGGAAAAGTAAAAAGAAGAAAGAAAGAAAGAAAGAAAGAAAGAAAGAAAGAAAGAAAGAAAGAAAAAGCAAGAAAGAAAGAAAGAAAGAAAGAAAGAAAGAAAGAAAGAAAGAAAGAAAGAAAGAAAGAAATGGAAATTCCAATCAAATGGAATGGAAAAGCAAATAACACAGAGTATAAACCGGGCACTTGCAGAAACATTAATAAGAAGCAATGCTATTTTCTTCTTCTTCTTCTTCTTCTTCTTCTTCTTCTTCTTCTTCTTCTTCTTCTTCTTCTTCTTCTTCTTCTTTCTTCTCCTTTTCCCTCTCCCTCTCCCTCTTCCCCTCCTCCTCCTCCTTTTTTTTCTAAAAACTCTTTTTTTTTCTTTCCTTTCTTAAGAAAATGTAAGCAAAGCAGTAATACAAGGTCAAGGTCCTGCATAGATGATCTTATTTTTCCAGGGGATAAGAGTTATTACAGTTTCTTAATAAAGAAGACAGAACACTATTATCTCAGTTGTATATGTGTGTAAAATTGTATAGTCCTGGTAATCTTTTGGAATCTAGTTGTGATAATCATCAAGTCCTGGGTTACAATTGCTAGGTGTCCCTATATTTAAATATTTAATCATCCTTATCTCATTACATTCAAGTTCACAGGTATCCAAAAGGAAAAAAAGAAGCCTCTAAGTAGCTTGCCTTAGAGAATTCAGACGAATAAAGCTTATTTTCCTTTAAGGGTTCCATATATTACATTAAATTATTAGAAGCATTTTATAATGCAAATTAGAAAATTCTGCCAATATCAGAATTAATATTACAGTGCGTTATTTCCCAATTAAAACACTTTTATTTGGGCTCTTTTGTCAGTTTTTCAAAGGGAAGATAAAGATGGTAAAATCCACTTAAAGAAAAGAAGACATGAGTGATGTGAGGATATGGGGAATGAGAAGATATTCATGTCTAAAATAACATAAATATCAAATACCATAAGAACAATACATCCAAATAATGGGCTAAGGGACTGATTTGTCTTAGCTACAGATATCATCCTAAAATTCAGATGTGAATGTTTTCCATCCCATTTCTTTTGATTTTTTTAAAAGAACTGATGATTTCTCTAGTAAAATTCTATGCCTTAAGAACCAGTGATGCGTTGAACAGTGTAGGGTCCCTCTGGTAGAAAAAGGGGAATTGTATTTCTATTAAAAAAAAAAAAAAAGCAGAGCAACTTAAATTCTAGGTCAACCTGTACTCTAATGTAGGTTACTAAAAATGTTGCTCACAGTGTGAGCCATAAATAACAAGCCTGGAAGCAAGAGGTAGGACCTAAGAGTAAAGAATTCCCTTCCTTTTATTGTATTCCCTTTGTTTTTCTGCAGATGGCCCTGTCCCACTTCCCTTTCCTCTTTCATGTACAACCAGCTCTCCCCCAAAATCACTTGCCCTGTTTCTTCCCAGGGTCATCCCCTAATTGCTCTTACATCTCCCATTTAGTGCAACTCTCACACTGCCAGCTGTCCTTGGGTCCCACCTTCCACTTCACTTTCGCTCAAAAATAAATTTCTACAGCCCCAATAGGGAAATGTAAACATATAAACTGCAAGGAATCAGGAGGATCTATCTCCTCAAAGCTTAACCCAATCCCTGATTTCTAAAATGTGGGCTTAATCCAATGGAGGGCTGACTAGAAATGTGGTATAAGAAAAATTCACAGCCCAGAGCTAGAGATTTCATCAACTGACAAAAGTGCACTAAACTCATTTTGAGGAGATGTCATCATTTTATGAAGTTATCAAATAGCATTTAATAAGTGAGCTTATATCCATTATATCCCTGCATAGCTAAAATGTTAGTAATCTTTAAAGGAATTTAACACTCTGTGCCTTTTTCTTCATAAGATATTTAAAAATACTTTTTAAATTTCCCTTCACCATATTCGAATGCCTATTATTGTGCATCAAACTTGCTGTTTAGTTATTCAAAAGATCTCTCCATTTTTAAAATCTCTTCTTTCTAAAATTATAAAATCTAGTATCTTTGGGAATTTAATGTGATAAAATAAATACCAATTTGCTATTTTATAAATATTAAAAGATACAAACTCTTACTAATTAGATACCTAATTTAAATTAAAATCTCTTACGTAATTCAGTATTGGACTATAGATGATATTTGTGAATTATAAATATATCCTTTTCATATTCCCATTTTTCAAGCATATTTTGAATTAGAGACATAATATTCACTTCTCTCCTTCTTTATCATGGAGAAAACAAAGGTTCAATAACTAGTTTCCCTATCCTTGAAGAGTTCATTGTTCAAAGGACAGATGACATAAATAGTATAGTATAGCATGAGCAGTATACAATTATAAATGCTCCAGCCCAGCACAAGAGTCAGCTAGGAAAAATAATCACAGAAGATTCCTTGGAAAAGGTGATAAATATGTAATCTGGGTCTTGCCAGATGGATAGAAATTGAGGGTATCAAGAGCCAGAGGACATTCTAGGCAGAAGGAAAAGCATGGTTAAATGTATAGGGATAGGAAATGATACTATGTTTCGAAAAGAAACGTAAGGGTTTTTTTTTTTTTTGTAATTTGTCTGCAAGATACGTTCAGATTTTGTTTGAGGAAGTGACTAAAAATGAAGAAAGGACTTTGTGTAACTTATTAAGGGCTTTTTTCAGAGCAAATGGGGAGCCAGCAGAGATAACTGAAGAGGAGAGAGATATGAAATTTAAAAATATATATATTTCAGAGAGTGTTTTGAAGAACTTGAACAGAGTGTTTTGAAGACTGACCAGGCAGCACAGTCATGAGGTGGCTGCAAAATTCCAATGAAGGATGAGGGTTTAGAAGTAGGGCAAAAAGTGATGCACCAGGTCAGGAATCAGGGAAGCTTCCAATCTAGCCACTGAAATATTCCATACTGTGGGTGAGAGAAGACTCTGAAAATGTGTTCATGATAAAGGTAATAATCCTAGTTGATAATACAAGAGGAAGAACAAATAAGTAAAGTACATTTTGGAGTACTGGGTTACCCCAGATACCTCATCTCCATCCTTGACAGATGTCAAGCATCAGCTCTCAGATTAAGGTCTCCCTTCCCTTGAGAGCGATCAAAAGAAAGTTCCAAGCCCTGAGACTAAGATGATATTTCCTTCACTTGCTCATTCAGCAGTAGGATCAAAAGAGAGCCCCAGAGACCCATCCATCCTACCCCCCAACCACACATCATAGCCATCCCCATCTTCCTTGAGTCAACCAGGACCAAATTCACGATGTCCTTCATGTTTCCTTTTATGTTAGTCACTCAAAGAACACTCAACACACAGCTCACTGCTGACCTTATGTGTCTTGAGTTCCTTAAGACTCTGAACATTGCCTATGTGGTTTCTTCCTACTGAACTCCCAATTGCTGAAATTATTCTCGATGCTGTAGAGAACTCATGTTCCATCTTCTAAGTAAAATCTCTTATTTCCAAATCTGTCCTGAGTGTTCCTTTTGCTGACTTACTCTAATAAGAATGTGGTTCCCCCGCAAGATACTGCTTACCTGGCTGTCTTCTTGACTGCTGTTTTTTTCCCCTATAGCCACCATACCATCATCTCATCCAGACTAATTTTTTTTTCACCATAAAGCACTGCTTCAGCTTTGAATCTTAAGTCATCCAACAGAGTTTATTATCCCATAATAATACTTTTTTCCCCCTTTGGTTGTAGTCATCTGCTGATGCTCATTTTCTTCATAATTTCTGGCTTCTGGCTCACTGTCAATTCTTCAGCATTCTTTGAGATTTTAACACCCTGTAGATGATGTTTCAAAAGCCTGACTTTTTGTCCAGTATACTCTTCTGCTCCAAAATCATGTCTTTCTCCTTACTTCACCATTTCTTCCCATTACCAATCCTTACGAGTCATTACCAATACCTGCGATACTTCATAATTTCAATTTCACAAACCTGACCCTACACAGCTCATTCAGTATAGTATATCAATTCCATTAAAGCACCCACCAAAGCATCCAACCCACAAATTTTACTATCTTCCATTGGCATTCACTCAATTTGCCTCTTCTTTCCTGCTTACTTAGCTTAAATCCATGACCAGTGATTCAAATCAGTCTTTTGTATTCACCCTCAAATATCCTGACCTTTCCATTTGTTAATATTTTCTTGGCAAAATCTCAAATCTAAGTCCAAATTTCCATCTAGTTCCTGCTATATCTGAATGTTTATTAAGAGAAACACAACCATGCTTACTCTCCTTATTTTGAGATCATGATTGCGACATGGCAATTTCTCTTAATGACAGATAATAACCACAGTACATTTCCCTAACACATTTACTTTCATGATCAGATGTCCAGTTCACATCTATTCCTGTTCTCTCAAACCTCTAAAGCCTCCTCCCCATTCTCATTTTTAAATAAATGATCTTGCTTTCTATTTCACTGAGAAAATTGAAGTAGTCAGAAGAGAACTTATATAAACTTCCAAATCTGCATCTGCCTATTTGTATATACCCTGGCTTTAGACCTTATTTCCCCAACTATACATAATTGTAATTTGTGATTTATAAGAAATACATATTTGGTCTTCATCTCTGTTTCTGGCATAGAGCTTGAAGTTTCCTAATTGAAGAGGACAATAAATGTTTCTCTTGTTAATGTGATTGAGGTGATTTTTGGAAACACCAACGGATGGGAGCTGGTTGCCAGGAGAACCAGCCATGTGATTAAAGGGTTGGAACTTTCACTCCCATCCTCACCAACTCTAAGAAGAGAAGAGGGGCTGGAGGTTGGATCAACTGTGTATGGTCCGTGAGTAAATCAATCGTGCCTATGTAATGAAGTCTCCATAAAACCTAAAAGTAAGTATGTAATGAAGCCTCCTCAAAAAGCCAAAGTTAAGTCATGAGCATATAATGTACAGCAAAAGAGAGAAAGGGAGAGAGAAAGAAACTAGTTCAGGGAGGTCCCAGATTGGTGAACTTTTGGAGATACAGAGAGCATGGTATGCCTGGAAAAGCATGGAGTTTCCATATACCTTGCCCTACACATCTCTTCTATACAGCTGTTCCTGAGTTACTTCCTTTTATAATAAACTGGTGATCCAATAAGTAAAATGTTTGAGTTCTGTGAATTGCATTAGCAAATCAGTGTAACCTGAGAAGAGGTTGTGGGCACTCTTTTGACAAAAGAACAAGTAACAGGTGAAGTAGGGATGGGAAGGTGGGGGGCAGTTCTAATTGAATTGAGCCCTTTACTTATGGAATCGGATGCTTCTCTGGGTAGATAGTGTCAGAATGGAGTTGAACCGAGTTAAATTGTAGGACACCTAGTCAGTGTATGGAGAATTGCTTGTTGCTGTGGGCCGGGGGGGGGGGGGGGGGGCGGGGGGGCGCTCTTTCCAGAACATAATCAACAATCTACTCCTCCATCCCCTCTTATAATGATCTTACGTAATCAATGCTGCAGCACATTTCTCCTATCATTCATACATCATAAGTTATCCTCACCATCCTGAACAATTGCCACAAACTTGCTATTATTTCTCCTATATTTAGTTGTTTTTTTTCCTTGAACAAACTTCTCATGTCTCCTCTCCTCTTTATCAATAAAACTAAGTAAAACACAACCTTGAAAATAAATATACCTATACTTACTCTAATTCCTCCTCTTTTCTTCTCTCTCAAACCCACTTCAACCAGACTTTTGCTCCTTTCTCTCCACCAAAAGTGTTGCTGTCTGATCTACCTTCCACTGTCAGTGTTTGAATGACAGATTATATCCTATTGATCATCAGTTTTGGACACAGTTACTCACTACCTTTTCTCCGCTATATCTTTTTTACATTGCTTGTAAGACATAAAGTGCTGTTGGCTTCTATACTACCTAACCAAAAATTTCTTTCCATTGATATTTGCTAGTCTCTTCATTCTTCTTTTCCTCTGAATGTTGAAATAACCAGAGCTTCAAGATCTCATCAAAGCACATGGCTTTACCTACCGTCTCTTTGTTAATGAGGCCCACTTAGCACCATGCTCTCTCAGACTTGTATTTATAACTGCCTATGTGGTTCTCTGGTGGATGTTTGAGTCATCCCAAACTCAACATGCAATCTCTGGAACTCCCCATCTCCTTGCCACTAAATTTGTTTCACCTTAAGTTCGCCAGCTTAGTCCCAGTCTCCAATATAATTTGTCTGAATTAACACGACCCTTTCTAAAATCATCTCTTTGTTTTTACCCTCATCTCCTACAGCCAACTCACAACACTGCAGCCAGAGACTTTAAAGTCAAAATCAGGCCATATCACTCCTTAATCAAAGCTTTGCAATAACTTCCTTTAAGTGACAAAGCTCTTAGAATGACTTACAGTACCCTACACCATTTGCCCCTTAATATCTTACTCTATTAATAGTCCTTATGTTGCTTAATATTTTTGTGTGCATTGACTTTCTTGCTGTTTGTGTAGAACGTACTGGATTTTCTCCCATATGAGTCTGTGCAATAGCTTTCCCCACAGATCCTGCATGACCACCTCTCTGATGGTCCTAAAAAGTTTGTTCGAGTATCACATTTTCACTGAGGCTTAATCTAACAATCTGTATTAAAACTTGTACCTCCTACTCCCAATTTGTACTCCTGATTCCCTTTGCCTTGCATATTTTGTTTCCCAAAGTATATATGACCTTTTAAGATACTACTTATTTATTGCATTTATGTTTTTGGTTACCTTCTTCTTCTCTTCCTTAGAGCACAAGCCTTAAGAGCAGGTTGTGTTTTTTTGTTTTGTTTTGTTTAGTTTTTTGTTGTTGTTGTTTTTACTATTTACTGATGTATCCTGAGTACTTACAACAACAATAAAAACCTTAGCACTTGGTAATTGCTCAAAAACCACTACTTGAATAAATGGACAGATTCGACAAACATTTAGGATTTTCCATATAAAATAATATGACAAAGGTATTTCATAGAAGTCAAACTAAGTTTTTTCCATTGAAATACAAACCTGAAAATATTTCTAGATATTTTAGAATGATTTTTGGTAATGGTCAAGCGGAATCAAGAACAGTTTCCTGTACCTTATTTTTAAAGCAAAATGAAATAATCTATAAAAATATTTGGCTGCAGTATTGAGGTCTAAATAGAAACATTCTAAAGATAAGTGAATTTATTCCCTTCATTGTATATATACCATTAAGAAATGTGTCAAAGTTAACAGTGTCAAGTTAACCCTAATTTTAAAATATATGAATAAATTTGAACATTTATTAAATTTTAATTTGATAAATTTGAATGCTTATTAAAATGTATAAAAATGTATAAAAATTAAAATATTTGCCACTCAGACATATTACAAATCAAAGGAAAGTCCCTTCCTTCTGTCAATTATTTCTTTAAAAGTAAAACCACTGCCAGAAGTCTAAGAAATTGGAGAGAGGGCATGCCTAACATCTCCAGTCTGAGCTTTGAAGATATAGGGAATAATTGGGAAAGGACAGGGATGAGAAACCCTAGCTCAAACTGCACCCTTCCCAATTCAAGTTTAATGTTAGCAAAAGAATCAGACCTCTATGAAGAAGCACGCATAAATTTTAACAGATAGCTTTGACCTTTTCTCATCAATAAATATATGTGATGTTATTGTTCTTAAATTTTTGTGTATATATTATTTTTATATGTTTAGATGACCTTTATAGAACTGTGAATTTGTTCCTAACTACTGGATATAACTTTAACTAAACAAGTTTATATTGAAACAATTTTAAGAGATATAATCCAGTGTTGTTTCAATTTCCATTTGGTGTATGTAACTTATATCTATTACTCTGGCTAAATTATTTTACTCAACAGCAATTACTTCTTAATATAATATTATTTTTATATCATATGTTAAATTAAATATAAATATATTTAAAATAAATAAAAGCTAATTAAATTAATTTACATTTCGAACAAAATTTTTTCCTTAATAACCATGGTAGAGATCAATATACTTCCATTCAGGACATTTATTGAGCACCTATTATTTGCAGGGCATTATTTTGGGTATTGTTTGGAATATGAAAGCCTGATAGTGTACTGCATCGAACTCAGTTTTGTAAATACACAAATATAAAGTAAAATTAAAGTAAAAAGATTATCTGGGATATGAGCTAAAGAGGAGGCATTAATGATCTCCTGTAGGTGTCATCAGGAGATAGACACTCTTCCAGCTGAAGAATTCAGAGGATAGGAGTCATATATATTATATACCTATGGTATTCCAGGTATGGTATTCCAGACCCTGAGTACTTCTGCTATCTCTCAGCTCTCCATATGTCCTAATTTCCATTATGATTTTATTTTTTTATTACAGATTTGTATTTATTTATTTATTTGAGAGAGAGAGCAGGAGGAAGAGTAGAAGGAGAGGGACAAGCAGACTCCCTGTTGAAGGCAGAGCCTGACCTCTTAACCAACCGAGCCACCCAGGTGCCTCTCCATTGATTTTAAATTGAATAAGAAATTATTTCCTAGTACATTTTACTTTTCAAATTAGGTGGGATTTGCTCTTATTCTTTTGTATTATATGATCAGTTTAATTATATTATTGTCAGTTTACATTGTCTGAAGGCTATCAGTTTGGAAATTAGATTGTTTCTAATACAATCCTTTAGAGCTCTAAACTTCCCTCTGATAAATATTTTAGCTACATAGCACAAAGTTTGCTTTGTTGTGTTTTCATTTTTATTCCATTCAAAATACTATCTAAATTTTCTTTAAATTTTTTTTTGATATATAGGTCATTCAGAGGTTTTCTAGTTTCTACATATTTGGATTTCTTTTTTTAGTTGTCATTCTGTTATTGATTTTTATATCAATTATTTTGGCCAGAAAAGATTCTTTGTATAATTTGAATCTTTAAAACTTGTCCTATGACAAAGATATCGTCTATCTTGTTAAATATTTTTGTTCACTTTAAAAAGATGTGCATTCTGCTGTTTTGAAGTAGATTGTTTCATAAATGTCAGTTAGACCAAGTTTGTTTAATGGGGTTGGTCAAGTATTATACATCATTACTGATTTTCTAAATAGTTTTTACTTAAACTATTAAGAACAGGATGTTGAAATCTCAAATTATAACTGTGGCTTTATCAATTTTTTCAGTTCCATAACATTTGCTTCATTTATTCTGACACTTATAAATTGCATATACCATTAGAATTATGTCCTCTTGATGAATTTATTTCAGTATTAGTTGTTTATTGATGCATAACAAATGATTCCAGAATTTACCCTCTTAAAAAAATCAAAAATTGATTATTTCATGAATATGTGAGTGAGAATCCTGGGCACCTCTTAGCTGGATGCTTCTGTCTCAAGATCTCTCATGTATTATCAGCCAAACCTTAATTACAGCAATGGTCTCACATGAAGGCTTGACTATGGAGGGGGATCTACTTTCAAGCTTACTCACATGGTTATTGGTAATCCTTGGCCCTTTATTAGATAAGCCTTTCCATGGGAATAACTCATGACAGAGCTTCTTATCTCCCCATGGATGAGCAAGCAAGAATCTGAAACATAAGCAACTGTCTTTTACAATTCTAATCACAGAAGCCACATCACATTACTCTGCCGTGTTCTGTTTTATAGAAGTAAATCAATAAATCCAGTGCACACTCCGGGGGACATAAATGCACAAAGTCATGAATACCAGGTGTTGGAGATGATTGAAGACCATCTTTGTGGCCACCAAGCTTGCTTTTTAAACTGAAAACAGCATAAGTCAATGCTTTCAGGGAAGAAAATAGTTAGCAATTGTCAACTTATCTCAGAAAGTTTCTTTTCTTTCTGCACTTCTAATTCATCTAGTTTTTGTGGCTTCTCCAACTTTAAATGTCTTCATTATTTTTGTAATGTATCTATGTTTTCCAGTTTTTGTACTGAGAGAAGTATCTGCCAATACCTGCTACCTTCTAGCTAGATGTGAAATGTTTTATTTTAATTAATATACTCTTCCCTTCTACAAGTTCTTTTTAGTTTCTTTTCAAAATTTTTGTTCATTTTAAGGTCTTTTTCCGCTTAATTACATTTTCAGTCTCCCCATATTTTTTTTTTAAGATTTTATTTATTTATTTGACAGAGATAGAGACAGCCAGTGAGAGAGGGAACACAAGCAGGGGGAGTGGGAGAGGAAGAAGCAGGCTCATAGCAGAGGAGCCTGATGTGGGGCTCGATCCCATAACACCGGGATCACGCCCTGAGCCGAAGGCAGACGCTTAACGACTGAGCCACCCAGGCGCCCCAGCTACTCCATTTTTGAGTCAGTTCCTCTGTTGTCCTTAATCTCATAATATCAGTCTTTATATTTTTTACACAATCCATGTTATTCCATGTCCCAATACCTTTGCTTGTTGTTTCTGCGGTCTGCTATTTCCTTCTATTTCCCATGGGTAATTCATACTATGTATGTGATTGCTCAGCATCTATCCAGCTTCCCTCTAGTATGCCTCCTTGAATTGCAGAAGCTAGAAAGTTAAAATGGCATTTCCCTAACTCCCTTGTCTCCCATGTACCTCCAGTAATCATATAAGTCTTGAGTTCAGAACTTAATTAACTAGGGAGCAGAATACTAAACATTGATTTTGTTGTAATACAAAGACAGTATCAATTTCCTGATTCAGGCAGCTTCCTGATTGTAGCAGAGCAGTATGTCTCTAGAGTGAATATCTGTAGTAATAATTTCTCAGATCAGTAGATAGCTTCCTGATGATGGCAGGTTTAGCAACTCACTTAACAGCCCTATCCTGTAGTATAGTTTTAGGAAATTTTCCTGGAAGCTCAGGTTAGAGTCTATTTCATCAGTACTCCCAATGATTAAATGTCATTTAGTGGTTCATTACAAATCCCTCTCTCTCTGAACAATCAGGAGAGAACTACATTTTTTGAATAATAACCTTGATTGGCATATCCATGCTTAAAATTTGGCTCAGGTAATATCTCATTTTATTCAATATTTTAACAAATTATTTGATTACCTTTTATGTAAGTCCTCCACAGAAAGCCATGCTGTTCTAATACAGTGAATTAATTTTTATCATTGCACTTAATACAAATAATTTTAAGTCAATATTTAGTAAGATCTGAGGAGAAAATTCAAAACGAAGTGTGATTAACTCCAAAATCAGCATTATCAATAATTGTTAAGCTTCTCATATAGATAGACCTCTCAAATTCTACAGACAGATCTCAGAGATTACCATGGAGAGAGAGGAGCCAAAATGTGTGGTCAGTCACTCCTCCTTATCCTCTAGTTCAAACAGCTGTGTTTTTTATATAGTTATATATCAAGTTATATATATATCTAGTTTATCCAGTTATATATGTGTGTGTGTGTGTGTATATATATATATATATTTTTATATATAATTATATATTTTTATCCATCTACATATATATGTGTGTGTGTGTGTATATATATATATATATGTATATATATATAATTATATATTTTTATCCATCTACATATATATGTGTGTGTGTGTGTGTGTATATATATATATATATATATATATATATATATATATATATTATCTAGTTATATTTTTTTATCTATCTATCTATCTTTACAAAGACTCTCTCCTTGACCAAACTTCAGTCGGGCTCATCTGAACCCTCTTCCCAATTAGGTCTTGACTGTTGGACTTTGTTTGTCTTTGCATCACTCAATTTTAGCAAAACTTCTGCTAAGTTAGCTCAGTGAGTGTTTTCCCACCCTCAATATGTCATCATTCTTTGACATCTAATGAAATTCCTCATATCCCATGCTTGGTATGTAATCACTCTGATATGCCTTCAGTAAAAATCTGTCAAGTTAGTTTAGCCAAAATCCCCCAACCCCTCAAAATTTCCTCTTAGTAATTTTCCATCCATTGACACCCCACCCTTCTCCCTGGCTATAAATCTCCATTTGTCCATGATACATTTAGAATTGAGGCCAGTTCTATACTGAGGTCTCTTGTTCCCTACTGCAAAAGTTCCTGTATAAAACTTGCTTCTATCAGTTTACCTACTGTCAGGCTCTAGTTTTCTTCAACAGTCTCCACTTAAGAAGTCATAGGAGGAAAGCATCATAATAGCTAAGACTTTTAATCTATTGTTTATTATACATGGAATACTTCTTAATATAAGGGATCCTTAAAAATAATTGTCTTGTCTATTAGCTTCCTGTTATGTCTGTAGCATTTGATTATTGACTCCAGCAGTCAGCAATCTTGGATTTTTTATAACATAATGGTAAGTAATTGAAATTCAAAAAGTGATGTGCTTTCCATGTGAAAAATGCTTGTGAGATAGTCCTATAGGGAATAAGGGCAAGCAACCAGGTGTGAGAAGCATTCCATTTGCAAATCAGGCTTAGCTGTTGGGGTTGTTAACATAACAGATATCAGAGCTTTGAACATCTGCTTGTTAAATGGTAGCCTTTATTACTGATTCCCTTGGAAAATACCTTTTACAAGTGACTGCTACTTTTATGGCTTTGCTATGATGTGGTAAACATATTACTAAGAATTATATAAGCCATTAAGAACTGTAATATAATATTACTAAATTACTCTTGAACACTTTATTTTAATTTGAGGATAATTTGCTTTCTATTTTATATTACATTTTACTCTTAAGATCATCACTTACAAACAATTATGATCTACCTAAATTGAAGAATCATAACTTATGCATAGGCTTTTAATTTAAGATTATAGTCAATTTGTGGTAGTTCTATATTAGCCCAGAAAGTCAACATAAGACTCATTGTCTATCAATGATTTCTTTGTATCATGTACAGCCTTAGTCAGTGATGAATATTCTATAATGGAAAATTTGAAGGAGGAGTATAAGCTATAAATTTTGTTAGATTTTGTTCAGGGACCTAACTCTCAGACTTATTTATATGTGCTATATTTATATGTGTTATATGGTCATAACTTGGCAAATTGGTCAAAATGTACAACTTGCTGAAGAGATTTCAAAATGGCAGACTCCCACTCAAGAGAACAAAACAGCACATGCACCACTGAAAAATTACTTGTTTTCTCTCTCAACCAACCCACACCAGGTAAACAAATAATTCTTTAATATTCCTCACATTGGAGACTGTCAATGGCTCTAAAATATTTCTGTCATCTCTGTTTATACTAACATAGCTTAAGTGACTTCATCATACCCTGAACTGGCACAGAGACAAGTTAAAAAATCAGATTCCTTTAGCTAGGATGATACTCACTGGGACCTTAGGTTGTAAAATATGAACTCAAGACTAACATAGTGAATTTTCTCATTTAAAGTCTGGATTAGAGGATAAACCAGGGACTCAAGATGTCTTCATATGGCTGGTAGTTATCCAACAGTTGATGTGGTTTTGAAATATAGGCGAAGTTCAGTGGGGTGGAGTCCAGAGCCCACGACCAAGAAAGAATTCTTGAGATGTCTTTGGTGCAAAATGGTGATTTATTAAAGCACGGGCACAGGATCTATGGGCAGAAAGGGTTGCTGCCCTGGAGTTGTGAGGGGTGGCTGATTATACACTATGGGGTTAGGGGAGGTAACGAAAAGGGAGGTTTCAAAAGAACTTTCATATACTAAAGAGGACCTACAAAATACTGGAGGCCTTGCCATTGTCAAGTTAAGGTTGTTTTCCCCTCTAGCAAGGCATTAGCATTAAGATGGTTGGGGGCTTCCTGGAAAAATGTCCCACATGTCCCACGCAGGAGTGGGGGGTGGGAGGAGGTTGTAGGGTGTCAGCTTATGCTTTGCCTTCAGCCAGCCTTTTGGTCCCTCATCATTTATACTGACTCCAAATATGCCTTTCTAGTCTTAACGTGCCCATGGAACAATTTGAAGAAAAGGGGATTATTATGACTGTGATAACCAAATTTCTGACCCTTAGCACTATGAGACTAGCAAAGATTTAATAGAGTAAAAATAATCTGTTTTCTGATTTATCATAAGCCTTTTAATTCTTTTGGAAATTAAATGGAATTTCACTGGGACTACATTGCTTTTGACATGTACTATTTTAGCCAATATACATGTTATCTCATTCAATAAATTGGGTGGTATCTATTTATATCTCTATTTTGTAGATTAATAAAATCTGTCTCATGACTTGAGATATTTACCTCAAAGACCCCACACACCAAAAACAAGCAAAATCCAAAGGGCTTCATGAAACACAAAATTAACTCTACTGTTGGATCACAGAAGTTCCTAGATATCTCATTGTTTCTCTATTCCTCTTGAATTTTCATGGTAAATGGAAGAATGGCACAATGGTTAAATCGGATGCTTTAGAACCAGATTGCATGGGTTTCAAACCTTGCCTTTCTACATAGTAGAAGTGTAACTCTAATACAGTGTTTTAACTATTCTATGCCTACTATTCTATATCTGTGATACGGAAGAAACAACTTCTGTCAAGTAATACTAGATGTAAGGATTCAATAAGTTAATAAAATTCATACAGGTAAAGCACTTAGAGCCATATAAGTTAAAACTGGAGGTAATAGAAAACCTGATTGATTTAGTTTGCTCAATAATTAGTCAGAGGTGGACAATGATGCTATCAAAGTACCATTCTCCTTTTAACTTTTTTTTTTTTTTTGCTCTACCATTCTTTGCATGTGACTTTTTTTTTTTTTTAGATTTTTATTTATTTATTTGACAGAGAGAGAGACAGCTAGCGAGAGAGGGAACACTAGCAGGGGGAGTGGGAGAGGGGGAAGCAGGCTCCCAGCCAAGGAGCCTGATGTGGGGCTCGATCCCAGGACTCCGGGATCACGCCCTGAGCCGAAGGCAGATGCTTAACGACTGAGCCACCCAGGCGCCCCTGCATGTGACTTCTGTTATTATTTTTGTAAGATGAACACTGCCCATGGATACGCATGTCTTCATATCTTGCTTTATACACTGAAAGAAGAGAGGAAAACAAGCAACAAAAGAAAATCTAGAAAGGACTGAAGTTTATATTTCATCAGTAAGAACAAATGTAAGTATGTGGCTTAGCTGCAGAGAGGCTGGGTAATAAATATTTTATGAGAGAGAAAGACAAATGAGTAAGTGTGTTCAGACTGAGTGTTGATTAAGTCAATCAACAAAATATGCTACAGGTATAAAGTAAGAATGCAATAAATGCTAGCAAATACAGTCATGTCTTCTCCCTGCACTTCTCCTTGCATTATTACTAAGCTTACTCATCAGTACTTAGCCCAGAATCTCTTTGAATTTTTTATTCAGGTATCAGCTCAGTTTTTCCTAATCCCAAACTAAATTTCTAAGAGAGCAATGTGACGATTCCATGGTGGTCAAACTTCTGTTTCTAAAGTGGGTATCTTCAGCCAAGTTTAGAGAGTATGGTTCAAAAGCTTGTTGCTAAATTAGCTGTTATATGCTGGGTTTGGTGTTGTTGGTGGTAGCACAGTGGGGTCCTTGTAATATACAGTGTGTGTCATACATATAAAATTGATAGTAATTTCTAAGATATCAGAGAATAAATGAAATCTAGTTTACCATGCCTAGTATAGCACAAAAGGGATCAGATAATCGGGTCATTAGAAGAGCGGCTGGCTGGCTCAGTCGGTAGAGTATGTAACCCATTGTGATTTCAAGCCCCACGTTGGGCATAGAGCTTACTTTAAAAAGGGAGGAGGGCTATTAGAGTGTTGATATTATTGTTTCTGCAATATGACCATAAAACATTTTCTCAGACTTCAATAGATTATATGTTACTTACATGTGACAAAGAATATTACTACAAGTTTATTGCTCTTGCAAAAAAAGTAGTTCCTTGAAATGTAACTTATAGATTAAACTTGTGCAAAATATCTTATGTTAGTTAGATGCCTGACTAAAATCTATGCACTCTCAACAATGAATAATTCGTATATCTAAAAAGGCGTTATTAGTAATTAGTGGTATTGGAAGAATCTGACATATTTTAAAATCTAACCTAATATGTAGAGGGAATTTTTCACTTTATTTCATTAGTTTTATAATCATGAAAGAATCAATATTACTCTCATAATTGATATATATCATTTTCTTAAATGATTAATAAAACAGAATGTTTGCTAATATTTATTGAGTATGTCTAATATGCCAGTTGTTCTTTCCAATGATATCACTAGAAAAAAACATCTGACATATTACAAATACTCAATAAACATTAGTAACCCTATGTTTTAATAACTAAGAAAATGACATATATTGGGTATGAAAGTGATAATATATATCATAGACATTTATATATATGTGCATATATATAATGTATATAGTTAATCCTCCTAACAGCTGTATGGAACATAAAATTTTTATACCTGTTCTAAATCTCTAACTCATCCAAGGTAACACATTTAGAAAGTGATGGATCCAATTTTAAAACCTGAGGGTCTACCATCACAGCTGCCCTTTAAAATTTTATGCTTTATGGGATCCTATAATCCAGGGATGTTTTTCTTTTAAATGTAAATGGTTGCATATAGAATAAGCCCTAAATCTTGTCCATTTCCAACATTTTATTGCAAGCCTTTTGAGAAGACAATTATGTTGAATCCATGCTTCATGATATTTAACCAAATATTTGCTCCATAGCTGCTCTTGTTAATTATTTTTCTCTAATTTGTAGTGGTCATATAAAAGAAAATACAATACAATTTAGATAATATGGATAAAAGTAGAAATATTTATCTCTAAAAAAATGTATAATGAGAGAAACTTTTAGAAATCGACTCATTTGTTTCCATTTCTACTATAGACAAAAATTATGAGATGAAAATAATGCTTTGGGATATTTCAATGTAATAATGTTTAACTGCAGATTTTGTATATAGATGCATTGAGTGTGTTGGTAGGGGAAGGCACATAGGAGGGGTTTGTGATTTGAGATATAACAACATATTTATTAAAGATACAAGGGAAGAATAAAAATTAATTAATAGTTGTAATGGAAAGCCAGAAAGACAGTCATTGAGGATGTGAACTAATGGCTAGGCTGGAGAGACAGGCAGAACTATAGCTAATAGGTATTGTGACTAAATCTAGTTATTAACTACCCAATATCCATTACCATATTCTTTCTTACCAACAGAAACTCAGTTTTATTTGGGGTTTAATTATAATCAGAAACACAGCATAGGGATAGTGAACAAAACGGAGGTTCTGTTAGTTCAGAGTAAGAATAGGGTGTTTATTGAATGGTTAACAATTTCTGTCTTTGTAAGTTTACACTAGAATTAAAACTAAAGAATGTAAAACATAGCAGTCTGTGCATCTGCAAGGTACTAAAGAAGTGTGGAAAGAACTTTGGATTGGTTTCCATGATAATGTTATTGATGACAATTTTGTGGTGGAGAAAAAGAGAAACAGGTGTAAGACAGCTGAGGTTATGTAATAAACTTGTAAGACTGAATTTGAATGGGAAATACAGGTACAGGGTGTACTTAAACTCCTGATGGTTTTATCTTGAAAAAAAATACAGATATCCTAACTCTGAAAAAGTTCACTGAAAAAGTCTAGAAATAAAGGCCACTCAATAGTAATAAGCATGCTTAGTCTTCAGATTGTGGTATCTAAATATCATTTTCCACAAAAAGAAACCAGAGATTCTACAAGAAATACCTGATTCTAAATCTCGAGCAGCAAATACACAAGATGACCCTGGGACGATTTGTCATACAAGGCATCACCCAAGCTACAAAAGACCACTGAGGATGTTTCAAAAAGACTTAGTAGCTAACTGAAGATTCTCCCATTGGCTAAAGTAGGTACAATTTTACAATTTTGAAGTCAAATAGTAGGAGCTCAGAGGCTATTTAGGACAATGAAAATACTGTGTATGATAGTGTAGTGGTCAATACATGTCATTATACATTTGTCCAAATGTCTACAATGTGTAACACCAAGAGTGAACTCTACTGTAAACTATGGACTCTAGATGATAATGTCCCATCCACGTAGATTCATCAATTCTAACAAACGTACTACTATTGTGGTGATGTTGATAAAAGTGGCTATGCATGTGGAGCTGCTAAGGATATACGGGGGAATATCTGTAACTTCTTCTTAATTTTGCTATGAATCTAAAACTACTCATAAAAAAAAACTTAAAAAAAAAAGTAGTAACTGCAATGGAATAACACAGTTTAAATCTATGAGCCAATAAGACACTTAAGACATAGGCTAAAAGAAACCAAAAACCCATTGGTCATTTTCAGGGAACTCTAAGTCAGAGGTTGGAAACTATGACCCCCAGATCTAAACTGTCCCAAAGGCTAATTCTGTAAATAAAATTTTATTGAAACACAGCACACTCATTTGTTTACATATTGTCTAGGGCTACATTCTATTTATAACAGCAGAATTGAGTAATTGTGACAGAAAACGTACAGATTGAAAAGCATAAAATATTTACTATCTGGCCCTTTGCAAGATAAGTTTGCTGGTACTTTTTCTAAGTAGTCAAGTCATTATTTCGAAAACTAATAAATAAGTGGGAAGAATTGAGTATTTATTCTAGCCTTTCCTTTATAAATAGTAACTCAAACTTACCAAATGTTGATGAGGGGATATAGCCTCTATAGGTGTATTCTAGCTTACAAATACAAATGGATAAAATCAGAATGTCACCATTTTTCTACTTCCGAAATAATGAGTCAAGTGATGTAACGATCATCAGGGATAACACTATAGAAAGAGAGGCAAGCAGACATTTGCATCTTCTAATAGAATTTTAAGTATCATCTATGCTGTAGTCTTACAAAAAAAAAAAAACAAAACCCTAAATCTGATCAACACTCTAAATATAACTACCAATCTACAAGAAAAGCCTGTTAGAAAAGGAACATTTGAAGCCACACCAGGTGGACTCAATCAGTGATATCGAGAGTATGGAAAACTCTGTAGGAAAAATAATCTAGTTTTTAAAACAACTAGGATGTAACACAGGATGGAAACATGAAACTTATTATGTTAAAAAAAAGATAATTTTTTTTTATTTTGGAGACACATGCTAAAATATGTGTGGATAAAATAAAATGATGGCTGAAATTTGCCTCGGAATGACTCAGGGAAGAGATAAAGAGGAAAGAGTTATTGATAAAGCAATATTGCTGCTTGTTTTGGTGGGATAATTACATTTACTTGATGATTTTTATATTATTTTCTCCATTTGAAATTTTCTACAATTAAAAGTTAAAAAAAAGAGAGGAGAATAGGAAGAAATTAAGTCAGGCCGGGGACCCTATAGAAAGGAGCTTACTGAAGAATTGTTGGTCAATATTTTGTATAAGGTCTCTGTAGAACATGGAATTTTACTTTGGACAGAGGCTTGAATCAATAACAAAAGATAAACTGGCCAATGTGCCTGTGAGGGGGTGAAAAAACTTATTTACAAATGTAACATAGCCAAGTTATATTCAGCCTCAGTTCCAAATATCTGTCATTTATCCTACCCATCTGTTTACTTTTTACATCCAATATTCTTCACATTAGAATAACGCAGAATTTCTATTCCAAAAAGTGGTTGATACATGATTACAAAGTGACTCAGTATGGATGACTTAGAGTATCTTATAGAAATGGGGGCCTGGATTAATTAGTAATTGCATTAACTGATACTAACACAAAGCCAAAATATCATTGCCTTAAATAATACAAAGATTTATTTTTCTCTCATGAAATTCAAAGGTGGACAGGTTAGGGATGGTATGGCCGCTCCTCCATCATTAATACTAATGTCCCAAACTCCTTGATCTTTCTGATCCAACCATCAAGTCCACATGTGGCAGGAAGAAGGAGAAATATTTACCAACAGAAATGTTTCCCAGCTTACCAGACCAAGGTTTACGAAATTTTCTTGAGGTCCCAGGCAATCATTTCTATTTCCATTGCTTTGGCCACCCTAATCTCCAAACAGTTGAAAAAAGTTGGGGGGTAGGTAGGTAGCTTATTAGCTCTGAAGATTCCACTTGGACAAATGTAGAAGTTACCCTATTGAAAAAGAAGAGAATGGATATTGAACAGGTATCTAGACGCTGAGCCACACTCTAACGTGAGACCTCCCCTTTTCTTTTGGTTGCTGCCAGCAAACACGATCTAAAATAAAAGAATATAAAACTTTCTACTTGCATATATTTTTAACATCAATATTGATACAAGCAATGGGAGACAGAGTTGATGGTTTTAGAAGTGTAAAGTTACAGAATCCTCTGAAATATTTTAATGATACCAAGATATAGGAAAAGTCATTTTTATTCTAAAGATTATTAATTTGACTTGGCAACTGAGTCTCTCTTAGATGGATTTGACCTCATCATAATGCTTTTTCAGGAAAAAAAATCACCCATGACTTGGAAACGTGTGAAGAAAAAAAAAAGTTACTGGCTAGCCTGTCAGTAGAACGTTGTCAGTGTCGAATGGACCCTCAGGGAATTAGCTGATCTCCAGGGCTGTACACTTTTCAATGTCTTTGCATGACCATGCTATTTAATGATTTTGAAGAGATAGAATTCAAGTCGTAGAAAACTGATTACAATGCAAATGCTACCAGTTCACAGCACGGCAAATAATTTCTGTTCTTGGCAATGCAAGTGAAATTTGTCTGGTAGAGAATATAAACTCCTATAACTCAAATTCTCACTAAAACTGCTTTTGACATCTGACTGAATTCCTCATTAATGAATGAATGAAACAAAACCTTTGACAAGTTGTCATTTTATGTTTGAATAACACTTAGAATTTTACCTTTTTGAAAATCAGTCTTGAGCAATTCTGGAGATCCCATTGAGATGTTCAAATGGACTCACTTAACAGATCCCAGTCAGGCCTGTTGCTTGAGAAGAGCAACCAATGAATTGTGTGAACATACCTTCTCTTGGTTCCCGAGTGAAGCCCGAGTGGCAAAAGAACTTCAACTGTAATGGTTCTGTGGTTCTCTATACTTCCCCCCCTTTCTATGAAATTTTGTAAATGAGTACAGAATATTTTTCAAATTATATTTTCCACGCTTGAACAATTTAAATATTTTTCACTGAAGGTATTTCTGTTTTTCTTTTTCCACAGGAAGCACATTTGAATACTGTAAAAGAGTACAAAGTTGACATTTAAAACTGGTTTCATTTACATAACATTTTTGGAGGGACTAGAAACAAACTTCAAAGGAGAAATTTGAATCCTTTTTATATATCACAATATCCAAAGGATAACCCAAATATCATTAGCTTATCTCTCTATTTCCTCCTAAGGCACGCTATTTTTTGTTAGCAATTGGAGGAATTATTTCTAGTACCAGGTATGAAAAAATGCTAAGGACAATATTTTGCAGAGTTTATTTTCAATCACACATTCTGGCGGCATTATATGTGTGGAAATAGGGTTGGGGGTGGTCTAAAGAGTTTAATTTTTCTATTTGTGGCTGCATGTTTCAGACTAGCAAAGGTCTGATGTGAACCAGTGATTTTAAAAGAAAAAATAAGAAACTTTAAGAAAACAAACTCTGCAATGAAATCTTTAACAGTAGCCAACTTCTGAATATTTCATTTACACTCACTCAAACATTTTAAACCACATTATCATAAGTAATTCATAGACCTTTTCTAAAATACGAAGGAGTTATAAAGCAACTTTTCACATTTGAACAAAGTAAAAGAAAATGCATTCTTAAAAGTAACACGCTTTATTTTACCAATGACTTCTTTACAAATATTAAATAAGATTACATATAACTCAGGGCACTGTAATAATTTTCTGTTTTTGTCTTCCCAAAGAAGAAACTTTCGTGCCATAGTTGATAATTGTAACATGTCTTTTTTTCTGTCATATTTAAGTTATTCACATTATATTCTTATCATATTCCCCACTGTCCTCTCTGTTTAGGGGCTGATCTGTGGACCAAAAAAGGGGTTCCCCTGACCTCCCTGATGTATCCAGTTGGGTTTAACCAATGGGGTGGCCCAGGAGGAGATTAAAGTCACAGAGTAATTGTGGGCATTTATTCCTCTAGTTCCCATCATGAACAGGCAGCCATGTTCATCAAATGGGATTGTTTCATTTTAATTGGGCTTTTCTATAGGATTCTGTCTTTTGAAATATGGTCACCACTCCGCTTTTGCCATTTGCACCTGGAGTGGCAACTGCTTTGCTGTTCCTAGCACCACGGGTATGGAATATCTTTTGTGGTTTCCTTTATGCGCTATTGATATCTTTATATGTGGTTCACTTATTAAATTATTCTCAAAGTATTTATATTTCAGTGTGACATCTATTTCCTGCCAAACTTGATAAAGAAACAAACAAAAATTCATCTCTATTAACAACCTAAATATCCTCAGGAAAGTTTTGTTCATCCAATTCTAGTCAGTGAGGTTTTAGTGAGAACTTGTGAAGCAACTAAGTTCTTAAAAATGATGCAAAGATGTAGGGTAGAAGGTAAAAAAGCAAAATAGTATCCAGTGCAAACTTACCAGAGCTTGAAGCAAGTTTAGTAAACAAAGAAACAAATAAATAAAATGATATACATACTCAAAAGTGTTCATATTTCATTCCCATTATGGCATTACTCTCTTGCCATGCTTTTCCTTTATCTTGCTCAGAAGGGAAACAAAAGATAAGAAGTTTTAAAATAAGAACATCTATAAATAAGGAGATTCTTCAAAATAGTTTGTTCTTACTAATAGAGAAATGAGTGGGATTATAAGTAAGTGAAACACTAAAAATGTTTATTTATAAGTTTAGGAAAAATGTAGTTCATAGATTCTGAAAATTTAAAAATTTGACATTCATATTTTATTTTAAAGTATTCAATTTTAAAGGATGATAGAAACTCAATATGATTAAAAACTATTCTTACTAGGACTAATATTGTACTGAATAGTAGGACATTTGTAACATTTTTTCCTATGGTCAGAAACAAGAAATAACACAGAAACAAGAAATACTATTATTACTAATTATCAGAGATACTAAGATTAGCCTACCAATTAGGGAAAAGAAATAAGGACATGAATTTTAAAAATGAGGAGATAACACTACTTACAGATTACATAACTATAAATTGAGAAAAGGCAAGAAAACCATCTAAAAATCCTGAAAATATACAGTCATTTGGGATACAGTGGAGTAGAATATTAATTCAGAAATCAATAGCAGTCAAACATAAACCCTATAGAAAATACAATGGGAAAGGACTCAACAAAGATAAAATTCCTAGGAATATGTAGTGAGAAATATGCAGAGTTGTATTAAAGCTTTAAGACTATCTCGACGGTACATAAAAAATGAAACAAATGCAAATAATAGGGAAAATCAACAACCTTCTATAAGCAGATTAATAAATGTAGGACGATCCCAATTAGTATATTATTTGTTAACTACATAAATTAATACCAAATTCTATGAATTTTTTTTTCATTAAAATTCTGCAAAAGAAAAGCAAAAAGAGGAACTTTTCCTAACACATTTAACACAGCATATAAACTTCATTTGTGAAAACGTTGTAGAGACAGGTCAATGCAATAGAATAAAAAAATTCAGACAATAATTCTAATACAAGATTTTAAGTAAATCTGTTGTGGACAGATGTACATTCAACAAATAAATTTGAAACAACTGTGTTGAGGTTTGGGGGGAGAAACAAGCCAGGTTCACACTTGCACAAAGATGAATTCCAAACACGGTAATGATTTAACATAAGAAATCATAAAGTAGGAAAAGAAAGGTGAGAGATTTCTTTCATAAAGTTAGAAATTGGAAGGCTTTTCTTTTTTTTTTTTTTAAGATTTTATTTATTTATTTGACAGAGATAGAGACAGCCAGCGAGAGAGGGAACACAAGTAGGAGGAGCGGGAGAGGAAGAAGCAGGCTCATAGCGAAGGAGCCTGATGTGGGGCTCGATCCCCTAACGCTGGGATCACGCCCTGAGCTGAAGGCAGGCGCTTAACCGCTGTGCCACCCAGGCACCCCTTGGAAGGCTTTTCTACATTTGACACAAATATTCAGAAGCCATGAAAAAGATTGATAAATTTAATGATGTGGACATCAAAAGCTACTATATAACAGAAGAAAAAAAACACAGTGAAAAGACAAAGACCAACTGGGAAAATAATATGACTAATATCACATTCAGGTACTCCAAAATATATTAAGAAAACTTATGTGGAGGTAAGAAAACCAATAAAATAGCATAGACAAAACTAAGAGGCCAGTCACAGAAAAGGAAATGTGCCCTTAAGCATAGGAAAAGATGCAACATCTCATTTGTAAGAGAAATAAAAATTGAAATTATAGTACTATTGCATTTCAATCCTTATCAGACTGACAAAAACCTAAAAGCTTAATAATCCACAGTATAGTAAAATTATGTGCAGAGCCAATAGACTGCCTTCTTGTAAGATGTTGACTCATATTGTAACGTGAATGGCTATTTATTATGTAATTTCAGCCGTGCAACCGGAAGGTCTTTGAGGCCTGGGGTGGTTGAAGGAGTGGGAACTGGCATTCTCATACATTATTTTTTTTAACAGTTAAGAATGAGATAATTTATTATTATATTCATACATATGCATACAAAGACAAAGGCTAGGTGATACAATTACAAGTGCATCCTCAAAAAATTCTACAATCATCCTACACACACAGAGTTGGTCATTCCTGTTTAAAAGGAAAAAAGAATCCCACACAATTAATTGTATTAGGAGCTTTACTGGTCACAACTAAATTAAAGTTCTAGAACTTACTTGTGGTTGTTATATGAAAAAAAATTGTTTCTGTTTTATTTTTAATGATCTAAATATAGTCCACTCTAGATCAGTATATACTGATAACTGTGATTGGAAAGTAGTATAATCACCCACTATTTGTGTGTTGCTAGTTAGACTAGTATTTCTTTATAGCAGTGATAATAGGGACTAAAGTAAAGTCTGGAAAATTCATTCTTTTTAGTTAGAATGCTGATCTTTTTAAAAGAGAAATTAATTTTATCCAGAATTGTATATGCATTAAAAATATTTAAATCTGATGAATTTTGAATGATTCATGGTATTATTCAAAGGAATACAAATGCATATATAGATACATAAACATTTCTATTTCGATTAATTCTAAAATATTTCTAATAACTATTATTCATTTTATTGGTTAATGTATACTTTAATTTTTTCTTATATTTTATCTATTTTATTTCATATTTTGTTTATGTATATCTTATTATATATTATATAATTTATTATTTGTTTCAGGGGTACAGGTCTGTGATTCATCAGTCTTACACAATACATAGCACTCCCCATAACATATACCCTCCCCCAATGTCCATCACCCAGCCACCCCATCCGTCCCACCTCCTCCACTCCAGCAACCCTCAGGTTGTTTCCTGAGATTAAGAATCTCTTATGGTTCGTCTTGTTCTCTGGTTTCATCTTGTTTCATTTTTTCCTCTCTCCCATGATCCTCTGCCTTGTTTCTCAAATTCCACATATCAGTGAGATCATATGATAATTGTCTTTCTCTGATTGACTTATTTTGCTTAGCATAATACCCTCTAGTTCCAACCATGTCCTTGCAAATGGCAAGATTTCTTTTTTTGATGGCTGCATAATATTCCATTGTGTTTGTATATACACATACACATATATTATCACATCTTCTTTATCCATTCATCTGTCAATGGATGTCTGGGTCTCTTTCCATAATTTGGCTATTGTGGACATTGCTGCTATAAACATTGGGGTGCAGTTGTCCCTTTGGATTACTACATTTGTATGTTGGGAAAATTGGACAGCCACATGCGGAAGAATGAAACTGGACCATTTCCTTATATCATACACAAAAATAGACTCAAAATGGATCAAAGACCTAAATGTGAGACAGGAATCCATCTAAATCCTTGAGGAGAACACAGGCAGCAACCTCTTCGACCTTGGCCACAGCAACTTCTTCCTAGACACTGCAAAAGGCCAGGGAATCAAGGGAAAAAATGAATTATTAGGACTTCATAAAGATAAAAAGCTTCTGCACAAGCAAAGAAACAGTCAACAAAACCAAAAGACAACTTACAGAATGGGAGAAGATATTTGCAAATGATATATCAGATATGTCAGGTAAAGGGTTAGTATACAACATCTATAAAGAACTTGCCAAACTCAACACCCAAGGAACAAATAATCCAATCAAGGAATGGGCAGAAGACATGAACAGACATTTTTGCAAAGAAGACATCCAAATGGCCAACAGACACATGAAAAAGTGCTCGACATCACTCGGCATCGGAAATACAAATCCAAACCACATTGCGATACCACCTCACACCAGCCAGAATGGCTAAAATTAACAAGTCAAGAAACGACAGATGTTGGCGAGGATGTGGAGAAAGGTGAACCTTCTTACACTGTTGGTGGGAATGCAAGCTGGTGCAGCCACTCTCGAAAACAGTATGGAGGTTCCTCAAAAAGTTGAAAATAGAGCTACCCTATGACCCAGCAATTGCACTACTGGGTATTTACCCCAAAGATACAAACATAGCATTCTCATACATTATTATGGAAGTGTAAAGTGGTGCAACAACTATGAAAGGCAACTTTACAGTTTCCAGAAAAATGTAATATGCATGCATCTTTGTACCAGCAATTCTTCTGGAGTTCCTTGTTCATATACTCTAGAGAATATGCAAAATAGCTTATGTAAAAGTTTTTTTTATTGTAACATTATTTCTAATAGCAAAAGGTTAATGTTAGTTAAGTAACATATCAGATTTCTTATAAGGAGATACTAATCAGCCACAAATAAAGAGAGTAGAAACTTCTCTCTTTCTTGATAGGAAAAGGTGTCCCAATATCTTATTAAGTGAGAAAAGGCAGAAAAATGAGTATAGTATGCTACCATTCATGTAAAATGGCGGGAGAAAGGGAATATATAATCTGTACTGGCTCATACATACACATGAAAAAGATAATCACTGCCAAAAAGGAAAAGGTAAGTAATACAGGTTGACCTATTGGGTGGAGGTGCTAAGCAAGCAGATTGGGATCAAGGTGGGAAAGGTGTCTTAGTCAATTTGGGTTGTTATAACAAAATATCATAGACTGGTGGCTTAAAAAACAACCACTTACTTCTCACAGTTCTGGACAGCTCTAGCTTCTTTTTCCCCTTATAAGGGCACCAATCCTATGATGGGCACTCTACTTCCATTACCTCATCTAAACCCAATCATCTCCCAAAGGCTCCACTTCAAAACACCACCATATTGGGGATTAGGACCTCAACATATGAATTCTGGGGGACACAAACTTTTCACTGTGCCCCCCTTTAATAGTTTTGACGTTTGAAACATATGAATGTTTATAACCTATTCAAAACTTTAACATGCGTTCTCCAAAAGTAATAGAGGTAAGTGGTATCACATCAAGAATCAAAACCGGAATGAATAGATGACAGAGAAGAGAAGCAAGAATTTAAAGACGGGTCAGTGATGTACCCCATTCATTTGTAAACTAATGCTCCTATTGAACTTGCCACCTGCTTTTAGCCACCATTCAAAAGGATTAGATTTTGTTTGTGAGTAGACATTTTCTCCTTCAAATCTTCATATTTTGCAGAAAACTGGGATTTTTTTTATTAAGAGTTTAAATTATCCCAATATTTGTATTTAAATGATTCTATAAATTATGAAAGAAATGTAATATTGTAAAGAGGCAGATATGAAGAAAATGCAAATGATGAGCGAATTATATAAAAGAAAATACTCCCTCAGAAAGCATCATCCTGAAGGTAAGAGGCTGTTGTGTTCTCCATGAGCTTGAAACTCCAGATGGCCAGGCATTCTGGAGAGGGTAGGTTGTGATGAAGAGTAGGAAGTGATAGAAAGTGGTATTTTGAGGGATTTGAACTGAGGGAAAGCAGTGAATCATTTGGCCCCATGGCATTCTTTCTGCATATATGAGTGTAAGTAGTTCTGTCTGCCGTGAACACGAAGAAAAGAGAAAGAATATTACTAACTAATGTTAGACATGGTTAGTCACTGGGATTTTCCTCTCTTTTAGAATGTGGAATGTATTGGAATATCATAACATATGAACTTGAAGGTGCACAGTGGAAAAAATAAAGTTTAAGAGTAAGTGATTCAAGAAAAAAATATCTGAGCTAGGAGACAGCAAGGATGCTAAATAAATTACTTCTGAAAAGCGTATTGGAATCCCAATCTTCTAATACCCAAGCAAGAGTGTTTAGTTTATAAACATAAAAACCTACTTAGGCCAACAAATTCTGAAATGTTTGAAATAATTCTCTCCATAGTCATAGACTCTAAGATCATGGGAAATAAGACTTTTGCCAGCAATATATATATAAAATTTTACATATATATATACATATATATATACATATATATACACATATATATACGTATATATATATACGTATATATATATATAATCTGCTTACTCAAAGTGAGCAGATTTTATTAAAAAATTAATTAGCCAGATGTTCTCATTTTGTTGTCAATATCATCCTCCTTCCAACACAAAACGACTTCCAAAGACAGGCAGAGGATAAATGGTACAGAACATTAAGTATAAATCTGTTTGCAGGTGCAGCATTTATTCTTTGTCATAACAGTAGCCTTCCAAATTTGCCCTTGAGAATTCTTGCTATTTTGCAATCTTCAGAAAATTCCAGTAAACAAAGAAAATCTAGGGTTTTTTTTTTTAGACTTTTTTTTTCACTGGAACCATTTCTCCATGTCTATTAATGGGAGAGCAGGAAAACCTGTTTCAAATTCCATGATTCAATACGACTTTTCCCCTATGTTGTCTGTAGACTAGGAATTCTGACATGATTGAAAAAATGTACACACCCCTGCTGATCGATCTAAATTTGTCATGACTGTTACCTTTCTTTCATGCCACATATAGTCCTCTAACACACCAAGAATAGAGCACAAGAACAAAAGTACTGTGCCTCAGACCCTCTCAATTTCTACCTTTGGTTATAGTGCTTTTCCCCCAGTAGACACGCAATTCATTCTGTTTCTTTCAGATGGCTGACCACCTATCATAATACCAGAGTTCCTTCCTGAATGATCTATAGATAACTGTTCCTCTCTAATCATTCTCTAGTGTCTTTAGACTCCTTGACTTCTAGCCTCCTCCCTTCCTTCCTCACTCCCTTCCTTGCTCCCACACTCCTGCATCCTACTTACCTCTCTTCTGCCTTTCTACCTTCCTTCCCAGAAAATTCAGAATAAAAGTGAGACAACACTAGCGGGCACAAGAACTTAAGCCCCAGAAATAAATAGACAATTTGGAGACGCTGCAGTTTCTCTACTCATTTGGATTGGGGTTTGGAGGCAATTCTACACAAATTTCAAGTTCAGTGAAGACTCCATTTATATATAAATAGCGGTTATAAAACACTGGACTTTTAGGTCCAATTTTACTCCTGAGATATAAACTTGTAATTTGCCTTTCTTTTTCTTCCCAATTGGAGTCCGCCAGATCCCAGAGCTCACCCCACTTCTCTCTCTGTCTCAGCTGCTTTCTTGTTTTATCTTTTCTTTATATCTGTACTTTTCCCCTCTGCGTTAGAAGTACCCAGAACTTGGTAGGTAGATTGAAATAAATTGCTCTTTCTGATAGTCTTTGATAGTGTTTCAAGCATGAGGTTAAACAAAATGCCTATGATTGTAAAGCCTACATGAAATACTCCTAGAGATTACAAACTAGCTATTAACCTTGGTCAGACATTATGCTTCTGGGCTTTTGGCCCACTGACAAGAAATTATGCATGGCTTAAAAAAATCACAACCATTAGAAAGAACCTTTCTGATGATAAGAAGAAGAAAGACCACCTTATTACCTGAATGATAAGTACACTATAGAATAAAGGCATATTCTACAATGGGATTTCTGGCTTTGATTGACATGTTCACTATTCTTTTAAGCCACGAATAAGAAATTAGGTTCTCTTTATTTGTTTTCATGTCCTTTCAGGATTTCTTGTCATTTTCTTTCCTTCTTTTTGTTTTGTTTTATGGTAATAGAGGTAGAAGTTAAGCTCCTGCAGATGACACTGGGCGGGGGGGTGGGGGGCTACGGGATTGGGTAAGGGGGTAAGTCTCTGGATTTTTATAGTGCAGCTACACCCCACACTGACAATTTATCAACCACTTGCACAAATGAAGGTTTTACTTTAACAGATTAGTGCTTTGTGGTGAGCCAAGCAAAATATAGCTGCAAAATACTTTGATTTTCTTTATTCAGATAAGTTTAGTAAAAAGTTGGTGTAATCATTTCAAAGAGACAGAATGAAACCATAATTTCTTCTGCCAAAGAAAGGAATCATTTTGGGGATCAGCGTCTACCACATGCTGCATGTCACTTCTTAAAAAAGATACAACTTCCGGACAAAGAAATAATTTTTATAGAAGCAACCTTTTCAAACACTCTGAAAGAATTATCTCTTTGCCTTACTTTGGATAATTATACCATCTAAATAATGTATCATATTACTACCCAAATCAAATACTATATGCAAAAGTACTGAACTCTTACAACAAAATAAGAAAATGTATAGCAGGTTAGTGTTGCCGTTTTATGTCAATTACCAACTGTTCTAAAATAGCATCTATTAAATAATATTTAATCTTTAAACCTTCTATGGCTGATAGTAGAAAATAAATTTTGCCACAAAAGCTATCCCATTGTTTTGCTAAAAGGAAAATTCAAGGGGCATCTGCATGGCTCAGTTGGCTATGCATCTGCCTTGGGCTCAGGTCAGGATCCCAGGGTCCTGGAATCCAGCACTATGTCAGGCTCGGGCTCTCTGCTTGGTGGGAAGTCTGCTTCTCTCTCTCCCTCTGCCTGCTGCTCCCCCTGCTTGTGCTCTCTCTCTCTGTCAAAGAAATAAATAAAATCTTTTTTTTTTTAAAAAGGAAAATTCAATTTAAGCAAAAGAATGTATTTAAAGACATAACACCCTTTTTCTGAAATCTGTCTAATGTAATGCCACTAAGGTAGGTAATACTTAGTACTGAAGAGTCTATATTTAAGCTGTGCCTTTACAAGCAGCTGGCTCAGCTGAGAAGCAATGTGTGACTGGGAAAAAAGAAGAGATGTATTACAGAATATTATTTCTAAAAGGCTGAATGGGAATTCACTGTGAAGGAAAATATAAGGTAGGGAAAGGTCTTTGGTTAATCAGCTGCATTAAAAGATTAGCTGTATTTCTAATCTCACAGAATTCCTAGCTTTCTTTACAAGTCTGTTCTTCAGACCATATCTCATATGCCACAGTTTACTGAATTACTCTTTTTGAAAATATATCTCCCTTGCTTGATCTTTCTAGCATATTGAAGGTGCTTTGGGCAAAGCTATTATACACTCGTTCTTCTGCCTCCAAATGCTTCCTGAAGAAATGCACCAGGTTCCCCACTATCTATAAATGCCACGGTGCCTAGCAAAGTGTCACTCTGGAGATGTGGGATTAAAGATATTCTAAATTTGGTTAGAGTCCACCTAAAATGTAAAATATTTATGTATGTCAATGAGCTTTGGAAATCTCACAATGAATTCCAGATTTTTATAATAAATATTTTAAATTGTTCCTCATGGACTCTTCTTGTGTAAGTTTATCAATTATTAGAAGTATTTTAATAGGTAGGAGCACATCATTTTGCATGTTTTATAACATTGGAAAGTACGAAAACTCTTAATTATTAGCATTATATAGTATTTGAAGTAGATATAAAATATGTCTTAGTGATTTTTTTCTAATGCACAAATCCTTTTATGTGAATTAGCTCTTGATTATCAAAAGAGCCTAAAATAGGCATAAAAGCAAAGGTATAGTACATGAAGAAATATAAGGTTCAGAGAACTTGTAGATGGCTTTCCAAAATTGAATGGGACATCTAAAGGAAGGAAATAGTTCATAGAAAATAAATCCTCCGCATCCACCCACATGGGCCAAACAAACTGAAGACGAAAGTACACACTGTGAAGTCAATTTCAAAGAAGTAAGCGGAGGCCCCCGTCCACCAACTTCATCAATACTCCAGCTCTGGACCCAACGCAGCCTTAGTCCCCCAAGCTGGGCTTTGGCCCTGGGATTTAAGTGGTCCTAAAGGCCATTAATGACCCTTCTTTGAAAACAAATAGACTGCCAGCGTTCCCCTTTTAGTGACTTGTTTCAAAAGAAGTAATTAAGAACCTCATTAGGTTAGAAAGCTCCATGGAGTAAGTAAGATATGCATCACAGTATCACACTCATGGTTTATTCACATTGCTGTTCTCAAATATTTATTTGTCCAAAGCTTGTCTAAAGCCAAGAACGGCAGGTTTGTTCATCATTCTCTTATTTTTTTTCCTAACATCCATCTGGAAGGGAGTGCTAAACTGGAACTCTAGAGACCTGTTTGCTGTTTTGTTGCCTCTTTAATTCATTGGCTCTGTTATTTTGGGCAGTTTACTTATTTTCTCTCTTTTAAATCCACTTCCCTTATATGTGAAATTAATGATCTGAAATTGATAAATGGCTACAATCTCTTCAATGTCTCCAAATCTTTAAGATAAGAGTATAATAAGCAAATGTCAAAATGTGAGGAAAAGTTATCGTAAATGATTCAAGCCATGACATTAAGTAATATCTAATTCAGGGCTTTGCTAAAGCATTAATTTGGAGAGTAAATGTAAGTATCCAATTTTAGGGGCCTAATGTAATTTGAGTAAAATGATAGAGCCCCTGATTGAACACCATTATCAAATTAGCTTGTTCTTAACGTCCAGCATAGCAGTCTATTAAGTTATACACTTAATAACATGTTTCTGAAAAGAATTCTCATACAGTTTCGTTGCAAACCACATTTCACACCATATAGTTCAACATTCCTTAACATACATAGTATGCTTTAGCCTGGCTAAACTATTACTGTTACACACAGACAGGGGGAGCATCTTTCTCCTCTTGTGGTCCACCCCCTTCACCTGCTCAACGTGTCCTCTATTAGTCACATTCCTTAAAAAGACCCCTCAGGCATTACCTCAAATCTCACCCACCACAGAAAGATCACTGCAACTACAGGTGGTGTTTCTCCTTCCACCCAATCATCTTAATGACCGAATAAGAAGATGGCGTATATATATATATGTGTGTGTGTACATATAAAAAATATATATCAGAGAAACAAAACAGAATGCTATACCTAGTTTGAAAAAAATATGAAGAATATTTTTCTGTCAGTGACACTGTTCTCTGTACAAGTTAATTAAAAGATAGTTTAAGTAATTTTTAAGTCAATCTTATTTTTGCCCCAAATGTTAATTCATTTAAAATTGCTCAAATAATATATGAATGCATCTTTTTGGTTTTTGGTTTTTTTTTAGAATAAAATCTAATTAGCAAGGTACAATACAAACCTACGTCTGCACCAATCTTTGGCACTCTGCCCCCACCCATGCAGACCCTGCTGTTGAGATGGCCCTTTGAAAGGTAATTATAAAAGACGGCTTTGAATGCTTCCTTCTGGATTATTTCCACATATTTATAGTGCATATCTGTGCCAGTGTTGAGTACAGAATTCGCACTTCATAGAAATGAGAGGATGTAAGAACTTTATGAAAAGAAGAAAACTTTAGGAAAGATCGAAGATAAAAGGGAATACAAAACAATTTTATACACATTAATTAATTGAGTCCTCACAACAGCCCTGGGAGTCACATATTATTATTCCCAGTAAACCCAAGAGTCAAATGAAATTCAGGCCTAGTACTTAAGGTACTTATTAGCAAAATGCAGAGCTGGAATTCAACCAAATTATATTTGAGTCCAACATTTCAAATTTAGCTGTTACACGATGCTACAGCTCAGTGTCTTTTACTTCGGGCTCATTGATTTTTTTTTTTTTTGACAATAGACCGTTTCTTTTGGATACACATGCATACACACACAGACGCTATATGCATACGTATATACACTTACATGTGTACACACAGGCATATGAATCTTAGTACGCATAGAAAATGGAAATTATATCTTTACAGAGATAAAGATAAATAACCATAATTACTTCTTGAGATTATCCATTAAAACAATGTCTAAGGAAAGAGTTTTCTTTTTACTATGTCAAAATTTATCTAGTATGAACAAATTAGATAAATACCTATCCACATTTATGAATAATTTTTGGCACAATAAACTTGACTATAGTATGTTATTGTAGGGTGATTACAGACAATGCATTCAAATTCCCATTATTTCAGTGTTTTGGTATCTTCAGAGTTTTGAGTATTTGGTCTGTGGAGAAACTTTCAGTCACCGTTGTTAATAAGCACTACTGGATACTTTCTTAAGGAGGCAGAACACAAGCGCATTTTAGCATGTTTCCAGTCACAATTATGATAGTTCACATTCATGATCTTCCTTTGGTCAGTCTTTTCTGGCTCTGCATAGGAGACCAGCGTTCAGGCCATTTCCTGGCACCGTCTTGGTGTAGAGATATTTCCCACTGAAAGGCAGTAGCTAATCTTTTAGAGTTGGAAATTGAACCTCTCTCGCTGGGCTTGAGCTTACAGCTTATCGCTAAGAAGGGAAAATCCTGTCTATTGCAGGTTTATAGTTCCAGAGTCCCTTTCACATTGTCTTCAAATCTATTAACAAACAGAACACATCACCATTTGATTAACTCCTCTGTATGTTTCTCAATGAAGTAGCCATTTATCATGTGTGAGGTCTATCTGAATGGTTTCAGTAATGTTCCAGATTTTGTGAAAATAAGGTTCTCACACTACCAAGAAAAAGGAGAAATATGAATATTTAAGACAGATGAGTTAAAAACATATACTTTCATTAATTTGCTCAAAGATGTTTCTTCCACCTAAGACATTATTAATGGTTCTGAAGCAGGGGAAACAGGATAGATAAAAGAAAGTCAGAGGAAAAGGATCTTCCAGAAAAATTTGACTATACATTATGAATTGAAAGATAATTTCAACATATTTAAAATATACTTACACAATGTTGTCCTATGTAGTTTCAAGAATTATTAGAAACTTCAGGGGCACGTGGGTGGCACAGCAGTTAAGCGCCTGCCTTCGGCTCAGGGCGTGATCCCGGCGTTCTGGGATGGAGCCCCACATCAGGCTCCTCCGCTATGAGCCTGCTTCTTCCTCTCCCACTCCCCCTGCTTGTGTTCCCTCTCTTGCTGGCTGTCTCTATCTCTGTCAAATAAATAAATAAAATCTTAAAAAAAAGAATTATTAGAAACTTCAAATAATTTATATTTTATAAATAAAATTCAGTGAGATATTAGAATACTTAGAAACACACTGCCTATGTGATTAATAAAAACTTTGACTCACCATCATTATTGTTTTTACTTCACAATCGTTTGCTGCTGACAAAAAACAGTAAGAATTATTTTAGCTGTAGGAATCAAAACAGTATGATACTGGCACAAAAATAGACACATAGTTCAATGGAACAGAATAGAGAGCCCAGAAATAAACCCACATTTATATGGTCAATTAATCTGTGACAAAGGAGCCAAGAATATACAATGGGGAAAAGATAGTCTCTTCAATAAACAGTGTTGGGGAAAGTGAACAGCTACATGCAAAATAATGAAACTGAACCACTTTCTTACATCATACACAAAAACTAACTCAAAATGTATTAAAGACCTAAATATGAGACCTGAAACCATAAAAATCCTAGAATAAAAGATAGGCAGTAAACTCATGGACATGGGCCCTAACAATATCTTTCTGTATATGTCTCCCCAGGCAAGGGAAACAAAAGCAAAAATAAACAATTGGAACTATACCAAAGCAAAAAGCTTTTCAACAGCAAAGGAAACCATCAACAAAATGAAAAGGCAAGCTTACTGAATGGGAGAAAATATTTGCAAATGATATATCTGATAAGAGTTTAACATGCAAAATACATAAATAACTCCTACAACTTAACACCAAAAAAACCCCAAATAATCTGATTAAAAATGTGCTGAGGACCTGACTAGACATTTTTCCAAAGAAGACATACAGATGTCACCAGACACGTGAAAAAAAGTTCAACATCACCAATCATCAGGGAAATACGAATCAAAACCACAATGGGATATCACCTCACATCTGTCAAAATGGCTAGGAACAAAAAGTCAAGAAATAAGTGTTGGAGAGGATGTAGAGAAAAAGGAACCCTCATGCACTGTCAGTGGGAATGTAAATTGGGGCAACCACTATGGAAAACTGTATAGGCGTCCCTTAAAAAACTAAAAAACAGAAATATAATACAATCCAGTAATTCCCCGTCTGGGTATTTACTTGAAAAAAAACAAAAACACTAATTTGAAAGCATATATCCACCCCTATGTTTATTGAAGCATTATTTACAATAACCAAGATATGGGAGCAACCTATGTGTCCCTCAATAGATGAATGGATAAAGAAGATGAGGTATGTATAAACAATGGACTATTATTCAGCCATGGAAACAAATGAAATCTTGTCATTCACTGCAACATAGATGGCATTTTGCTAAGTGAAATAAGTCAGAGATAAACAAATATTAAGTGATTTCACTTTTATGTGGAATATAAAAACACAAAACAAAGGAACAACAACAAAAAGCCCTAAACAAACAATAATAACAGTAACAATAGAAACAGCCTCATAAATATAGACAGCAAATTGGTGGTTGCCAGCGAGGAGAGGGGTTGGGGGTAGGAGAAATAAGTGAAGGGGATTAAGAGGTACAAATTTACAGTTATAAAATAACTCAGTCACAGGGATTTAAAGTATACTATAGGGAATACAGTCAATAAAACTATAATGAAAGAGAGTTCTTTAACTGATTACATGTGTTATACATGTTTCAATGATTGACTGTACTTATACAAATTATGTAATGAAGCCGTTTCAGAGTCTGACTGGATAAAATACTCAGAGTTCAAAATGCAAAATATGATTTCTCATAACTAATATACTTGATGCTTAACCTCTTTCTTTTGTTAAATATTTAGTAGATTATGTCTTATTCCCTTTCTTCTTTGAGAAGCCCACAATCCTTCATTTGGATAAGGTCTTTGCGAAATGTCCAGAAGGAACAAATGCGTAACAGATCAAATGAAGTCCTGTAGGTGATGTAATTCATGTCAAATAGCAGAGCTTTATTTTTAAAATTCACAGATTTATTTTTTGGTTCAAAATGATCTTTTTCTTTTCAGTTCAGTGAACCTAAGAATTATTCCAAAAACAATTTAGCACCTTTCTCATCTGTTTCTAATTACAAAGTTCTATTGCTAAAAATACTTGGTATTTTGCACACACATATATAGTCTTTGGAATATGTATACATTCTGCCTCATCTCGCACATGCTTTCCTCACCTGACTACATGAACAGGTGCACTTTACAAAGAAAAATAAGCACACACATTTTCTTATGGCTGTAACTCACTTGCCCTCTTTTATTTCACTTCTACATAGGCCTAAACGTAGTAAACGAAACGTTCCAGAAAACAAAACTAACAATAACCTATAGGTAGGCTGTAATTCCCCGACTGTTTGATCATATTTGGTGCCAGGACTTCTTTGACATGACCATACAATTAATTAACTAATTATCACTGACACATGCTCCTCTTCACCATTACAGTAACTGGAGCATGAAAAAACAAAAACAAAACTAAAACATAGAAGATATATATGCCTCATTATTTTATGATAGAGCTGGGCAGACCACTCTCTCACTTGGCTCACATTTTAAGCACCTGTTACTAATCCATTCACTAACTTCACTTTCCGAATGATGCTTTCCCCGGTCACTTAATATTTAAAATTACCACTCTTCCACTCCATTCCCTGTATCTTGTTTTTCTTTTTCTGTTTGTCCTAGCACTCACCGATGTTCTAATATCCCATCAGAGCAAAGCTGTGTTTAGTACATTAATAAATCCCAGCATCTAGAACAGTGCCTGACAATACGGCCCGTACTCATTAGGTTTTATCGAATCTTCCTTTTGAGAAAGCTGAGGTCTAGACAGTAAGTTAGCTCACTTACCCAGGGTGATACAACTGGAAAGACATTGCCTGGTTCCAAAGTCTCAGCCCCCATACTAGAGCGGTTCTTTTACTCATAAAGATAAACATGCACTGCTTAAGCAGACTGGCATTCCCCTGCGCCAGTTCCCCAGTGAGAAAAACTTAATGTTGCACAGTCATGGCACAATATTAAGAGCAGACTGACTAGAAGAATGAGTGCTAGCTTTGAGGAAAATCAATTCTGATGTAAGTTTCTTTTTTTTTTAAAGATTTTATTTATTTATTCGACAGAGATAGGGACAGCCAGCGAGAGAGGGAACACAAGCAGGGTGAGTGGGAGAGGAAGAAGCAGGCTCCCAGCGGAGGAGCCTGATGTGGGGCTCGATCCCAGAACACCAGGATCACGCCCTGAGCCGAAGGCAGACGCTTAACCGCTTTGCCACCCAGGCACCCTGATGTAAGTTTATTTCTTAAGACTGAGGTAAACCTGAGGTAAGTTTTCTGTGAGGTCTATCACTGGTGTACCTAACGTATTTTGCAACTGATTTGGATCATTTTTTAACACCCCTCCCTGTTATGTGCTGATCTGTGCACCCCGAGTATCTCAGAATGTGACTATTTATGGAGATAAGAGAGGTCCTAAGAGGCAAAGTAAAATGAGGGCGTGTAGGTAGACCCTAATCCAATATGACTGGTGTCCTTTCTAAGAGATTAGGGCACAGACACACATAGACTGAGGGGTGGCCTTGTGAGGACACAGTGAGGAGGCAGCTATCTGCAAGCCAGAGAGGCCCTTATGAGAAACCAAATCTGCTGACACATTGAATTTATACTTCCAGCCTCCAAAATTTTAGAAAAAAAAATCTGTTATTTAAGCCACACTGTCTATATAGTATTTTGTAATGGCAACCCTAGCAAGCTATCATGAAATAAAGCAACTCATAATTGTATCCAGAAAAGAAATGCAGAGAGAAAAATTTCTTATTTGGAAATTTGTGTATATGTGTATGTATGTCAGTAGACAAAATTCTTAAAAAATTAAAAAGCAGCAAATTAATACCTATCACCACATTAATGTGCATTTTGAAAGGAAGGAGGGAGAGATACATGAAGAAATGCTTCCAGAAAGAGAGAATTCTGTATGGTTCAGAGAATTTTTTGCACAAAGATGTCAGAATTGAAGGAAAGTTCCGTGTCCTCTTCTTTAGAATCATGGCACTGTTGTTTATTTCAAACCTACTATTTAAATACAGGAATGCTTAATGGCACAGGGATTGGAGACATAAGCCCCAGCCAAAAATAGTTCAATGGGTTCAAAATCATAGGAGTTTACTCTCAAAACAAATACATGTAGCCGATTTTATGTGTACATTAAAGTATTTAGAATTTAGACCAACAAGACTTTTGTGGGGGAAGTCTGTTTTATCACTGGTCCAGTTTAAAATTGCCAGTGCATTGTGATAATAAAAAGTCCAACTTTTAATTGATATTATGTGACTTTTTGAAAAATTTTCTACAGACAGTGCAGCCCTAATTGCTGAATTGCTTCCCTCAGAGCCAACCACCTTTTATTTTTCACCATATCTTAAGTTTTTCCCTCAACAAGAATCTTTCCTGTTTTCCATTCTGATATATATGTAATAATTTTCAAACTTGCTTTGTTTGTCAGGGGTGCTGGGGTGACACAGTTGGTTAAGAATCTGACTCTTGCTTTCAGCTCAGGTCATGATCTCAGGGTCATGGCATTGAGCCCTGCATGGGGCTCATGCTCAGCAGGGAAACTTCTTGGGATTCTCTCTCTTTCTCCTACTGCCCCTCCCCCCTCTCTAAAATAAGTAAATAAATCTTAGGGAAAAATCTTGCTTTGTTTGTCTACATAGCAAAGCATATCACAGGTGTTACCAGCATAAAACAAGGATGCAGTGGCTTAAATATTGACAAAGCAAATGATCCCTTTCGGCTCTGTGTCAAGATGGCCTGTTTTTCATGGAGATATTTTTTGCCCAAGGAATTTTGAAAATCCCTGGGTGTTGGCACAGCGCTGTTTCGACCTGGTTGATGATGACCTGCGAGAATTGTCCTGTGCATGGAACTCTGAAACTCTCCTTCCAAGTTGCATGGCAGGCAGGTGCTGCTGTTGCCTTCCTGTCTGTGGAGGAGACTCGCAGATGCCCATGTGTCCCTCCTCTTCCTATTGATAGGTCTCCTCAGAAATCACTTTGAAATAACAGAGAGAATGATCCTGCGTTTTGTGTAATGCTCTGCCAAAAGGCTGAGGGATTGAGAAGACTAAGAGCAAAGCTGCATTGATGCTAAAATGTTATGGTCCTTTGTATTTAGTTAGTTAGTTAATAAATACTAACATGCCAGGTATCATTCTAACTTAATAGAACATAGTTAATATTTGCCATGGCATATGAGACAGATAGTATTTCTACTTCCACTGTACAAATGGAGAAATTGAAGCACACAGATATAAAGTGATTTGCTCAGGGTACAGAGTTAATAGAAGCTGCACTGGAATCTGCCATCAAGCCACCTTCTCCAGAGCTTTTGCTCTTAGCTTCTAAACCATGCAACTTTAACAGGCACACAGCCTTTGCCCCCACACAACCACATGTTTCTCCAACAGCTGAGTTGAGATAGTTTCTGGAATCATGCACAAATTCCCTCAATATTTTTAACCATTTTTCTTCGTGGTGCTGACAGCAGCCTACTGATCCCCACTACCCATCTGCTACAACATGCCCTCTTCTTTTTGGAAACACTTCTTTTCTGTACTCTGTGTCCTTTCCTGCCATCTGGTCTCCACTGTGGTCACCCATGCCAGTCAAGTGTAGTAGTTGCCAGAGTAGAGAAGGACCAACAATTATGGGATTGCATGGAAATTGGGGTAGATAAATCCCTAGAATATAGTTAGGTGTTTTGAAAACAACTTTCTAAGGTAGGGAAAGTTACCAGATGTCTTTGGGAGATCAAAATATTATTGCGAGTTATTTAAATAAAGGCAAAAAGTGTTGGAGTCAAATCTTGAATATCTTCAAGATTCATTTATTCCTTCAGTGTTCCCAACAACACCAAATCTACTTTATCCCCCCCTTCCATAACACTGCTGATAGTAATCTGCCATCACTTAGGATTTCTTAATCTCTTGATGGATCAATTTAAATATACTCTATCTTCTCTTGTCTTTCATTCTAGGAATAAAAGAAAAAAATACTTTTTCTCTCTCAGTAGGAGAATAAAAAGAGAAAAATACTAAAAGCCTAGGACAGAGTAGTTCATAGGGAAAAGAAGTGGTCTAAGAAAATATCTAGGGAATGAGAAGGGTTGTCATTCTTCCTTGACTAAAAGAAATGCTTTAAGTAGAAAGATATATCCTGGTATCAAATGCCCCCCACTGCAAAATAACGAAGAAATTTAAAAATACTTGGGATCAAAACAGGTATACAGAAATTGCTTTAAAAACTTACCTGCACAGCTACAGCAGGGAATTCAGCATGACATTTTGCTTTTCTTTTTCTATTATGAAATTTCTGCTCTGCTTCTTTAAAAACGTTATTGTATTAAAAGATAGACTGACTAGTTTTATGCAGGGTAAGTGAATAAAGTCTTAAAAATATTTTTTAAATTTTTTGAGATAACACAAAGTGTCAGATTGCCAGATCAGACTCACAAGAGGCAGAGATCTTAACCAGTCCCAAATTCTATTAATAACGCAAAGGATACTGGTAATGACAAGACCCTGGGCAGAGGATGGAGGCATCTGAGATCATCTACAAAGCTCCATCTTCCTCTCTTCCTACAATAAAATGTGTTCTGTTGAACCTATGAGGTTGTAAGCGACACATGTGGAGTGAAAGATATTTGGAAGAGTGTTGGTATTGTGATGGTTAGCTTTCTGTATCAGCTTGACTGGGCCACTGAGGGGTGCCCAGACGCTTGGTCAAACATTGTTCTGCGTGTGTCTGTGAGGGTATTTATGGATGAGATTAGCATTTGAATCCATACATGAGTCAAATAGATGGCCCTCCCTAATGTTGGTAGGCCTCATCCCATCAGTGGAAGGCCTGAATAGAACAAAAGCTGATGCTCCCACAAAAAAGAGGGAATTCCTCTTGTTTGACAAACTTTGAGCTGGGACGTTGTTCTTGTTTTCCTACATCAAATGCCATATTACACCCCTGGCTTTCTTGGTTCTCAGGTCTTTGGAATGGAACTACACCCCCAGCTCTGGGTCTCTACCAGCTGCAAATCTTGGGACATTACAGCCTCCATAAGCACATGAGTCAATTCCTTATAAAAAATATATGGTTATGCTTGTATACATATTCATACTTTTTTTCTCTTTCACCCTCTTCCTAAAAGAAAATATTTTTTCCTTTTATTCCAAGAATGAAAGAAAAGAGAAAATACAACAAATACGTCTCATAAAGTATGTGTATATAGAAATAAATTATATATAAATAATATATATAAATATAAGTAAATAATATGAATATAAATAAATAAAAATATAAATAAATTTATATATGTATATATAAATAAATTACATATAAATTTCATATCAAAAAAGGAACATCCGTCCTTTGTACCCCACTTATTGCATAGTTTATGCGACATTTTCTAGTGAGCTATGGTCATGAATCCATAAATTTGAAGCTTATTTACTAGGTACATCCGGCAAAAATTTTTTTGCTGATAAGACTTCTCCATAACTTCAACTATCTTTTTTACTAATAAATGCCATTGTTGTGTTTACCAAGAGGTCTGGAGTGCATGTTCAAAAGGAGATTTGATGGGCTCATCTCTTTATTTCTGGATGTATCTGGTAAAGGGAAAGAATAGGTCACAGGACCTGCACTCACCTTGCCTTCTCAGTCTTTCATTACACTGGAAAGAGATGTACTTGTTACAAAATGGCACTGAGATCACAAAGGAGTGCCACAACTGGTCGTACTTTCAACACAACTCTTTCTAATTTACAAAGGATCATCTGACGTCATGATCCAATCAATTCTTTTTTCTAATGAGATATGTAAAGTGTAATAATCTTAAGGTATGTACATGTGTCTGTTATACATATAAATTAAAATACACAATCTCTTATAAATAGATTTTTATTGAAGTATAATTGGCATTTACTATGTATTTTTTTTATTGAAGTGTAATCAGCATATAATATCCTATTAACTTCAGATGTACATTATAGTGATTCAATGTTTTTATACATTACACAATGGTCCCTCTGATAAGCCTAGTTATGAAATGTCACCATACAAAGTTATTATTATTGATTGTATTCCCTATGCTGTACATTACATCCTCATGACTTGTTCATTTTATAACTGGAAGTTTGAACCTCTTAATTCTTCAGACTCCACGGACATGTGCACTCTGATTAGTTGGAGAGACGAACCATCATGGTACTTGGAGAACTGTTCATAAAAATAATGGTTCTATATGTGGTTGCAGAAGCACAAAAAGTACAAAAATAAGAAACTTCAGAGAGGGGTCCTAAAGACCCAGAGACACCAAAAAAGTGCTGAACTCTGAATGGGGCATCTTTGCTTGGAGGCATTTCTTGTACGGTTAATTCGTACTTTCTACCATGAGAGCTGTGCATATGAGTAAAGACAAATAAAAGTATGGCCATAGAAGTGTTTTAGCTTGCTTACTAGGTCAAAGAACCTGGAAAAATCAACATTATATGATAAACCAATGCACTGTTATCTTTTCTCTAAAACAATACACACACTTTCCTGACACACATGTGCACACACACACACACACACACACACACTTACACACCTCCCCATTTTAATGTAAGTTATTAAACAGAGCTACTACTCCCTACAGAGTGTGTAGGGAATAAAGTTTTCCAGCTTTCTCCAATATGGTTTAATTATATAGACTCTCACCAAATGGTTTACTATCAGATGTGAAATCTCTTGGCATCGTAAGAAACAGAATCCCATGTGTCAGTTTTGGCAGCCCAATAGTGGGCAACGCATGTATGTAAAGCAAAAGATTCTTCTTTGCAAGAAAGGTAGATCTTTTATGACTCACAGATTTCAGTTAGTTACTTTCTCACTTCAAATTCTTGTTTATATTGTGAAAGAAACAGATGGTCTGTTTTTAAGGGCTATACAATACCTTTTATGATGTGGATGTGTGCATTAAAATGATGGAAATTTGTAGAAATAAAAGGTTATGGTTGGGTGTAAAACATTTTAAATGCTCAATTTCGAAATATTTTGTTTTGTTTTTACAAAATATTGATTTAAGCAAAAGATTTCCTCCTACATAAAATGTCGATACACAGAAATATATTAATAGTAATAAGTTATTGACATAGAAATTTATCTTATGTTTTTTATACACCAGAATTCATATGAGTAAGTTTATGCAAAATGTACATTTCTAATACTTCTTAAAACTAATATTAGGAAACATCTACCTTTGATAAAAACATATGCTTCCTTGAACATACAACTAAATGCTTGTTCTTCTCTTTGAAATAGAGTAAAATTTTAAGCTTTATAGACTCTCATCTGATGTTTTAGTATCAGCATGTATTTAACAACACAAGACACTGAGTTCCATTAATTATGAGAACATCAGTGGACACAGGGCAAACTATGAACAGAACCATATTTGATTGTCAGCCCAAAAACATTCTCTCTCTAATCTTGGAATATTTGCTTAATTTCTCTAATTTACTGTTTCCTTATGGCTAAAATGGCTAACTCATATTTTTGACCAAAAGCAATAAATGAAAGCAACTACTCATTTCCAATCATATATATGATGGTAATAAATACTAATATTATTTCTATTATTGGTGGTGTCTTCTATTTTAGTGGCTATATACAGCATTTTGGGAAGCAAGTCCCTTATCAATATATTAACATTTTCTAACTACTTTCCATTTTAAAAATATAGGTTTTTATGTCAGGACATCTTCACAAAGATCATTTAGCATCTAGCATTTATACCTGGAAAATGATATCAATTCTATTTAAAAGTATTGCTCATAAGCTTCACAAGACAGGGTGAACTTTATTTTAGAAATTAGAAATCTGATACCTCTGTGAATAGTGGCTTGCTGAACTCAAAATACAATATTGTTAAATACATGTGCAAATCCTGTCCCCAATTTCAACCAAAGACTATGACTCAGAGCATATCAAAGCAAAGTGCCATATTTTTTAAAAGGTAGCTTAAAAAAAAAATCTAATGCTGATTGAAAAATAATCATATAATTTTAAGCAATGTTGAACAATTACGTCTTCTTACTTATCGTAATAGTTGTATTATCACTCAAAACAATCCAGTTACCTACATTTTCTTCATGCACATTGAGGATGTTTTCAGTGTCTTCTGAAATTTTTTCCTCTTATTTGACATATTCTAGAGAAGACAGAAAATTTCAACTGAATGTGTCCATTATAGCTCATTCATTAATAATTTTGAAATTATTTGTTAGGCTGTATGTACATACATAATGTTTTGCTTTAAATAGTAATGAGATAAACCTCTCCCTCCACCAAATAACTTTAGATGCTTGTTTTATAGAAAATATTCACTAGTAAATTGAAAATATTCAGCCTAAGGAACACACTGAAATACTATCAACTGTAAGTTTGCCAAAAGAGCCATTAATTAAGTAAAACAATATATACATAAGTGAATATTTTAAAATGTTTTTCTGAAAAAGATCAGGTTTTTTTCATAACTAGATCTTTCGTTTAAGCATCAGAAAACTATCCTATTACTGAAAATAAACAATATTTGAGGGAAAGGACATTGGGCATCCATGTGATTCTGATATTAATATTATTAAAATGCAATTGCAGATTTAAAATACTAATGAAACATTTTCTAGTTTATGCCCCAAAGACATAAAGTTTTTCTTCTATAAATTATTTTTAGAAATGTATTTAGTATTGCTGACAGAGTTTGCTTTTTTTTTTTTTTTTTACTGGGAGGCTTTGAAGAATAATATAATAACTGGGTTAAGATCTGCATAAATGAACAGTGTAATTGCTCTATACACTGCAGTTATGAGTGGGCAAATGCCACAGACTCACCAGATTTCAAACACACGCAGTTACATTTCTTCAGTAAGTTACAGTTTCTTCAATTCATCACCAAAATTACTGTCTATTAAGATTTACTAATAAATGAATGCAACACAATTGCTTATAGTTCACAGTGTACTAGTAATGCACTGATGATTTTAATACTTTGAATAAAAACAGAATGGCACAGTCTTTTTATGTTTTGGTGACTGGAGCCATTTGGCTTTCCATCCTGCCAAAAGCATAAGGCAGATCCCAATTTTTCCTTAAATAGGTATTACTTTAACAGAAAGAAGAGAGAAGAGAACATTAAAGAGTAAGAGGAGAAAAGATGTTTTGTCTTTTGATTTTTTTTTCAGATATAAAATGCTGAATGTAGTAATTGTAACACAAGATAGATTATATTGATTATATGTAATGGCTCTATTGTATTCTGTGTGATGGCTGTATCAGATTTAACAAACTGGAAGATTTTATTTTTAATGTATATCAGCCCTATTAACTGTTTATTATGAACATAATTCAGTATTAGTGACTCAGTCCAAGAAAGGGAAATACTTAGTAAATGGAGTAAAATTTATGTCTGAAATTAAGGCTATTTTCCATATAATTTTAAGACCAAGTCTTTTAATTGCACCTTTAGTAAAGTGGATCTCCCTGGATATACGTTAGAACCACCTATGGCAGGAAGGGATATAAGAGGAGATTTATTAATATATTCCAGTATCTAAGTCCCACCTCAATTAAATCAGATTTTTGAAGGTTAAGCCCAGGTGTCAGTTATTTTAAAAAAAATTTCAGGGGCACCTGGGTGGCTCAGTTGGTTAAGCATCTGACTCTTGATTTTGGCTCAGGTTATGATCTCAGGGTGTGAGATTGAGCCCCATGTCGGGCTCCACACTCAGTGAAGAGTCTGCTTAAGATTCTCTTTCCCTCTCCTTCTGCCCCTCCCCCACCATGTTTGCTCTCTCTCTCTCTCAAAACAAAACAAAACAGAACAAAAACAAAAACAAAAACAAGTAATTCTAAAGTGCTGTAGGAATTAGAAACCCTGATTAGTGAATATATTCCATTCTAGGCAAACTTGGTTGTGTTTGTAGAAAAGGTTGGAGAGTAAAGGTATTATGGACAGTTTTATTGTATGCCAATTTCATCAGAAATTTCAAAAAGGAAAGAAAAACTCTCTTAGTTTTTTCTACCAATATATTGTCCCACAGATGAAAGATTTACTACTGTGGTAAACAGAAGAACAGATTGTTAAGATAAACACCACAAAGACAATAAAGGATACTTTTACTTTCACTGTCTGTATTTGAATCATTCATATAGCTTTTACATTTGTAGATTTGGGCTGTTATGTAATTAAATTTCTCATAGGATGCGGAAAGAACTATATCATTAAACTGTAACTTTAAAGTCAACCTAATTTAACCCAGTACTCATTTATTCTTTTCTCTTCTCTTCTCTTTCTTTCTTTAAAAATATTTTATTTATTCATTTACAGAGAAAGAGAGAGAGAGTGGGGGCTTTAGGGGCAGAGGAAGAGGGAGAGAGAATTTAAAGCAGACTCTACACGGAATGTGGAGCTCTTCATGGGGCTTATCCTATGACCCCAAGATCGTGACCTGAATCGAAATCAAGAGTTGGATGCTTAACCGACTGAGCCACCCAGGTGCCCTCTTTTCTTTGAAACAAATTGCTATTTCTAATAATTGTCCATAGTAGAAGAATTTAATGTAAAAAAGAAACTCATATGCATTAAAGAGCTGTCATGTTCCATGCACAGGTATTGTGTGAAGAGCTTATTGTTAAAACACAAAGAATCTCTACAATTGGTATGTGTTTATATATGAGAGAATACATTGCTTTAATATTGTCACGAGACTATAGAAAAGCCTCATGAAATTGGTGTTTTAGAAGATTTAATGATTCTTTTGACAGCAGGATAAAACACCCTGACCCTGGTTAAGGCAGAACTCGGCCACTATTTACAGCTCCAATGAGAGAAAGCTTCCACAGGAGGCCACATAGAGGGTTGAACCCTGGGTAGGCTGACATCACACTGGAGCCTTGGATAAGGCAAGCACGATGATGGTAGCTACATTTCATGAATTCCTTGTGGACTGGTTAATTTGAATAATTACATGGGCTCCAGGGCAATGTAGCTGTCTCTACCAGTCTGGTACCTGACCCTGGAGAATGGAACGCAATGAAGGAGGTTGAGGTGCATGCAGAATGGAGGTCCCGAAGAACAGAGCCTGCTAAGGGAAATGATGTGGGCAAGGGTTTAGTACACTGCTTGCGATGGGGATTTGAGAGTTTCTAGCCATGACTTTAAAACTGTATCAAGAAGGTATTTGTGAAGTATTAGATGAAAAATGGACTTCCTGATGTCCCAACATCAGTGTTGAGCTCAATTATTTGGGTTATTTGAATGGCCTGAATAGTAAAGGAGATTTTCAGAGAATAGGGCATGAGTTTCCCTAAACAGCAGAGAAAACATTTTGTGGTGAAAGTAGAAAAGAAGAAACCAGGTAGAAACACGAGGAGTCACTGAAGGTGGGCCTGGAACAGGTTCCAATTTGTTTAGTGTTAATCAGGAGAATGAATCAGTCATGGCAGGGGACCTTCAGACATATTTGGATTGAATTATGCAATGTACTAAGTGTGTAGGTTATGTTTGTTTCAATGACATTACAAAAACCTTCCTTGATTAACTAATAAATAATCAAGTGCTAATCTATTGTCAAAAAACATTTTTGTCAGGTTCTCTGGCCTTGATTAAGCAAGTCTAACATTTGTTATATTTTAGAAATATTAAATACTAGAGTTGGACACTTACGGATTAGCATCAATGATTTTTGATTATTGAGTTAGAGCGGTGGTCCCTGTAGCAATCCCAACAATAACAAAGTGTAACAAGTCCTACTATATACACCAACACAATATGTCAATGACATTTGTGCAGAAAGAATTATTAACATTTATATAAATGGGAACACCAACAGAGGTCAGAATGCATCAATATGGTTTGTGGCTTGGGAGTAGTGAAAGGGCAAGGCAGAGGAGATTAGCACCCTCGTTTGCGGACCATAATATATGTTGTTATCTTTAAATTGGAAAGTTGTACCTCACTTCAGGTAAGTGGGAATTACTGAAGGAAGACTGGTTTTTGTTGGGTACGTGGTGAGGGTGTGGAATCCTCCATTAGCAGCTATGTGCTATGGAATGAGGAAGTATGAATGCACTTGCCACTCACCATGACGGGGCATCCCTGGTAGGGGGAGGTGGTGGTTTGTTTGGAAGAGGTTTTAATTTCCCAATATGTTTTATTTCCAGGACAGATACCAGCTGGATAAATGTGTGGTATAAGATATGTGGAAGCAGGCTGAGTGCAAATCCAACAGTTACACATAATTAATGCATTTGAAGCTAGTTCAGTTAAATGTATGTATATCTGGAGGTCTGTAGAAGTATCCAAGGGGCTAGTGTGATGGGTTTAGATTTTATTTGGCATGTAGTCTTTTGGAGGGCAAGAGAAATAGGCGCTGTGAGGATGAGAGAGACTGAAGTACTCTTAATCTAATCAAATTACAGCACTACAATTTAGCACTCCAGTTTCTAATCAATAGCCCCTTATTCTGACTTTCTGGGTAGTGAGGGGAAAACCTCACAGATCCCTGTCGGCCCTCCTCCTATGCATCCACTTCCTATTTTGCTTTTGAGAGGTCAGGATTCACACTCACTAGATATGTCATTGCCAAGGCAGTTTAGGGGTTCAGGAGTTCAGGAAACCAGGGTGCTAATTCTCTATTGTGGGGGAGCCCAATTAGCACGTTCCTCCATAAAGGGGTGCCTGAAATCCACAGACAAACCAGATATGACCTCCCAAATAACAATAAACACTAACACCAAAGAAGTGTGGCATCCTGAGACAGGCCTCTGCCAAACACAAAAATACATGGGTACTCCGAATCTGAAAAATGCAGCTTGGCCTATTGCTCCAATTACCCTAAGATGGGGCCCCATCTGGATGTTATCTAATCCCTGGAGTTTAACCAATTACTGCTGTTCATTTTGAATATTCAGATGTCAAGAAATGTGGTTAGGAAAAGATGAGGCAACCTCTAGCAGGCAGTACCAGCTAAAAAGCAAGCTCACCAACAGGCTGTAGTTCTATCCCCCTGCTGCTTTTGCGGTCATCTGGAACCAATTAGTAAGCCAAGAGCAATCCCTCCAAGAAGCTCTCCAAGAATCAATAGTCCTGCCATGCTATCCTGCTAACCTCACTAATAAGATTTAAAGATCCTTTTATGGGTAGGACGCACCATACTGACGTTAGGTAATGAAAGGCAGAACTCTTTGTTACTTGCAGCTTAAAATAAGAGAAGGCTGACGTACAGGGCCACGTAGAAGATTACCACCTGGGGCAGGGTAACAGCAACCTGGAACAACATAAAGCAGCTTATGTATGGCAAGTATGGTGGGATTAATTAGGTTTTTCAAGCTTTTTTGTAGATTGGCTAATTTCATGGACTCCAGGACATGGAGGCTGTTCCTAGCTGTTCCGTACTGGGCCTGAGTGTATGGGAAGCAGATGGTGGGGTGGTTGGTAGGGTGAAAACATAGTGACCGGGTGTGTAGGAATCTGATAAGGCAAATAGCTAGGATGGGGTTTTAGCAAATGGCCTGAAAGGGGGAATTGAGTGTTTAGCCATGACTTCAATACTGTGTCAAGGCTTACTTGTGAAATATGATACTAAAACAGATATCCTTGATTCCATTATTCCATCCACTTCAATACATCAGTGAACCCTTCATTAATACCACATATTTGGGAAAATGCTGTATGTTGTAGTCCCTCTTTTTTAAAAATTCAGTTTCCTTTTCTCAGGATTCAGAAAGATTCAGAAAGATCCAGAAAGTAAATAATGCATGAGAAAACAAAAAGAGTAGTTTTTTTTCTAACCTTATTTGTTTGTTAAATACCAAAATAATATAGGAAATTTGTCTTGTAAGTATCAGGAATAGAATCATATCAGAACTATTGTTTTGCTTAGCATTGTGACCACGTTTACTCTTTGGATTGGTGTTAAATACTTCAGGAAAAAGGAACTCTAAAGATGTCTAGTGGATTTTTTTTCTTCTGAGGGTTAATTAGTCTTGGTCTATTCGTTAGTTTGTCAGATCCAAAATCCATAGAACTCTATTTGGTCTCCTTCTTTTAGCCACATTGCCTTCTCTATCCTTTTAGGAATATTATAATATTACATTTTAGGGGTGTAAATGACCTCGGAAATCTTATAGAGTAGCCCCCAACTTTACCCACAGTTTCAATTTCTGCAGTTTTGGTTACGTGTGCCAACTGCCATTCCGAAGCACATGATCCTTCTGCCACCACCTCAGATGCTCCATAGTAGCCTAACACTACATCACAATGCTGACGTCATTTACGTCACTGCATCTCGTCATGTAGGCATTCTATCATCTCACATCATCCCAAGAAAAAGAGGGGTGAATGAAGTACAATAAGATTTTGAGACAGAGAGAGACCCCATTCACAAAACTTTTATTACAGTATAATTATTCTATTTTATTATTAGTTACTGCTGTTAATTTACTACTGTGCCTAATTTATAAAGCAAACTTTATCATAGGTATGTATGTATAAGAAAAAGCACATTAAATATAAGGTTTGGTACTATTTGTAGCTTCAGGCATCCACTGGGGGTCTTGGAAAATATCCCCCGCAGACAAGGAAGATCAACTGTATTACGATATTCTCATATTTTCAGGAGGAGACTATTGTATAGATTTCATCATTCAATCATTCATTCATTCATTCGTTCATTCATGTTATATAGCCTATTATTCACAGTGCCCAAAAGGTACAAACAACTCAAGTATCTATGAAAGAATAGATAAATGTAGTATATATATATATAATGAAATATTTTCAGCAGTAAAAATACTGAAGTGACATATGTGACAACATGGATGAACCTTAAAAATATTATCCTAAGTGAAAAAAGTTTGATAAAAAAAGACCATATAGTGAATGTCCAGAGGAGGAAATGTATAGAGACAGAAAGTGGATTAATGGATGCCTGGAATGGTGGTTGGAGAAGAGAGTGCCTGTAAAAGAGGGTGGATGATTCTTTCTGAGATAATAAAGATGTTCCAAATTTAGATTGTGGCGACAGTTACACAACTCTATAAGTATACCTGTACTCATTGAATTAGTACACTTAAAATAGATGACTTCTATGCTATGTACATTAAATTCTAAAGTTGTTTAAAAATTGTGGTCTAAATCCAGGGTAACAGAACTACACGAAAGACATGATAATGATCAAAATTCTAATAGTGGTAAATTATAACATACAATAATAAGCCCAAAAAAGGCATGATACCTACTTCACTGGAGCTTACAGTCCACATGGGAAGGCAAATTTGTGTCAAATAGTAACATAAATGAACCCAAAATTGCCCCTGTGACACACGGCTATGCCAAAGTACATGACGCCTTTGAAAACCTATGAGAGGGGCTCTGACCTGAGTCAAGGAAACTAAAAAACTCCAAAGACATTTATGCTGAGATCTAAAAGAGAAAATAACTAGGCTGAAGGGAAAATATGAGCATTCCAAGCAAAGGGAGCTAAGTCCTGCAATGTGCGTTCACAAGGCCTGTAGGACGGACCAAAGCAACTGCAGCGCACAGCTTGGAAAGGGATGAACCTGGAATGTAAGGTAAGATTCAGACCACGGCCTCAGAAAGATTGATTCCTAGAATCAATTTGAAATCATCATAGTATTTTAAATAGAGGAGGAATCATTATCAGATCCATGTTTTGCAGAGATCTTCATGACTGCAATGTAGAAAATGGATTTCAAGGGTGCCAGAGAGAGAAAGAGCATGTTATTAGTGATAATTGTCATAGTTCAGGAGAGGAATGCCAGAGTACCTTGAATGAGGGTGGTAGAAGTAAAGATGGAAGAAGTGGCCAGATAAATGACTTTCTGGGATTTAGTATCTGTGGGTCCTGTTTGTTGATTGATGTGGCACAGACTTGACAGAGGAGAAGTAATCAGAGGTAACCCACAGCTTTCTGCTCAGGAAGTAGCTTGAGTCCTGGTGGCATTTCCAGAGATCTGGAACTGGGGAAGAGGATGAGGTTGGGTATGGGGATTACAAATTTCCTTTAGTGTTTCTTGAATTCAAGGTACCAAAATATTCTGTTCTTTACGTAGCATCTTGATGTTGAAAACAATTTTGAAAAATTTTGAATGAAAGCTTAGATATTCCAGGCTTTATTTGTGTTCGTATGAGGATTGTGTCAATACAAGTTAACAAAAGTCCATGAGACTCTCATTAGCACATGTTAATGATTGTGCCTATAATTAAAGAAAAAATTATAAAGCATTTTAAAAGGACAAAAGAGAGCAAACTAAGAACAGAAAAACTAGAGTATTGCACTTTGCCTCTGTGACCTACCAGGCCCTCCTTGCTCTTCCTTAGAAACTCCCATCTCCTTTCTCTACCTGCCTCATTGTTTAAGTGTCAAAAAACAAAAGGAAACTCCATTACTTGTTAATTACTTGCAGTTTCCTGGAATAGACCATGTTGCTTCTTATCTAAGCACTATTTTTTTTCCTGTTTTCACAATGCTCTTCCTAATTCCCAGCTTTATCATTCATGCTATAAGATGAATCACAAGCACACACTTTGCGGAGATGAGGTAGGCTCTTCTCATCTATTCTTCCATCACACATCATGGCTGTTTTTTCATCATATTGCCTTCAAACATAGTTTTGTAATCATCTGCTTCTATTTCTGTCGGCTTCACTACTCGGTTAGTACCCTGTGTCTTATTCGGCCTTACATTGTCAATATTTAGCACAACAGCTGTTATACAGTTGGTATTTACTACATTCTTCACGTAGAATGTCTAAAATAACATTCCTCTCTACTACCTAGTTTTGAAGAGGTTGAAAAACAAAACTGAGATAAAGGGTAATGCTAAAATATTACTTTAATTGCCAACAAAGTTCAAATTGTTGGGTGCTTATATAAGCAGGCACATGGACCTATTAATGTCAAACTCCTATATTAGGCAAATGTACCCACTGAGTCACAGGAAACACAGGATGGGGGCAAATCACTGTAAGCTTGCAGCGTAGAGGAGCTGAGACAAGCCTGCCATTACGCTAATTGAACTTCATTCACAGAATGAAAATATCATGAGTGGGAAGAAGCATTCTAATAACAGGGCTCAATGACTGTGTGCTGTATAATTGAAAGCAAATCAGTAACACTTGCCTTGGAAAAAAGTGAAGGCTTAACAGTGGCAAGGGGAACAAGGTTCCTGGAAAAGAACGATATTAGGATACCATCACCGTTTCATTCCAATAGGTGCTATTCATTTAAAATATGTATTAATATATTAAATATTAATTTCCCAAAATGACTTTCATTCCCTACGTAAATTGAATTTCTTCAGTGGTCACTCATGTATGGCAAATGTAACCTTCAGCAGGCTTATGCTTAGAGTAATTATTTCAATTTTAAGCTTCACTGTTTTGTGTCCACCCCCACCCAAAAAACATCTTTGGTTTCTTTAGACCAAAGGGAATTCCATTAAAATAAATTTGTTACAAAAGCCTAAAATTAGGAACCAGAGCAAACTTACTAGTTGCTTAGCAACAACCTAGTATGCTGAAGCTTAATTTTGGATCAGTTAACCCTGAAGGAAATGCTGAATTAATTTCTCATATTGCAATATCTTTAAAAGGTTACCAGTCCATGTCTCCAGTGTGTTTTTCCCCTGTTATTCAATCTTTTATAACTTCTCAAGCAGCAAATTAAGTTTGTTATTTTCATATTTCTCTATATTTTTCAGGTAAAAAGAGTAAAAATTTTTAGAATGTAATTGACCAAACTATTTGAGTAAAATCAACTCATTTGTGAAAAACCATTTTAAAACATGACATTCTTCCTATTGCTACGTCTCACAGCTGGAGAGGCAGTCAAGAAGTAGTTCACAAAACCTATTCCCCTGCTTAACCACAAGTTTGCATCCTACAAGAGTATCTGTCTTCAAAGACTTCTCCCCTCTTTTTGAAGACTGGAGAGAGAATGCTCAGAAAACTATATGAACGCAGAAACATTTGTCTAAACCCACTATTTTGTGTCAAAACTGCATCTACCACAACAAATTCTTTTCTTTACTTTGAATGAGGGTGACAAAAATTTTCTACTTAGTTACTGACAACGAAACATAAAAATGCGATAAAGCTATACACATTAAACTGGTGACTAGCTTTAATTTTTATAAAAGGCATATTCTATAATAAAATTACTAAGGCATTTCTAAGATGGCATTAGAAAGCCTTTAAAATGTGGATAAAAGTGAACTCATGCATTAGTACTCTCATTTCAAAAGACTCATATAAACACATGTATTTTAAATAAATATGAAATGGCATTTTGAAGTACCTAAAAATGTATTTTGGAGAGAGTCCACTAAAAAGGGTTTGTGGTGTAAGAATTATTTGTGTGAATATAATTTTTAGGTCTAAGTTTAGATTTTCAATTTGCAAAGACTTTTTTTTTCTTTTTAATAAAGTATGTAAGGTATTATCTGAAGGCACCAAGAAAAAAAAATGAGAAACCCACTGCCATATGAGATAATACCACACACAAAAATGGAATCCCTGGTTAAAACAGCATTAGGAAGCTCATTATTTGTGGGACTCTATCACAGAGCTGAGGGTCCACTGAGAGGGCAAATGTCTGTCTTTAATGGACTTTATATGAGAAGAACTCAATATCACAAATAATTTATAAATGCACAGTAAATTGTATCTGCTACGCATAACCATCTTTATCTTAGGGGCGGGGTTTTAGCTGTTCCCCTGGAAATTTTAGAGTCTGCTCTAAGCTGTTAGGTAAAACGATTTTTTTAAAAAAGATGGAGCTGTATGCTCCTCCTATAATGGATTATAGTATGTAGTCTGCCTTAATCCAAATACAATCAGAATTCAATCTTACTTATATTAACTTCTTTAAGTTAGAGGGTTTTTTTCTTCTCCAGCAAAGATTAGGAAATTAGTTTAAGTTTTAAATTTCTTATAAAACTAATACACAAACCAAAAAAAATCATTAAACACAAGTCAAACACATAGAGATAGCCACATAAACATTTTATTGAAAAATGTACTTGGTTTTCCTATGCACAAATGTACATATTTATATGGCATTTTAAATGATCATGCACAACTCCTTGGTAGTATTTTTCACTTAATAAACCATGTAGGTTTTTTCTTAGTCAAAAAATATCTTTGTTAAAATTAAATTTAATTGATGAAAAATATGCCAGTGCATGATTATGTCAATTCCCTATTTTTGACACAAATGCTATTTTCAACATGTTATTTTATTTTATTTTTTTATTTTTTTAAAGATTTTATTTATTTGACAGAGATAGAGACAGCCAGTGAGAGAGGGAACACAAGCAGGGGGAGTGGGAGAGGAAGAAGCAGGCTCATAGCAGAGGAGCCTGATGTGGGGCTCGATCCCGTAATGCCGGGATCACGCCCTGAGCTGAAGGCAGACGCTTAACCGCTGTGCCACCCAGGTGCCCCTCAACATGTTATTTTAAATATTATTGCAATATGTTTTCTTATAAATTCTTTTTAGCCTACATTGTTATTGAATCTGATTATTTTTTCTTTTTTTAATTTTTATTTTAAAATAACTTGAGATCTACCAAAAAGTGAAAAATAGTTCAGCTTTCTCATATCCTTTCATCCAGTTTCTTCTAATCTTAAACCTTAAATTACCATACAGTCATATACATGCTAGAAAACTGACATTGATGTATTAGTAACTAAGCTATAATCCTTATTCAAATTGCACCATTTGAATAGTTCTTACGTTTTCTCATTATTCCACTGAGTTTATGCATTTTGGGTAAGAATACTTTTCAGTTCATATTAGAGAAGCATGTCAAAGTGTTTTGTTCCTGGCAGTTAACTTTAATAACTTGGTTAAGATAGTGCCTTCCAGATTTATCCAGTGTAAAAATACTATTTTCCCTTTGTCACTCACAAGAATTTGTGTAGACATATTTGACCCTGTACATACACGCTGTTTTTCTTCATACTCCCATCCACTAATTTTAGCATCCCGTGATTCTTCTTTTCTGGAAAAATATTACTGAGATGTTGGTCTAATAATGAAATGGGATTATTTCCATACACTCCTTTTACAGTTATTAATGTAAAATTAATACATTAATACATTAATTCTACCATGAGGAATAGTTTTCCCTATCTCCCACTTACTTATTCAATTATTTACTTGAATCAATTATGGATTCATGGATATTTATTTTATTTTATTGTTTGCAATTCAATACTATTATTATTTATTTATTATTTATGTTGTGCCTTAAATTATTCCAGCTTTGGACTTTGGGAGTTTCTTTAAGGAGCTTCTGTGTCCTTTTAATAACTCCCCATCATCTTTTGAACACTTTCTTACTTTTTTTTCTCTTTTCAAAGATTTTGTTTATTTGTCAGAGAGAGAGAGAGCGAGAGCACAAGCAAGGCAAGCAGCAGGCAGAGGGAGAAGTAGGCTCCTCGCTGAGCAATGAACCTGATGCGGGACTCGATCCCAGGACCCCAGCCAAAGGTAGAGGCTTAACTGCTTAACTGACTGAGCCACCCAGGAGTCCCTGAACGCTTTCTTACTTTCTGATATAAGAATATTCCATACCCATCTTGTATTCTCTCTATCCATGCCTTAGAATCAGTAATTATTCTAAACCAAAATCAGAGGCTAGGAGTGTTTATGGCTACTGGTGCGTTATGGCTTCTGTCAGCACACTGTGCTGGGAAGCAAAGCTATGTGCTCTGACACCAACTTATCCATGCCTCTATAGTTATGTCTGTGTCTATCAATCTGTGTATATAATTAAAACCACAAATTCATATTTATATCTCCAATCCCAGTCCAACATCAAGGGATTCATTCTTGGTTCCACTCTTTCCTTATTTGTAATTTCTGTCTCTATGATAAACCTGAATCTTATTCACAGCATGTTTACATGTTTGTTCCATCTTAGTAAATACATAAAGTATTTCAGAAATGCTAACCAAACCAAATGTGGGAAACACATTTACTAGCTAGAGTACAGTAGCTATATACAGTTCTGCTTGTCTTTAGCAATCTAGCACACGGTTAAAATATTGTTCTTCAGATATACTTAGGTTAGTTCTTTCTTTCACCAGCTGCTGGCATAATTAATTAATTAAATTAATTAAAATATATAATATGGTAATATTATTCATTTGTAATTCAGTTAAATTCATTTGTTACTGTTTGTATTCTATTTTAAATTTCCCCCATATTCTGTTGATTTCAATTATTTCTTGACTTTTTGAAAACCAGAACTACACTGACAGTTATATCCAGAGAAGTATAGTTACCATTCATCCCTGAAACTCTCTTTTAATTTCTCCATTTATTTCACTTCATTTCCTTATGTTTCTATAAGTAATCTCAGTGTCTGGCTTATTTTTCTATGTTTCTTTTGTGCCAGTAGGCAGATACATATCTATTTTATTTTATCCCTTTCTTATGTAAAGGGTAGTATGCTAGAGATATTTTTTGGGATTTTTTTTTTTTTCATCTAACAATATATCTTGGAGTTCATTCCTTGTTAGGTCCTAGACAGCTTCCTCATTCTTCTATACTGCTGCATATTACTTCCTGGTATACGTGTACTATGGGTAATTCAACCACTATCCCATGTATGGGTATTAAGGTTTTATCTAGTATTTTGCAATTGCATACATTGTTGAAATGAATAGACTTGTACATGTTTTGTTTTTATTTTTATTTTTTTAAATTATTTTTGGAGATATATCTTCAGGGTAAATACTTAGAAGAGGACATTAGGAGAAGGAGGGGGAAAATGAAGGGGTGGAAATCAGAGGGGGAGACAAACCATGAGAGGTTATGGACTCCAGGAAACAAACTGAAGGTTTCAGAGGGGAGGGGAATGGGGGATGGGTTAGCCAGGTGGTGGGTATTAAAGAGGGCACGTGTTGCAATGAGCACTGGGTGTTATATGCAAACAATGAATCATGGAACACTACATCAAAAACTAACGGTGTACTGTACGGTGACTAACGTAACATCACCATCATCATCATCATAAAAAGAAGTGACATTGCTAAGTCAAAAACTAATTTTTAAGATACAGATTTCCAAAAAAGCTCTATGCTCTATTTCTGAGCAAGTATACAATTATTTTTGAATATTTTATTTATTTATTTATTTGAGAGAGAGAGAGAGAGAGAGAGAGAGAGAGAGCGACTGGGATAATGAGAGAGAGCACAAGCAGGGAAGAGGTGAGGCAGGCTCCCCAATAAGCAGGAAACCCAACACAGGACACAATTCCAGGACCCTTGGATCATGACCTGAGCCAAAGACAGATGCTTAACAGACTGTGCCACCCAGGTGCCTGCAAGTATACAAGTTTAAGGGCTTTGACACCTATTTGAAAACACAAAGTATCACAAAGTTGTGTATCTCTAAGCACTGTATTCAATCAGTTGAATGGAAAGAAGAATACAAATTCTAAGAAAATCTCTGCAGAAATTTTGAGGTTACTAAGAAATTTCAGGGTTAAATTGGATAGAAATAGGAATATAGAAGAAGAGATCAAAATAAAAGAGTGGGTTTTTTTTTTTAAATAAAAACAAGTAATATTATAAACACTCCTGCACAGTTTGGAGGGTTATTGGTAAGTACTTGCTGGTTCTCACATTTGCTGAGCTCATTAATTATTTTAAAAAAGAAGAGAGGAAGGAAGAGAGAGAGGCAGAGGCAGGGAGACAGAAAGAGAAGTTACTTTTGATTTGACATTGCATCCAGTCTAATGGTTAATGAGTTCACTTTATAACACAGGGCAACAAGTTTCTTTCCTAAAATTGAGTACAAAATATATAATAAATATCTTAATTTCAAAATATTGAAATGTCAAGTTGTTAATTTGAGTATATTAAAATATTGTCTGAACTGGTACAAAAATTATAAGAGGAAAATTGAGTTAAAAACACATTTTTTAACCAGAATACTATATATTGATGAACATTTTTAATTAGAAGTAAATGTTCATTTATGTTCGTCAGTGAGTTTAATGAACTTCAAACATACACTATTATTATGACACCACCAAATAGAATCCAATATCCCAAAGCTAAAAACTTGTTCTAAAACAGGAATTTGATTAAATCAAATTATTTACCCATGAGATATCTCCCTTAAAAAAATGCACTTGAATTTTTATTATTCTGTAATATACTAGTCTTCCTCTCAAGAGAGGGATTCGTAACTATTATTTCTATTTGGTTACAGCTCATAATAGTATCCCTATTAAGGAGGGAGGGAATAAGAAGCTTAATTCCTACTATAATATACATTAACAATAACACATGGACTTTATATAAGTCATTTGAGTAAGGCTTTTTGTTCACTTGACCTGCTGTTTTCTTTTTAAAAAAAGATATTTAAGATTGCAAAGTTCTGAATATTTTTTAGTAGGGCATTCAGGAAATGCATCAGAATGCAATGCTCTTTGGAAACCCAATGTCATGTGGTATGCATACACATTGATCCAGATTGTTTAAAGCACTGCTGGGAAGTTTAGGTTTTTGTATCATATGACCTCACTTATATGCAGAATCTAAAAAATAAAAAAACAAATAAACAAAAACAAAACCTCCCATAAACATTGATACAAAGTGAAGATTGGTTGTTGCCAATGGCCAGAGGGTGGAGGATGGGCAAAATGGATGAAAGTGGTTTAAAGGTACAAACTTACAGTTATAAAATAAACAAGTCATGGGATGGAATGTACAGCATGATGACTATAGTTAAAAATACTATATCGCATATTTGAAAGTAGCTAAAAGAAAATCTTGAAAGTTCTCATCACAAGAAAAAAAAGAATTTGTTACTATGTATGGTAACAGATTGGATGTTAACTAGACTTTTTGTGGTGGTATTTTTCATTATATGAAAATATGAAATCATTACATTGTATACCTAAAACTATCATAATGTTATGTGTCAACTACTACTCAGAAAAAAAAAGAAATTATTTTAGGGAATTTGATTTCTACTTAGTGCAGAGAATATTTTCTCTGTACAAAAGCTAAAATATAGTGGTATAAGATTCCTATTGGCAAAATGTCAGCAATGGAGTGATTCCTCAACACTTGGCTTGTGCTCACAGAACCAATCACCAATTTTCTTATACATGCAAACATACATCATAATCCATTTCCATCTATATTTTCCTGTTATTTAATTTCATCATCAAAATTTTCTTCACTTCTATATAGAAAGCATTTTTTTTAATGTATACTAATCTAGAATAATTGTTCCCAAAGTGTGGTCTTGGAACTCACCAGGGATCCCTGTGACCTCTCCAGGGGGGTTGTGAATTCGAAACTATTGTTATAATAATAGTAAGACTCTTTTTATTTATTTTTTTATGTTCAATTAGCCAACATATAGTACATCATTAATTTTTGATGTAGTGTTCAACAATTCATTAGTTACATATAACACCCAGTGCTCATCACAACATATGCCCTCTTTAATACCCATCACCTGGTTACCCCATCCCCCCACCGCCCTCCCTTTCGTAACCCTCAGTTTGTTTCCCGGAATCCAGAGTTCCTCATGGTTTGTCTCCCTCTCTGATTTCTTCCCATTCAGTTTTCCTTCCCTTCCCCTATGCTCCTCTGTGCTATTCCTTGTATTCCACCTATGAGTGAAACCATATGATAATTGTCTTTCTCTGCTTGACTTATTTCACTTAGCATAATACCTCGCAGTTCCACCCATGTCAATGCAAATGGTAGGTAGGTATTCATCCTTTCTGATGGCTTAGTAATATTCCATTGTATATATGAACAACATCTTCTTTATCCATTCTTCTGTTGAAGGACATCTCAGCTCCTTCCACAGTTTGGCTATTGTGGACATTGCTGCTATGAACATTGGGGTGCATGTGCCCCTTCTTTTCACTATGTCTATATCTTTGGGGTAAATATGCAGTAGTGCAATTCCTGGGTCATAGGGTAGCTCTATTTTTAACGTCTTGAGGAACTTCCGTACTGTTACCCAGAATGGCTGCACCAACTTGCATTCCCACCAACAGTGTAAGAGGGTTCCCCTTTATCCACATTCTCCCCAACATTTGTTGTTCCCTATCTTGTTAATTTTTGCCATTTAAACTGGTGTAAGGTGGTATCTCATTGTGGTTTTGATTTGTATTTCCCTGATGGCTAGGGAAGTTGAACATTTTTTTCATGTGTCTGTTGGTCATTTGTATGTCTTCTTTGGAGAAAGTCTGCTTATGTCTTCTGCCAAGTTTTTGACTGGATTATTATTTTTTTGGGGGGGGTGTTGAGTTTGATAAATTCCTTACAGATCTTAGATACCAGCCCTTTATCTGTAATGCCATTTGCAAATATCTTCTCCCATTCCATGGCTTGCCTTTTAGTTTTGTCAACTGTTTCTTTTACTGTGCAGAAGCTTTTTATTGTAATGAAGTCCAAAAGTTCATTTCTGTTTTTGTTTCCCTTGCCTTTAGAGACGTGTCTTGCAAGAAGTTACTGTGGCCGATGTCGAAGAGGGTACTGCCTACTCTTCTCTAGGATTTTGATGGATTCCTGTCTCACATCTATAAACTATAGGACACTTATGAAAGAAGTTGAGAAAGACACAAAGAGATGGAAAAATATTCCATGCTCATGGATTGGAAGAATAAACATTGTGAAAATGTCTATGCTCCCCCAGAACAATCTACACATTCAGTGGAATCCCTATCAAAATACTATTGATATTTTTCACAGAGCTGGAACAAAAAAATCCTAAAATTTGTATGGAACCAGAAAAAACTCTGAATCACCGGGGGAGTGCTAAAAAGTAAACTCTGTCATTTTTACTCTCACTCATTTTTTTTAACCACTTTATTCAGGTATATTCAGAAGACAGGCAATAACTGTTTACTGAATGAAAATAATTGTTTTATATTGAAAAAAATATTTTCTGTTTATGGTTAATTGTTTTTCTACATAGCTACTCTATTAATCTTCTCTTTTATAAAGTTATCTCTGAAGTACTGAAAAGAAAAAGGCATCCTCTTTGTCCCATCTAGTCCAACGAGTCATTTTTCCATTTTCTATCATAAAAATACACATAATTAACATTAAACCCTTTTCAGGATGACATGAATATATTTATTTTATATAGTTATAATATATCCTTAATTTGAAGTACTTTACTATAAGCTATTTGTGTTCCCATGACCTAATCTGATATATATATATTATTACACATACATGCACACACAAATACATATGTATATCTTATTAATAAAGTAACCCCAGAATTACTTACATGTATATATATGATGTTGATTATTTTTGTTAAACTTAGCTAAATTGTTTAGTTAGAACCTCAAATTTCCAACTCATTTGGTAAATATAAGCCACTGGAACAAGAAGGAGCTGAGAGCAGAGAAAGGATAGGAGGTTCTAAGGGATGATAATGGATGAAGAAAAAATATTTCATCATATATGTTGGTATTACTTTAATTATTGTAAAGAGCAGTACTACCAATTTCTTTTTTATTTATTTATTTTATTTTATTTATTTACTAATGAGATAATAATATATTTATATATTGGGGCGCCTGGGTGGCACAGCAGTTAAGCGCATGCCTTCGGCTCAGGGTGTGATCCCGGCGTTATGGGATCGAGCCCCACATAAGGCTCTTCCGCTATGAGCCTGCTTCTTCCTCTCCCACTCCCCCTGTTTGTGTTCCCTCTCTCGCTGGCTGTCTCTATCTCTGTCGAATAAATAAATAAAATCCTTAAAAAATATATATATATTTATATATTAATTTTATTTATTTATTTATGAAATATCTTTTAAACTTCACGTTTGACTGCATTTTGTTGGATATCTAAAGTTTATACCAATAGATTCTTCCCAGTTTCACCTACATACTTGTCTTCAAAGGTATCTATCTAGTGAATAATAAATACACGGTCAAGCTGTTACCTACACAACTACAGTGCAAAAAACTAAATAACTACATAACTTGGAAGTTGTATAATGAGCTACTGCAACATGAGAGACTGCCTTCATCTTTCAGACTAGTGAAAAATTCATGAAGCTGTACCACTCAAGAAGTTAGTTGTGTTTTGTTTTGTTTTTTTTTAAAACCTCTGTCTTTACCAGTCACTCTAATAGACTAAGGAAATAGTGGATAAAGAAAACAGAAACGGTCTAAACCTGCATAAATATTATGTATTAGAGAACACACACTTGATCATGAATGTCATTTAATTAACTAATTACAAATATGCAGAGAAGTATGGCATAAGTATAAAATATCCAAGCCCTAAAAAGTAAGGAATAATCCCGATCATCATCACTGGAGGGAGGTAGTCCGAGAACCTAAGAGAATTACAGAAATGAAAAATCCGAAGGTACCTGTGAGCAAGCGGAATCATGGTTGCTCTTTAGTAAAGAGTTTATGGTAAAACACAGGGCAAATAAAGGAAAAGAATAAGAAGTAAGGCTGTTCCTGTGTGCGTGTTGTAAGGGGTACACATGATCTATTTAATAAAATAATTCATAAGAAATCAAGAACTGAGTGACTGTATTTTCTGTTATTCTAATTGATAAAACTTTATTTTTTATTCCTTCCAATGAGAAAGACTAACCACTTAGTAGAGTTTTGAGGACAGAACAAAGAATAAAGTTACAATGAGTAGGATTTCAGGTCAAACTATGGAAAAATTATAGCAACTGCAACTAAAGAAAATTGAAATGGCTCATTTTACTTATTTTTTTATTAAGGATTTTTATGTATTTATTTGAGAGAGAGAGAGAACACAGAGGGAGAAGCAGACTCCCCACTGAGCAGACAGCCCGAAGCGGGACTCCATCCCAGGACCCTGGGATCATGAACCAAAGGCAGACGTTTAACCAACTGAGCCACCCAGTTGCCCCAAAATGGCTCATTTTAATAATAGCAGTAATATCCATCTTTGTATCATGTTTTCCAGTTTACAAAACATTTTTATGTGTAATGTATGGAATCTAGGACCAACTGGTGGCAGGCACTATTCTCACCATAAAAAAGTTAAAACTCAGTCTTTTACTTCAGACAAAGTCAAGGTTTTCAAGATGGGTGATGTTCTGGAATACCCCCAACTCTCAATACCATTTGTGAAAATCACTCTCACGAAAGGATTTGTGGCTAAGTAATGGCATGAATGATTTGGTGGTAAGAAATCATTGTTCCCACAGGTTGGTCAATCCTTGTAGGATCAATCCCACCAGCTAGATTTTCATTAGCTCCATTTATAGATCAGGGTATTAGAGAGATTGAGTTAATTCTCTAAGTAATATCTAGTCGAGATGGAGTAAGGACTGAGTCATGAGCTAATATTAAACCTACAACAGAATTATTTCCTTGGCCCCAATGTAATTCAGAAAGAGACAAAAAATCAATTCACTGAAGATTTTTTTAGAGGAGACTTAACTATGAAATATAACTTGGACATTCAGCTTCCTTTCAACTGAGAAATCAATAGTTTTATGATCCTTGAGATTTAGTGACAATCTCAATTCGTATGAACAGTTCAAGTTTTTTTTTTTCTACATCAGTATCTTTTATTTTATATCTCTTTTCTTGTATTGAAAATTTTTATTCCTAACAACATTAAGAGATTCACTTATTTGTTTTTTTCCCCCAGATTTATAAACATAAACTGGGATAAACCTTATGGAAAGGAGTTGGCAATATTAATGAGTTGCACGTGTATTTCTCATTTGCCCTAGCAACCTCACTTAGCAGAACCTATCCCAAAGATATGCTGAAAAAATAAAGTGTATAAGCTTACTTGTTGTTCAATTATTTATAAGAGAAAAAGAATTGAAAACAGCAGATTAAAGTCAGTGGAAAGACTAAATAAAGTAAGGGATAGCAATATATGAGCCGCTTTTCCCTACAGCTTCACGTTTTGGCTTTCCGCTAAACAGATCAATGAATAGCAGCAGCACTGCATTGTTTTAATTTCTATTTTCTTTAGGAGTGAATTTAAGCAGAATTTGTAAGTGCATTGGCCCTTTGCATTTCCTTCCCCAAGAGCAAGGTATTCATATCTTTTGTCCCTTTCTTCTATTTAGTTGTTGATTTCTTTTCTCAATTGTTAGTAGCTCTTTATATATTCAAGTAATAGCTTTCTGTCTATGAAATAAGTGCTGACATTTTCCCCAATCTTTTATTTATCTTTTGATGCTGCTTATGGTAGTTTAGACATACAAGCACTTTATTTTGTATTTTGTGTTTGCAGTTGAGGTTAGCACTCTTTCCTTATTGTTCTAAATTTTGACTCCTAGTGATGTGGGTTTTGCACACTCTGTTGGATAGGAGACTGAGGGCATCTTCTACCAAGCATCCTAGAAGACTCACAAAAAACTTCAGACATATGAGCATTTCCAGTACAGGTTAGTCAATCAGTAGATGTCCCACATAAATTTTGGACTTGTAAGCAATAATAAATTTTGTATTAAACCACTAAATTTTGGGGATGCCTGGGTGGCTCAGTCAGTTGTGTCTGCCTTCAACTCAGGTCATGACCCAGGGTCCTGGGATGGAGCCCCAAATCAGGCTCACTGCTCAGTGGGGATCCTGCCTCTCCCTCACTCCATCCCCTGCTCGTGTTCTCTCTTGCTATCTCTCTCTCAACTAAATAAACATAAAAAAATAAAAAATAATATGGCACTATATTTTGGATTAACATAAATTTTTAGGGTTGCTTTGTTACGCTTTGTTGGTTATTAAAGCTAATTAATGTTCTACCTGGTGTTCCTAGTAACACTTATTTAAAAGTCAATTTTTTTAACCCCTGCTGATTTGCTGTCATCTTTATCATATGCTGCATCCCATAAACACTTGGGTCTCTTTGGGAATTTCTATTCTGTTCTAGTGACCTATCTGTTCATATGTACTCCATTAATACATAGTTTTGAATTACAAAGGAGTTTTAGCATTAAAAGTACCTCTCATTGCTTCTTTGAAAGATTTCACATAGTGGTAAAACTTTGGTAGAGCTCCTACTTTTGACTAAATAAAAGTATACCATCTGTTGGAATAGAATGAGAATTAGAAGGCTTACTATTTTTATTATAAAAACTTGCAAAATATTTAAAAATCATAAATAGACAATTCATTTGAAAGTTTGGGTCATTAATTTTTTGTTAAAGATGTGAACTCTGAATGAAAGTAAGGAGAAATAGAACTTAAAAAATTATTATAACTGAATTACGTGTTTTCTATCTAAAAAGATAGAATCAACAATATACTTCATTTAGCAGATGTGCTCTGAGGCTTCTAGGTATTTCAGCACACGTGGGGAGAATTATTTTCTCAATGGAAAATATTTTGGTATACTGAAAATAATTAACTGGATATGCCAATTTACTAACCAGAACATGAAACTGAAAAATATTGCAAACAATAGAAAATTCTGAATACAATAAGAACATGTTAGAAATAATCTTCAAAAAATACTAAGAATATAGTATGGAGACGGCTCTAGATAATACATTGATTTAATGAACACACAAATAGTAAGTATTTTGCTTAGCCTGCCTTTTTACTATATAAACTTTACTGAGATTTAATTCACATAAAAGAAAATACACTCAATCACAAAGGCAAATACTGTATAATTCCAATTATATCCACACCTAGAGTATTCAAATTCAGAGACAGAGATAGAATGGTGTTTGCCAGGGACTGGAGGAAAGGAGAATTATTGATTAATTGTACAGAATTTCAATTTTGCAAGATGAAAAGAAATTCTGGAGATAAATGGCGGTGATGATTGCATAGTATGAATGTGCTTAATACCATTAAACCTTACATTCAAAATGTTTAAAATGGCAAATGTATGTTATGTGTATTGTACTACATTTAAAAAAAAATCTAAGAAAGAAGAAAATAAAATACACTCATTTAAGTATATAGTTAGACAAGATTTATCAATTATTTGTACTTGTGTATCCACTACCACAATCAAGATTTACATTTTTCATCACTCCAAGAAGCTAACTTCTGTTCCTATGCAATCAACTCTCTCTCAGCTGCAGGCTACCTTGGAGCTTTCTAAAACAGATCATTCCAAGACATCATATAAGTGAAATCATATAGTATTTATGCTTTTTGTCTGGCATCTTTCATTCAATATAATGTTTTTGAGATTCATTCATGTTTTTACATGTTACAGTAGAGCTTTTTATTGCTGAATAGTATTTTAAGGTTTGAATATACCATCTCCTGATGGATATTATTTGGAATTTTTTTCCAGTTTTGGGATTTACAAATAAGTCTTCTATAGACAGAGAAACAGTTTAGATCATTAAGAAACTGGAGAGACAAAATTGGGGATTTATGGAACTGTTTTCCTCTCAAGGCATTTGATTAATTCTAACGTTGCATAAGTAGGTGGCTAAAAATCTCAAGAAAGCCTGAGAAAAACAAAGCAGAAGTTTCAGGAATCCTCCCTGTGCTTAGAGGATGAGTATTTAGGACCTAGCAAGCAGAGGAAAGACAAAGTGAACACACTAAGTTATGAATTAAAAGCTCAAAAGCCCACAAAATAAGGCCCTAGAAATAAGGACTAACCACTACAGGCTGATCTTGAAATCTTTACTGAAATTGAAACCTCCATCAGCTCGGCTCAGCCTATAAATGAATTCAGGTAATCTGCCCCAACCCTACCTGTCCAACACAGCATATATTGAACACCCTAGAGGAAGATGTCATCTCCAGCCTTAATGATGCTAAATACACATAGTTGTCATTCAATGATAGTTTTTTATATATAAAGGTATGACCAAAAAAAAAAAAAAAAAGACCACAAGACCAAACATTCACAATTAAAAGAGACAAGAGATAGACACAGAAGTGATACAAAAACTGAAGAGAATAGACAAGATCTCTAAAATAATACAGATGAATGAGTTCAAAAATAGAGGAAAGTTGGATAACATGGACTTTCTATAATTTATAAGAGGAGAGTTGTTTTTTTTTTTCAAAGTAACTAATGAAGAAGAAAGGATGGGTGAATGGGTAGATGAAAATAGAAAATATCTAAATTGAATCAGGGAAGCGAAAAGTATTGGAAAACACAAAACAGTAGACATAAGAAATGTGAAACAGCATGAGGTGTCTAATATATATCCATTGAGAGTTCTAGAAGGAAAGAAGGAGAAGAATGGAGCAAAAGCAATATTTGGAAAGATAATATCCATGGATTTTTCCAAAACTAATACAATACTTCAATCTGACATTCAATAGTTATGCAAATTCCATGTACGATAAACATAATATTGATCTGTCACAATAAAACTACTGGTTATCCCTGATTTTAAAAAAATCTTAAAAGCAGCATTACAAACATATTATAAAGAAATAAAAAAAACACCCCTAACAGTTGACTTTTTGGCAAAAGAAAAGAGATAGAAGACAAGAAATAATGGAAAGACATTTTTAAGCCAACAGAAATTATCTGAAACCTAGAATTCCATACTCTAAGATATCTTCACAGTAATAAAGGCAAAGTGAAGATAACATTCGCAGGCAAAGAAAATGAATAAAATTTGTCTTTGGCAGCTCTGCCCTAAAAGATACACTAATGGATGCTTGTCAAATGGAAGAAAAATTATCCCAGAAAAATCATGCAAATGCAAGAAGAAAGGAAGAACAATGGAGATAGTAAGTGCATGGATAAATATAAGTAAATATGACACTAAAACACTCTCTTGGGGTTTTTAACGCATGTAAAATTGAAATGCATGATAACTAAAATTCAAATGGCAAATAATGAAGTATGTATAATGAAATGTTTTGGGGTATCTTAGTTTTTTATTGCCATATGTCTAATTACTCCAGAACACAGTGCTTAAAAATATAATAAACATTTGTCATCTCACACAGTTTCTGTGGATCAGGAATTTGGTAATGGTTTAGTAGGGTGACTCTCACTCAAGGACTTTCTTACGATTGTAGTCAAATGATGGCCAGCATCACAGTCATCTGAAGGCTTGAGTAAGACTGAAGGATGCTATAGCCAGGAAGTTGGTGCTAGCTATCCATAGAAGACCTACATTTCTCACTGTGGACCTCTCTTTTAGGGTGTTTGAGTGTGCAGAAGCTGTAAGGTCTTTTATGACCTTGCCTTGAAAGTCATTTACTCTCATTTCCATAATATCGTATTGGTTACACTAGTCAATACTGGAGGATGTGAGAGGGTACCACACAAGAATGTAAAAAACAGGAGGCTATATTGGACTCTGGTAAACAAATTGAGAAAATGGTAAACATTATCTGTATTATTTCTATTAGGCTACATTGAATCAAAGATGCATGTTGTAATCTCTAAGGTAATCATTAACATAACATAAATGAATGTATAACCAACAAGCTAATAGAGAAAAATGGAGATGAAAAAGAAAAAAAAAGCTAATATGCAAATAGAAAACAAACAGCAAGATGTTAGAACAAATCCATTACATCAGTAGTGACATTAAAGATACAACAATTAAATACACAAATTAGAAGACTGAAACTGACAAACTGGATTAAAATGATTTATATGCTGCTTACAGAAAACAACCCTTGAATATAATGATAGAGAAAGATTGAGACTGCAAGAATGTAAAAACATAATATATACAAGTACTATATTTTATATGAAATGCTCTTTAAAGCGAACATGATTATTAGATCTATAAAGAGAGTTTTAAAAGGAAAAAGAGGCAATCCATTAGGAAGGTATCACAATTCTAAATATGCATGCATACCGTAAAACATTTAAAAATTATAAAAAGCAAAAAGGTTATAACTCAAAGAGGAAATACTGAGAAAAACAGGAAAAAAATTAAAAAACCAATAAGGACATAAAAGATCTGAACAACAAAGTAATACACACGCAAACACACAGGACCTAGCTAAGGTGAGGCAAGAAAGGCATGTAGGGTATAAAATTTAAAGAGACACACTTCATTAAAGTTGATTTTCCATTTTCAGGATCCTGAAAATACCTGCTTAAATTTTGTGCCTTATACACTTCTCTTGCTTTACTCTAGACCCCCACCCAGCACATATAGAAAATTCCCCCAAAATACTGTGACCTAATGCACAGTATTTTAAATGGATAAGAATATTTACCATTGTCAAATAAAAAGAGTGATAAAGCAAGGATTTAAATCAATTAAATTATGTTCTCTGAGCTCAGTAAAATCAATCTAGAAATCAATAACAAAAGAAAACTAGAATATCTTCAAGTGTTTGGAAATTAATTCTGTATGTCTAAATAACAAATAGTAGAGAAGATATCATAATGTAAAATAGAAAAATGTTTTGAAGTAAATTAATTGGAGATATAACATATCAAAACCAACTGGATTCGGCTAAAGTTATGCTTAGAAATTTAGAGTTTTACTCTTCCTATATTAGAAAAGAAAAAAGGTTAAAAATAAGTTGTCTAGGCTTCCATTTCAAGAAGCTGTTAAAAAAAAAAAAAAAACAGAAACTCACACCTAAAAACAGGAAGGAATACCCATAATAATAAACATAGGGTGAAGCAAGAAAGAAAAAGAAAATTTTGTTACATGCAAAATTAATGGATCTAATAAACGGAATGTTGAGCCAGAAAGGCCGTATGTAAAGTAGCACATAATGAATGCCTCCACTTATACAAAGATAAAATTAACTCAGGCACAATTAACTGAGGATATTAGAAGTCATAGTAGAGGTTACACTCAAGGGTGGCTAGACCGTGAGGGGCCCCCAAGGGCAGTTCCCAGGTGCTGGCTATGTTCCATTAGTCAGATGGGTGCCTTCTATTTGTGAAAATTTTCCAAGCTGCAGAAGTTTAATTTGAGCATCTCTCTCTATGCGTATTGTATTTCAATGAAGAGTTTACCAGACCAAACAAAAAGTAATGACAATGAAAAACGTTGCCTAAATAAAACACAACACACACACACAAACACACACAACTCCAAAAGCATGTTGTCTACATTTTACAGGAAACTTCTAATGATTTATGAAGGCAGTGTGGAACGTGGCCAAGGTCCCAGAGACAGTAAGAACATGAGAATATAACCCTAATCTATACCTTCTAGTGGCAGGTGTATGGTTTATATAGTTGATATTTATAAAAAAAAAAGCAAACGTAAATCTTAGCTTCTGAAATTGCAATTCACTGAATTTCCACATAATCATAGCTAACCACAGAATACACATTTTACTGGTTTTTGAAAAATGAATATCTGGATATGTATGGCTTCAGTAAAATTATCGACTGTTACATATTTTGGATGCAAACTACATTTTAAAATTTTGTTTCTTAATGTGTATTATTTCTATGTCAACACTATATATATATATACATCTACTTTATTATATTTAATAGTGACATATTTCAACGTTACTTTGTGTGCCATATTAAAGCTTTTCTAATATCTTATTATGACAAGAAATTTTATTTAAAAAATCTGACTACATTCATCTGCGAACCTCTTTTATTTCCTTGGAATAACTTCCTATAGAAAGAAAGCTATGACTTTCATCACTTCTGATATATATTGACAGATTACCTTTTAGATAGTCATATAAATTTAAAAATGCCTTTAAAAATGTATGAAAGCTTGGGGCTCCTGGGTGTCTCAGTTGGTTAAGCGTTAGACTCTAATTCCACTCAGGGCATGATCTCAGTGTTGTGAGATTAAGCCTTGTGTTAGGTAGGCTCTGTGTTGGGCATGGAGCCTGCTTAAGATTCTCTCTCTCCCTCTCCCTCTACCCCCACCACTCCCCTGCTCCCTCTCTTAAAAAAAAAAAAAAAGTATGAAAGCTTTCATTCCTCCCTACCAACACTCCATATCCTAACTACATATTTTTTTTAAGATTATTTATTTATTTATTTATTTATTTATTTATTTATTTATTTATGTGATAGAGAGACAGCCAGCGAGAGAGGGAACGCAAGCAGGGGGAGTGGAGAGGAAGAAGCAGGCTCCCAGTGGAGGAGCCTGATGTGGGACTCGATCCCAGAACGCCAGGATCACGCCCTGAGCCGAAGGCAGACGCTTAACGACTGCGCTACCCAGGCGCCCCCCAACTACATATTTTTAACAAATTATCCCAACATAATAGGCAATAAAAGAAGGTCACTGACTTTTTAATTTACATTTATTTGGTTGTAATAAAGTTGGTTATCCTTTCATATGTTTTTCATTGTTTCTTCTATGAGTATCCTATTTCTGTATCTTGCCACAAAAACTAAAAAACAAAAACAAAATGTTAATTTTCCCCTATTTCTATTAACCCATTATTGTATATTTCACAATTTTTGAACCCAGTTTATTTATATCTTTCAACATTGTTCATGGATATTTATCTAATAAACTTGAATTTTTACCTAGTCAGATATTTCAGTCTTTTCCTCTATGTTTTAGACTAGAAGCCATAGTGAAAAAAGATTTTACTATTTCCAATATTATAAAAGAAATTTTCCTCTAGTTTTCTTTTAGTATTAAAAAATCAAGAAGAACAATAGGAATAACTTACTCTTCTTGACTGCTTACTAAGAGCCAAGGATTGTAAATGCTTCATATATACCAATCCATCCTCAAACATAAGCATACATGAGTTAAATACGATAATTTCTCCTATTATACCAGGAGGAAACATTGAAGTTCCAAGAAATGAAATAATTTGGATAGTATCACACAGTCTGGAAGGAGTTGGACTAGGATCTGAACCCAGACAATCTGATTCCAAAGTCCATGAAATTATATTACTTTATGCTTTTAGCTTTTGCATTTAAATATTTAATCCATGGGGCGCCTGGGTGGCTCAGTTGTTAAGCGTCTGCCTTCAGCTCAGGGCATGATCTTAGGGTCCTGGGATCGAGCCCCACATCAGGCTCCTCTGCTGGGAGACTGCTTCTTCCTCTCCCACTCCCCCTGCTTGAGTTCCCTCTCTCACTGGCTGTCTATCTCTGTGTCAAATAAATAAATAAAATCTTTAAAAAAAATAAAAAATAAATAAATAAATATTTAATCCAACTGGAGTTTATTCTAGTATATGATAAAATCTAAGCATCTCATTGTTTTTAAATTAAATATATTTCCCCAGAATCCTTATCTAAATCTTTTATTACTGAATTCAAATGCAACTTTAGTATACATAAAATTTCCATATGTTGATGTATTTTTTAACTTTTTTATTTTGAAATAATTTAAAAATAAAGAAAAATTGCAAATCTAACAAACGTTACCAAATAAATACCTTTCACACACCTTCCTCTAATGTTAAAATTTTCTATAATCATTGTAGAGTGATTGAAACCAAGAAATTAACATGGATAAAATATTATTAGCTAATCTTCATACCTTATTTAGATTCCATCCATTTTCCCGCTCATGTCCTTTTTCTAAACTAATACCCAATTCCATATCTTACATTGCTATTAGTTTTCATGCTTCCTTAGTCTCCACCAATTTTTGAAATGTCAAAAAAAATCTGGCAATATAAGGATTTTATGTTCTGGGTTCAGCGAAATAAGCAAAGATAGTTGAAATGTGAAAAGAGAGTGTTTATTTTAAGCAGTAATCTACTTAGAACAGTTCTAAAGAATTTTCAACAAATGGTCACCCAGGCTAGTAACTATCATAGAATAAATTGAACCATATCAGAGTGTGCGTGATATTGCTAAGTAGCCCTGGCAATACTTATTCCATCTTTTCAACTATGTCTTGATGACAGATACTTATTACACTCTCATTATAGTCCCCTGGCTCATATTCATTATAGTTTCCTAGCCTGAGGCCCTAAAATTTGAATATCTAATATCTAATATCTAATTTGCTGAGGGAGACAGAAACTCTTATTTAATTAGGAAAACTGTGACAAAATGTTAACCACATATCTGTTTTCTATCTCCCTTCCTCTCTCATTTTCTTTATTGTGCTCAGGGATGACTTCTGATGAGATTTAAAAAGTATATGAGTGTCATGGTCCCTCACAAGATACTGAATTGAAAATCAGTGAAATATAGAAAAGTACAACTGATTCAGAAAAAGATTCAAAAAATAAATCTTACAAAATCAATATTCAAAAGAAAAAACTGGAAAAAGCTGTCAAAGTTTTGTTCGTCCCTGCAAGTAATAAATGACAATAACTAAATAATTTCCACAAGAATATTGTTAATTAAAAGATAGAATGTCATTGGGGCACCTGGGTAGCACAGTCAGTTGAATATCCAACTCTTGATTTCAGTTCAGGTCATGATTTCAGGTCATGAGACTGAGCCCCACATCGGGTTCCACACTTAGCACGGAGTCTGCTCGAGACTCTCTCCCTCTCCCTCTGCCTCTCCCCCCATTCTCTCTCTCTCTCCCTTTTTCTCTAAAATAAATAAATAAATAAATAAATAAATAAATAAATAAATAAATAAAATCTTTAAAAATTAAAAATTGGGGTGCCTGGGCAGCTCAGTCAGTTGAGTCTCTGACTCTTGATCTTAGCTCAGGTCTTGATCTCAGGGTTGCTGAGTATGGAGTCTACTTAAAAAAATAAAATTAAAATTAAAAAAATAAAATGTCCTTTATTGTTGAAAGAGATAAAAACCATAGGAAAAAATGATAACCTCTTCCTCCCCCAAATTAAACATATTAAGGGAGCTATGACCTACTTGGATTGCATTTTTTAAAAAAATAATGGTTTTAGATAGTTGCCATATGGATCAACAGTGATGTGACTAACAGAAAAGCTCCTGTAATCTATAACGGGGGACAGGAGAAGTTGAAAGAATTTCAGCACACCAAAATGAACACAGAAAGTCAGGACACCCAGATTATAAATCTTGGTCTATGACTTTTTAGCTCTGAAACCATGTACAAGCTTTATTCCCCCCAACAATCAGTTTTCTTCTTCCCCAAGTCTATAATAATTTACATCTGTATGAAAGAGGCATGATTTCTGACGACTTTGCTACTGCTATCCCCACGGCCATGTTGGTGACATAAACCTGTCATCGCCTTGATGTCTTCACACAAGTTTAGCTATTTACAATAAAATTTTAGAAGCACCTAGTATTAATTGCAGTTGTTAAAACTAAATATGAGATAAGGATGTTTCAATACAGTTCCTTCAAGCTAAGAGATCTTGGGATAAGTGACAATTTTGCAAAGGAAAAGTGATGACATAAACTGAACAACGATTTTTTTTTTTTGAAACAACAATTTCAGCATCTGGGAAGTAATTTGATACAGTGTATATAAACACATACAGATGTTTTAGAATTGAACACAAAATGTGTCTGAATGTTATCATAAGCCACAAGAAAAAATAGCTTTTACATGCAAGTGTGCAAATTCAGCTCTCATATTGTAAACTACTCAGAAAAGCCCTAATCTAAGTCATAAAGAGAGAAAACACTTAGAATGTCATCAATAAAACGATGGTTTTAAGGTGGCAAAGTACATATTATTCTCTTTTCTCTTCCACTCAGAGCTAATCCAAACTTAACAAGTAAAACAAAACAAAAAAAACAACAACAAAACAAAAACAGAATACAAAAAATTAGGAGACATTTCCAACCACAGAACAGACTATTTGAAGAAAAGCTGCCAAATGTGTGAAGCTTTGAGAGGAGTGTGGGAAGACACCAAGAGAGTGTGGCTACTGTGTTCAGAGAAAGCAGGTAGGGAGCAACTTTCCAACTGAGAACTCTTCATTGAAAGTAGAAGACGGTGAAGATTTTGTTGGTGGGCATTACCCTGAGGTATTTTTGGTAATAGGAGAAAAATAGGTAGCAGGGCTAATACGGGAGGAGAGCTGGCTTCATTTTATAACATCTGTCAGCAAGGTGGGAAGAAGAAATATAAACTGGAAGCTGCAGGGTAGAGGCTGACTTTTGTTGTCTGGGAAGAAGCAAAGTTTGAAGGACACATCCATACACAATAGTTTTCAGTGCAATTGACTAGGAATTCCCAAGAATTCCTGGTGGTAGTCAGCACTAATTTTGTGCTTCTTTTCTATGCCAATGCCACTCTCTCTAAGCATACTTAAAGCTCTAATCAATAAAATTAACACGCTCCCATTTAACACAATGCAAGTACACTAATATTATGGAAAACACTTAGCCTCTTCCCAACATGAAAGATCCACAGTCCCAGTGGATGCAATATCCATGTCTTGGTGATAATTATGTCTCTACTAAATCAAACCCAAATACATTTTTTCCTACAAATGGAACTGACTATACTGATAAAAAATATGTTTTATATAAAATATTAGTAGAAAGACTTATGGGAAAAAGGAAGTTGGAAATGATATAATAGATAAAAGATGATAGATGGATAGATGATGATGGATGATAGATGATAGATGATAGACAGATAGATAGATAGATAGATAGATAGATAGATAGATAGATAGATGATAGATAGATAGATGATAGGTAGATAGATAGATAATAGATAGTTGATAAGCAGAGAAAAAAGAAAACATATATAACTACTCCAATGTTATTTCTGTAACCGTGATGATCATTGTGCTGTTTACAAGGTCTGGGTAATCAGTCAAACTGGTGGACACAGGAATCATTGGGTATCATATCTCTGGTCATTTATTCTCACAGGAAATGTGGACACCATCACATGTCAATCAAATCTTTACCTACTGTAAGAAATTACATTTCTGACTGTCCTCCAGACTTATTTCCTGAGTGTAATGTGACTTAGTCCACTTCTAGGATGTGTGACCTGAAGCTGTCTCCCGTCCTGGTCATCTGGTCACAATGAACTCCCAAAAAGCCTGAGAGCTGAGAAAGGTAAGAGCTGAGAAAGAGATAGCAATGCTGTATGTACCCCACCTTAGTGAGCACCCAGTCCTGATGGAATAAGGTCCCTCCAACAGAGAAGGTTCTTTATGTTACTTCTACATGTTCTTCCTTCAAATTAATAAATGTTTTGCTCTAATCTAAATCAGCCTTATGCTGGATTATTCTTTGAAGTTTCCTTTGAGTGTTTGGAGCGCTATACAAAAGTATTTCAAGATCTTTGATGCATATCCCTCACAGGAAAATAAAATAATTATGAATTAAAATTTCCTGTTGAGCCAAAACCCTCACATGAGTTAGAATAGCATAAATCAATTTCACAAATCCAATATGCAAGGTAAATAAATAAATCTCAGCTTTGTAATTTAAGCAGGCTAGGTTCTAAGAGTAATATTTTGAATAAGTTCCAACATGCATTATGGACATGTCTAAAGTAGCCCAACTTACCTTTCTAATCATTACTTCAGAAGAATCGGAATGCCAGACTGGAAGCAGATTTTCTTTTAAAACCGTTTCTATAAAAACTACCAGAAATGTGGCAGTATATGAATGCTAAATCCATTTGTTATTTTACTGCTTGATTAGTTTAGATTCAGTTCATTTGTCAATAGCATAGTTTATTTGCAAAAGGATGCTAATAAATAAAATATAATATGACAAGCCTGTATACATATCGAGTTATTGTCTTAGAGTAAATAGTATGGTAGAGTGCCTCAGATGTTGATATTTAAAAAGATAAAATATGCTTTCATACAATTCAAACTGCTACAAATTCAAGCGGAAAACATTAAAACGTATTTCAAACCATACGTAATGAAAACCATGATAGTGGTAGTGAACATTATAAATAGAGAAAAATTTAGTTATACATTTCTTCTTGGCACTAATTAAGTGTAATAACCTTTTATATAAATTAAGAGGAAGTGATTCTAGATGATAAGGAATGGCCTCATCTAATAACTAATTAATGTCTCATTTGTGCACACGGTGAAAAATTCACTCGTGCCAATATTTTGCTTGAAATTTTATCATCATAAATTATTTTTAGCATGAGGCAGTTAAGATTCAATATTTTACTCGATCCGAATGAAATAAATAACCTTCCGACCTTTAGAACTTAGTATGCTGCTCTCATGCAGAATCTAAGATTCACAAAAATGATGGCTGGAAGAGTGAGTGGATTTTTTTTTTCTATCTAATGAATACTGAAAAGTGTGTTGCAAATACCCGAAATCTTTTCTTAACATGTAAATCTCTCACACAAAACAAGGTTGCTGTCTCTGTAGTCTGGCCTGCAATCGCGCCTTTCTTTGGTAGCAGCGTCTGCATCCAAGCGCACACTAACACTCTTTTTTTCCATAGACAATGTCCTCTGGCACTAATTGAAGATTTTTGTGATGAGCTCTGAATGTGCAGGAAATGCCTAGTAGGAGTCCAGACATTTGCAAGTGGAATTTCTGGCTGGCTTCTTATTCACCATCTATGCTGGCATTTGAGCTTCGATTTTCTTAAGCTTAAATCCCCTCTGTACTAGCTTAAACCATTATTGGCCAGTTTTAAAATTGAATGTAGAATACATGTAATCTGGAATATGTGATTTTTTTAAGGTATTTTGTTACAGACTCAATGGGAGGCTCAAAGTTGAAATATGATAAAAATAGAAGGCAGCAAAATGTCTATTTCAGGAAAAAAGTTTCAAGGTCACAACATTTATTTATGCTCCAATTTCTGCTAGAATTATTAACATATTGCATTTTAAACGAGGGACTGTTCATTTTAAAGAAAGCAAGTTCTCATTATTATTGAAAGAATAAAATACCTGAACCAAAAGGATTATATTTTTAGAACTAACAAGCATTATATTTTTCAGAACTGTCAAGTAATGTAGTCTTTCATAATAAGCTGTAATGAGTTGCTAGTAAAACAAAGAGCTCCTACATCATTTAAAACCAAAAAGAATGTGCTTCTCTGTAAGAGACAGAGTAAGAACAAGGGTTTTACTATTATCAAAGGCACAAGGATGTCATGGGAGAGCGAGAGCTGAGACTGGGATGGAGGAGGGCAGGAAAGATAAAGATGAATACATGAAAAGTAGAGTAGGTACATTATGGTTTGTCAGATCGGTGCAGACTCACCAGCTCCTTTCTGCTTCCCTTCCCACAGTTATCATAAGCAATTTTTACTAAGTTGCAGGATGTTAATGTAAATCAAAGTTCTCCATTAATCGCATACAATCTTATCAGTCTATCAATGAATCTTCGATTAACCAATCAATAAATTGACACATGAGAAAATTAATAAAGTAATCACCTCGTGTGGGTAAGGTGTTTGCTGAATATGACAACAAAGACCCATACACTGACATTGCAGACAGTGTGCGCTTTAAGAGGAACTCTCCATAGTCATGTCATAAGCAAAACCCCCCACGGTCATCACTTTGAAAGAGAACATACAGTTAGATTCCTGTGTGTGTATGTGGTGAGAATACCTAACAGGAGATTTATCTTCTTAACAAAATTTTAAACACAATACGATATTGTTAACTATAGGTACAGTGTTGTACAATAGAGCTCTAGAACTTACTCATTTTGCATAACTGAAACTTCAAATCCTTTGAACAGTAAAGAGGTTGTTTTTTGTTTGTTTTTGTTTTTATTAAGGATAGTCTGCTTAGAAAAGTCAGATGCATTTAAAAATAACCACACACACATACACACACACACACAAGACTATAAGATTAGATTGCATCGATGTCAATATCTTGGTTTTGATATTATACTCTGAGTCCTATAAAATGTTACTATTGGGGAAACTAGATAAAAGGTACACAAGATCTATATCATGTTTTACAATTCCAATTGGCCCTGTAATCTCAATAAAAACTTGCTGAAAAAGAAATTAATCACATGAGGTTTAAAACCCTCAGAATAATTTTTAAATTCCTTTCTTTTCTCATACCACCATCTAAAGCCTGCTTGACTTTATTTTTAAAATTTGTCTTAAAAATATCACCTCCTATTGATTCTTAGAGCTCTTTTTTAGTTTTTTTTATTTGTTATCGCTTATTGACCTATGAGAAAATGCGTTTACCCTGATTTCCTGCCTATGGATTATTCATGCCAAATCCATACTCTTCATTTCTACTTGAGCATTCTTTCTTTAGCTTAGAGATGATCCAGTAACTCTTTTTCTTAAAAATATGTTGGTTCTAGACAAAAAGGTTATTCAAATTGTGCCCCATTCACTTTTCCAGTACCTTTTCCTCTCGTTCTTAGTCTGATAGCTGTAGAAGACTGATCTCAAACAGAGATGTGAAGATTAGAAGTTGTGATTTGTGGCCTCCCTTCTAGGTCCTAGCTCCTAATCCTGTAGGTTTCTAAGGCTCTAATTCAATATCTGGCTACTCATGGACTCACACTATAGTTGGTCCAAATGGCAGGATAAATAGCTATTAATGTTAAATAATAAATGTTAGCAGTGTTCATGAAAAATTTGAAGATGGCAGTAAACAAAAATTCAGATTTTTCTGAAATGAAAATGAAAACATTTTGTGATTTGTTAACTGTACCTAAATCCACACTTAGTTGAGAAATATTTTCTAGTTTTAACAACATGTTTCTTAAAACCTGGCTTTAAAATTCTGTGAAATGCAAACAAATTGTGTCTATTTTAGACACACTATTTATCTTTGTTGAAAAAGGTAAATATTTGGTGAGATAAACAAAAAAGGGAAACACATGCTAATGAAGGAGAAGAAGGAAATAATATGAGGTTGACTTAAAGACTAGAAAAATCCACTGAAAACATAGTTCCTTTGCATATCATGAAGTTTGAAGAGTTCTATCACTGAGAGTCAGACAGTTAGGTCAAAGAAAAAGCACTTGTATGAACGGAAACCTCCCTGGAACATAGCCTGAATTTTAGAGTAATTTTGAAATATCTTCCAGCAACAGAATATGGCACCCAGGAGGCTCAATTCAAGCAGGAAAAAGTCTGTAATAACAAAAGTGGCTACCCACATCCTTTCTTCCATCAGTAGATAGATGGCCTCTGATCCTGAATGATAGATATCACCAAGTGAGGTTTTTCTGGGTTTCTCTCACACAAAAGAGGGACGTATAGTTTTCAAACTATTTCCTTCTTACACCCAAGCTTATGTGACATTTTCTAAGAAGTTATGACTCAAAATTCATAGGTTCTAAGTTTATTTACTTTGAGCAATCCTTAACCAGGGACATCCTGTTAAAATCATTCCATAAGTAATGGCCTTCCTAGTGGGAAATATCATAATTTATGTGCCCTGAGTTCTAGTATATTGACAAGAAGTCTAGATTGAGTCATCAGCTTTTTTTCCCCACAGAAGCCATTCTCCCAGAAAGTGGGGTTAAAAATGGATCACAGATCAGTTGCCAACCATCAAACTCAAACAACCGTGAAAAGCTCATAGTAGTTTGAATACTGTGTTTAAACAAAAGTGCTTTAACTTCACAAGCATATTTTAACATACAAATAGAAGTTCTGGGTTTGGATTTGGGTTTTTTTGTTCTTTGACCAGGATAATATGCATACTGGAGGAAAATAATCACTTCAGTAATTCTTGAATGTTCATTTCAAGGTTAGAAGAACAGAGGAATAGTGAATTATTACAGAGGTAACTCTTCAACTGAGCTGGAAGCTGCAAAGTTCTACAGATGGGAAGGTGCATCCTAACCTATGAAGATGCATAAGAAAGGAGCTTGCCTATGTGTGTCAGCGCGTGTATGTGATTCTGCTTTCATTTTTGTCACTGCCATCATATAGAGAAAGTGAATACAATGAAACAAAAACACAGCAGCTACAGCCTGTGAAAGAAACCTGATATTTTTAAATAAAATATACCAGGGAGGGGCGCCTCGGTGGCTCAGTCACTAAGCGTCTGCCTTCAGCTCAGGTCATGATCCCAGGGTCCTGGGATAGAGCCCCACATTGGGCTCCCTGCTCAGCGGGGATCCAGCTTCTCATTTTGCCCTTCACCCCACTTGTGCTCTCTCTCTCAAATAAATAAATAAATAAATAATCTTAAAAAAAATAAATAAATAAATAAATAAATAAATATGTATATATACACCAGAGAATCCTTAACCACTTCTAAATGAAAAAAGTTTGCACATCTGACTCAATAGTTCTTTTTGGTCAAAATGCTAAGGCCTATACAACTCTTCCGTCCTGGGTAGCAGAGTCAGGAGAAGGGCTAAAACCATGTGCACGGTTGACAGAAGAGAAGTTTTTACAGGCAGGAACAAGCCATCTGTGTTTGATTGGCAGTTGTGTTAGGTCTCTAGCAGGCACACAGAGCATGGCAGTGGGAACAGGAGTAGCTAGAATTAAAGTCCAAGCTCCTACTTTGTGTAATTGCAAAGACAAAGACTAAGAATATTTACCAATTCAAACAAAAATCTAGATGGTGTGAAGCATCACTAAAAAGGATCCAGTGAACAAAATAACGATGAAAACAGAAAAGATAAAATCAAGACTAAGATGTTCATTTTGCTTTGTCACAAAGAGCGTTTGATTTTTGTAGTACTTGCCCATATGGACACAAATTTATGCTTAGAGACCAAATATCAGGGGCGCCTAGGTGGCGCAGTCATTAAGCGTCTGCCTTCGGCTCAGGGCGTGATCCCAGCGTTCTGGGATCGGGCCCCACATCAGGCTCCTCCGCTGGGAGCCTGCTTCTTCCTCTCCCACTCCCCCTGCTTGTGTTCCCTCTCTCGCTGGCTGTCTCTCTCTGTGTCAAATGAATAAATAAAATCTTAAAAAAAAAAAAAAAGAGAGAGAGACCAAATATCAGTAACTTGTGAGTTTAGTCTCTTTCAGTTAATCATTTTCCTTTCACTCACAAAGTCTTCAGTTATGGAACCCTTTATAAATTGTTTAAAAAGGTACCTGAGTGGGAGTGTGTGAAAGAGATATAAAGATCCAAGGGCATCCAGTGACCAAAGCTGGAAGAGTTCGAGCAACCAAATAAATAATCTAGTATCAGACTAAATAATCTGAATGTTCCATACTCACTAGTATAGCACTGGGGAGTATAAAATAATTACCCATGCGTTGGAAATGATACAAGTAGATAATTTAATAAATTGATATGTGGGATAGAAGACACAAGTCTCCCAAACAGAAGAATTCCAAACAACTTGTGTACATGCTTCTCCACAAGGAGGTGGAATAGAGCTCACCACTCCTTGAGTGAGGACCGTGCTTCTGGACTTGCTTCCAAAAAGCACAGTATAGAAATGGGGTGGGAGGAGCTTAGAGTGAAGAAATCTGGCAAACATTACCTGAACCAAGTGACCAAGCTTCACACCGTGATATGTCACATTGATAACCTGTGCCCCTGACATGATGCGTTGAGAAGGGCACTTTACTTCTGTGGTCTTTCTCCTCACCATCTGACACTCTAGTGATATCACATGAGACAAACACTGTACAAACATATACTGAGGGACCCTCAACAAAACACCTGACTCCTCAAAAACTGTCAAAGTCATCCAAAACAGGGGAAGTCTGAGAAACCGTCACAGACCAGTGAAGGCTAAAGACACATGAAGACGAAATGCAGTGCCAGATCCTAGATGGGGTCCTGGATAGAAAAAGCACATTAGGGAAAAACTAGTGAGGTACAAACAAACAGTGGTATTTAGTTAACGGTAACGTATCAGCGTCAGTTCCGTAACTGTAGCAAATGTACTACAGTAATGGGTGAGGTGAATAATGGGGGAAACTGAGTGGGGAATAAAAGGGGATGCACTACACTATTTGCAACTTTTCTGTAAATCTAAAGCTACCCTAAAATAAAGCATTACTTTTAAAAAGCATTACTTTTAAAAAGTGAACATACACACACACACACACACACAAAAGGCGTCTGGATTACGGAGACCCAAATGACAATTAGAGCTAGGGTATTCACACTAACAAGCAGCCCTTATAAGAAATAGCCCTTAAAGACTACCTTCCTGTCAAGATTTGATTCTCTGTGTATACCCTGCATTGCAATGATGTATCATTAATTTCTATTAATTATCTACTCCCATCTCAAAATAAAAGCAATTCTATTAGCATGTGGGCTCCTAGGAAAAAGGTAGGGATGACATAAAAGAAAGAACAATAAAAAAAAAAAGTGTAAAAATGCCCAGAAAAATTGATCTCCAATATCAAGAATTTTCATTATTATTATCTATGCATCCACTTAAATTTCATTAGAGAATGCAACTGAACTTGAGATATATATATATATATATATATATATATATATACACACACACACACACACACACACACATATGAGTGGGGGTGGCAGAGGGAGAGAGAGAGAAGCAGAGAATCTCAAGCAGACTCTCCACTGAGCCCAGCGCCCCACAGGGGGCTCAGTCTCAGGATCCTGAGATCATGACCTGGGCCAAAATCAAGAGCCCTCTGAACTCTATATATTTTGAAAGCCCATCCTAAACTGACAAATTTATCAACACAGAATTCTCTGAATAAGTTCCAGAGATGTTTCTTTCCTCTGCAAGCTTATATCATTTTCAACTTTTATGAAATTTTTATATTTCATTCATTTTTCACAGAGATAAACATTTGCCACAATTTCCTGTGTGGCAGGAAGCAGAGGAACAGAAAGAGGAACAGAAAGACCTCCTAGGCTCACTACCCAGCTAAACAATACACTCCAACAGAGTGCCCTCACAGGGATCTTAATTCAAATTTATGCCCTGGCCAAAGTGCAAATATCCTTATGGCACATTCCTGCAAGGTCTTCCAATTATTAGTTGGAACTAAAATATTAAACTGGAAAAGAAAAATTTTTACTATTTTTTGTAGCTAGATTTTTTTTTCTTAACTAAAGAAGCACTTGGATGCAAGTCGCTAACCTTAATGTATTTTGACAATACTATCTTTATCTTTCCTAACTTTTTCATTATTATTATAGAGGAAAAGTATTTTAAATTAAAAAAAAAAAGCATCCTACACGTACCCTTTCTTGTCACCTACAAACAGTTTCTCTTTTCCTGAGTGTGCAGTGGGGTAAGGAAGAGAGACTCCCTATCAGGAGAGTTCTCAGATTAATCCTATGGAATGAGGCGCAATGACTGCATGCTTCTTTCCCATGGACGCTCATTTACACCTTGGCACTGCTGGTATGTGCTTCGCATACCCACTTTGCAGGATAACTCATTGGGATACAAGCCAAGGAACAGCTAATTGTATTGTCATATCACTTTAACCCTGACTATACAGACGATTTACAAAATAAAACTTGGAGGACAAGAATACCTTTCCCTTAGTGGGGTTTAAATTCTCATAGTAATTGATCTATCAATAACATTTTGTAGTTTGAACACTCCTTCCAACCTAAAGTCCTCTCTTCCCTGAACATGTAAATATTTATACAACACCGAACATCTGCTCTGCCGTTTCTTTTTGTTTCCTTGTGCTTTCATCAGTATCATTTTGCCGTCTGCATTGTCCGTTTTATGAGATAATCTGACATCTGCTCAGAATTACTTGTGATCCCACAGTTAATTATAAGATGGTATGTAAACCATTGCATACCTGAAGATACTCTAGAGCAAACAAAATTAATTGATTCACCATTTATGATAGTTTCGATCTCATTTGCTTGGGCAGCTATATTTAATATTATGAAATTAGCCAAAGAAAATTCTCAGAAGACACACTGCAGTCCAGTAATTGCTTTTCATTGTGACTTATTCTTCTCATTAAAAACATATTGATAATTGATTTAGACGTGATACTATTCAATAATACATAGAGACAGGTAAAAAGTACCTTTCTTTTTCCCTAAGGTATTATGACTTAATGATATGTTAGAATATAACCAAAAATATAAAGCTTTAAAATTTCCAAGGAAATTTTTTATGCGTTTTCTTAGTTACATACTCCATATAGATTTCATTCATATTATGAAAGAACATGAAATAAATACATCCATTGCTAATAACCTGATTGAGGTGCTCAGCATCTCCCTCCATAACTATTCCCAAGATTTTCACTCTCTAGCAATACATTCTCTAGTTTCTATGAAAGTGAGCATTTCCTGGCAGCAATCTCAGCATGGAACTGCACCACTTAACACCCTCTATTGTCTACCAGATAAAGCTCATTTGCCTGATTATAACAGAAAAAGCTCTTCCACGAATATTGAATTATCTTTTTGGACTTGAACTATAAGCCACAACCATATCAAAATCTTTATATTTTGTTGACTTTGTCAATAATTCCCACACATCCACAACTGACAAATTATTGAACACTACATCTGAAACTAATGATGTACTATATGTTGGCTAATTGAATTTAAATAAAAAATTAAAAATAACAATTCCCACACATCCTCATTGATTCCTCTGCAATGAGTTTTTCTCTGCCATACGCAGGGCCTATTACCTGCCCCACTCTGTAATGCATACCTATAATTCATCAACCTACTCATATTTTAAGACTAAGTATACACCTTGTATACATACTTACTTCGTAAGACAAACATTTGCAGAGACAAAAATCAAGGGAATAACTAACCCGAGGCATCCATCTACTCTGATCTCCAGTTAGGGTCAATAGGAAAGTATGGACTAAACCCAAATGCAAGACAGAATTCCTGAGAAAATACTGATGGTGGAAAGTGTGGAGAATACATCTAAAGGGGCAAACAGACTACATGCAGCCTATATATAAAATTTGACCCTGCACTTGATCAAAATTTAATTTTTAAAACAATTAAGAATGATAAAATTTTACCATGTAGTTTTATTTTTTTTAAAGATTTTATTTATTTATTTATTTGACAGAGAGAGACAGCCAATGAGATAGGGAACACAAGCAGGGGAAGTGGGAGAGGAAGAAGCAGGCTCCGAAGGGGGGAGCCTGATGCAGGGCTCAATCCCAGAACTCTGGAATCATGCCCTGAGCCAAAGGCAGATGCTTACTGAGCCACCCAGGCGCTCCTACCATGTAGTTTTAAAACCTGGCAATGTTGGGATGTCTGGGTGGCTCAGTTGGTTAAGCATCTGCTTTTAGCTCAGGTCATGATCCTGGGGGTCCTGGGATGGAGTCCCACATCGGGCTCCTTGCTCAGCGGGGAGCTTGCTTTTCCCTCTGTCTGCCTTCCCCCTGCTTGTCCTCTATCTCTCTCTCTCACACACAAATAAATAAATAAAATTCTTATAAAAAATAAAAAATAAATAAAACCTGGCAAAGTAGATTGAGACACTATAAACATATGGTTCTAGAAAATTTTTCTTCCTTTACATTAAAAACAAAGGAAAATAATATAAATATGATTTTAGGAAGTAGTAAATCTTTAAATAAGAAAAAAAAAGGAGGCTTTTTGTGAAAACAATTAGGAAATGGCATATTCTTTCCAAAGTAGTCTCAATAAGTAAGAAAAATTCATGGGGATGTACTTTTTAATTTTTAAGGTCTCTTAATTCAATTCTGTTTTTGCCTTGGCTTATTGTATAAATCTAAAATTGCCATCATTATTATTAGTTTAGACTAATTATGATTTATCACCTGGAACTGAGCATTTCTAGTAATTCTAGAAAAAAATTAAAGCCAGGAAAGGAAAAGTGGATGGATATTGGTTAAATAATTGATGTGTCACCTGGAATCATTAAATAATTTTTCCCAGTGTCTTTTTTCTCGATTACATTCAAAACTGTTTTCAGTTTCTTGTTCTATTATTATGACACAGTCATTTACAATAATTTTCTCTTGCTTATTTGATGGCCCAAACTGACTGAGAGTAATGAAAATATGACAGGAAATAATGATATACAGTTAGTAGTCATTAATATAAAAAGATACCTTTAAGTTAGTCTAAAAAAAGTACTTCACAACACTTTCTCACTCTATTGGTTAACACATTCACTATGTCTAATCTGCTGAAATATCACTCAATTAACACTCATTAGATCTGAGTTCCTGAGTCTCAGCCCACTATGTATTATGAGTAGCATGAGCCCATCATCACCTCTGCCGACTGGATTTAAAACACTGGACAAAATGTAGAAACAGCTACCTGGAGACGCTTAAAGAAAAAAAAAAAAAAAGCAGGTTCTGAAAAATTGTGAAAACCAGAAAAACAACCTGCATGGAGATTAGCTTTTCAGTTTTCCACAAGTGTGACAGGTGTAAGGGGTGGGTGGTTGGGGAGGTGTGTATGTGTGTGCGTGCAACTAGTTGCAGAGAAGCATAGATGCAAGGGGGATAAAACTGCAAGAAGAACCATGCTTTGTTAGCAGACAAAGGGAAAAAAAGGTCATCTCTGGGCTACAGAATGTAGATGGATTCCTTTGGAGGAAAGAGCCAGGGACGGAGGAACCTCCAATTCTGCGCATGTATGCACAAAAATCTCAGCCTACCCTCAAACCATTCACACCTAAAACAGATCATAATAGCATAGCAAAAGCTTAGAGAACTGAACTGAGACTTGAGCCACCATACACAGAAAACAAGTCGGAATTTAAAATCTCCATATAACCAGTTTGATTCTCTGTTAATACAAAAACACCCCTCCAGAAGGGAATAACAGGGTTCAGAGACTATACAGCACAGCATTCACAATGTCCTAACACAATTCAAAATTCTTCAATGTACAAGAACTAGGAAAAGGCAACACATGCTCATGGGGAAATGTGATCAATAGATGCTAACCCCAAGAAAACTGTGATGTTAAAGCGATCAGACAGAGACTTTAAATCAATTATAAAACAATGTTTCCTAAGGTAAATAGAAACACACTTGAAATGTATGATATGTAAGAAATTTCAAGAGAGAATTTAAAACTTAGAAAACAGAACCAAGTGAAAATTTTGAAACTAAAAATTGCAAAGTCTTAAATAAAAATTAGTAGTGAGCTTAACAACAGAATGTGAATAACAAAGGAAATAGATAATGTTTGTAAAAGTACACCAATAGACATTATCCTATAAGAATAGAAAGAAAAAAGATGGAAGAAATGAACAGAACCTCAAGGACCTGTGGAATAGTTTCAAAATATCGAACATCTGTTTAATTAAAGTCTCAGAAGAGAGAATAAAAAGATTGGAGCACAGAAGATATATGAATAAATAATGGTACAAATGTCCCAAACTCAGGGAAGATAGAAATTTACAGATTGAAGAAACTCAACAAATCTAAACTGGATAAACTTAAAGAAAATCATGGTTTTAGATGCATCATAATCAAACTGCTAAAAAAACAAATACCAAAAGCCTTGAAAATGGCAGAAGAAAATTGCAAATTATATACAGAGAAATTGTTATCCCAATGGCCACAAATTTCTCATCAGAAACCACAGAGGCAGGAAGACTGAAAAAAAAAAAAAAAAAAAACCATGTTTAAAGTACTGAAAGAAAAGAACTTTCCTTTGAAAGAAAAATATGCAAGTTGATCCTTTAGGAATGAACGGAAGACAACTACTTTTTCAGAGGAAAGAGTATAGAGAATTTGTCCCCAGTAGATCTGTTCTGACAAGAAATACTAATGAGGGGTGCCTGGGTGGCACAGCGGTTAAGCGTCTGCCTTTGGCTCAGGGCGTGATCCTGGCGTTATGGGATCGAGCCCCACATCAGGCTCTTCCACTATGAGCCTGCTTCTTTCTCTCCCACTCCCCCTGCTTGTGTTCCCTCTCTCGCTGGCTGTCTCTATCTCTGTCAAATAAATAAATAAATAAATATCTTTAAAAAAAAAAAAAGAAATACTAACGGAAGATTTTTCAGTCTGAAGAGAAAGTATTCCAGAAGAAACCTGGGTCTTCAGAAATGAAGGAAAAGCAACAGAAATGTAAATATCAGGGTAAATATAGAAGATTTTTTTTCTTATAAGTTTAAAAAATATTATGACTATTAAAGCAAAATGGCCTGGTGTGGTTATCAATATATATGGATTTAACCCATAATGACTATAACATGAAAGCCAGTAAGGTGTTTGCTTATATGTTTGCAAGTGTCTGCACTGTATATCTAGTAGACTCTGAAGTTTTAGGTATTCATTTGGTAACCCACAGAACAAGTACTAAAAAAAAAAATCTGATGAGATATAGCACAAAGACCAATAGATTAAAATGAAATACTAAAATATATTTATATAGTACAAAAGAAGGCAGAAAATTGGAAGCAGAGAAACCAAAACAGAGGGGACAAACAAAACATAAAAACAAATTGGTAGACCTAAATCAAAATATATTATATTAAATGGTAGTAGACTAAACACTCAAATAAAAGGCAAACCAGACAGAGATTTAAAAAAAAAAAAAAAAACTAAGAGCTTACTGTAAGGTACGTCTAAGAGTTAAAAAATAAATGGGCAGAAATAGATACACAATCCAAGAAGAAGCACAAGAAAGCTGGAGTACTTAGTCTATTATCTAATACAATAGACTTTGACACCAACGGTCTCCTCAGTGATAAAGAAGGACTGTTTTTTAACAAACTCACCAGAAAGATGTACAATCATAAATTAAATGTGCCTCATAACAGAGCCTCAACATATGTTGAACAAAAATAGAACTAAAGAGAAAAATAGACAAATTCACAATCATAGTAGGAGATTTTAACAATTCTGTCCCGGTAATTGATAGAACAATTAGTCCAAACACCAGTAAAATTATAGAAGATCTGAACAGCACCATGTACAAACCACCTGGCTCTCTCTCCAGCACCTTCACACAATGTATTCTCTTCAAGGCCACATGTGCATTCACTAGGAGAGACCATAGCTGGGAAAGAAAACAAAGCCTCATTAAATTCAAAAGGCTTCTCTTCCCACAATAAAATTAAATTAGGAATTAATAAAAATTTAAACAAAAATAAATAAAAATTTAGAAATTAAAAATATTTTGAGGAAAACTCTAAATATCTGGGGTTTAATCATTTGGAGAACAGATATGAAATGACAAGGAAACTGTAATCATAGTAAAAATAAAACATATCAAAATTTGTTGAATGTCATTAAAGCTGTATTTAGCAAAAACATGTATACTGTTACATGCTTCTATCAGAAATAGAAGAGATAAAAAAGCTCAATGGCCTAATTTTCTTCTTTAGATAAAAAGGAACACTGCAAAGCCAAAGTAAGGAGTGGAAAGGAATTTATACAAAGAAAAAAAAAAGAGTAGAAAAATCAAGGAATTAGAAAACAGGAAAGTGGAGAAGATTAGCAAAGAAGATTAACTGATTCTTTAAAAAGATCAACAAAATTGGCAAACCCCTAGCTAAATATATAATATAAATCACCAATATCTGGAATGGTAAGGGCATTATTACGACAGATTTTACAGTTATTAAGTGGATAATACAGAATGCTTGGAACATCTAAATGTCAACACATTTAACACCTTACAAAAAATGGAAAATTTGAAATATACAACATACCCAAAGATATACCACAAAAAACAGAAATTTTGAGTAGTCTTCTATGTATTTTTTAATGAATTTATTATCAAAAAACTTCTCAAAAAAAAAGAAAAAGAAAATCTAAGCCCGTAAGTTTTCACTGGTGAATTCTGTCAAACACTCAAGGAATAAATAATATCAGTGCTACAGAATATAATTTTAGAAAATGGCAGGAGGAATCATTCCCCATCTCATTTTATGAGGCCTGCACTAACATAATACCAACCCCAGCAAAGATATTACAAAAAGGGAAATTTCAGAGCAATCTCTCTCATGAATAATCCTTTACAAAGTATCAGAAGATCAAATCCAACTATACGTAAAAAGGATACCACAGTATGTTCAAGTAGGGTTTATCCCAAGAAAGTAAAGTTGACTTAACATTAAAAAAAAAAAATCATTTAATGAAATGCAACATACTAACAAAAAAAGAAAAAACAAGACATGATTAATTCAATAGAGACATAAAAAGCTTTTGGAAAAAAATCAACACTGATTCATGAAAAAACCTCCTGGCAAACTAGGAATAGCATAGAATTTCCTCCAACTACTAAAGAATATCTGTGAAAACCATCCCTCCAAAATCATACTTAATGTTAAAAGTCCAATAAGTATTTTAATTGAATTAAACTTTCCCTGGAGGAAGGGAAGAAAGCAAGAATGCTTTTACCACTTCTATTCAACACTGTACTGGAACAAATAAATGATTATATAGAGACAAAAAGAATTGGAAAGTAAAATTCAGGAAAAAAATCAACTTATAATAGTACCAAAACACAGAAACTACCTATGAATATTTCTGTCAAAAGACACCTTGTTCTTCTATATAAAAACTAAAAAAATACTGTTAAGAGGTCATAAAGAAGACCTAAATAAATGGGGAGATACATCACATTTACAGATTAAAAGACTTAGTATTGTTAAAAAGGTAATTATCCTGAAATGGAGCTATGTCAACAATAGAATTCCTGTCCAAATCCCCAGTTTTTTGTGAGTTTTTTTTGCAGATTTTACAAACTGATCCTACAATTTATATGGAAATGCAAAGGACTTAGAATTACCAAAACAATTATATATGTTATGTGTATAATAAATACACATACTAAAAAATAAATGTATTTAATATATATGTATATAATATATAGTTGGTTGACTTACCCGACCTGATTTCAAGATTTACTATAAATCTCAGTATCAAGACAGTTTGGCATTGCAAAAAAGATACATATATAAATCAATGACACATACAGAGAGTCCAGAAATAGGCCCACCCATATGTGGTTAATTGATTTTCAGCAAAGATGCCAAGACAACTCAGTGGGGTAAAGAAAGCCTTCTCAATAAATGATGCTGGAACCACTGACTATCCATATGGGGGGGAGGGGGAAAAAAGCATCATCCTTTACTTAACATTTTAAGGAAAAATTAACTTCAAATGAATCATAGACCTAAATGTAATACCTAAAACCATAGAAACTCTCAAAGAAACTAGAAAATCACCAAGATCTTGAGGTGGGAAGGGTTTCTTATGTAGAACTTGAACAAAACCCGAAAGAAATTTACAAATTGGACTTCATTTAAGTTAAAGGGTGTGGCTCTTTGAGAGGCATGATAAGGAAACAAAAGGCAAGCCACTAGGAGTAACATTCACCACATATATATCAGAGGAGAAACTCATAGCCCGCGTATAAGAATAATTTTGTGCTCAAGCATGCAAAAGATTATCATGGAAATGCACATTAAAATCACAAATAACACTACATGTTGATTAGATGGACTGACAATAAGCAGACTGGTCACACCAAGTGTCACAGAGGCTATTGTGCAGCCGAAATTTGCACATACTGCCGAAAGGAACTCAAAATGGTACATCACTTTGGAAAGCAGCTTGGAATTTTCTTAAAAAAGTGAAGCATACACCAATTTTCAATTCTTTTTTTTTTTTTTTAAGATTTTATTTATTTATTCGACAGAGATGGAGACAGAGGGAACACAAGCAGGGGGAGTGGGAGAGGAAGAAGCAGGCTCATAGCGGAGGAGCCTGATGTGGGGCTCGATCCCATAATGCTGGGATCACGCCCTGAGCCGAAGGCAGACGCTTAACCGCTGTGCCACCCAGGCGCCCCCCAATTTCCAATTCTTAACTACTTAACCAAGACAAATGAAAATACATGTCTACAGAAAGACTTGCATACATTCTTAGTAACTTTCTTTGCAGTAGCCAAAAATTGGCAACAGCCCAAGTGTTGAAAATTTCATTGGAAAAGATAATCAAACTGTGCTATACTCATATAATGGAATATTAGTCAATTAAATAAAGAAATGAACTATAGATACACACAATAATAGAAATGAGTTTCAAAATTTTCATGCTGAGCTATAGAGGTTAGGTTTTTTAACATACTCTGTTATTTTTACTATATAACATTTTAGAAAATACAATCTATTATATAGTGACTAAAAGCACATTAATGGCTGCCTGAAGATGGGGCTGGAGGGAGAAACAGAAGACAAAGGAGCACAGAGAATTTTTGGTGTGTGATGGCAATGTTCATTGTCTTCATTGCGTTGATGGTTTCATAGATGCATACGTATGTTAAAACTGATTAAATTATGCATTTTAAATATGTATACCTGATTGTATTTCACTGGAGTTAGGAAATAATAGAAATATAGAGGATTATTGATGAGAGAGGCATTGATTCTCTGAAGATTATTAAATATTTCTTTAAATATTCTATTTATTTGACAGAGAGAGACAGTGAGAGGGGGAACACAAGCAAGGGGACTGTGAGAGGGAGAAGCAGACTCCCCGCTGAGGAGGGAGCCTGATGCGGGGCTCGATCCCAGGACCCTGGGATCATGACCTGAGCCGAAGGCAGACGCAACGGCTGAGTCACCCAGGTGCCCCTGAAGATTACTAAATATTAAGTAAGACATAGTCTTTTCTCTCGTGAGACTTTACGTTTCATAGGGATGATAATATCTGCACCAAGAGGTAAGACAAAACAGATTTAAGTAAGTTTTTCAGGAACGTGAGAAAAAAATAACTGCTTGAAGTCAAAGGAAATACGGTTTATTTTCATCTGTGAAACTTATGATAGTTTCATGTTAGGGAGAAGCATCTGAGCTTTGTCTTTACGTTGGGGTAGAATTTTGACAGGTGGATCTTGCATAGAAAGCCACCGTGTGAGTAGAGGCTGCTTTATTTGGCTTTTTTTGAGAGAGAGCACTAGCGAACAGGAGGGAGGAGCAGAGGGAGAGGAAAAGACAGAATCTTAAGCAGGCTCTATGCCCAGAGCAGAGCCCAGCACGGAGTTTGACACAAGGCCCAACTGAGGCTCAATCTCATGACCCTGAGATCATGACATGAGCTGAAATCAAGACTGGACATTTAACAGACTGAGCCACCCAGGCATCCCATGTAGAGGCTATGGATAAAAGGGAGGTTAAAAGTAAATCTCTGATATAAAGCACAAGTGTTTGACTGCATCGCAAGTAGTCCTTCACAACCTGAGTGTGGCATGTATATATGATCGTTATGGGAAACTGAGGACATGTAACTAATATTTGTTTAAAAAATAGTGTGACATCACTGGTTTGGCAATGAATGTGTCCTAATATTACCTGGCAAAGCTGTGCTACTGAAAGATATAGCTGGTGAGAAAATGCTATATATAATCATTTGAAATGGTTACAGAGATTGTTGAATGTTTGGAATGCAAAGGAGGGAGTAGATATGAAGTATAAAAGAAGCTTGAATAGATCTTGGAAATTATTTAGATGTCAGGGTGGGGGAGCTTACTGTAGAAAGAGAGGAAAAGAAAAACTGCACACTTTAATCTTGGATAACCTAGGGGATGGTATTGCCCTTTCTGAATCAGGGATTTAAATGAAAACATCTGTTTTGGTAGAGAGACGTAGGTTTGGGTCAGTGGAATAAGAAGATTCTGTAGCATCTAGTAGATAGTTCAGTAAACACTTGAGGGAAAAGTCAGAGCTAGAGGTATTTATGGGTATTATCTACATAGAAAGAAAGAAACATGGGGAATAGCGATAAGGGTGAGTTTTCTCTTTTTCTATTTCAATATGCTTCTTTTCCTTTAATTTTCAAATGCTAGTAAGCAATTATTTTCCTAGGTACAAGCAAAGAAATAAAATGGAAATTTAGAAAAAACACCCTAACATGATTGACCTAATTTTACTGAAAACCAAGCACTGGATTACAGGATAGCTCAAGGTTGCTTTGCTTCGGGGTTTCTCTCTGGAATAGTATCAGTCTCTTAGTTTAGATTCGTCTGGTGTTAAAATAGAGTGGGGCTTATCATGTTAAAGGTATCATTCAGGGTGGCACACTATTGAGCTTAAGGATTATTCATGAGAACAAAAACTATTTGATGTCTAATAAAAACAACATCCTACCGATCCGTTTTCCTCATGTATGTGCAGGCTTTGTTGAAGTATTATAGGAAAATAAAACATATAACCATCACTTTAATACCTGGGTCATTTCAAAATTAACCAATAGGAAAAACAGAGTTTAAAGAAACCACTTGTAAATCCTTTCCCTATGTTATCCCGCACGGAGCAGAGGCTTACCCGCGAAGGCACCCCCATTACTGCCGTGTTCTTCGGCGCAGCACGGAGATTGATAGGATGCAACGTACCCCCTGAGCTACCAAGCACTTACAGATAATGCCTTGCTCCATATAAAGACTCTCTGGGAAAATGGAACAATATATCCTTCCATAAAATGTGCACACTATCTTTAAAAGGGTACTTTTGATGGAGTTTATATTAAAGAAATACAAAAGACTGAGCATTTAAAAAATATTGTACAATATCCTGGATAAATATGTCATGTGTCTATTGCCACCTAGTCCATATAATTTTCACAGAAAGAAAGAAGGTTGGGGTGAAAACAGGATAAGAAAGCGACCTAGATGGTTTTATTTCAAAATAACAAAAGTACTTTACTATTCTTCAAATCATTACATTTGCATCAATGTCTTCAGGGTAGAGTAAAGATAGCTATACCCGTCTGCACATAGCTCAGCCTCCAAGGACTTGAAACCACTTACAATTTTTAATGCTGCAATTTAATCTTCACTAGCCTAGACATCATCACTATTCAGAGGGGAGTTCTAAACTTCAAAACAATTCTCCAACTTGTGAAACGCATATGATTACATAAAAACTGATTCACTTAATTCTGAAGTCATATCACCACTTTCGGGCAGCTTGATTACAAAGGGGTATGGGCAGGAATATTGTTTTACCCTGACAAAATGTGTTACACACCTTAAGGGCGATCTTTCACAATTTCCACAAATAAACATTGCGCCCAAGTATAATAATCACATTTTCTCATAACAGCTACTATGTATCAATGGGTAAGAAGATAAATGAGAACGTTTCTGGGAAGTTTGTGGGCGCTCGAGAAATAAAAGGATTAAAAGTGAGTTAGCGCAAAGAGTACTAAGGAGCAGAGGCTATGATGCTGTCTTAGGCAAACACCTCCGTCCTTCTGCGTCCCGATTTTCTTCTTTTTCAGGTAAAGGCTGTGGCTTAGAGGATGCCAAAGAGCATTTCAATCATAGCCCTTATAGTCCCCAAGATTCTAAATTACTTTATGTAATAATGTAAAGAATTAGGTAAAAAGAGTAAGTCAGCAATTCTGCTATTAAAGAATGGGATCTGTTCATTTTCATATGCTACCAGGGATAGAAGTAATAATATCATCAGCCCGAGGATAAATTCCACAAACTACATTTCCTCTTTATTGTCTCTCCATTTACTTACTTCCTCCCTTTCAATAGTGGCTAATCCTTTAGGTTCTTATTGAAGGAGCTTGTTCATTTCAAAAAGGCCCTCACACTTCCTAGTAATAAAAATGACGCGGGGACATTTTGAGACAAATGGATTTTAGAACTTCTAGGAGTGTGTCTTTTTTTTTTTTTTTTTTTAATAGCTACATATGGTTTCCAGACCATAGCTTCTTCCTTGGCCATTTCTCCTAACGATGACCAAGGAGATAACATGACCCCGTCATGGAGGTTCAAATTTGGGAGTCAAATGAGCCAACTATGCTCATTTTATATTTTGTAAAGTATGTCTTACATACACTTCTCTCCCCAAACTTACAGAGATATTAAAAATCCCAACTTTGAGGTTATGCAGCATTAGGAGAGAGAACATTTCCTTCCTCAGAATCAGTAGAGAAATAAAGGTCTACACAGGAACACTGGCTTTCGAGGCAGCACCCTGGTGACAGGGGAAGAAGGCCAAAGTGGAAGGAAAAGTGGGTACAGTTTTATACATCTAAATCAGATACAAAGCAAAACTCTGAGCCACTTCTAATTACTTAATAGTTCATCATGTGATATGTATGGTCTCCATTTCATTTTTACTCACAGTCTGAGGGAGGTGCAATATATGTCTCAAAAGGGTTGAAAAAATGGAGAAAAATGTATAGATGATTAAACCAAAAAAAAGTCTTTGCTGACTTTAAACTAATCAGAGAACTTTAAATAGGTGCAGGTTTGGGGGTGGGGAGAGTCAGATACTTGATGGTGAGTTAGAATAAATCACTTTTTAAAGTTGTTTTCAAAATTTAAAATTTTTAAGTCCTTTCCTATTCCTGGATTCATCCTTCCCTGTTATTCTGGGGACAAAGATCCTAGCTAAAATGAGTGTTGGTGCTAATTAGCAGTAATACAAACAAGATGTCCCAATGACACATTATTCTAACTAGCGCTCAATTATGCTAAATTCTTTCCACTGGAAGAATTCAAAAGTATTATTTACTGTGTTAATCATGTAGTATCCTATAGAATTTTTTTTAATTTCCTTTTTGACTGCTATTATATAGGGCCACTATTAATCCATTTAGGTAAATATAGAACATTTTTTAGCAAGTTTGTACACATTTACCTATTGGATTGTTTGATTCCATTCTGATTATCACCAATCTACCATTGTAAATTATTATTTGTTTACCATTATAATTTAATATTGCAAATAATTATGTATTTGTCTTTTCCTAAATGAAGAAGTTGATACTTATAGAATTATCCTATTTCTTTTTAATTTTTATTTATGTTAGATATACAAAAAATACATGTAATATATATAATAGTATATAGAGAGAATATATGTACGGTATGAAGCAAAAGAATAAAATGAACACTCATAAACCTACCGATAAGCTTAAGAATTACACATCACTAGCTTTGTTGAATCTATTTCCGTGCCCCATATCCCATCATCCTGTCTCCTCTCAGGAATAAACACTATTCTGATATTTTAATTTTCCTCTTACTTTCTTCTTGCTTTTAAAAACATAATAATTAGGACACGTATTATACCTTTCATGTATTTCCATATAAAAAGAAAGCAGCATTCTAAATTAAGAATGGAACAATATATGGAGAGAAAGAGATTGAGTACTTAAAATGTCATGCATTTCAAGCAATTGATTTCCATATAAATATCAGGCCTCTGTGTAACAGATTTTAAAATTTAGCTAAGGCCAAAAGTACAATGGCCAGATTTTAATAATTTCTCAAGTTATTCATTCTGTTGACCTGAATATGTCCTACATTCTTAAGCTTTGTGACTATTCCATACCAACAATGTATGTACCACATTCCAAAATGTTTTCTTGACTTAAAAAGACTTGAAAGACATTTTAAGAAATAGATATATTAGCAAATACAGAACACTCTATATGTCTAAACTGTGGGGAAATGCGTGTGTGTGGGTGTGAGTGTGTTTTCAAACTTCCATAACTGCACTTGACCCTTGAACGGGTCATGGGTTTGAACTGTGATGGTACACTTACATGCAAATTATTTTCAATAAATATATTAGAAAAATTTTCGGAGACTTGCAAAAATTAGAAAAAAAATCACGGATGAACCAGATAGCCTAGAAATATAATAATAACCATAACAATAACAATAATAATAATAATAATAATAATAATAATGTTAGGTAGTAACATTAAAATGTAAAAATACAGTATATTATACATACAAAATATGTGTTAATCAACTGTTATTGGTAAGACCCAGTAAATAGTAGGCTATTAGTAGTTAAGTTTTTGGGGAGTAAATGTTATATGCAAATTTTTGACTGCATGAGGGTTCAGTGCCCCTAACCTCAGCATGGATCAATGGTCAATTGTTCTTCTTTAGGTTAAGTTTCTCTAAGTAGGATTACTCTGCTATAGAAATATGCATTAGAATGAATATTGCTTAATGGCTTCCAGGAAAATGTATATAGCCCGCCAACATTACATTAGAACATCTATTCATCCACTCCTGCACTGGGCCTTATCACTTATTCTAATCTAAGAACCTGATATGGAAAAATACAACATTTTAAATTTGCACTTGTTTTTACTAGAAACGTTGAATATACTTTGTTTACTATTGATATGTCATTCTGTGTAAATTACCTGATTACGCATTTTGTACACATCTTCATTGTTTGTTCAACTTTTTCTTACTGCTTCCCAATATTTTGTATATTTATTAAGAAGTTAATATTTTGCCATATGCTATTCTATTCCATACTTACCCAGTTGTTTAATAACATTTATGAATTAAGCCATTATTTCTACATTTGCTTAAAACTGAAATTTTAATCATATAATAATTTCCCATAAGTAGTTTGATCCATATCTGTTCTTTACTTACTGTCTATATTTAGAACCAGTTCATTATCTTTTTGTTTGGATTTGATATCTTATTTGTTTGAAATTTTATATAAATTGCCTACTTTCACAAATATAAACAACATGGAATTGTAAGGCAATCATCTAGATAATTCAACCCAAAATTTATTTTAAAATATTCATACAATTGAAGAAAAAATAGGTCTGAAATCCACATAGTATCACCTACTTGTAAAATATGTTATTCAAATTTGCGTATATGGCTTTGGAACACTTTTCATTATCAACTGTAAAAACAAATTACAGTAATAATTACTTCGTCCAAGCTTTAGCCACATTAACAATTCTGCTTTTACAAACTCCAAAATTAAGTATGTATGATGGAAAGCAGGAAGATGGCGGTGATATTCTTAAAGGTTTCTGTACATCAGTATAGAGAAGACCAAATAGGCTTAAAAAAGAATTGTTATCAAAAGTGTATGTCTGTGCATTGAAGAATGAATCCTGAAAGTAATATCTAACCTTTCAAAATAGCTGGCAGAAACAAAATGTATCCTGAAATTTGGAAGAAACTATTATTTCTACTTGCCATAAAATGTTCAGGTTAATAATTACAGTCTAACATTAAAGTGATTACAATCTCAGTAAAATTTATTATAACATTCAGTTTTTGTTATAACTTTTATTATTAAACAATGCATAAATCTGCATCTCTACTTTCTAATTGAAGGGGAAACTGAAGAACTGAGACAATTATATGGATAATTCAAGCATAAAAATTTTCTCAATTCAGCTGAGCCACAATTATCTATCATTTACTTATAAAAAGCAAAATCGGATGTTTCTTTGCTTACATAAGCATTTACAAAATACATTAAAATATCTAAATTTTCATTGCTAACTCTATTCTGTTGAAGTAAACCAAGAGTTCTGAAGGAACTAAAAGTTTTTCTCTTTTAGCTGATGCAGAGTAGAGAAGATAATATCCCAAAAAACCCTACTTTGAAGAAATTAAATTAAGAAAGCATTTTATTTATTTATTTATTTATTTATTTATTTATTTATTTATTTAGACTTGATTAGTATTTTATTTTATTATGTTCAATTAGCCAGCATATAGTACATCATTAGTTTTTGATGTAGTGTTCAAGGATTTATTAGTTGTATATAACACCCAGTGCCCATCACCACAGGTGCCCTCCTTAATACCCACCACCCGGTTACTCAATCCCCCCACCCCCCCCTCCCTTCTGTAACCCTCAGTTTGTTTCGCAGAGTCCAGAGTCTCTCATGGTTTATCTCCCTCTCTGATTTCTTCCCATTCAGTTTTCCCTCCCTTCCCCTGTGGTCCTCCGCACCTTTCCTTATGTCCACAATAGCCAAGCTGTGGAAGTAGCCGAGATGCCCTCCAACAAATGAATGGATAAAGACTGCATTTTAAAGGGTTCGAGGGACAGAGCCATTCTGAAGACAGTTTTGGAAAAGAAAAGCAAAAACAAACAAACAAACAAACAAACAAATAAATAAATAAATAAAATTTAAAAGATTAAAAAAACAAACTGTATTTTTATTAAGTACTTGACATGTAGTTCTTAGCACAGGTGCATGCTATTGGTATGTATAGGAGCAAAACGGCCCTCTGCAATCCATGATAAAAGTGTGAATGGTGAGGGGTGCCTGGGTGGCTCAGTCATTAAGTGCCTGCCTTCGGCTCAGGGCCTGATCCCAGGGTTCTAGGATCAAGCCCCACATCAGGCTCCTCCGCTGGGAGCCTGTTTCTTCCTCTCCCACTTCCCCTGCCTGTGTTCCCTCTCTCGCTGGCTGTCTCTCTCTCTGTCAAACAAATAAATAAAATCTTAAAAAAAAAATGTGTGAATGGTGAATCCTTAATTTACTTATAACTTAGGACCACATAGAATTTTTCAGTATCTTCGGGGACCCAAAGAAACTTTGTTACCACCCAATTCTCTTTCCTTTTCCGTCTGGTGGGTGTGTTGAACATCTGGAAGGTAAGGAGGGAATCAGGGGAGGTGCTGGTAGAGAGGCAAACTGTTGCTAGTGCCAAAAAGGAAAGGAGTTGCTTGAATATGAGGGCTCCAGCTGGCTTTTCACACATATTCACTGTCTCCCTTTATTTATCAGTGGACTGACCCAAGGCACATTACAAACTGTTGTTTTTACTTTGGGCATCTATCTACAGTCTGTAAGAACTCCTCTTCATGCCTTTTATTTAACCCCATCTCCTTATGGTAGGGAAAAATGGGTAAAATCTTTTATGCATTGTTGTGGTACACAAGTAAAATATGCTTTCTTTAGAAAATCTTCACTCATCTTATTTAATATTCAAGACCTTTTGAGCCCTACTATGTGCAGGATTAAAGAATTAAATGAAGGACAAGACAGCCGTTTTCTTTGAATCCATAAAGTTCACAGCCTAGTGAAGAAGAGGTAAAATAGTATAAGTTTTACCTGAAGTTAATTGGGCAGTTGGGAAGGTGGTCCTGCAGTGGGCCTGGAAAGGTTCCTAAAAGCACAGAGGAAGGGAAAAGTATGTCCTTCCCAGACACAGTGGGAAAAGAGAGAAGGAAGGCTGTATAATGGCAGAAAAGAATTCTAGTGTGGCTGGAAAACAGGTAAAGAGGAGAATGACACTTGAAGAAATTTCAGTAATGTCATCAAATGAAGTGCAATTGATTTATTGTAGTATAAAATATTAGTGTTCAAAACAGACCAAGTTAGAAGGAAAAATAAAAATTACCTCCAGTGCCTACACTTTAGAGATGAAAAAAAGAAAGCACAGAGATCTCATGGGACATTAGTGAAATCCCAACTGCTATTCTGAACAAGCTGTATTATTTGTAGATCTACAATGAGTTCCCGTGGTCATTTTCAGAATGATTTAAATTACCCTATGCTGTTGTAACCATTTGACAGTTTAAAAATGTTAATAAAGTGCCATAGCAATGCTTTCACATTCTGTGTTATTCTTTAATTTTAATAATAACTTATATAAATGTCTATATCTAATTTCCAATGTATGATAACAGACACAAAATTCAACTAGAAGGATACTTCGGTGACCATTTGTGTTGAGGAGGGACCCTATGGAAAAATTAAATGTGCCGAGCCACAAAACAATTTATTCTAAAAGCCCGAACAACAAAAAATTACAATATCATTGACATCATTGACTAAGTTAATTTTATATAACAAATATTATTTCCTAGTCAGTCACTTGCTTCATGTTCATATATGTGTAGAGATGAGTGGGCGGTAGGAAAAAAACCAAGTAGGACAAAGGCAAAGGGATCCAACAGGTAGAGAGGGGTTGTACTCATGTATGGGGTCATTAGTGGGGGTCTGAAAGTTACATTTTTGCAAAGCCTTTAAGTTGGTGAGTTCCTTTGCTTATACCTATTGAGATTAAACTGAAATGGGGAAGGTCTACAGTGGGAACCATTCTCAAGTGGTTTTTCAAATATATCTGATAAGAGAGGATGATGGCTTTTTTCAAGGCAGTAGTAGTGGAGGTGGTGTTTTTCCTCAAAATTATTTCTTCAGAAATACCCACAAATATTACAATTTAAGATATTTGTATTGAAGTATAATTAACATATGGTGTTATATTAGTTTCCGGTGTGCAATATAATGAGTCACCAATTTGATACATTACTCAGTGCTCATCGTGATAATTGGACTCTTGACCCCTTTTATCTATTTCAAACCCATCCCCCCTCGCACTTGTCCTCTGGCGACAATACAAATATTTTCTGTAATATTTCAATTTATTTAAACTGAGAATTATAAAAATGCAACTATTGGTAATATAGCTCATTTTTCTCAAATAATCTCATAAATTTTACATATTTGCCTTTAATAGAGGAAGGGCTAAACATAAGTAGAATCCAACTTTTCTCCTTGAAAGCTAGCAGACATTTTCTTGTCATTTCATTCCATTTCATACATTTCTTTCTTGTGCTACACTTACTTTTTGTTTTACTTCTAAATAAAATTAGTAATGTGCTTTCAAAACAATGTGCCATTGAAATTCACAATTATTTTCTCTGAGAGATGAACTGTGAGGTTCATGATCCTTGGTACTTATGTTTCCTTTGAAGAGTGGCATCATTCAACGGCCTCTTTTGTTTTCATGTACCTGTTTTGTCCCAGTTCTAGCTTTTTCCCCTGATGGCAATGTCTAACCCTTGTATATTTTCTTATCATGTTATCATTAATTTTGTTTTTAATTTAATTAATGTATACGCATTGCCTAAGGAGTCTATTAGTTTTATGATCTTCAATATAAAGAGCAGCCCCCCGGCCCCCTTGGTGCTGGTGTACAACTGTGGTCTTCAGACTTCCCTTTCACCATCATCCTGGGAATTCCCTTCACTTTCTTAGTTGTCTCCATCATTTTCTGGGACCTCTGGCCTTTTCTTTTGATTATTTGTTATCCAGTAGCTTCCTGTAAAAAAGTGTGAGAAAGGTACCTTTTCTCAGTCTTTATATATCTGAGAAAGTACTTATTTTCCCCCTCTTACTTGGTCAGTATTTTGATTACACATGGAATTATAAACTTGAAATAATTCACCTTCAGTATTTTAAAGGTATTGATCAATTATCTTCCAGCTTCCCACATTGCTGTTGAGAAGATCTTAGTCATTTTGATTTTTTATCTTTATCCGCAAATATTTATGTGTTCTGGATATTACACCTTTATCCAACATGATATCTCTCCTTTCTGTGGGTTTTCTTTCCACTCTCATAACAGCTTCTTTTAATGCAAAAAAAGTTTTAAAATTTAATAGATTTATCTATTTTTCCCTTTTCTTGCTTGTACTTTTGATGTCATATCCAAGATACTATTATGAAATCCACACTCATGAAGATTTAGTCTTATCTTTTTTTCTAAGAGTTTATTGTTTCAGCTCTTATATTTAGGTCTTTCATCCATTATGAAGTGATTTTTGAAAATATTTAGTTATTTATTTGAGAGAGAAAGAGAGAGAGAGCATGAGCAGGAGGGATGAGGAAGAGGGAGAGAGATTCTCAAGCCGACTTCATGCTGAGCATGGAGCCTGGCATGGGGCTTGATCCCAGAACCCTGAGATCATGACCTGAGCTAAAACGAAGAGTCAAATGCTTAACCGACTGCACCACCCAGGCGTTACCATTATGAAGTGTTTTTTGTATGTGGTGTGATTTGCATGGGGGTATCCTGTTGTCCCAGCACCACTTGTTAAAAAGATCATTATCCCCCCCCACCCCCCATTAAATAGTTTTGGTCTCTTGTAGTTAAGTTTAGAAGTCAGGATATTTGAGTTCTCCAACTTTGTTATTTTTCTCAAGATTGTTTTGTTTATTCAGGGTGTCTTGCAATTCCATAAGAATTTTAAGATCTGCTTTTCCATTTCTGAGAAAAAAGTCATTGAGATTTTGATGAGGATTGTATTGAATTTGTAAACAGCTTTGGGGTATTGTCATTTAAATGACATTAAGTCTTCCAATGCATGAACACAATTTTTCTCTTCATTTATTTGGGAGTCCCTTAATTTTTGTTTTCAGCAATGTTTTATAGTTTTCTGTGTACAAGTCTTTGTATCACCCTGGTTAAATTTATTCCTAGATATTTTATGCCTTTTAATGTCATTATAAATGGAACTATGTTGTTAATTTCCTTTGGGTTGTTCATTGCTAGTGTAAAAATGTCCCTAGTTGTTTTCTGTTGAACTTATATCCTGTAACTTTCTTGAATCCATTTTTTTGCTCTACTAGTTTTCTTGTGAATGCTTTAAACTTTTTTACATATTATATCATGCCCTATCTGTGAACAGAGATAGTTTCACTTTTCCATCTCAATTTTGATTTTCTTTCTTTTTCTTAATTAATTGCTCTGGATAAAAATTCCAATTAAATAATTAATATTTGTTGAGTATGCTAAGAATGGGCATACTTGTCTTGACCTTAGGGAAAATCTTTTAATGTTTTACCTTTGAGTATGATGTTACCTCTCTCTCTCTCTTTTTTAATTAATACCTTTATCAGGTTGAGGAAGTGCCCTTATGTTTTTAGTTTGAGTGGTGTGTGTGTGTGTGTGTGTGTGTTTTATGAAAAACTGTCAAATGTTTTCCTGCATCAGTTGTAATGGTGATTTTTTTTTCCTCTTTATTCTATTATGTGGTATATTTGGAGTTTGGTGTGATATTGAAATGGATCATCTAATATTTCAAAGAGGAAAGTAGATATTTCTCATTGATTCCCCCTGGGGTCAGTATGGAGGTGTTTAAAGAGTTAGAACCCAATAGTTATAGATAGCTATTGTGGAAATTGAAGAGTGGCCTTTGGTCAACTGATATACTAAAACTTATTCATGTTATTCTTTCATTATCTCACCTGCACTCTTCCATGCTATCTATGCTAAGATCAGATCCACATGCCATTTCTTTCATAAATGCATTTTTCTGCATTTCTGGTTTGGGGGCACAGCTTTTTTTTTCTTTTAGTTAGATTTAGAAACAAAAAATATATCAAATTTATATAGAATAAATATGTCCAGGGATGTTTGGGTGGCTCAGTCAGTTAAGCACCTGGCTCTTGGTTTCAGCTCAGGTCATGATCTCAAGGGTCGTGAGATCAAGCCTGTGTCGGGCTCCTCACTCAGTGAGAGTCTGCTTGAGATTCTTTCCCTCTCCCTCTGCCCCTGCCCTCACTCACACTCTCTTTCTCTAAAATAAATAAATAAAAACTTTAAAAAAAAAACCACATTTTCTCTCCGTCTCCCTTTGCCCTTCCCCAACTCACATGCATGCTCGCTCGCTCTCTCCAAAAAAAAAAAAAAGAATATATCGATTCACTGAACTTGTTAAAAGAGGACTGAATTAATGTTTTATATAAAATGTTATTACACTACAGGAGGTTCTATCATATTATTATGAATTAGAGAGTATATACATATTTTTCAATAAACTTTATTAAAGTGAAATAATTTGAAGTTTACATATGAGTAATTGAAATATTTGAGTAAAAATGACAGATGTTTACATTTTGAATGCTGTATATATAATAGAGAATATGGAGAATCATGGTGTGATACAACTATACCAGGAAAATTAATGTGAAGTTTTGGGGGAAAAGAAAGCTATTCTAATGAGTGAAAAAAACCTCTCCCATGGAGAATCTTTACATTGTATGGTTTTAACATAAGGGTTTATAAAGTTATTTCTGCCATGCATAGAAATGTGCTTAATAAAAATTCTAACCTTGAGTAAGAATTTGCTTTTTGCCCTGTTGTTCGTTTCATGTACATACATGAATGCCTATACCTATCCAAATGTTCTCTTCCCACAACTCATTACATATAATATTGACTTGATTTAACCACCTGATTTTGTGCCAGCTTCTCTTTTTCTTGAGGCTCCAAAGCTTCCAAGATAAACAAAAAAAACCAAAAGTTGCTCATTTCTTCACAGCTAATTTCTCCTAGAGCCATAAATATTCTGTATTGAGAACTAAGAAGTAGTGAATACTGGGATCTTCTTAGCTGGATTTTTCACTTTTGTATAGTTTTAGTGGAGATAGTGAGACAGAAGTAGAAGGAAAACTGGTACTGGTATCACTGTTGAAAATTAATGCATGGTGAATTTTTGAAAAATATTAAAGAAAACATGCTATCTAGAAGCAAGTTTAAAAAAAACTATCTGAAATTTCGAAATGCTTTTAGTTAACTAAAGGGTGCCAAAAAATTTAAAACGAAGGTTAGTTTTTTTAAATTAACCTATGCTAGAGCCACAAATCTGTCTGTGAACAATGTCTTTTGTATCAGTTTATCCATAGATCCTCAAAAAGAAGTACTCTAGATTGCCAAACCACAATTTAAGAAGTTTTGCTGCTGGGGCGCCTGGGTGGCGCAGTCGTTAAGCGTCTGCCTTCGGCTCAGGGCGTGATCCTGGCGTTCTGAGATCGAGCCCCACATCAGGCTCTTCCGCTATGAGCCTGCTTCTTCCTCTCCCACTCCCCCTGCTTGTGTTCCCTCTCTCGCTAGCTGTTTCTCTGTCAAATAAATAAATAAAATCTTTAAAAAAAAAAAAAAAAGAAGTTTTGCTGCTAACTGTTAATCTATTCTCACATGATTCTGGTGGTAAAATAGAAAAACTTAGACTCTATATTACCTTATTGAAACACGTTTTATTTTTTATTTTTTTCTTTAAGTAGGCTCCATGTCTAGTGTGGAGCCCAACATGGGACTTGAACTCATAACGCTGAGATCAAGGGCTGAGCTGAGATCAAGAGTTGGACGCTTAACCAACTGAGCCACCCAGGTGGCCCTTTTTTTTAAATTTTATGTTTTACTTATTTGTATTTTAATAAAGTGAAATTTATTTATTTATTTGTTTGTTTGTTTGTTTGTTTATTTATTTATTTATTTATTTATTTATTTATTTATAAGCAGGCTCCACGCCCAGGACAGAGCCTGATGCGGGGTTGAACTCACAACCCTGAGATCAAGACCTGAACTGAGCAGGAAGACTTGATGCAGGGCTTGATCCCAGGACTTGGAGATGATGAGCTGAGCTGAAGGCAGATGCTTAACTGACTGAGCCACCCAGGGCCCTGCCTTCAACTTTAATCAGACAGATCTAAAATGCAGGTTTTGACACATTGGATTGATTCACTTAGTAGGTTACACATTTTTGAAAATTGTTAAGTACTATTATATAATTAGCTAGGATGTGTCTTTAGTACAAATATACAAAAATATATTTTTATTAAAGATTTTTTTATTTTAGAGCAGTTTTAGGTTATGATAAAAGTGAGAGGAAGGTAAGGAAGTTTCCCAGATACTCCCTGCCCCCACACATGATTAGACTTCCTCATTATCAGCACCACTCACAAGTATGGTACATTTTTTACCAAGAATAAACCTACATTAACACCTCACATTCACCCCCAAGTCCTAGTTTATGTTGTGTTTCATCATGGTGGTTTATATTTTATAGGTTTGCACAAATGCATAAAGACATGTGTTTGTCTAATTAAAGTATCATACAGAATAGTTTCACTGCTATAAAAAATATTATGTGCCCAACAGATTCATCATTCCCCCCAACCCCTGACCACCACTGATTTTTTTTACTGTCTCCATAGTTTTGCCTTGTTCAGAATATCATACAAATAGTTGGAATCATATAGTGTGTAACCTTTTCAGATTTGCTTCTTTCACTTAGTAATATGCATTTGTTTCCTCCATGTCTTTTTATGACTTCATAGTTCATTTCTTTAGAGCTGATTAATATTCAATTAAATGGATGTATCACAGTCTATTTATCCATTCGCCTGAGCAACATTTGTTTGCTTCCCTGTTTTGTCAATCATGAATAGAGCTGCTATAAATATTTGTGTGTCGTTTTTTGTGTAGATATAAGTTTTTAATGCTTTTGGGTAAATACAAAGGAAGTTGCTGGATCATATAGCAAGAGTATGTTTAGTTTTTGAGAAATTGCCAAACTGCCTTCCAAAGTGGCTACCCCATTTTGCATTCCTACCACTAATGAAAGAGAGTTTCTGTTGCTCCATGTCTCACCAAATAAGTCAGAATTTCTCAAGATGTTGCCTAGATATCATTATTTGTATAAAGCTCCTCTAGAAAATTTAAAGCTGAGAAGCACTGATGAAAGACATTATTCATGTGTCTGTTGGTCATTTGTCTTCTCTGAAGACGTGTCTATTCATGTCTTCTGCCCATTTCTTGACTGGATTATTTGTTTTTGGGTGTTGAGTTTGATAAATTCGTTATAGATCTTGGATACCAGCCCTTTATCTGTAATGTCATTTGCAAATATCTTCTCCCATTCTGTGAGTTGCCTTTTAGTTTTGTTGACTGGTTCCTTTGCTGTGCAGAAGCTTTTTATCTTGATGACGTCCCAATAGTTCATTTTTGATTTTGTTTTCCTTGCCTTTAGAGACATGTCTTGCAAGAAGTTGCTGTAGCCAATGTCAAAGACATTACTGCATGTGCTCTCCTCTAAGATTTTGATAGATTCTTGTCTCACATTTAAGTCTTTCATCCATTTTGAGCTTATCTTTGTGTATGGTATAAGAAAATGGTCCAGTTTCATTCTTCTGCATGTGGCCATCCAATTTTCCCAGCACCATTTATTGAAGAGTCTTTTTTTTCCCATTGGATATTTTTTCCAGTTCTGTCAAAGATTAGTGGACCATAGAGTTCAGGGTCTATTTCTTGGCTCTTTATTCTGTTCCATTGGTCTATGTGTCTGTTTTTGTGGCAGTACCATGCCGTCTTGATGATCACAGGTTTGTAATATAGCTTCAAGTCGGGCATTGTGATGCCCCTAGCTTTGGTTTTCTTTTTCAAAATTCCCCTAGCAATTCTGGGTCTTTTCTGGTTCCATACAAATTTTAGGATTGTTAAAAATGCTCTACATCACTAGCCATCAGGGAAATACAAATCAAAACCACAATGAGATACCACCTTACACCAGTCAGAATGGTAAAAATTAACAAGACAGGGAACAACAAATGTTGGAGAGGATGTGGAGAAAAGGGAACCTTCTTACACTGTCGGTGGGAATGCAAACTGGCACAACCACTCTGGAAAACAACACAGAGTTTCCTCAAAAATTTAATAATAGAGCTGCCCCATGACCTAGCGATTGCACTACTAGATATTTACCCAAAGGATACAAAAACAGTGATTCAAAGGACTACATGTACCCCAAACTTTATAGCAGCAATGTCCACAATAGCCAAACTATGGAAAGAGCACAGATGTCCATCAATAGATGAATGGATAAAGAAGATATATATCCCAGATATATATATAATGGAATATTACTCAGCCATCTAAAAGGATGAAATCTTGCCATTTGCAAATGTGTATGGAACTAGAGGGTATTATGCTAAGTGAAACAAGTCAGAGAAAGACAGCTACCATATGATTTCACTCATATGTGGAATTTAAAAAACAAAACAGAGTATCATAGGAGAAGAGAGGGAAAAATAAAAGACAAAATCAGAGAAGGAGACAAACCATAAAAGACTCTTAACTAAAGGAAACAAACTGAGGGTTGCTAGAGGGGAGGTGGGTGGAGGGATGGGGTGATTGGGTGATGGTTACTTGATGAAATGAATGCTGGGTGTTATATGCAACTAATGAATTACTAGATTCTACCCTTAAACTAACAATATGCTGTAGGTTAACTAACTTGATGAAAGAAAGAAAGAAAGAAAGAAAGAAAGAAAGAAAGAAAGAAAGAAAGAAAGAAAGAAAGAAAGAAAGGAAGGAAGGAAGGAAGGAAGGAAGGAAGGAAGGAAGGAAGGAAGGAAGGAAGGAAGAAAGAAAGAAAGAAAGAAAGAAAGAAAGAAAGAAAGAAAGAAAGAAAGAAAGAAAGAAATTCTACCCAAGTGAAACCCGGAAAGCAAGTTGATAATTCTGACCAGTTAAACACAGCAAACGTAGCACCAATTATAACTTTAACATGATTGCAGTACATTTTGTTGATCACTGTCTTTTTATGATGTCTATCAGGACATAATTTTTATATGTCTCAAATTATCATTCAGTGTATCACTTTATGTTCAACCATCCAAGTTATTCTTTTCTTTATATCATGAGAATTAACATTTTCCAGAGACCAATGAACTGCACTGAGAGATTCCTTTACATGAAGTACTGCAAGTTAGTCATTCAAGGTTTAAAATGTGCAGGAACTGATGTGGTTTTATCATGCTAATCAATGGAGGGCCTTAATAATAGAGAAACTTAGAAACTTAAAAATAATTTTCTATAGTATCATTTGAATTTGCCTTATTTTGACCTATATGTCTGAAGGGTATATATTTTTTTCTGGAAGATAGTATACATGTATAGTTATAGTTATATAGCTATAGTTCATGCTGTCCAGCTACTGAAGTACAACCCCCTGCTATCTTCCCATCCATTCCTATCAAATATCACACAGCCTGAGAGGGAAAGGTATTTATATTCTAAGATTGTTGAAACTCACAAACCTCCAAAAGCTCACAAGAAGTCATTCAAGAATGGGTAGTAGCTTGGGCATGGGAAGAACCATGAATGTATCAATGCCCCCAAAACTTAATGAAGACAAAGCGAAACAAGCTGCCACATGGGCCAAAGACAAAGAGGAGTGGACGACACGGAAAATCAATTCTTATCCAAGACATGTAGAACCAAAAGGAGAATAACAACATCTTGGACAATATTTTGGTACATAAAATCCCTTAACACAGCATCATTGGAAGGACAATAGTACTCATTAAATTTGGTATGACAGACAAATAATTAGGAATTCTGAATAATTCAGTACAAACTTTAAATTGAATAGGATGCTTATTCTCAAAATCAAGAAGTAATTTTTTTCTAGTTGTTATGCATAATCAATGTTTCATTATTCAAACGTACTTTTTCTCAAGTCAATGTGGATAATAATATCCTGAATAATAAGACATTTGCAAATTTCCTTCATTTTTCAATATCAGAATTATTGAAAAGTTTCAAATATAAAATCAGAACCTGTTTCAATTGCAGAAAAGAAAAAAGAGAAAGAGAAAAAACAAAACAAAACAAAACAAAACACCCTTGTGTGGATCCCAGTGGTAGGAGAGAGGCAGTGATTAGCCATGCACTATTAATTATGCCTGGTATTCTAGCATCAAGGAGATCAGCTCTTCAGTAAAATTTTCAACGGAAGTCGTAATTCATTACTGCTTGCAGTAACTTAGTGAAACTAGTTTATCTGCTTGGAAAACTTAATACAGGCTAGGAAAACCTTATTCACGTATTTTTTGCACTCAGGTAGAAATATTACTTATATTATGATCAGTTGTTGAAATTATCTGTACTTTTGGCTAAGAATCATGGCTGAATTTGCTTCTGTGAATTTTACTTCATTTTTGGTACAGGCCACTCTGACTGTAGCCATCAGAGACTATGTGGCTATTTCTCCTCCAAAAATAGTAATGACTTTAGAACAGTGTGCCGAGAAATGTTCTCTTTTTTCCTGCCATAGAATATAGAGCCCAGAAATTCCCTCAGGTGTAAGAAAAAAGAGGAAAGTTTTTGCATTGTGCATTTGGTGAAAATCAGCCTGAAGGTCCTGATGGTTTTTTGTTCGTTTGTTTTTTGTTTTTTAATATATCTCTGGGTTAATGCTTCTATCTACCTTTTCTTGTGAATAGCAGACCTGTGTTTTTCAAAGGTAGCAAAGCCTAATTTTGATTCATGGAGAGTAACAGTTTGACACATTGCCTTCTCTGGCTTCCCATTCCCAAAACTCATAAACTCCTTTACAAAGACCTATTCTTCTAGGTTACTTAGATGTTCTTTTGACAGAATTGGTCCAAATTGGTTCTGCTAAGCTCCCCAAAGGTACACAGGGCATCATGACCTTTGCAGCTTTCTTGTGAATGCAGTCGTGTCAAACTTCACTAAGCCTTGACAGAATTAGCTCTGCTAACCCTGACAGGGCAGGTTTTCACAACTAGCATACAAAGCCCCTCTGTTTGCCTAAAATAGTAACGCTCCTTCTCTCTCAGTCCCTGTATGTCTGTGATTTACGCCTTTTTAAATGCCCATTAATACCAGTACAATGCATTCATACAGCCATTGCCATAAACAGAAAGTAAATCATGCTTGTCTTGAAGGACTCTTTCTTGAAAAGGGAAAGATTACAATTGTTCTTTCATGTATTCATAAGGACTTACTAATCTCTTGCTCAGGTTCACCTATAAGGCAATGACCAAAAGGCCCTATGAAAGTAAATGTAAATAGGCAAATATTTGGTCAATCTTATTTGCCTTCCTCCAAGGGGCAAAAAAGAAAGCACAGGTGTTTGCATTGGGCTTCTATAGAAACAGAAAAGAAAAAAAAGTGCCTTTGAACAGGCAAGGATTTTTAAGATGGAATGTTAGATGCAATATCTCAGAAACATGTCTAGATTTTCTTACCAGCTATCTATGAGTCCAATAACATAGAAAAAGTAAACTATTTTTATCTTAGTCTCAAAGATAATATAATAAATGGAAAGCCCAAACAGTATTAACTCTCATAAGCTAAGAGTTCTTAAAAATCCTTCAGGTTCATTAATTCAGAGAAAGAACTTTAACTCAATTTTAACATCCATCCTTGACCGTTCTTTCTTGTCTCTCAATCAGGCAAAGTAGATGTTCGCTTTTTGATAATATTGGAATTTGGATGGTTCCTATGAATGATTTTCTACACTCTGCTTTAGTTCTCAGTCTCAAATATAACTTTTAATATAACATGGCAAGAGTATTTTTTCCTTTGAATGAATGACCGTACCGTCCCACAGACTTTTCTTCAGCAATCCAGGATGTTAAGGGTTTTATCTCCTCTCACTGACTTGTCACATCGACCTACAGTATGACAGGCAATTTTATCCATTTGGTGTTGAATTAGATAGAAAAGTGGCCCAATTACCGCTCCCCTCATCATATATGTGTCCTTGCATGTGTATGCTGCAACACTGTCATGTTCTGGCAGGGGCGTTATCTCCTATTCTATGCGTGGAAGAATGTATTTTGCAACTGTAGATTAAGAAGGAAAGTTAGTGTTTGGTAATGTCAAGTTATGACTAAAGGATTAAGGTGAACAGAAAGAAGGAAGAAAGAAGAAAAGAACAAATTATATGGAAAGGGTTTGGTCCTTCCATTGACCTTTGAACTGATTTTGAACCCCACTGAAGAGTAAAGATAGAGATATCTGTGAAAGTCTGGAATTATTCTGTGTGTGTGTGTGTGTGTGTGTGTGTGTGTCCACGCGCATGCACACAATGTACCACAGAGGCTGCTCTTCTCCCCTACCTCTGAACAAAGGCTACCTTAATTGAGCATCAACACGATGGCTTGCTCGAGTACACCAGTGCCACTCTCTTGACAAAGACAGCAGCATTCCGGTCATGGCGTATGGCATGAGGCTGTACACAGCTGAAAGCGATCTTAAGCAAGAGTAGGAGCAGAATGTGAAATTAAAAATGTAATACCATTCACATTAGTAGCCCCAAATGAAATACTTAGACATCAATCTAAAAAAAATGTGCACAAGACCTATATAAGGAAAACTACAAGTCTGACGAACTTCCTAAAGGAGAATGAGTGCTTAAAAAAAAAAAAACCCAAAAACAACATAAAAACCCTCCTAAGTGCTGTTTACTTCACACACACAAAAGCATATCAATCATTAAATATTTATTAAACTGAATATTCATATTTAACACTTTTCAGTGTATTATGTTCTACATAAACTCCGTATTATTTTATACAGATGATAAATGTTTCTCCCACTACAGAAGTTTGAAAATCAAGATGATTAGAGGGGCACCTGGGTGGCACAGCGGTTAAGCATCTGCCTTCGGCTCAGGGCGTGATCCCGGCATTCTGGGATCGAGCCCCACATCAGGCTCCTCCACTATGAGCCTGCTTCTTCCTCTCCCACTCCCCCTGCTTGTGTTCCCTCTCTCGCTGGCTGTCTCTATCTCTGTCGAATAAATAAATAAAATCTTAAAAAAAAAAAAAAGAAAATCAAGATGATTAGAGAATGTCAAAAAAGTGAGGAAGAGCATAATATCTAATACCTAAATCTGTAGGATCTTAATAACAAGGTCATTTAGTTTTGCCATTCCTTTAATTTTGGCAGACCATATTTATCACTTTCTTTCATTTCATAAAAAATTTGCTAGTTATAATATAAATGTGCATTTCCACTCCCTTATAATCTCAAAAACAATAAAAAGCAAACAAAATGGGAGTACTAGTGACTCAGTCAGTTAAGCATCAGCCTCTTGGTTTCGGCTCAGGTCATAATCTCATGGGTGGTGAGATCAAACCCTGCGTGGGTCTCTGCACTCAGCTGGGAGTCTGCTTGAAGATTCTTTATCTCTGCCCCTCCTCTTGCTCATGCTCTCTCTCTCTCTCTGAAATAAATACATACATCTTTTTAAAAAAGCAAACAAAATGGAGATTTGTGCAGTGTATTAAAGAAATTTATGAATTAAAATGAGATAAAATTGTTCAAAACCACAATAGATACCACTTCACACCAATTAGAATGGCTAAAATTAACAACTCAGGAAATAACAAATTGTTGGCAAGGATGCAGAGACAGGGGAACCCTCTTACACTGTTGGCGGGAATGCAAACTGGTATAGCCACTCTGGAAAACAGTATAGAGGTTCCTCAAGAAGTTAAAAATAGAGCTATCCTATGACCCGGAAATTGTCCTGCCAGGTTTTTACCCAAAAGACACAAATGTTGTTACCTGAAGGGGCTCCTGCACACCAATGTTCATAGCAGCAATGTCCACAATAGCCAAACTGTGGAAAGATGAGATGTCCATCGACAGATGAATGGATAAAGAAGATGTGGTGTATATGTGCGCGCACACACACACACACACACACACACACACACAAACACACACAGGAATATTATGCAGCCATCAAAAAATGAAATCTTGCCATTTGCAACGATGTGGATGGAACTAGAGGATATTATGCTAAGTGAAATAAGTCAATCAGAGAAACGATTATCACATGGTTTCACTCATATGTGGAATTTAAGAAACAAAACAGAAGATCATAGGCGAAGGGAGGGGAAAAAAAAGTAAGACAAAATCAGAGAGGGAGATACACCATAAGAGACTCTTAACTCTAGAAAACAAACTGAGGGTTGCTGGAGGAGAGGTGGGTGGGGAGGACGGGGTAACTGGGTGATGGGCATTAAGGAGGGCAGGTGATATAATGAGCACTGGATGTTATATACAATGTATGAGTAACTGAACTCTACATCTGAAACTAATGATACGCTATATGTTAACTGATTGAATTTAAATAAAATATGTTTTAAAAATGGGATAAAATTATTGGGAGGATATTGTCATGTCCTGAATCCTTGGAAAATGCATTGCTTTGGTTTTGTACTACATATATCTAAAGCTTTGCCTTGTGGTTTGATAATTAAGAATATTCTCCGAGAATAGGGATAAAGCTCTTTGGAATCATTGATGAGAAAGGAATGCAAGTCGGTTTGGTCTACAGACATGGCTGAGAAGGCAATGCTCATAGTTAATGAAGTCACTGGGATCTGAGTAAATTCAATTAATTAAACACTTCAATTTATTAAGCACACTAAAAATTATTTCTAATTTTAAAAAGTGGGTTGAAACTTGATTTTCAAAATGATCAGAGAAATCATATAAAATTTTCACAGAAACTCAGTAAATTAAAACATCCTAAAAATCTCTAGTAATTACTTTAGAAGTAGTTATTTTAGAAAGCTGAAAGACAAGATAACTAGATTATTTAACCTAGCATTCCACTTCAATTGGAATGCCAAGTACATATGACCTGCCTATAACAGAAAAGGCAGAGAGTTCATTACCTTTATTGCTATCCCAGCCACTCTCTTGGAAGCAAAGTCTTTTTTTTTTTTTAATTCAATAACAAAACTTGCTTATTTGCTTGTAACAGATCCCAACTGCACTGAAACTGCATTCTAAATTCATGTTGGAAAAATTACAGTTAAAATACTTCAGTATAATCATACTCTAGTTCAAAGTATTTCTTTTATTTCAGAAATTATTGTAACAATGGAACTACTAGTGTGGTTAAATATTATGACTCTTTTTAACAAATACATGTTCCAAAATATTTTAATAATGAGACAAAAATTAACAGGACATTAAAAATATGCAAGTCTGGTAATTTTAGGTATAGTTGAGGGCACTGATTTGTTGGAGTGGCATGTGAGCGCTGGCACCTACAGGCTGGCAGAAGCTTGTGCTGCACATCTCTTCCAAGCCCTTGTTCAATGGCATTATGTAGATTGCTTGAAACCAGCCGTGATGAGAGTATTTACACAATGGAAATCTGCAAGCACTATAAATTAGGAGACTCTTTTTGTGGTTTACTAGCATACCAGTGGTGATGTAAAATATTGTTAACTAATAAAATCCTATGCATAGTTTTTATTTTTAATGCTATTAGATCAATGATTACTAGAATATTTAAATTTTGGCTTCCTACTATTTTCTATTTTATGGTTACCAACAATGAGGCTGAACTTCACCATTCCATACCTTACATTACTAAGTAATTCATAACAGCCCTTTTCATATAATTTGTTTTGGCAAAACGTTGCTTTATACACACACACACACACACACACACACACACACACACACACGTGTGCATACGCAACTGTTTTAGGTTCATAACAAAATTAAGAAAGTACAGAGATTTCCCATATACTCCCTGCCCCAATACTTGCATAGGCTTCCTCATTATTACCATCTCCCACCAGCATGTATATTTGTTACAAGTGATGAATCTGTTGATACATCGTAATTACGTCCGTACATTACAATTTCCTTGTAGTGATGTACATTCTTAGTTTAGACAAATGTATAATGGCATATATTCATCATTATGGTATCATGGAGAGTATTTTGACTGCCTTAAAAATTCTTTGTGAGCTGCCTATTCACCCCCAACCCATCCACCCCCAAGCCCCAGAAACCACTGATCTTTACTACCTTAATAGTTTTGCCTTGTCAGAGTGTCATATAGCTGGAGTCACACAGGATATAGCCTTCTCAGATTTGCTTCTTTTACTTAGTAAAAGTAAAATATGCATTTAAGCTTCATCCACATCTTTTTATGACATGAAAGCTCATTTCTTTTTAGTGCTAAATAATATTCCAATGTCTGGATGTACCACAGTTTATTTATCTATTCATATACTTGAGGACATCTTGGTTGCTTCTAAGTTTTGGCAATTATGAATAAAGCTTCTATAAACATCAGTGTACAGGTTTTTGTGCAGGCATTAGTTTTCAACTATTTTGATAAATACCAAGGAGAGTGATTGCTGCATTGTATGATAAGATTACATTTAATTTTGTTAGGAACTGCCAAACTGTCTTCCAAAGTGGGGGTACCATTTTGCATTTCCACCAGCTCCACATTCTTGCCAGGATTTGGTGTTGTCAGTTTTCCAGATTTTATCCATTTTAATAGGCCTGTAGTAGTATCTCATTGTTTTAATTTGCTCTCCCTGATGATGTATGAGATGGATCATCTTTTCATATGCTTATTTACCATCGCTGTATCTTCTTTGGTGCAGTGTCTATTAAGGACTTTGCCCATTTTTTAATCTGGTTGTTTGTTTTCTATTTAAGTACCAGTAATGCTTGCTTAAGACTTCTATTTTATTTTTATTTTTATTTATTTATTTTTTTTAAAGATTTTATTTATTTATTTGACAGAGAGAGAGACAGCCAGTGAGAGAGGGAACACAAGGAGGGGGAGTGGGAAAGGAAGAAGCAGGCTCATAGCGGGGGAGCCTGATGTGGGGCTCGATCCCGTAACGCCGGGATCACGCCCTGAGCCGAAGGCAGATGCTTAACCGCTGTGCCACCCAGGGGCCCCTCTATTTTATTTTTAAAAAGACACATTTTATTAAAGATTTTGTGTAATATTAATATTTTTTATTCTTTAAATAAGTGGTAGATTTTGCAAGTGAATCCATCTGGAGTTCTGTAAATAATATTTCTTTTTCATCTGATTGCCTTCTAGATTTCCTCTTCATCTTTACTTTTTAACAGTTGAATGTAATGCCTCTAGGCTTAAGTTTTGTGGAGAAGAAGATATTTTCCAGCTTTATATTCTTTGAATTTTTTTGGAAGTTCAATTTAGTGTTTTTCATTATTTTGGGAAACTGCTCAGACAATATCTCTTCAATGTTTTGTTGTTGTTTTGTTTTATTTTGGGGGGGGGTCTGTTTCCCCTCTCTTCTCCTGTGAGATCCTAAATTACATTCATGTTCAACCCAATGATGTCCTAAAGTACAAAGTGCTCTCTTCTTTGTTTTTGTTTTTGGTTTTGGTTTTTTTCCTCTTTATTTACTTCTTGTATTTCAATCTGGGTAATTTCTGTTGGCCTATCCTCAAGTTTACTAATTCTTTCTTTGGTTGTGTTAAGTCTACATATGACTCTATTGAAGACATTTTTCATCTCTGTTGCTGTATTTTTCATTTCTAGTGTTTCAACTTGACTATTTTTTGTAGTTTCCATTAATATGCCTATCTATTTATGCACATCGTGAACTTTTTCTATTGGAGCCTTTATCACATTAATCATAATCATTTTAAATACCCTGTCTGATTGTTTAAATTCCCATCTGGGTCATATATAAATATGTTTATTTTGATTGCTTTGTCTCTTGACCGTGAAGTGTTTCTTTATTTGATTTTCCGTGGTCACTGAATTTTTGGTTGAAAGCCAGACATCATGTGTAGGACAGTAGAAACTGAGGTAAATAGTATTTTATGCCTAGAAACGGACAATCCACTTATTTGGCTACACCATTTACATTAGGGGCTCAAATCGGTCAGGAGTATGTCTGGGTTTGTGTTCAGCTCTTGCTATGTTTAACTTCGGTGCGCTACTAGCTTTAAATCTCTCTTGCATTCTTTGTGTTTACTGCTTTCAAGGGTTCTGCCATCTGATGGTGGCCAAAAATTAAAACTTTCAAAATTTAATTCAATAGGCAGCTCTATCTTCCTTTCTTGCTTTTCCCTACGTAAGTCAGTGTTTTCATGGCCATGTTGCTTTAGAATCACAGCTCTATTTTTAGATATTACAGTAATTGGTGGCCTTGTGACCTCAGCTTTTTGATGTATCCAATAAATGTTGTGACTTTGTGGATATTTCCTTATTGTTAGGATAGGAGAGATAGTCTTTCCAACATTTCATATTGTAAGCAGAAGCTAAAAATTCTTTTTTTTCTTTTTCTTTTTGTATGCTTTGTACTGTTGGCTCCATCAGGAAACCCATAACTACATTTTACTGTGTGAAATATTTCCTGGATAGAAAAAAGAGATGGAAAGAAGCAGTTAGAACAAATGATTGCTGCTAACGTTAAATGTATTATTAGCATAGCAGGGAACCTATAACACATCATCTTCATTGAATTATTTATGGAAATACATATTTTATAAAGATGTGACAATTTGGTTATTTATCAGAAAAATATTTCTCAGAGACATTAATCATATTTTACAACTGAAGTCCATGAAGTTTTTAATCTTTTAAAGACTTGGAACACTTTACAGACGGTATACATATCTCAAATTTTAGTTTGCTGTTCTGCCAAACATAAGCTTGTCTTTAAAAAGAAAAAGAGAGATGAAAAGGGGGGAGAAAGGGTGTCAATTATCTACTGTGCTGCCATAGGAAATCCAGCTATTTTAAGCACATCCTTCGGTGAGGGAACAACTCCACTTATCTTTATCCAAACAACTTCAGATTTAGAATACTCTTGTTCATTAAGTACTTTAAAATGTTATTCAGTTGAAAAGAGGCCAATCTCATGAGTGATGTTTGGGTAACTGCACAATTTGATCAAGATTTCGCCTCTTCCCAATATTTCCTATTGAAATTTGTACTCTGAAATTTATTTTAAGTGACTATATAATAAAAGTGTATTTACTTAATAGCCTCTATGCAGCATAAAATTTCTATTTCCTTTCAGATGTCATTTTAAATTTTATAATTCTTTACATATAACCTAAATATGGGAACTACTTCCAAAAGGAGATATGGGCTTGACTTTACCTTTAATAATGCTTAAAATAATGTGTCCAAAATATGCAAATAATGAGAATTTACATTTTCTGTAGTAATCAAGCAAAAAATGTTACTTTTAAATAAAGGAAATTTCGTCTTTATAATCCTGTATCTAAATACATGAAAGGTAGGTATCACAATCAAAATTTTAGTTTACCTTCAGTCTGAGATTGCAGAGTAAATTTCTCTTTGTGTGTTTTTATCTTTTACACCAAGCAAAACTGTGGGAATGAGAAATCAAACTAGAAACTGCACCTTTGATGACACCTTTGATGACACCTTTGTTCCCCAAGCATGAGAAGAATAAGAGGCTGTCAGGAGCAATAAAAATTGGACAGTATTGGGAAAGGAGTCTAAGAGACACTGTAGCAACTATTTCCTTTGATCCTCAGCCAGTTGCACTGTACATATCATTAGATACATACAACAAACTATTTTTGGTGCATTTGCTCAATGATATTAATTAATGAAAAGAACAAACGTTAAAGCTCGATGTATTTTAGACACTATATCAAAGATCATAGATACTGGTATACTGTTCTTTCTAGTTGAATTTCTTGAAAAATAATTAAAGACCAATGCATAACCAGAATATTTTCACAAAATGGGGAACAAGAGACTCCACCTATCCCCTTTTATATGCACAAGTTTTATTTTTAAATGAATTCCTATTCCACTTTAAACAATCCTGGCTGTGATTTTATCCTAAGAATATGACATTTCCCCTCACTTCAGCCATATAAAACTTCTCTTGTTCTTTAAAATTCGCTTTGGAAAATTCTTTCTGCATTGTTCTATGTTGTTGATTTAATCTGTTGTATGACAAAAATTAATTTACAAGATGATATTTAAGTCGGCTGGGGGGGAAAAAGCAATGCATTTGAATGACACAATAGAGTATTATTACCAACTAACTTATTCAGTGAACCTCTTATCCTGAACTCATGTTCTATTAAACTGACTGGAAGAGACTAATGACAAGAGTCTGAAAGACAAGTTTAAGACTAAAGAGCCAGAATTCAGTCAATTTCCTGGAGTGCTGAAGAGACCTTGGAAATCAAGATCTGTATCTTGAGTCTCTATCTTGAGTCTGTATCTGTATCTGAATGTCCCACTGGATCCCAAATAATTCAAGATGACAAATTTCAATGTACTTTTAGTAACTCAAGCAAAGGTAGCCTTTTAGTGGTAAGAATCTCAATCTGAGTATCTTTTATTTATATGAGCCCATGCTCTGTATTTTCTTTATGGCCTATTCAATAACATCAGGAAAAATAATCAAGTTTTAATTCACTTTATTTTCTCATTTCATCAATGCTTTCTAGAAATATTTTTAATGAAAACTTCTTAGCATATGTACTTTATTTCTACGTTTTTATAAACTTAAGGGATGTGCCCTTGAATTTATATATATTTTTAACTTCTAATTGCTCTAAATACTCAGCTCATTAACTTTTCCTTGATCTTGTTGACATAACAGTAGTTGTTTCACTAAGCAAATATATAAATAAAATTCATAATTCACCATGATAACTAATACATAATTTATTATGGTACAATTTTGTTGACATTTTTAATTTATGTTGGCTTTATTTTATAAGCAGCTATTACTCTAACAGAATTTTTATTTGTGAATTATAAGCAAAGTATTCTTTTCTAATTTACTTAGAAAGATGAACTCAGGATTAAGGAAGGAAGGAGTGAAGAGATTATTTAATCTAAGAGAATACAACTAGGAAAAAAAAAATCACTGGTTATAAATAAAGTAGATAAATTTTGTGAAGCCGAAAACTTTTTGAGGGCAAGGTTGTATATTACTAATTTTTGTATTGACAAATCCTAACACAGTGACTGATACTTAAAGTACCATTAAACGTATTATGTTTATCATTTTGTCAATTAAAACTATTACTGACTCACTAAATGACTAAATAAATCAGTGGATGTGCCAATTTTCTGAATAGCTTGATATTACTTAGAATTTTCCACACTGGTTCAATAGCATTTATGCAACCAAAAGAACTCTGAGCTGGACCTGCCATCTATGACTTACCACTACTAATCACCTGTTTATACTGATGCAAGATGCTCAGTGCTTGAGGTTTATATATTTTTTATTTGCAGCCTGGAATGTTCCACTTATCTTTAGTAATAAATTTACTTTAAAAAATGCTCATTAAAACTATACAGACAAGTTCTTGCTTAAGATCTTTAATTTTCAAGCTGATATTCTGTGTTTGTTTCTCCTTTTCCCTCAAACAGGTGGATTTTCTTTTATAAATATGGAAAAGAGTTAACCCCCTCTATTTTTTTTTTCACTCAGCATAATCTCTACAAAATGCAACTTTCTGCCTAATTAGTAAGGCATGGGCTCTACCACTAGATAGAAGGGCTCTACCACTATATAAACTCTCCAATATGGTAAAGAGTAAAGGACATAAAACAATCCCCTGGCCTGAAATAATAACTATGAAGGATTGTTTTTCTCCCATTACCAGCAAGGACCTGTCAGAAATGATCTATATTTTTAAAAAAACATCTTTTCTTTATCATTTATTTGTTAGGCTAGTCCATGAATCTTTAACAGGAACGTGTGAAAACTAAACTTTAGCTGAATGGTGGACACAAATGATACCTCGACAGTTTTGCTTCCAACAGGCAGGAAGAAATCCATGAGCAAAGTGACACTAGAACCAATGGAGGCTATTTGTAGTCTTTTCTCAGCTGTGCAATGAACTCTTGTAAAAGTTTATCACTGACACAAAGGAAAAAACAAACCTTACCTATATATATATATACCTATATATCTATATATATATACACATATATTAAAGCATAAATGATGAATATAAGGTGAATTAAAGGACCTTAATCAGTGTCTACATTTCTCACATTCTGTTGATAATTACATATGATATTTCTGTATTTAAGTATTTTTGTCTTTATAATTCCATACCTACCCCTATATATGTGTGTACACACACACACACACACACCTATCTATATATTTTCATATAATACTTCTATTTTACAAACACAAATTTATTTAGGGGTTATATTTTGCCTATCATTGACTCCTAGTGCATAGCATACTGCTCAAAAGAGGAACTCAATTAACGTTTATAAATATCACAGTGAGAAATGTATTAACTCTAGATTGTCCTATACAATCATCTGGAGCTTGAGAAACATCATAGAGTCACAAATATTTCTATTAAGTAGTCCAGAAATACATTTCTCTCAAATAATAAGTTTTCATCCTCATCCATCATCTCAAATTCATGAATTGGTTGAAATGGAAGCTCATTTGTCAGCGGTGTTGGTGTTGTTTGTGTTTTAGGATATAAAAATGAGTCATTCTACTAAAATAACCTGTTGCAAAATCAGAACTTTGATTAGATTTCTTAAGAAAAATTTTTAGTTGGCCCCAAAGCAACTTATTATTTCCTTCTGGCTCTTGGCAACAATATATTCTTGACATAAAATTGGTCTAATCTAATACCAATTTCAAATAAAAAATAAGATGAATCAAATTTGAGGGGAGAGTTCAAGATCTTATATCATGCCATTCCATTTTATTTAAATATGCTTTATTATTTTTGACCAGAGATATTATAATGGCAATTCTTATTTTATTGCCAAATAAACAGAAGAAATATTTTTAAAATCATTGTTATCACAGTAAAGCCTAAGTTCAAGCAATTAGTCATGTCAAGAAATAATAAATGCTATTACTCATTCAGAATGCTTCTTGGAACTATCCTTTTTCTATCTCTACTCTCTATTGGTTACTTGGGAAGTTCGGATTATTCTTCCAAAGAACTAAATCTAGTATAATTTTATTATTTATAAATTGTTAGAAACCATTTAGTTGGTTCCTAAATAAATGTTCTTCAAGGAAACAAACAAAAAAAATACATGTATTTAGAATTCATTCATTTAAAAAATTTTATATTGAATTATATCCTGTAGAGCCAAGTATCTTTATCTCAGTCCCTTTCCTTCTCATATTTTCTGCATATTGGATTTGTATTGTTTCAAGTTCTCTGTGAAACAGTGTGCTGTGTTAAGACTTGGCTATCATCCTAAGGGCTTATTGGTTCTCAAGCTCCTCGGGAGCCTCTCAGGTAAAACCTGAAACTGTCCCCCGTATGCAGAAGGCAGTGAGAGACGGAAGAAAGAGGGGGGCCACTCCAGATTGGTGGTGGCAGGTCTAATAAGCAAGAAAATTTACATATGAGGCTTTTCCTGGGCAGCTGCAAGATGCGTAGCTCTCTGCGGTAGCTTGCCAAATCTTAAAAGCTTACATAGATGCCTTAACTGGGATCAGTTATATATATATCACCCAGATGGTCTTAACACCACATCAGTATCTCAAGGCTATCTAAGGGGTGGCCTCCGGGAACAAGTAGAATGCACACTCTTAGGAGAGGGGAGAGGGTGAGGAGCCTCCTATTGCCTTGATCCGGTTCACACGTGAACCAGAGGTCATGTCCTCCCGATGTCACCCCAAAAGAGTTTTCTAATATACAATGCTTGTCATGGTTATTCTTTCTCAAGTGCTGACACAACTAAAGGGTCGGTACCTTGCAAATTCTATTTTCTAATTTCCTAATGTGTGTATTGCCTAAGAGAGCATAGATAAATGCTGATGATGGAGAATATGACCATTTGATTTCTTAAGGGCACTGTTGTAAGAAAAGCATCATCACTGTTCTGCAAGCTGCCCTGGATTTCTTTTTACTATTAGGTACCTCTTTATCTTTAAATTTTAACGTTGTACTAGGATTTATCACTACGGCTGGTGCTCCCTTGAACGAAAAGTCAAGATATGCAAACACAATTTGCCAATTGTTCTCTCCAGATCAATTCAGAGGATAAAAAGTAAAATTTTCTCGTAGGATTATAGTCAAATTTTGTTCTTACTAAGACAGCTGTCCTGGGTCAATTAACCTTCAAACATTCTGCCAAAGCAATATGTTTGTATACTAGCATATGATAAGAGAACATTTATAGGGGAAAAAAGGTCCCTTTTTGAGAGGCTTGTTAATAAAGTTTAGTAACTTAAAATTGTGTTGCCTGAATGTGGAAAATGTATTGAAATGAAATGAATGCTTATAGCCAAACATAAAACCTGGCTATGTTAGCTTAAGGAAACATGTGACCAAAACTGTCTGAATATTACCCTCATCATGATTAAGCTTTAGACAGTTTGCTTCTTGACTTTCCTTTTCCTGAGAGTATTTACTTTAGAAAACATGCAATTGCAAATTCCTTCTCTGCTCCTTTGAGGTATAAATCTTCTCCCAGCCTCTTATCAATATTACAACCCAGTAATGTCATTCCCAAGGGCAGGAAACTACCACTTGGTAATATAATCATCAAGAAATTACCTTTATCTCCTAGTTTCTGTGGGAAGATAGGAGCCAAACTTCAATGAGCACCAATTAGCAAACACAAATAGTCTAATCACTTTGGCCAATTTCTTCCCTACAGTCCTCCACTACTTTTCCAGTAACTCATTCCAGCCCTTAATATTCTTTTGTTGTAGCAGAATTGTAGTTAATCTCTTTCCTATTGCAGTAGTCTTGAATAAAATCTTCCTTGCCTGTTTAACTTGTCCAATGCAATTTTTCTTTGACACATGTATGCCATTATTACTCGAACAATCTCTCAATAGCATATTCATTAGAAGTCTAGTATTTTTTAGGCCCATAGAACATTGAAGTACAATAAGTATCCTTGCTAAAGGACAGAGAGGCACTTAATTTAATCAGCTATACCAATGATGTAAGATATTCTGTTTAACTCCCACTTGTTTATCTATACTGATTATAACAATCTACATTGATTATAAGAATGATATAGAAAAAGCCATGCTCAGGTGAGGATGAAGAGACAGAACCACTCTTACCTTTGCAGAACCATTCTAAATTCCTGTATCTCAAAGAAAAAAAAAAAAAACCCTGCAATTATTTATCAGAAACCTCATATAGATAAGGAAAAATGGAAAAAGGGTGGCTCTCCAGAGGAAAAAGGAAGGCAATCTGAAAACTACTAATATGTAAATCGGACTATTACAGTAACCTGGGGATTGTCCCAGTGTTCTGCGGAGGATGTCTTCGCACAAAGTTGATAGAACAGAGGACTTCCAAAGCTGGAATACTTTAGACTTCAGGTCGCTAATGAAAAAATTCTTGTAATTTATTGTGATATTGTTAACTTTTCTTTCCCAGGAAAATGATACTTAAAAGATTTCTCTAGAGTCTTTCTGGTTGTAACTAGGTAAGTTGGTTAGCCTCCGAAGTAGTGTTTTGGGTTCTACTGTAAGAGGAAATACAACAAATTGGATTAACTCATCTCTTTGAGGCCAGATATTTCAGATGAAGAGACTCTATCACTCCCTGTATATCTGATTTCATCACCACTCCCTATCTTTGAATCAAAATAGAATTGAGAGAACTCTAAAAGAACCTGGGATGGGCACCTGGCTGGCTCAGTTCGTTACGCATATGACTCCTGATTTTAGCTCAAGCCATGATTTTGGGGTCTTGAGATCAAGCCTCCATTTGGGTTCCACAGTCAGGGTGGAGTCTGTTTGGGATTCTCCGTGCCTCTGCCTCTGTCCCTCCCCCCACCCCCTTGCACTCACTCTCTCTCTCAAATAGTCTTTAAAAGAACCTAGGGTTATGACTAAATCCCCTACACTAAATATATGCAACAGAGCGGAACAGTTAATACCTGAAGATACGCTTCTTCAGGGAACGTGTACCCTAGGCATCCGTGTCCACTGCAGAAAATAATACTTTTTATAGATATAACATTTTCATCACTAAGGTCAACTTTTCTTCTGCTTTTATAGTCAATATTTGATGGCAAAACCAAAACTGGAATGCACAACTCTCTATGACTCTCAAGAATTATGCCAGGACAGAACCCAGAAAGGGGAGTCTGCCTTAGAAGAGGGGTAGATTAAACTTCCATTTCCAGAAGAGGACACCGATCCCTTACTCAGGATAGACTGGGATATATTCTGTAGCTTAAGCTATGTAAGACAATCTGATGTTATGTATGATTTTTACCTTTATTGATTTTTAATGACTTGAATTTTGTTAATCTCTCTTTCCTTGACTTTACTTGCTATGTGTAGATATAATTAATATCTTTCATTGTTGTAGCCCTTGACAGGCTGTTGAAAGTTAATACCTTAAAAGTTCATTTTGGTGTAGCTTAGTTTTTTTAGGCTGTGTGAAACATTATAATCTGGCTACCAAAAATGTGACTTTTTTGGGACGCCTAGCTGACTTAGTCAGTGGAGCATCTGACTCTTGAGCTCAGGGTCTTGAATTCAAGTCCCACGTTGGGTGTAGAGAGTACTTAAAAAATAAATTAATAAAAAATATGTCTTTATTTACTTTCTTTGTGAAGTCTATATAGTAGGATAAGATGCAAATATTTTGGTGGTGATTTTTTGGTTTTTGTTTGTTTTTATTAATCACATTTATTACTTTTTTTTAAAAGATTTTATTTATTTATTTGACTGAGAGAGAGACAGCCAGTGAGAGAGGGAACACAAGCAGGGGGAGTGGGAGAGGAAGAAGCAGGCTCCCAATGGAAGAGCCTGATGTGGGCCTCGATCCCAGGACTCTGGGATCATGCCCTGAGCCGAAGGCAGACACTTAATGACTGAGCCACCCAGGTGCCCCTCACATTTATTACTTTTTTAAAAACTATGTTTTAAAGAAATTATATCAATTTTGTTTCATGATGGTATAGTGTTTTCACCTTTTATAAGCCCCTCTACTCCATAGACATGAATGAATGAGATATAAAAAGATAAAAACAAAATGACATAGCTGGGTTTAAATACAAGTTGAGTATTTCTTTGGACCAGAAACAGAACACAGATGCAAAATGTTAATCTGTCTGGAAACTCTCTGAGATTTCTGGCTTGGGGATCTAGACTTTGGCAAGGGAATCTAATCTTACATAGGAAAATGATCAAAAGTGTTCCACCAGGAGTTAATTCAAGACTCACTGCTTAAAACTAACTTTTGCAATCTCCAGATTTGTTTTGGGGAGTTCTGTTTTGGCTATTTATTGTAATGTTGAAGATATCCTATACAAAGAAAAGATTTTTTTTCCTAAAGTCAAAGGAAAACATTAAAAAGTAAGTAAATAAATAAAGTCAAAGGAAAACAAAATTACTACATAACTTTTGCACTGCCTTCTTATCTTCAGAGATAACTATTTCCATTATTTTTAATTTTATTAGGATCTTTTTCTTCCTTGAAAGACCAGTTTCCAAGAGTTTAACTGGGATTTATTTAAGTAATACTTTTTCTTCTGCTATTGACCATCCTCTTTTTCTAAAATTTCTATTATTTCATTAGCCTTTATGATACATTTTCTTTGTATGTGTGATTATAGGTAGATAGATTATGTTCAATTTCTTCATTTTGTTCTATGATTATATTATCTATAAATATTATATTTAGATGTTTTTACATCGATTATTTACTATCTTTGGTATATTAAAATAATCCCTGAAGCTGTCTAATGAAAGTACCCTGGACCCTTTTAATGTGAATGTGAATTGCTTTTGGTGGTCTTCAGCTGTGAAATTGCAGAGAACATGATACAAATAAATTTCTGATGTGTATTTCCCCATGGTAATGGAAATCTCACAGACTAGTTGTCCTACATCTCATATACATCAGGCCAATTTTGTTACATTTTTTTTCCATTTTAAAAGTCTGTGATGCTTTTTATTAGCAAGCACAATTCTGAATTATATTGTGAAATGGTGAGTTTGATGATATCTTCTTCTAAAACATCCTATATTATTTTTCTATTTCCTTAAACATTTTGCTACTTTGTATTGGAGAATATTTTCAGTTTCAGCTGGATCAGAGAGAGAAACAGTTTCCCACCTGGTTTGTCCTACCTTCATAGACCTATTTGATTTTATTTTCTCCCACGTATTCTGAAAAGCAACCTGAGAAACATTCATTGTATAATGCATTCATTTGTTGGCGTAACTATTACTTTCCATTGTCTTATAGGCCATCTCACAATCTGAATGTATTATTTTACATGCCATTTGATTATATTCCTATCATTTCCTAACATTTTAAATATATTATCTGTGGACATTCCATTCTTTGCCTCTTTGGGGATGCCACTCTCTAAGTGTGCCTTCTAAGTAGCCTTTCTATCCAACTTATTATAAATAATGCCTGGCTCAATATACTTATTCTGTTCATTCTCTTTTGTTTCTCAAGCTTAGCTTTAAAGCACAGTTTTTATCTTATGGCATCATTCCCTGGCACACATTAAGCCTTAATGTCTTTAGCAGCTGTTATGCTACTGAAACTCTTTTTTTTTTTCCCCATCTCTTAGTTATATGGAACTTATTAGTATTTCCTTAATTTATGCTTGCTGTTGTCCACATATATAAAGGTTCTGAATATCCATTTTGGCTTTGTTCGTATATTCATTTAATCATTCTTAATTTAGTTACTAATTTGATATTTTCTGGTGTATTTTTTCCAAAGTCTAGTTAGTTACACAAGAAACTGGCTACATTTCAAATATCCATATTAAAAAGAATTAGGAAACTTCCTGATTCATAGACATTGACTTTATATTTGATCAAATACATAGGCTTTACTTCTGGCGCTGCTAGAAAAACTATGTCTATTGCTTTCTGATATAAGAGCCATTGAGTCTGACAGCCCTGGCTCTTGACAGAGATATTTTTGTAAGTGTTCTAATTCTGTCCTATTATGTGCCCTAGTTTCTATGACTTCTTTGAGCTTCCTTCTGTTTCAGTATTGTTCTTTAAAATAATTGGTTTAGTTGAACCAGGACCACATAGGACATCATCTGGCATTAAGCTTTTTTAATACTAAGAAGTAAAACTCAGTCCAATGAGCAAAAACAAATTTTGTTTTAAGCCACTATTAGAAAGATCTGTTATACATTATAGTTGTAGTAATAGCTGATGATACACTCATTTTCTATCTCTATTTGCATGTTTTAAACAAATACCATGCATATTAGATTTAAGGTGTTCAATATTAAATACGTTCATTTGTTTGCTTTATATTTACTAATATGTTAATTTATCTGATCTAAGTTGGATTAACAGCATTATTTTGTAGGGATAATGTATACTTGCACTATTCCATTTTTTTAAAATAAGGTGAATAGTTGAGAAATTAAAGATATCTTAAATAAATTTTGTAACATTCATTTGAAAATTTTATCTCAAACTGAAAGAAGTGATTCTATATTTTCAAAATTTATCTTTAATTCTTAATGGCCATTTCTGATCATTTATCTTATACAACTTTAAATAAACTTAAATTATGCTTTGATAAAAAAAAGTAAATTACAGATACATAGATTTCTTACTCTCTGAATATACTTTTAGTACAAATTTTAACTATTTCTATCAAGTTTGTAAGATATTAAGTAATTACTTTTCTCAGACATACAATATTGTGAATTCTACCTACTTCAGTAAAAATTATTGTAACATCATGAAACATGTCATAACAACCTATAGAAGTTCTTCCAGCTTCCTATTTTTATTGTTGTCCTGTGATTTTAACTACCATTAAAAAACATACTGAATTTTTTCTCACGTGGCAGTGTAAATACCATTAAAAATACCCAAGACAATAGACAACTGAGCAAGTCAGTGTGCAATTCACCTCTTTAAAAAGAAATAGAACCAAATTGATTTCTGGTCCTGTAGTAATACCCAAAGTAGATCTGCATAGAATATTTCATTCAACAAACATTGCACCTCACTGTGCTGTTATGGTTGTTTTTGATCAGCTTCCTTATTAAATAACATAGAGAATATTCTCTAAATTTATTGCATTGGCATTTACATCCTTCAGAGTTTTAGTCTGCTCCTAAATTCCCTGTTCAGTTTAGCTGACTTTTATTTTTATAGCAATACTTCCTTGATGAAGGAAGTACAAGCTCCTTAATCTGGGTAACCACCCAGACTGTTTTCATACTATCTCAACAGTATCATCCAAACAGACTCCAACACATCATTTACATTCCAAACCACTTTTTTTTTTTGTCAATGTACTCTTTCATACTTGTACATCATTTAGTTGTGTTTTTAGGAAATAAAGCTGAAAAAAGAAATCCTTACTTCATATAACCATCATGTTCAAATTGTACATATACAAGGAGAATTGTTATGTATTCCAAAAATAAGATTTTGGTTTTGTTATTCTTATATATGATGTCTACATTGGTTATCCTGTCGACAGAAATCGACAATATGGTCCTGGTGCTCGGCATGCGCTGTTACTGAGCCACCACAAGATGAGTATGTAAGTCACAAGTAAGCGTTTACATACTTTTAGAGCCACAGAGCATGTGATTAGCATACTCACCTCACTCCAAGAAGTACAGGCTATGGGCCAGTTCAGGTCTTACACAATTTGCCGATGAGTCATATGTGGCAAGAGCTGCATATTCCTTGCTGGCAGTAGGTAGAGACATACTAAAATGTGTGATGTTTCGGAGTTACTAATCAGCTGTAACCTGAAAGTATATAATAATATAAGAAAATGTAAACCCATACTTATTTTGTGATTTCTTATCAATAATTTTGATTTTTAATCCAGTCTTTATTTTAAGATTTTTTATTTATTTATTTGAGAGAAAGAGAGATAGCAAGAGAGAGCACAAGCAGGGGGGAGAGGGAGAAGCAGGCTCCCCGCTGAGCAGGAGCCGGATGTGGGATGTGGGGCTTTATCCCAGGACCCCAGGATCATGACCTGAGACGAAAGCAGATGATTAATGGACTGAGCCACACAGGCGCCCCAAATCCAGTCTGTTTTTTTGTTAATTTGCCACCATTCCTTAAATTAAGAAAGTAAAATGTATGTTATAAGTTTTAACCCTAATTTAATGACGACAAAATTAACTTCATTGGAATTTTGTGTCAAGAAAAGACGTAATTGTTCTGAGTCTCCTACCCGTTTCTTCCTTTGTGCAACACCCTTACTCCAGTGCCCTATCTATAAACTCCAGTCACCTCAGTAATATCAAACTCCAATTTCTATCTTCTCTGCTCAGAGACCGCTTGCTTTGTGTGGGCTTACACCCATATACTGCAGCCTAGAAGTTCTTCGGAGGAAAAAGCCAGGGACATCACTTTTTTCCATATTTTTGGATATTAATTCCCACATCTTGTTTTCTAAAATCTAAGAACAGTATTTATTGTATTTATATATGTATTAAACATATATTTCATGTATCTTATCCAGATAAAACTTGGATATGAGAATTTAATAGGTGGTAATGACGTTCCTATAAAGGAAATTGACATCTCCGCTTATATAATAAATGAAATTTTTTTTTCTGTTTGATTTAAACCATCTAATTATGATAATTAGTAATTCTACAAGATTTGCTTATTTTCTACTTCATGAAGAACACTGTATAGAATATAAAAATGGAAATCCTTACATATTAATTTTTTGTTTACTCTGTATCCATATAATGATTATCTATCTGAACCAAGTCCTCTGCTCTTTAAATTTCATAAAGATCCAATTATATGAATTTATTTTTTATTTCAATTTTACCTGCATTATATAAAATATATGTGATTATATATATCATTTTGGGATATTTCCTAACATGAATCTTAATTGATGTGGATGAGGAATGAAAGTAGCTAACAGGGTGCCTGGGAGGCTCAGTTGGGTAAGCATCTGCCTTCAACTCAGGTCATGATCCCAAGGTCCTGGGATGGAACCTTGTATCAGGCTCCCTGTTCAGTGGGGAGCCTGCTTCTCCCTCTCCCTCTGCCACTCCCCCTGCTTGTGCTTTCTCACTCTTTCTGGCAAATAAATAGATAAAATCTTAGGGGAAAAAAAAGAAAGTAGCTAACAAACTGCCCAAAATTAAATATTATAGGAGTAGAAATTAATATAAAATAATAAAAATCTAATTATTTTTAGAGGCAATCTTACATGAATATTACATTGATTCTGAGTAGGAAAGTGCTCTATTCTTGTATTTGCAAAAGGAAATATTAATTTGTTTTTTGTATTTAGCAATATTTAAAAAGCGTGGAATTGTTAAAACTTTAATTGGTGTAACAAAGAGACTAAAAGTAATAAGAATTTTTTTTGTCTCTATCAAGAAAAAGCATCTACACTATATCAAGAAGAATAACATTAGCACACGGAATTATTGTGTTACTTTAAGAGAGGGAGAAATATGAGAGCAAAGTCATAATTGCATGCCTGATAATACACATAGCAATTTATTGGACATGCAATTTCATAATATATGACACTGTGATTAGTCTGAACAATTTGATACTAAGTAATTTATTGGAGTCATTTAATTTGAATGTGTGATGATTAATGGCATTGCAGATGTGTTTATCTAAGGTGTACATTACTTTAGGTCATTCTCACACATTTAGTTTGATAAGATCTTTTAATTAACTTATAATTTTTATCTATTACACTGATTCTGAAAGTATTTTTAAGTCCAAATAAATTGCAATCACGTGGATATCAATAGATAATCTACATCAGACAAGCAGTGTATCAAGATATATTTGAGTTATAGTGTGTGTATGTGCAGAAAGAAAGAAACAAGGAATTTATTATCCTGATTTTTGTTAATTAACAATAAATTTGAATGTGAACATTTGATTGCTTTCCAACTAAAGATAAATAAGTTCCCTGTGACTAGGGGAGTTTCATGATTCAGAATATAAAACACTTCAGTGCCTACGACTTAGAGCTGCAGATTTTTTTGAAGAAAACAAAATTTTTAACAGAAAGAAGATAGTATAAAGGACTGTAGAACCCCACGATGGCTCAAAATTTCGTGGAATGCTGCAACTGAGCATGAAGTTTTGGTTAAAACAGTATCTGTTGAAAGTCTTCTAAGAAGCAGTTAGATTTCTATGTGCCCTCAAACTCTTTGTGACTGAGTGAAGTGTCTCTTCCTACCAGCCAGAAATCCAGAGATAAAGGAAAACACTGTCTCTGTAAACGCAGGACATCAGACATTTGGGGAATATCATACCAGAAATGGGGGAACTAAGTGAGAGTTTACATACACCATGCTAGCCTAGTCAGCTTCCAGAAGGGGGTTAGTCATTTTCCAATCTTAGAACAGTCTTCCCTGAAGATTCTGACCAACTGTAGTGAAGCCCATGTTTGACCAGTGGTACTTGCGTGCTCAGAATTCTAATAAACTTCTTGGTGCCTCATTCATAAGTATGAACAGAAAACCAATGATCACCAGACATTTGGGAAAAACCTCTTTTATAAAAGAGAGCAAAACAAATAAATATAAAAAAGCAACTTGAGGAAACAGATTAAGAAGTTTAAAGAAAACTTAAAAAAAAAACCTATCATCAATTAATAGAGAGAGAGAAAAAAAGAGAGAGAGAGAAAGAAGGTGTTCCATCCATGAAACAAGAGTAGAATACAATAAAAAAGATTATTTGGAAAGCAAAAGTATTCTTGGCAATTGAAAATATGATAACAGAAATAACAAATTCAAATGAAAGAGGAAGGAGATAAATTTGAAAAATCTTCCAGAAAACAAAGTAAAAACAAATTAATTTTTGGTTGTAAAATGGGGAAAATACAATTAGAAGATAAGTTAGTGGAAGAACAAAATCTGAATAATAGTTTTGCAGAAACCAAAAATTATTAATACAATAAATTAAGAAAAAAAATCAAATTTGAAAGAAGAGTATCTACATTTTAAAAATCCACTGCTTGTCTAACACAGTAGATAAAAATACACCTATATTAAGGCATATTGTCATAAAATATCAAAGCACTGGACACAAAGAAACTATACTACAAGTTTTCAGAGAAAAGAGAGAGGATACAGAGAGAGCAAGCATTTCACCATGGAAAAATATGATTAGGGGGGGCGCCTGGGTGGCACAGTGGTTAAGCGTCTGCCTTCGGCTCAGGGCGTGATCCCAGCGTTATGGGATCGAGCCCCACATCAGGCTCCTCCGCTATGAGCCTGCTTCTTCCTCTCCCACTCCCCCTGCTTGTGTTCCCTCTCTCGCTGGCTGTCTCTATCTCTGTCGAATAAATAAAATCTTAAAAAAAAAAAAAACTTAAAAAAAAAAGAAAAAGAAAAATATGATTAGGAAGTACGCTTTCAGTATTATCGCATGGCTTATTTCTGTTACACGGAACAATCTTATTATTAGAATTTGAATTAAAATCCAACCATCTTATTATACCTGTCAGAATGGCTAAAATTAACAACTCAGGAAATAACAGATGTTGATGAGGATGCAGAGAAAGGGGAATCCTCTTAACACTGTTGGTGGGAATGCAAACTGGTGCAGCTACTCTAGAAAACAGTATGGAGGCTCCTCCAAAAGTTAAAAATAGAATGGTCCTAAGACCTAGCAATTGCACTACTCAATTTATCCAAAGGATATAAAAATACTGATTCGAAGTGGCACATGCACCCCAATGTTTATAGAAGCACTATCAGCAATAGCCAAATTATGGAAAGTGGCCAAATGTCCATCGACTGATGAATAGCCTACTACTCAGCCGTCAAAAAGAATGAAACCTCGCCATTTGCAATGATGTGATTGGAGCTAGAGTGTATCATACTAAGCAAAATAAGTCAGTCAGAGAAAGGCAAATACCATACGATTTCACTCATGTGGAATTTAAGAAACAAAACAGTCGAACATAGGGGAAGGGATAGGAAAATAAAATAAGATAAAAGCAGTGAAGAAAGCAAACCATAAGAGACTCTTAACTATAGGAAACAAACTGAGGATTTCTGAAAGGGAGGTGCGTGGGGGATGGGCTAAGTAAGTGATGGGCGTTAAGGAGCGCACTTGTGATGAGCACTGAGTGTTATACGTAAGTGACGGATCCCTAAATTCTCTCCACGAAACTAATACTATATTATGTTAACCATCTGGAATTTAAATAAAAACTTGGAAGTTCACCTATTGGAAAAAAAAATCCAATAGACCTTTTCCATTTTTCTCTTCTATATATGTCTTGTTCCCATCTCTGTCACCTTGTTAGAATTTCATAATCTATTCTCATTCTTGCAGTAAAAGGACACATGACACTGAATGGTGTTAATGAGTCTATTAGTCTATAGCAAAGCTAATACAAGAGATACAACTGAAGAATAAGAAGAATAGAGGAAATTCAGATGCAAGAATGATATATTTTAATTTGAGCTAGAGGGGAAATGTGCTTCAATATTTACATTTGCTCCAATTCTTAGAAAGTATCCTAGATGATTTTGACTGAGTTCCTAAACTACCTGTGTAGGAAAAAACTATTCTGAAATCTTTATGGGGAAAAATGGTGTATTACAGGTCTCTATAATTATCTGTATAAGAAAGAAATAAAGGAAAGAAATAAAAAATAGGTGGGTAGGAAGTGGTGAAAGAAGGAGGGGAACTTACTTTTCACAATGAGATTTCATTTTCCTCCTTATTGATTTTGTTCCTACAACCCTATCACAGAACAACAAAGAGAAAATAAAAGTTTTTTGCTCAAAGATGATATGATTGTCTGTGTAGAAAATCTAAAGCATTGGCAAGAAGAAAAACAAAAACACCTCCTGGAAGGAACAGCAAGTATAACAGGTATATTGCAGATATCTGTGCTTCCATTTTCATCCATGATAGCCAAGGTATGGAAACAACCTAAGTGTCCGTTAGTGGATGAATGGATCAAGAAATACTTATACATATATGCGATGGACTGTTATTCACCCTTTAAGAAAAAGGAAATCCTGTCATTTGTGACAACATGGATGAACCTGAAAGGCATTATGCTAACTGAAATCAGCCAAACAGAAAGACAAGTATCATACAGTAACATTTATATGTGGAATCTAAAATAAAGTTGAATTCAGAAACAGGAGAAAAATGGTTGTCAGGACCTGGAGAGCATGGATATAAGAAAAGTTTGGTGAAAGGGTATGCATTTTCAGTTATAAGATGAGTAAAGTCTTAGGATGCAATGTATAATGCGGTACTTTAATTGATAACATTGGGTTGTATAATTTAAATTTGCTAAGAGAATACAACTTAAATGTTCTCACAAAAGAGAAAGTTAAATGGGGGGAATATATGGAATTTTAAGGACAATAAAACTATTCTTTATGGTACTATAATGGTGAATAAAAGACATTAAATATTTGTGAAAACCCATTGAACTTACAGCACAAAAAGTAAATCTTTGGGTTAAGGTTTGCAAATATCTTGTCCCATTCCATAGGTTGCTTTTTCATCTATTGATGATTTCCTTTGCTGTGCAGGTTTTTAGTTTGATGTAAATTTTTAATAAAATCATTTAGGAGATTTGGTGATCTTAGGATAGAATGTAGAGTATGACTAAAAGAACCTAAATGTGTCACAAATATGTGAAACAACCTAACTGATGCAGGTGGGAGAATAAGGTGCTGGCCTAACATCTGGAAGTGAGTGCAGTCTGTAACCCTAAAGACAAAACAAACAAACAAATACAAACCTGTACATAGCACTGTACTCTATTGATAAAGCTATTTCCTGTGGGGCTGCATGAATCATTCTAAAACCAATACATATGTGTATTGGCATTGAATGTCAATTGATGACAGATGGTGGGAATCGGGTTTCTCATTGTAGGAGTGGGAGGTTACATATAAGGAAGGGGAGAAAGCTAGAATGATCCATGTGGTAATAGATTAGAGTTAGAGATATCAGTATGAAGTCATGTTTAGTGTATACATATATACACATAAATAATATATAACTGATGTGTATATATATGCAAATAATATATAAATGATATATAACATATGCAAACACATATACACATACATATATATAAATAATTATAGATATACATGTATACGCAGCTTAGTATACACACATATATTTCCAACCTCTGTTAGTTAAGTAGAACTAAAAGAAAAAAACAACCCAGTAGCAACAAGGACACCTAGTACCTTGGGGTTTGATATCATTCTCCAATTTAAAGAATAAGGGCTCTTCAGAGAAATGACTGATTCTAGGATTGGGGCACAAGTTATGCCTGGAGCATAAGGTAGTGACATAAAGTAATAAACTACTAAAACACACACACACACACATAGGCACACACATGCACACACACAGTAATGGGTGTATATCAAAAGAACATGGGAGCTAACTAAAAACTCCCAAAGGCCAAAGGTGAGACAATTTGAGAAAAAATAATGTATTTGATTAAAACCCAGAGTATAAAAATAAATGTGCTTGAGTCCATATTGATGTACATAAATGAATACAATAAATGGGGAAGAAGACTCTAATAATCATAAATAAATGGAGGAGAACTATGTGAGGAGGAATTCCAATGACTTCAGTATATATTCTGCCGTTAAGATGTGCAATGTAACTCCCACTTCTTAGGTGGAGACTACGCATAGTGACCTTCTCCCAAAGAGTACAGTATAGAAAGGAAGAAAAAGAAAGTAACTTCACAGGGGAGAAACCTGACGATCATGACCTCAAGCCAGGTGATCTAGGTTAACATCAAGAGTAATGACTTCCTTTTTTTTGAGAGAGAGAGAGAGAGCATGTGCACATGAGTGTGTATGGGGGGCAGACAGAGAGGGGGAAAGACTCTTAAGAAGGCTCCCTGCCCAGCGTGCAGCCCAACACAGGGCTTGATCTCATGACCTTGAGATCAAGATCTGAGCTGAAAACAAGACCAACTTAACCAACTGAGCCACACAGACGCCCCCCAAGAGTAACGTCCTATTGACAGAATAGACTCTTGACATGTTGTGATGAAAATGGCACTTCCTCTCTCTGACTGGCCTTCTTCCCAAAAAACACATTATCCCAGTCAAATCATGAAGAAAACATAAGAAGAATTTCACTGCAATGGCATTCTATAAAATATTTGGTCAGTAATCTTTGTAACTATCCAGGTCATCAAATCAAGGAATATGAGAAATAGTCACAACCAAGAGGAGCCTAAGGACACATGACAACTAAATGCAAGTGATAACCTGGTTGGGATCCCGGAACAGAAAAAAGAAGACATTAGGAAAAACTATGGAAATACGAATAAAGTATGGGTTTTAACTAATAATAATGTATCAATATATACCTATTATTTCTGACGAATGTGTGGTACTAACATACAATGTAAGTAATAGGGGAAACAGTGTGGGGTATTAGAGAACTATATCTTAGTTCTCTGTACTGTCTTCACAATAATTCCTTACATCTAAACTTAGTCTAAAATAAAGTTTACTTAAAAATGAATGAAATAGAAATGAAACATAGAATAGAGATCAAATTAAAAATGTAGCTTTAGGAAACCACACATAAACTGAAAAAATATTTGGCTGGAATGAATCATAAGAAGCATGAAAGCACAAAATATATCAGGAATGTAAAAGAGGGCAGTGATACTGATATTTTAAAAAATAATGAAAGAATCCCATGAATAATTTCATGTCACTACACTTAACTTCTTATGAATAACTTCATGTCACTACTACAGGTAAAATGAAAAAAAAACAAAAAAACAAAAACAAGCAAAACTAAACAAGGTTATTTAGAATGTGGGTACATATCAAAGGTGTATTCATGTTGCTTAGAAATGAAGACATAGGGGCTGAAGCCATAAACACATCCAGCACGGCCGTTAGTATCTCAACAGTTAGGATCACATGATCTTGAGAAGAAGAGGAATTGAACCATGAGGAGAAAGCACCCTACATTACATGAAGAGCTGGCGATGTCCTGTTTCTTGACATGGGTGATAATGTTGATAGTGTTTTCTTCATAATTATTCTTTGTTCTGTACATATATTTTTTTTTGCAGTCTAATATACGTACAAAATATCTCAGCAGAAAAAAAAGAAATATCGTTCTGGCTGTGCTGTGTAATATCGATGTGAGCGAAGCACCACTCAAAGTGCACACATTATTTGGGAGAGTTTTACACTGAATCAGAGAGAACCATCAGGTTGCGAGCAGGGCCAAGGCTTATGCCTGTGTCCACACAGGCCACACACGTGGCACCCCCAACGGGGGTCATTATTTGGGAACGGGCTGTGCTTGGCTGCCTTAGAACTGGGCAACACAGTCACCCAGTCCAGGGAGAGTCTGTTCAATGAGAACAAATGGCTAAAGCTGGATTTGAAAAAAATATAATAAGCGTTATTTCATATTATGTTGTGGGCTCAATAAAATAATGTAATAGTTTATTGATATAAAGACAAAATAAAAAATAAAAATTGGCCTTACCCAAACCCGCATTCTCTCTTTTTGAGTACTTTTACTTGTCCACTTCTGCCACCCACTAAATTATGTTCTCCTGAGTAACTTTATATTTTAACTCCAACACTGTGTGTTCTTTTGTATTATATTCCATCAAGCATCCATACGGAATATTTTTAAAGATTTATTTATTTATTTGAGAGAGAGAGAGAAAGCGGGGGAGAGGGAGGGAGAGAGAGTCCCAAGTCGACTCCATGCGGAGCACAGAGCCCAACGCTGGGAGATCATGACCTGAGCGGAAACCAAGAGTCGGAAGGTCAACCGACCATGCCACCCAGGCACTTCCACATGGAACATTTTGTTAAACCCGTCAGTCACTTATCATGATCCATACATACTTATTGTTCACCAGTATTTCCTCTCTGTTTCATCTGTCCCATCTTAAAATGTCTTCTGACTTATTTATTATAATTCTTACTTGAGTATTTTCTTCTATAAATAACGAAGTTCTTATAAACACAAATACACACACAAAAAGCAGGTTTAGGTAGGAAAAAAACTCATGAAGTATAGATGATTCCTCCCATGTTTTTGACTTGGACATCAACGTGAATACAGGGAACCCAGGAAAAGAATCATGTTTAGACAAAACAGTGGATTTAGTCTGGGGCATTAATTCCGTGATTCTCAACTGAGTGATTTTTCCTCCCTCAGGAGACACTCAACAATGTCTGGGAACATTTTTGGTGTAACAACTGAGAGGTATGCTGCTGGCATCTAGTGTGTAGCCGACAGATACACTGCTAAACATCCTACATGGCACAGGACAACCTCCTCTCATCAAAAAAATTACCAAAATGCCAAAAGTGCCAAGATTTAGGCACACTGGTTTATTCCGAGGTAACTGGAGAAGTCCAGTATGAGATCTGATACACTTATCTGAAGCTCAAGCAGAGACTTGGTAAGAAACTGTGTCTGTGGAATTGTTAGAAAAGCTCCTGCAGGAATGGAGCCCTTCCTTATTTTCATGTAATACTTTGTAAATGTTTATTGGCAATTCTGTGCCCTAGTCTAGACTGTGAAATCACTCAATTGATGAATAGGTTTTGAAGAAATAGTCTGCTCTTTAAATGTATTCTCCCTTTAGGTTTGTTTTGAAATAGCACCAAATGACAGTTCTTCAAAGAGCTTTGAAAGAGACTACATAAAATCGTGAAAATTGATAGTGCAATACAAGGCATAATTATTGAGCATATAAGTGAATGATTTTTGCAAGTATATGATTATTTTGGTCCTGGCATCAAAAAATCCATTCTTCCTAAGAGAAATCATTATCATTTTCACCACGTTCTATTTTCTGTTGAATCAGAAGGGGGGAAATACTTGTAAATGCTTTAAGGGAATATTTCTGTCAACATGCAATCACGATTTCCTTTGTACATGATGTTCATTCATGGTAAAATAATTTGATTTGAGTCTTCAAGAGCTAGCCAAAAGAGAATGTTGAGATGCAACACATTCATCTAATTTATTTCACGTAATACCCCTTTTGGAAGTCAGGGTCTCTATGTAGAATTCTGCAGGTTTTCCCCAGAGAAAATCTACTTTATCATTCCCATCAGGCGCTCTCTGCTCAGAGGATTTCGGTGTGTGGGTGATTGTTTTCTCGCATGTACAACAGTAAACAGCTCCTTCAAGACTTTGTTGTCCTCATGACTTTGCTCACCCCACTTGGTGAAAATAGACATGTTTGTTGCCATTCAGAAGCTCAAACACTTCTGGAAAAAAAAAAAAAAATCCCTGAGAGAGAGAACTGTGCCATCCTGATGCTGCCTCATCCTGGGCCTCAATCTCTTCTAGAAAAGGCTCTTTATTAGGGATAAAGCAAGAAAAGATAGAAAAAAATCAGAGCCATTTCTTACAAAAGTCAGTCTCAGAAAATTCCCTTGGAATAACCCTTGATATATTTAATAGAACTCTTGGTTTTACTTGATCTACTCAATTACATCTTCATCCTAGAGTCAAATTAAATCAATTTGTGCTTTAGAAAATAATCAAAGATTTGTTCAAAGATTTCTGGACAAAGATGTCCATGGTGTGCATGTGTGCACTCATGTACCTGAAAAAACTAATCTAAATATCTAACAGTGAATAAGAGAACGGAGAAGCAAAATAGAAAATTCTTCAACTATTTTATGATTTGTGTCTATATAGTTCTTTTTTTTTAAAGAATTTATTTATATATTCATGAGAGACAGAGAGAGAGAGAGAGGCAAAGGAGGGAGAAGCAAGCTCCCTGTAGAGCAGGGAGCCCGGTGCGGGACTCGATCCCAGGACCCTGGGATCATGACCTGAGGCGAAGGCAGATGCTTAAGGGACTGAGCCACCCAGGCACCCCATGAGTCCATATAGTTCTAAATTAACTCTTATAGATGTATAATATACATATACAAAGGTGGCAAGGTATAAGTGTACTTCTCATGAATTACCACTAAGTACATTCCTATAACCGCAACTTGGCAAAAACTTGATAATGAACCAGTATTTTTAATTTAAGAATTCACCATCTTTATATGGAGTGTACAATTTGTAATGCAGATTTTATTTTTCCTGTCTAATTTTGTAAAGTTCTCTTTCTTTTCCTTAATTTTCCTAGTTAATCAAATTACTGTTTGCTTGTTTTTCTTATCTGAGGAATTTTTTCCATCCTTTGCAATTCCATGAGTGGTTTCCTTGCTTTTCTATGCTTCATTACCAAATGCAGATATACCAAGCACAAGTATCTTTATCTTTCTGTAAATAATGTAATCCAAGCCACTGGCATAATAGACACTCAATAAACATGTATAGATTTAATTAATATATCACTGTTACTAAATCATTGCAAAATACCAACTATTTTGGCTCACCAAAAAGCTCTGTTCTCTTCATTCCCTTCTGGGATGCATTTTTGCCAACCACCAGATTATGCTTTTGCTGATTCTGCTTTGCGTTCTGTCCCATCTGCATGAAGCATCTTTATGTAACATAGTGTTACACCACTCCAGTCACTAAGATGATCCCTATATTCACCACTCACCAGTATTTCCGATTTCATCTGGGCCATTTCGAAGAGTCTTGATTAATTCACTATAATTATTATTTGGATATTTCCTTCTGGGGTGAGATAGGCTGCAAGTCTCTGTACAAGTAAATCTCTATCTCCTTCCCTGTGGCTGATAAATCCTATCTTGGCTGGAAATACGATTTTTAAGTGGTACCCCTTATTTATGAGTAGCCTCTAATTCTCTCCCACAGTATTCTTCTTGCTTCCACAGTTGCCAAAGAGAAGCCTGATGCCAAAATAATTACTTCTTCCCTTTTTAACTGCTTCCTCTGTCTGAAAGCTCATAACATCACTTCAGTCATGGGCTTCATTAATTTTATCAGAATAAACATCAATCCTGCTTAAGATGAAATTTTCCTCTTTCCAATTTTTAACTTTTCTCTTTCAGCTTTCTTATTTTTTTTTTCTTTTGAATCGTTACGGATCCATTTTACAAGTCCATTGCTTTACCCTCATGAATTCCATTTCTTTGCATTTTTCTGTTTGAGATGCTTCTGTTCTACCTTCTCATTTGCACTTTCCAGGTCTCAACTGTGAAACTAGTCCTTTAACTAATTTCTGAAATTGTAATATTCAAAAGTCATATAATATTTTATTTTCCAATAGTCTTGGTTTCTATAATTAAATCTACTAAAACAGTTTGCTTATTTATTAAGTTCTAGTCTGCCTTCTCCAGCAAACCTAAATCACTAGGAATGCAATGTTTTGCTTGTTGGTCCTCTGTCTAGTTGCTGAGTATTCCTCATTCAATTATTTTTTCCTTACCTGTTTAAGAAGTGAAATTCAGGTTTATGCTTGGCTTTATCCAAAATAACAGCAAGTCTGAATTTCCTCTGCAATCTGCCAATGGACCTTTTCATTCTCCTCCAATGCGCATAAAACTTTGCCATCAGCCTCAGGAATAGGGAAGATTCAGACACAAAGTCAAATTCTCAGCAGCCTCTCTGAGCCCAGAGACCACAGGTCCTCCCAGGAACACTGACACATGCTAGAAGCTGTTTCCTCTTGGGGTGGGGGAGGGTAGGTCCATGAAAGTCAGAGTATCAGGCTCTCTGCGGACTCTGTGCAAATCTCATTGTTGCTGCAAACTTCTTCACTGCTGATCACTAGGCTCTCCTAGGCCCAGAAGGAGTAAGACCAGTCAGTGCCTCTTCCTCTGTCAGGACCCTGTTCTCAACCTCACAGCCCTGTTTGGCTGCCCCAACTCCGCTTACTAGAGATGGGGAGGGGCGGTGGCAGGGCTGGAATTGAATGAGGAGAACAACAAGCTCACATTCAAGCAAATACCTTTCCAGACTCTTTCTCGAGTTATTAAAAAGATCATTTATACCTCTGTTATAAGGAAAAAAAAAGTGCGACTTTATTGTTGTTGTTGCAATAATGGTAATTTTACAGGAAAGCGTTACGCTACATAGGGGAAATATTCAGGATTTGGCTTAACATGGCTAGCATTATTTCTTTAAATTATTCTAATACATTCACATGGAATTCTTAAGCTTCATAGTAAGATTAGTATTGTGCCTCTTAAGCAGAACGGCATTAAATGTGCTAATTATTCTATGTCCTTGGTAAAATAAGAATCATTCATTTCACTATCAATAAAAACAAAATAATGGAAAGAATCCTTTGAGTCAGTACAGACGCCAGAGAGAATAACAATGCTACGGCATTCTAAATACAAAAAGATGCCTCTAAAACAGATATCAGTATTTGCCTCTTATTATTCGTTTTACTATGTGTGGCATAATGGTTTGGAAACAGAGATGACCCTCCAGTTGTTTAAACTGTACGAGAGAGTTCGGTAATATCTTCATAAAATAGAGATCCCGAAAATGAATCTAGGATAAAGCTAAATATACCTCCAATTTTCAGTGTTGAGACCAAAGTACGAGACATTTTTTAAAGATTTTATTTATTAATTTGAAGAAAAAGCACACCCACAGGCCAGTGGGGGAGGAGCAGAGGAGGAAGGACAAGCGGACTCCCCGCTGAGCTGGGAGCAGGAGCCCGACTTGAGGCTCTATCCCACAACCCTGAGATCATAACCGGAGTCAAGAGTATTTTGCTTAACTGACTGAGCCACCCAGGTTCCCCAACAATATTATAATATTAACACTTGTTGAAGACCAAAGACCAATATAGTAAAAGAAAAAAAATAACAGACTTGGGACAACACTGTGTTTATACTTCAATAATTAAAACTAATCTTTGATTTATAAATACAATATAGCTTGTAGTTTTAGAAAGAATACTGTATTGGAGTTTAGTAAACCAGTAAGTGATCATTTTTAACAGCTTAATTATTTTCTCAAAATATAGACATGGTAATATTACCTTGTAGTAATAATATTTCTTATGCTTTACTTGAAAAATCAAAAGATTTGTAAACATTTAAAACTTGATATTTAACCCCCATACGTGTACTTTAGAGCTGTGTTGCTTCAGCATATAAATAATACAACATATCAGTGAATTTATACAAAATTATACAGAAACACCCAAGAAGTTACAACCCCCCACCAAACAAACAAAAAACAAAAAAACAACCCCATCCATCTTTTCCTAGTTTGTATTTGTAAGTCAGTTATACAGAGCAATGTTTCTCAAACTGTAATGTGCCGGAGATCACCCAGCACCTTTTTAAAACCTAGATACTTATCATAACAAGTTCTCAGGTGATGTTGATACTGCCGGTTTATGAACCATTCTTTTCAAAACGGAGGACCATGTGATCCCACTAAATATGGCTGAACTCAATATTCACCAAGCTAAAACTGGTCGTTTAGGAATATGAAATGTGTACTAGCAGCCTTTAGGTATAAGCACTGTATTTATTTGAGTTTGGAAAGAAATAGTCTAGAGCTAATAATAGCCGATCTAAGTCATTTTAACCTCTTCCTCATTGCAGCTAATGAACAAAAAGAGCAAGACATTAATTTAAAAACCGAGTGGAGAATAATTGAAGGAAATGTCAATTGTTGAGTTGATTATTTTCCTACAATTTTAAATAGAGTCCTTTTTGCTAACAAACAGTCATAATAAAATGTAATGTCAACTGCCAATTAGGGACATTTGCGTTACAGAAAACGCGTGGGCAGTTCTTGTCGAATCCCTGATTTTCACGTTAAGACTGGTACATAAAAACATGAACACTCCGTGATTTTTCTTTTTCTTTATCCTCGGTGTTGTGTGTTTTCCCTACTTGTGCTGTAGAATTGAAGTCTGCGCAAATCCTTTCTCTCGGGTTGCGTGATAAACACCAGCCTCTTCATTTCCCCACAGCGGCCATGTGCTTAAGCCGCAGGACTCCTGTTTCCTGTAATCGGAGTCACGGTTTCGATCCCCCACGATTATTTGAAAATCATGTAAAGAGAAAGCTGCACTTTTCTTTTTTTCTGCCAAGTTGTGCTAGGATAGTCTATTATGCATTGGCATTTGAGTGGGAAACCAAATGATAAATATACCCCGTCGGTGTGGTATTTCAAATCCCACTTGGTCTTGAAGTGCCCTGGGGAGCTAAGGGTATTATTTACTGAGCATTTCTAAAATGGTTCCCTGCAATGCATTGTCGTGGGTACTTTGTCTTTCTTACCCACCTAGTGAAATGTGATTTGTTTTATAGTAAAGATATATTAAAATGACCTTTCAATTCCTGTCGCTACAAAGAAAGCTATTTTTGAGGCCAGGAACAACCGTTTACTTAAATGATGTCACCTCTGCTTAGTTTTGCCTCCTCCCAGGGGCAAAGTTCTTATATGTATTCTCTACTTGCTTCTTGTGTTTCTTGTTAACTATTTTAGCTCTTGGATTGTCTTTGATTTTTATTTTCATGTATATAAATATGTAAAAGCCTTATGATGTCTTTCATTTTGTTCTTTCTCCACACCCTAGATGTTTGTTTTTTGTAGAATTTTTTCAGAATTTTCCAATATGCAAATCAATACAGTAACTAAAATGAGAAAAGGAAGACAAGAAGACTTTTTTTGTGAAAATAGTTTGTCATTTAGACTGTATTGACAAGTCTATATCCTAATGTAGAACTATGTTGATATAGATAAATATTTGATAGATAGACAGATAGGTATTTGTTATTTGGGCAAAAAATAACAGAAGCAACCTTTACTATTCCGTCATTAAAGTGACAAAACATTACTGCAAAAATCTGTAACTAAAATAAGAGATACCAGATGTACCTATAGCCGGGGCACAGGGGTGCAAGAGCACTGGCCCCAGGGGTCCCAGACAGACCAAGTTCTGCCACTCCTGCTGACAAAATCCAAAGACAGAGAAATGAGTGGTGGTGAAACAAGAAAAGAATTTATTTCAGTAACACCAACCCTGGGAAGACAGCAGACGAAGGTCTCAAAGACTATCTCTAAAGTGCTGAAAATACTTCCAGGTTTATAGAAGGAAAATGTGGGGCAAAGATGGTTGGCTATGTGCAGATCTAACCGATCTGTTGTCTTGGAGTCAATCGCGGGTGACGTCTTGCTGGCTCAGGGCAGTCCACATGCTTGAAGGGGTAGTTTCTGTTCACTTCAGGGGAGGCTTTGCCCTCAGGGTCTTCCGCCTGACCCATGAGACAGGCTGGAAAGAAAAACCCAACTAGAAAGTCTGAGGTCAAAATGGATGCAGCTGAGGTCCTTTGTCATACCTAACATCACAAAAAAAAAAAAAAAATGTTTGGAGTCTTTACCGTACGGTAAGCATTGGGGTAAACACTGCCAAAACAGAAATATACATACGTTGTCTAAAACACTATGGTTCGTTTCAGTACAGAGTTATCTAGTAAATTGCCCAAAATAGATTGTCATTGAAGATATTTATTTCTCTTCCTGTGTGACATAATTTCTTTATCCTGCTATAAGAATAATACAACAGAAATACTACAAACCAGGTATAAGGACAGTTAAAAAGAAAATCACAAGCCCAACATGGTGTCACATAGCTTAAGGCCCCAAGTCAGTAAATCGAGACAATACCTAAGTGCAGTTTCAACTCCCGAGAAATAGAACCTTTCACCAGTCAGTATGGGGATTTCCCCGTCAGCACGAGAAATTTACTGATAGACCCCTTCCGTTCCCCTTAGGAGTGTGATCGTCCCTAAAAGAAGGATTCTTTGCTAATAACTTCCTTTTCTCCATTCTCTCTCTACTTGTGCAAATCTTTCCTGTTCTGTAGCCCTTTGGATCTCCCATTTGCTTGCTAGATGGGATGCTGCCCAATTCATGAATCAATTGGTAAAACCAATTAGATCTTTAAAATTACTTTGCTGAATTTTTCTTATTTAATGGTGGGATTAGTAAGATTGGTCCATCTATATAAACGAGACAAAATGTTCCAATTTGCTATAGTATATCTGTGCTCTGCATTAAGCCCTGTGAATTTCTTGACTTTTTTGAGCTAGAAAATTCTAAAAGATAACTAACTCAATGGTTTTCAAAGGATGGTTCCTAGAACAGCAGCAATAACATCACCTGGGAAACAGGCTTAGACACACATTTTCAGGCCTCAACTCAGATACACTGAACCAAGCACTCTGGGGGTGGGGCCCAGAAACTCCTAGTTAATAAGCCTCCTAGTGATTCTGATAAACACTAAGTTTCCTTTAGCCTAACTCTCTCTTATCAAAGGAGAACATTAATTAAAATCAAGGGAAGTCAACCAGGTCATAGAGCTAGCTAAAAAGCTGAAGAACATAAAATGTAGCACATAGTAGATACCCAGTTATACAGACATAATCAAAGCCACAAAATAATTAAATGTAAAAAATAAAATCATTTTATATCTGAATTATTCCTGCAATTTAGGTATACTGCATTATTCCAGTACCAACACCAAGTCAAAAATTGAACCTAATCTTTAAAATCACTTTGTATGATTATTTAGACAGCTGATGATGACAAGGTCTTAAGGCTAAGATTAGGTTTTAGTCCCGAAAAGATCTGTTAGAGTTATTAGAGAAGTTTGTTTGTTTTTGCCTTAGTCTAATCCTGATTTGAGTCTGAATTCAGGAGCTTTTTGTTTGATTGTTGAGAAAGGATTGTAGAAGGCATTGAGCAGAGAAACAAATGGCAGAAGGGTCATTCTTCAGAGGAGGGATCAAAGGAGTATCTTTTAATGTATTTTTTCATGTATACATTGGAGAAAAGGTCAGTGATCAGTGAAAAGACACAATTCTGGTTGCCTTTAAGCAAATTCAATATATACATTCCAGTGTCTTCAACTGTCATTCTCCCTTCATTACTCCCCATTTGCCTACAAAAACAACCAGATGAACACTACCTTAAAAAGCAATTTGACTTCTCTAAATCTTTGTTAATCTACCATGCTAACTTCATTCTTTGGTTCACTGCAAATATTTTATAACTACCAAATTAACACAGATTAAAAGTTAAAAACTCAGAAACCACAGAACAAATCAAAGATAAAACATTAGTTTTTGCTTGAAATATCTCTAATTAATATGTGTATATGTTCATTTGTTAGCCAAAGTAGTATGATGTGACAATTGCTTTAAAGCTTTTTAAAAAAATAAACAAATTTTGTAATTTTCCATTTCAGTAAAGTCTTTTGGAGGCATAATTACAATGAGTATTTAATATTCCATTATGTAGACATCTGATAATTTTCCAATCCCCTGTATTTAGATATTTGGGTCATTCCCAATTCTTCATCATTACGCTTGATTCTGTGATGACAAACATCCCTGGAGTAGATAAATAATATCTTCAAGCAGTTTATCTCTGATAATATTTTAGCATAAATCTAAAAAGTAAAAATTAATAAAAAACATTTAGAATTTTGTTATACATTGCAAATTGCCTTTCATACATTCCTAGAAATATATAATATTTACATCCAACAAGTAGTATATAAAACTATTACTTCTTGGGACACCTGGGTGGCTCAGTCAGTTAGGCATCTGCGTTTGACTCAGGTCCTGATTTCAGGGTCCTGGGATGGAGCCCCAGTGGTGAGCTTCCTGCTCAGCAGGGAGTCTGCTTCTCCCTCTGCCTCTGCCCCTCCTCCCTGTTATGCTCTCTCTCTCTTTCAAATAAATGGATTTTTAAAAATCTTAAAAAAAAATCCCAATTTTTACTTCTTTGGGGTGCCTGGGTGGCTCAGTCAGTTGGGCTGCAGACACTTGGCTATGGCTCAGGTCATGATCTCAGGGTCCTGGAATGGAGGCCCACCTTGAGTCCCCCCTTGAGCCCAGAGTGGAGCCCCGAGCCAGAAGTTGGGCAGGAGTCTATTTGAGGATTGATTATCTCCAACTCCCTCTGCCCTTCCCCCTCCCCCACACATGCACCCACTCTCTATATATAAAATAAATAAATAAATCTTCAAAAAAATTGTTACTTCTTTTATATCTTTAAAGATTTTATAGAGCAAATAATGTTTCTGTTCCACTAAAATTATATTATTACTGTGGTAGATTAATATTTTAAATAATTATTGGCCATTTGTAGTTCCCATTCAAGTACTTTGTCCATTTTTAAATGATGTGTTCGTATATTTTTTATTGATAAGCAAAAATCTCTTTAAGCATTAAAAGAAACTTTTTCATTTCTGTTATAAATGCCTCTTGTCAGTATTTTGGAAAGAACAATTTTAGAGCACTGTAAAATTTTATTTGCATTCTTTTCTTCTCAAATTTTAAAAATCTATTTTTCTCTCCCTGTGCTACAAAAACTGCTCTTGCTAACGGCATCCTCGTGGTCAAAATACATTTCACTCCTTCTACATTAACTGTCTGCAGCATGGAGTCTTGTCCCTGATCGACACCTTAAAACTTCTCTATTTTGATTTCCCTAGTTCTACTTCAGTGTTTTGGACTGTCCTTCATTTCTTCTTGAGCTCCTCTTGCTTTGAAGTCTCCTGAAAAGAAAGATTCCTCTGAGTGTTTCCCTTGGTTCTATGCTTTTGTTTCAATATACTCACACAAAGAGGGAGTTTCCCAAGAGGCAGGAGGGTTTGGAGTTCCGATTCCAAAGAATTTAGTTTTGTCTTAACTCTCTAGCTCTAGTAGCATTTTCTCATTTAGCAGAGAATCCATTTTTCAAATAATAATAATAATAATAATTGAAGCCATTAGACTCTCAACATCTAAGTACACAAATTTACCTATGTTCTTACAAATTTTCTTTCCGTCTTCTCCTGTTAGAAAAGAAAAATCCGGGGCGCCTGGGTGGCACAGCGGTTAAGTGTCTGCCTTCGGCTCAGGGCGTGATCCCGGAGTTGTGGGATCAAGTCCCACATCAGGCTCTTCTGCTATGAGCCTGCTTCTTCCTCTCCCACTCCCCCTGCTTGTGTTCCCTCTCTTGCTGGCTGTCTCTGTCTCTGTCGAATAAATAAATAAAATTAAAAAAAAAAAAAAGAAAGAAAAGAAAATTCAACTATTTGCATTGGCTAAGATATTTCCTAGGCTGCTGAAAATTGCTTAAAATAAACAAAAACAACATAAAACAACACCACCAACAAAACTCTGTCAAGAAACAAACAACAACAAAAATAGAAAGAGATTCATAAATACAGAGAACAAACTCGTGGTTATTAAAAGGGTTTGGGGGATGGGCAAGATGGATAAAGGGAATTAAGAGGTACAAACTTCCAGTTATAGGATAAATAAGTAAAGGGGTGAAAAGTACAGCATAGGGAATATAGTCAATAATATTTTAATTACTTTGTGTGGTGACAGATGGTGACCGCATTTATCATGGTGAGCATTTTATAATGTATGTAACTGTCAAATCACTATGTTGTACACCTAAAACTAATATAATGTTATGTGTCAATTATACTTCAATTTTTTTTAAAGAATAATAATTAATTAACATTTGATTGCTTCGACTCAGCCCTAAAAACATTGAAATTCTGAATTTTCCACAAGAGCAAGTTGTCTTCTATCTCCCTCCCTCTTCAACAATGACACCTTCATAACTTACATGCTCAGGAGTAAGATCACATGAATCCAAATCTTCATCTACTCCAGCTCCAAGGCCAAAATTACAGTGTATGATACCAGGGTACAAGTTACGGCAATAGCTGAAAGTGGAGGTAGGTAATTTTAAGATGATCATATTTAAACATATTTCAAAGATTATACGAAGGGAAATATTCTTTTTAATGTAAGTTGTATTCTAGGCCCCAGTTTCACTCTCTGAACAATGGTCAGGCTGCTGAGCTTAACTTTCTACTGACAGGACAATTAAAAAATCTATGAGGGCAGAAGTTAATTTGTAGATTTTTGTCTTTTCAAATTTCTAATTATTGCTGTCTGGTGAAATTGATAATTCCAGAAATTAGATTTATGGTTCTATCAGACATTAACCAGTTTTTTATCTAATCAAGGACTCCTAACCTTTCTTTCTTGACTATCATACCTACTTCTCAAATGTTCTCTGGACCATTTGTAACATCTTTCTTATGATGCATTGAATAAACTTTTTGACAAAAGTTCATTTTATTTTTACATGAATAATGATTTTACCTTTTTAAAAAGATATATACTTGAATTCACTATAATCTAGTGCTTATTCCAATATTCACAATTATACTACAAAATAAGAATATTTGTCTCTGTTCATACATTGAGAAATGTGAAACTCATACATGTTAAATAAATGGCCCAATGTCACACAGCTGCTGAGGGTTGGACCTTGGAATAGAAGACAACTTTTCTTCTACATCATGCTTCTCACGTTATGCCACATGGCTCCATGCTAGAGGTCTGCAGAGTCTGGGATAAGTTAAAAAGGTGAGGCCTTCCAGCGTTATTAATTTTATTGAAACATATTTGGGAAATATATAATTTAAATTATTAATTTATGCCACAAAATATTTTTGTAGTGAATCCAAAATTATATGAATTTTTGTATTTGCTCATGCAATCACTTGCTTTGAGCTAAATTCCCTAACTTCAGGATACTCTTTGACTATCTCAGGATACATTGGTGAAAAAAAAATATTCAGAAGCACTATTGAGGTACGGCTTCTTCCAATGCATAGGACAAATAACATATCATTCCTATATATAATGAAACATAATTTGGTGTCCCAGATTATTTAAATTTCAAGCCATAAGTTATGATTCAGATCAGAATTGCAATATGCAGACTTTGCAGATTGTCTATGTTATTGCAAATTTTATGGTTCAGTTGAGCCTTATCATGCAGCTATTGGTTAAGTAGATTTTAGCCGAAGGACTAAAATACATATAAATATAGAGAAGCACAACACAAGAGTGAACAGTATCTTCACTGACAAACACAGATATTCAATAAAATTTTTAATACATAATATTACCTGTATATTTTCTTTCTCCCTATGAAAATGGAAATCATAACCTGTTTCTACCTATATATTTGCTTATTTAGTATTATTCCAAGTAGATATGCCTTGTATTATATTTAAATACTGGGATATCTTTCTTAGTAGAACTTTAATTAAATATTTGCTAAAAAATCCATTTATTAAATGACTGTATTTGAATGCCTGTTATGTGCCCCCAAATGTTTAATGATTATTTTGTCTATGTGGAACAAAAGACAAAAAGTATGAAAACAAACAAACAAACAAATATGAACGTGCTATTCTAAAGAGATGCCATTTGCATTACATCACTATTGATTTTCCTATAAAATTCACTCAGAGGTTTTATTCTTTCATTAAGAACAATTAGCCTGCTTATACTAAAAATTTTCATCTGTGTAGCAAAATTAAGTCATTCGAGGAAGATGAATCAATGGTACTAAATGCACTTTCCCATGAAAACCGACTAGAGTACTTGACAAAAGAAAGTAAAACAAAGTTTACAGATGTTGGACAACAGGCAGCATGGCACTGTGATACCTGAGAAAAAAGGAGTTAACAAGGTGGGGTCTACAGTTGCACCAGTTAATACCTCAAGGTATTAACATCTGAGTAAATATAGAAGAAATTTCTCATTTATAACCTCTTTAAAAGATAAATGACTGTTCAGGCAAAAAATAAATAACAATGTATTTTGAACTTTGCAACATACATGGAAGTGTAATGCATGACGTCAATAGCTAAAAAGATGAAGCAGAGGAAAAAATATACCGTTGTAAGGATCGTTCAGTATACATGACGTGGAAAAATATTATTTAAAAATAGAGCGTGACTACCAAAAGGAGAGAGATATAGACAAAGATAGAGGTGGGAGAGAGAGAATCAAATAATGGAGAAGAGAATAAATAATTGAAAAATCAATGCAAATAATGGCAGGGAAAGAAAAAAATGACTAAAAAGCTGATGGGACAAATAGAAAGTAAATAGAAATGATAGTTTTTGGTTTTGGATTGGTTTTTTTAGAGAGGGGGTGGGAGAGGCTGAAAGAGAGGGAGAGAATCTCAAGCAGACTCCCTGCTGAGCCCAGAACCCTGTGTGGGGCTCGATTCCACAACCCTTAGATCATGACCTAGGCCGAAGTCAAGAGTCAGATGCTTAACCAACTAAGCCACCCAGGTGCCCCAGAAATGGTAGTTTTAAACTCAACCATATCAATAATTTATTTAATAAAGTTGGCTTAAACATTCAATAAAAATACATTGTTACATACTATATACTATCTGCAAGAAACTCATTCTAGTTTTGTATATGTTGATGGGGTAAAAATAAATGGATGGGGAAAAAAAATCCATTGTAGAACATTGGTGTTTCCCAAGCTTCAGATTCCTTGCCTGGAACAAAACCTACTGTGTGTTCAGCCGCCATATGGCCCCGGAGCAACTGAGGCTCAGGGAACTAGAACAAATGCTGATATTCTCATAAGTACTATTGCAGTGAGGAAAACATCATTCTCTGTCTCTGACCCACGAGTCTCAAGTCTTTTGCCAGCAACCATGAAACTGTGGTAAGCTAGGTTGTTCGATAGCAAGAAGCGTAAAAACCGGATAACAAGGGCGCGCGTGGGTGGCTCAGTTGTTTAAGAGTCTAACTTCAGCTCAGGTCATGATCTCAGGGACCTGGGATCAATACCCCCACTCCTGCCCCAGCCTTGGGCTCCCTGCTCTGTGAGGAGTCTGCTTCTCCCTCTGCCCCTCCCCCTGCACATGCTCTCAATTTCTCTCTCAAATAAGTAAATAAAGTCTTTTAAAAAGCAGGATAGCAAGTAGGAAAAAATTTCAAAGTCTTCACAGTCTCTTATAGGATCCACTTTCAGTTGTTACGTGACTGGCCATTGTGGACTGATTTAGTGTGAGGCCTTGGTTTTTCCATTAGCAGGCCTTTCCACAGGCTGCTTGAGGGCTTTCACAACGTGGTAGCTGTCTTCCCTCAGAGAGAATGATCCAAAGAGATGGAAAGCCAAGTGGAAACTAACACTTTTATTACCTCACCTTAGAAGTCAATTAGCAAAATTCTACAGCATTCCTATCCATTAAAAGCTAGTTAGTAAATTCAACCTCCACTGAAATAGAGAGGCATAAAGGATCCTCTGTTTAAGGGAAGAGTATCAAAGAATTTTCTGGACATATTTAAAAACCAAGGTGCACTATCGTTTATATAAAGTTCTAGAAAAATTAAATCCATAATGACAGAAAACTGACCAGTAGTTGGCAGTGACCAGGGGTGGGAAAGAAGGAAACACACAAGGGAACTTTGTGGAGAGACAGAAATGTTCTATGTTATGATTCTTATGCTCATTATACAGCTAATAAAACTGTGCACTTAAAATTGATGAATTCTATTGTATGCAAGTTATACATCTACAAATGCGATAAAATTTTGAAAAAAATGTATGGGATTCATGAAATGTTGGTTATTATTTCACAGGGACATAGTGTCTTGACTTCTGAGAAAGAATATATCATCAGGGAGAGTGACAGCACAGGTGATTAATTCAATGACATGAGAGGGAACTCGTAATTTCCAATACAAAGTTGTGTCCATCACACTTTTCTAGCCCAGCTTCTTTAAATTAGAGGACGAAAATAATAGTCAGTAGTAATCATGCTTGTTTTTCTTCACCATCTCTTCTGTGGGGTAATGAGGTACATTGAACTCAGCACTGATGCCAACAGCTTCAGCAGTAATGGGAAACTTCCTATAGAAATGTCAGGCAGCGCTCTCGGTATTGGGTGATGGGAGTTGTCAGCAAGCAGTACTATCACCACCTGGCACAGTTAGAGTGTTGTTACTCCCTGACAATGGCAGCAGAGAAAAGAGCCTCATGGTAAATCAGAGCAAGAATATAAGGAATGCTATGAAGGGGCTGGGAGATCTGGTCGTCAGAGCACAACGGAGATTTCAGGAGCATCCCAAACAATTTGGAGAAGATTTTAGGGAGATCTGGAATTTTCAGAAAAAAATTCAAGCTAAATTCAGAGAAATGGAACCCTGTTTTCATCTGACTGATAGGAATTTGGAAACATGTAATATAGGTAGAGCACAGACGTTCTTCGGAAGAAACACTCTGTATCTGTTAGAGTAAAGGGCACCCGCATTTACTAAGCAACCTCTTCGCACCGTAAGGTGGCCTGGGTTTCTGCTATCTTTTGTAACAGAAATAATCCAATGCATCAAAGTTCAAAGTGAGCACTAAATTATCTAGCACTGACAAGGAATTAGAGTTTATCTTTAAACAAACACTTGATAGAGTTCTCACAAATCAAAGAAGAATTATCTACTTTAAAGGAATTTGATTAAAATAACCCAAGAGGTTTCAAACTATTAACTTTATAACAATCACCTCCAGCTCTTGTTAAAATGAAGTTTACCGGGCTCAAGAACAGATATTCTATTCTGTTTTGGGTAAGATCCAGGAGTCTGAATTTTAAACAAGCATCCTGAGCAGTTCTAAAGCAAGGGGACCTCAAAACAGTCACGTTTTGAGAAACACTGAAAAGAGTAATATCAATACTTCATAGACCATAATCTCAGCATTCTGAACCAATGCAGGCAACACATTACATTATAGAATAAAAAAGCTATACCATCAAAAGCTTAACGGTACATGGGTTTTGATTTATTTTTCTCAGCACATTTGAAAAAGAATGGACTGGTACTAGAGACATTTCTATTAATACTTTTCAACCCTTATGGACTAATTTTATATGAAAATGTTCCCTTTCATTATCTTCTTGGATCCCTGCCGCATAATTATTTTTTTAGTTCCTCTAATTTAAGGATTTTTCTCATCTAAAAATTGCTCTTGTTCTATAGAATAATCTAGAACATCTTAACTTGTTTAGAATTCTTTCTAGGAAGCAATGAACTGAAACTCCTTTGTCTGTATCTGATACCAAATGGCAAGTAGTCTGACATTCACAGAGATTTAATTACTACTAAATCAATATTATGTATTTAAATCTAATTATGGTGGAAGAATTAGGATTCTGATGAAGAAAAGTTCTCGTGGCTAATTAGAAATTTAGTTAGCCTGCATTAAAATTAGCATATTCTACATCTTGACTATCTTGATAAAGTACAGGACATTAAAAACTGACTTAAAGACAATTCATTGTCATAACTATAGTCATTATAATTGTATATTAGGTATACATAGACCAGGTTTTTTTTTTTTCTAACATGTTTACTGTTTGCAGTCAGGACTTTCTTTCACCTTACCTCTGGCTAGGATTTAGTTCCAAAAGAGAGAAAACTAATCTCTTTCCTTGAAGTTATCCACAGAAGATCAAGTCTCATAACCGTTGTTGTCATTCAGCACCAATGTTATATAATAACCCTAAATGCAGAAACCTCCCTTTCCCCCCTTATCGGTGGGGAATATGTTCCCAGACCCGTAGCAGATGCCTGGATCCACAGCTAGTACCGAGCCCTATAGATACTCTGTCTGCTCCTATACAGACATAGGATAAAGTTTAAATTATACATTAGGCACAGTGAAAGATCAAATCTACCATACGAAAGTAATGTAAGTAATGTGAATGTGATCTCACACACACACACAATCTCACGCTCCTTCGGTGTGATGAGAGGAAGCGCGGTCAACGCCGTGGGCACTGGGACACGGTCAGGCTACCGCCGCTCTTCTGACAACGCAGACGAAGGAGCCCCTGCTTCCGCACTGCGGTTGACTGTGGGCAACTGGGGCAAGTCAAACCTCAGATAAGGGAGGACTACTGGATTTCCCATTACTTTTCACTTCCTTATTCGTGATCTTCTGGGGAAACAGATGTTCTACTCTATTTACATAATGAGTCTTCATGTATTTGAAACAGACTATTATTACCATTTAACTGTAATGTTAACAATTGTACACATCATGCCCGGGAAAACGCAATCTTACAGTGAGGAGATTTAACAACAAATAAGACTCAGTGGTGTGCTGTGAAGGAGAATCATGTTTTCGGGTATCTCTTTTAAGCAGTAGCTTATCGACAGTTGTGTAAGATTTGAATCTGAAAAACACTGCACCGTGAAGGCACAAATTCTGCTTTCCCTCCTCACACGTCAAATTGTTCTTTTGTATGATTGCCTAGGCTCAGTGCATTTCCTGAAAAATACCTGCCGGTTGTCTAGATAAAATCAAGACCTTTTTTCTCAAACACTTTTAATGCCTCTATGGAGAATAAGCTCAGTCCACTGTTATGTATCTATATGTTATACACACGTGGTGCGCTGTCCTTGCAGGCATCAGCTTTACATGTATGTAGATTTGTTGACATCTCTCTGCTTAGAGATAGGTAAGCTCCTTGAAGACAAGGGTGCCTGTCTTAGGCAGCAAGTCCCTGCCAGGGCATAGTGAGTTTTCAATATTAAAGTATGCTAAGTAGAAAATTAAGGGAGTTGTATGAGAGAGAATTGGAGGGAACTTTAATTGAGAGACTTCTTTGAAGAAGTAACACTTAAGCTGACACTGAAGGAATACAATGTAGTTGGAGTGTAGATAAAAGTGTACTTAAAGTCCCAGAGACAAGGAAGAACATAGCATATTACAGGAGCAGTAAGAAGGACTCGGGGTCTGGAATATAGCACGGGGGAGCGTTGATTACGTTGGCAAAAGATGATGCTTAAGACAAGGCTTGAGAGATCAGGCAGGGCTTTCTAGAATGCAATTAGGATTTGGGATTTTTAACTTAAATGTAATGGAAAGGCATGAAAGAGTTTGGAGTAGGAGGACAGCATGATTTATATTCTAAGAAAATTTCAATATAATATGGTGATCAATTAAAGTGAATGGAGCAAGTGGAAGTAAAGAAGTAATGCTGTATAGATGTCGAAATAGGAGACGCATGGACTCGGCAATTGAAACTTGTTTGCTGGAGACAATTTTGATTTTGGTGTTAGGTATTATTTCTGATTCTCTTCAGTTTGGAAGAGATTTCTACTTAGTTAAAGTCCAAATAAACCAGCAGGATTGCTATCTGCAAGGGGAGCAAAAGGAAAATCATTCACGGATATACACTTCACGCCAGTCTGAGAAGGCGTGATCCTTCATGGACAAGAATGTAATAAGATATTTTTGTTTCTAATATTCATCTTGTCTCTCAGATTCCTCTGGAAATGAACACTGAAAGCAGCTATGGAAGACTCCCTGATGGGACTCAACATTTGAAACTAAAATGATCTAGCCTGCTGCACATGCAGCTATCCATAAACATTTGACATTTTAAAACAGTAAATAAAATTACATTATTTTATTGATAATGATTTTTAAAATATGCATGTTTTCAGTGTCATAAATTACTTTTATGTGTTATTTCCCCACAAATATGTTTAAGTAACAGCTATTGTAAAAATTTCTATTACTTTCTATTCCACTTATTTATAATATTTCATTTGCTTTCACTGTCAACTCCATTGAAAAAATAGCCTAAATTCACTAAATTCACTATTTAGCATCATGAAAACAAGTTTCTTCCCTTATTATTGATAAAACCATCATCAAAGATCATTTATTCTTTCCTAACTGCCAAATGCAACAGCTTTTTCTATGTTCATAAACCACTTCATCTCCTTACGTTTCTCTACATCTCTTATATATATACTAAACTTTCTATCTTCTTTTATTCTACTTTTTTCTGTACAAATTTCTTAAATTTTAGCTTTCTCACTAAGCACTGCTTCATCCATTCTATAGCTTTTCCTCTTTATTTTATGGCTTCCTCATTTATGTCCAGGTTCGCCAACTTGCAGCCCCGGCAACAATTTGAATCAGGGCTCAGTATTTTCCTTCAGTTCCTTATTCTTATTTGTGCAGAAGACCATACTATCCTCCCGGTATCACAGGCTCCTGCGCCTAAAACCCACTTTTAAATAAACAGCCATTACTGAACAATTCTTTATAAACTATATGAGCCTTCTCTTCATTGCCACTCACACTATCTAAAAAGATTCCCTAATTGATTGCCCTTTCCCATAACCTTTCTCTTTTTTTTATTTCATCATTTAAATAGCTTTCATATTTATTTTTCTTAATTATTGGTGACTTGATAGCACCCCCTTCATAGAAAACGTGCTTAAAAATACATTCTAAATTTTGCATATGAACTTCAAAACAGTTGCAGTCGAATTCAACTTCATCTACTAATACACTTTGCACACACACACATTGTGTTCTTCCTCATCAAGGGTGCTTGCCATTTTTAGAATGCATTACACGTTTCAGTTCCTCCTTTAAGTCGGATGCCTTAAAAATAGAGCCCAACACTAAGATTCTTGTGAAAGTGATTTATTGAGAGAGTCTTCTTGGGAGAAAGGAAGTGCTATAGACAGAATGTCTCATGCCCCCAAATTCGTATGTTCCAACCTAATCCCCAGTATGATGGTGGTGGGAGGTGACTAGTGCACTTCCAGAAGAGCCCCCAGAGGGCTCTCTTGCTCCTCCCTCTTTCCACCATGTGAGGACACAGTAAGAAGACAGCCATCTCTAAACCAAGAAGGGGACTCTCACCGAAAACTGAATCCTCCAGAGCCTTGATTTTGGATTCCCCAGCCCCCAGAACTGTGAGAAATAAATTTGTATTGTTTACAAGCTACCCAGTCCATGGTGTTTTTGGGATAGCAGTCTGAATAAACTACCACAGAAAGAGAAATAATAAAAATGCATTGCTCCTTCTTTGTCTTTAAGAGCATATTCTCTTTATCAGCGTTTAACACTTTTCTTCTATATCCTTTTACAATGAGTTACTTATCCGTAATAAAGTCCTTGAGAACAAAGACAGTTTTTTTGTTCATTATTTTTATATTCACTCTACCACAGCTTCTAGTAAAAAGCTCTATAACATAGTCAAAATTTAAAAGTATTTCTTGAAATGTATTGTCAGTGAAAGTGAATATTTTACAGGAAATCTTAAGAGTAGTAATCTTATATTCTGGAAAAAAGCCATTATATATTTTATGTTTCAATGTTATATTTATGATTATGGATTTAAGGTAGTCTTTTGTATTTCATGTCAGACCTTTCAAAAAATCATCATTATTTTTGTCACTGAAACGCTATTTGGTATTGTTCCAAGATTAATTATACTAGCCATTCTTTCTTTTTCCTTTATAGCAAAACTGAAAGCTATTAGACATAAAATTCAGAGACCTAAAGAGAGTCTCAGGAGGTCACCTTAGCTCAAGTCTTAAGTAGACCTAAACCCTGATTTCAAATTAATCCCGAAGATAGCTGTCCATGTGTTCCATTTATTTATTATTTTTGTAAAGACAAAGCCACCATTCTAATATTTCGTGACTTTTATAGGCTTTCTTTTTTTCCATACAAAAATATAGGGTGTGTTTTTTTCTGTTTTTTGGGCCTCTCTAACAAAGTCTAGGCTCCAACTGACTTATTTTTATAATTGAAAGCAAGCATCTATTTTCATATTTCTTCCTCAATTGGCTTAACGTTTGAATCTAGATTAACTTTCTTTTCTTCTGAATTAGGAAAAGCCATTTGAAAGTGAACTATTGAACTTATTTTAGTGACCTTTTTTTTTGAGATGATTGTGGATTCCTAAGCTAGTCCTAAGAAATAATACTCTTTAACCAGTTCTCCTTCCTGGTAATGTCTTGAAAATTATAGTACAATATCAGAACCAAAATGTTGACTTTGATACAGTCAACATGCAGAAATTTTCCCACACCACAAGGATACTTCATGTTGGACACTTCCCTCCCTGCCTCATCCTCCCCCTTAACTCTGTGTAACAACAAAAATGCTATATAAATGAAATCATGTGATTTGTAAACTCTGGATTGGTTTTTTTCATTCAGTATAATTCCTTTGAGATTCATCCAGGCTCTCGCAGGTATCCATAACTTGTTCTTTTTCAATGTTAAATAATATTCCATGGTATGGCTATATCACAGTGTAACTACTCACCCAGTGGAGGACATCTAGGTTATTTACAGCTTTGGGTTATTACAAATAGAGTTACTATAAACATTCATGTACAGGTTTTTAGTGAACATGAATCTTCATGTCTCTGGATAAAAGCTGAAGAGTGCAGGAGCACCTGGGTGGCACAGCGGTTAAACGTCTGCCTTCAGCTCAGGGCGTGATCCCAGCGTTATGGTATCGAGCCCCACATCAGGCTCCTCCGCTAGGAGCCTGCTTCTTCCTCTCCCACTCCCCCTGCTTGTGTTCCCTCTCTCGCTGGCTGTCTCTATCTCTGTCGAATAAATAAATAAAATCTTAAAAAAAAAAAAAACCCGAAGAGTGCAATTGCTGGGTCATATGATAGTTGCATATTTAGTTTTTTAAGACACTGTCAATATGTTTGCCAGCCTAGCTATGTTACATAGCCACCAGCAATGTATAAGTGATCAAGCTTTCCTTCATCCAGTATTTAATATTGACACTATTTATGCTAGTCATTATGATAGGTATGTAGTAATATTTCACTATTGTTTTAATTTGCATATCCCTACTAATGGCCAGTGATACTGGGTATTTGGTATGTGCTTATCTGCCATCTGTATATCTTCTTCATTTAAATGTTCCTTCATATATTTTGCCTATTTTTTGGAAGATTTTATTTATTTATTTGACAGAGAGAGAGAGAGCATAAGCAGGGGGAGTGACAGGAAGAGGGAGAGAGAGAAGCAGGCTCTCCACAGAGCAGGGGGAGCCCGACGTGGGACTCAATTTCAGGACCCTGGGATCTTTTGTTTTTTTAACTTTTAGCCCTGAATAGCTAATTTCTCCAGTCCCTTTTGTTGAAAAAGCTACCCTTCCTCCATTTAATTGCTTTTTCTCCTTTATTAAAATCAGTTGAGCCTAATTGTATTGAGCCTAATTTCTGGATACTCTGTTCCATCCTACTGATGTGTGTGTCTATCCTTCCACCAATCTCACAAAGTCATGATTACTGTTACTATTATAAAAATTATTGAATTTGAATAATTGGTTCCTCTAACTTTTCTTTTACAAAATTATTTTTTCTACCCTAGGTCTTTTGCATTTTTATATAAATTTTAATATGATACTGTCTATTCTACAGAAAATCTTGCTGGGATTTTAGTAAGTATTATATCATCTGTGTATCAATTTGCAGAAAACTGATGTCTTTATTATGTTGATTTTTTCAGTCCATGAACATGGTATGTTTCCTCATTTATTTGGGTATTTTTCAATTTTTTCCCCTTCAACATTGTAGTTTTTAGCATATAAATTCTTTACATATTTTAGTCTTACATATAAGTATTTAATTTCTTGAGCAATTACAAATTATACTTTTAATTTCAGTTTCCACATGTTCATTATTAGTATACAGAAATGCAATTGAATTCTGTGTGTTGACTTCTATCTTGCATCTTTGCTGGGCTCATTTGTAAGCTGTGGAAGGTTTTCTTAGAGGTCTTTGTGTGTGTGTGTGTGTGTGTGCATTACTTGAAATTTTCTACATAATCAACCATGCTATCTGCAAATAGGGACAGTTTAAATTTCTTCCTTTCTAATATGTATACCTTATGTTTCCTTTCCTTGCTTTATCACTTAAAACTTCCAAACTCTGTTTAAAAAGAGTGGTGAGCTTGTATGTCTTTGTCTTGTTCTCAATCCTAGCAGGAAAGCATTCAATCTTTTAGCATTAACTATAATGTTAATTGTAGGGTTTTTGTAAGACATTCCTTATGAAGTCGAGGAAGTTCCCTTTTTTACCAGCCAATTTACCAGAATACCAATGACTTTTTTCCAGAAATTAAGCAAATCACTGAATTCTCTAAGCCTATGTTTGAGAAGAAAAATAATATAATTTTGATTTCTATATGAACCTAAAATTAGAGGTGTTAGTAGGTAATGGGAAATAAAAGGATAAAACTGAAGAAATAGATGCATTAGTCATCATCACAGAGTTTACACTTATATAACATTTGTATCATATCCATTATATCTGAAACTTCAATAAAACGGAAATCTATAGTATCAAATGTGTGGATTAAGGGAAACTATGATAAACAGCTAAAATATTGAATGTGGGAAATAAGTTTAAAAAAAAACTTAAGAGACTCTTCCCTTCAAAATTAGATGCGTTTGTGTCACAATCACTATTGTAAATATAGAATAAATATATTTCTAGGTAAGGAGTATCTTCATCTTACTTTAAAAGTGATATAAATTTCCCCTTGTTTCCTTGTTTCTGGTAATAGATTTTATTTCAGACTGGGAGATCTTTCTTTGTTTCTTCAACATGAAATATAAATATAATCAATATGATCAACCATATATTACTCTCTTGTGATGATATTTTTTTTTCTTTGAGCCAATTACATAGACGCTACAAGGTAGAAAAGAGTGATAGCACTAATTATGTTTCAAGTTATCAAAGACTGGATTTAATAAAAGTCAGTCATACTTAAAATATTAGGAAATTCGATGCCTAATAAATATTTGTGGAATAAGTAAACAAATGATTATAACTTAAGTATTATATTATGAGAAAAACACCCTGATTCCCACAAGAATTAAATGTTTCCACAAAATGGCAGATTGATAACTGATAAGAGAAAAACAACTAAATCTTTTGTTCTATGTAGATTCATAGTTATCAGTGTACCAAGTGCAGTGAGTGTATACCAATAACAATTGACAGTCAAGTCAGCAGGAAAAGGAAAATGACTGGGCCCATGTTAACAATTCCTTGCTTCAGTTTCCTGTTAACTATGACTGCAGCTGTCTGAGCCAGCTGTCCTATGGTAGCCTGATTCCCAGCGTGCATCTGTAGGTGGTGGAAGAATGCCAATAAAGAATAGGAAAGGACTAATATGCCAGTGGAAACCAACTAACCATGGTGAATCTGCCACCTATACGTGTGCTGGGGGAAAATACTAACTGCACCTCCTTGGAATGCCAGTGTCTCCTTCTCACTCAGTTGATTTACAACCCTTTCTTTGCTGTTTTTTAGTCATCTTGTTTTCTTAACTCTGGTTGTGTTTCCAAAGCTTATTTTCTTTTCCATAATCTATTATGCTGTTTCCTCACTATTTAGAATTTGCTTTGTTTCTAGTGCTGTCTTTAGTTTGCTTATATTGGGGAATATTATGAGTAGGTATTTATCATGTTACTTAAGTTTCTTGAATCTTCAGAATGTTTTTGATCAGCAGTTTTGCTAAATTTTCACAAAAACCTATTACAAGTGAGCTTTACAATTGATGTTCCTTCTGAAAAAGATGGAGAAATAGGGATAAGATTTACTTTCATGCCTTAAAAGAATTTTAAAAATGTATAAAATATAAGAAATCAGTTCATAAGACACTTGACATCTAGAAATGAAAGACAGTTATTCCTGAGAAAGAGGAAACAAATGAGATGAGCTTCAGCTTAATGACTGTAGAAAGTTTCCAGGACATAGGGCAGACTGGAGGATTCTAGCACAGTCCAGAATGTCTGAGTTGACAATATAGAACAGGAAGGCCAGGGAGGCCAAGGTAGCTAGAGTTCACAGAAAAGAGTACTGGAGGGAATAGGGGTACACAGATAGAGGACTCCAAATGTCAGCACAAGAACTCCCTTATGTGTACATTTGTGTACCAATCAGCACACGTGTATGAACAAACTACCCAATGCCAGAAACAACTACTGAAAAGAATGAGAAAGAATAATGCCTGGAGATCACACAGGGCCAAGAATAGTGCCTGTTCCCAAAGCCAAAGTGCAATACCTCATAATTCATGTGGTATCAGTCAGAATTCTAAGAAGGGTCTTGCTTCAGTAACATGGAAAAAAATTTACTCTAGACTTAATGGTTCTCTGATATTGCCTAACAAAGCTGAAAACCAAGACCCAAGGAGATCAAACTTATCCCAAGTAACTTAACTGTGTTGTAGAACACAGATCAGTATATTTACAAAAACAAAAAAAAACGAAACAGACAAACAAAAAAAACCCTTTCACAGCCAACAATGTAAAATTTACAATGTCTGATAAAAAAATTACCAGGCATGCATGCAAAGAAGCAAGAAAATACAATCCATAATGAGGAAAAGTATCAACCACTTAAAACTGAACCAGAAATGACACAAGTCATAGAATTAATAAGCAAAAACACTAAGATGTGTTATTATAACTGTATTGCATATGCTCAAGAAGCTACAAGGGAGACTAAACATGTTAAGTAGAGACATAAAATAGATTTGTAAACAGGACCTAAATTGAACGTGGCTAGATGAAATCTATGATGTCTGAGATGAAAAACACACTGGATGGGATTGACCCCAGATTAGACATTGCAGAAGAAAATATCAGTGAATTGAACACATAGCAAAAGACACCACCCAAATGAAACATGGGGAGAAAATAATCAGAAAAAAAAAAGTCAGTGAACTTCAGCAAAACTTCAAGTGGACAAGATGTGTTTAATTGGTGTCTCTAAAGTAAGGGAGAATAACAGAAAATATATGGTTTACAATTAATGGCCAGGTTTTTTTCAAAATTTGGCAAAAATTATAAATTGGAGGATCTAAGAAGCTCCATGAACCTAAACACAGGATGTGAAGCACTATATACTAGAGCATATCATAATGAATTGCTTAAAATCCATGATAAATAGAAAAGCTTTTAAAGTAGTTAGTGAGAGACACATTACATGTAGAGGAACCAAGATAAAGGTGACAGATTTCTGGCCGGAAGCAATGTAATTTACAGGACGGGTTGGAGCATTATCTTCAGTCTACCAAATATAAATAAAGCCTAGAACTTAAACTCATAAGAAAGACATTTCTAAAAGGAAGGTGAAATAAAGATGCTTTGGACATAGAAAAACTGAAATAATTCATCACCTTTACTATAATAAACATTGAAAGAAGCACTGTAAAAAGAAGAAAAATAATGCAAAATTGAAATCTGTATCTATTCAAAAAAGCAAAATTGACAAGAAATGATCACTAATGGGCAAATAGGATGACTTTTTTCTCATTATCAAAATATCTTTAAAACGCATTGTCTAAAGCAAAAATAAATGTATCACATAGTACTTGTCACATATACAGAACTAAAATGTATTTCAATAAAAAACACAAGGACTAGAAAAAAGAAAAATTTACTAGCATTAATAAGTATAAATAAGGTTCTTATTCTATATATGAAAAACTGTGTTATCACTTGAAGGGCGGACTATGATAAATTACAAATGTGTACCGTAAATCCTGAAACAATCGCTAAAGGAACATAACCAAGAATTGTATCTCAGAAGTTAAAAAGGAAATTTTGTTTTATAATTTCTATATTAATATTTTAGATTTAAATCCACCTTATCAATAAATCTATAAAATGTCTGATTATCTCAACTAAAAGGTAGAAAATATCAAATAAGCTAAAAAATCAAGACCCAGATAAATGCTGCCTACAGCTAATCCACTTAAAATATTATGGCTCTAATAAATAAAAAATAAATATAGAAAAGACATTCATGTTTATACTTGTCAAAGAGAATTAGAGTGGCTGTATTAATACAAGACACAATAGATTTCAGGGCAAATGATGTAACCAGGAACAAAGAGGGTCAATTCATCAAGAACATACTGACCATAAATCCTTATACACCCACTAACAGAAATTCAAAAGACGTGAGGTAATGTATACACCTGCAAGAACCAGAAAAATTCACAATGATAGAGATTTGATCACCTCCCTCTTAATAATTTATAGAACTAAATGGAGAATCAATACAAATGTAGAAGAACTATACTGTCAACCAATTTAGCTTGTTGACATTTATAGATTACTCATTAGCTGATGAATAACCTTTCTTTGTGAGTTCACCAGGAACATTTGCCATGATAGGTCAAATCCTGGGCCTTAAAACAAATCTCAAATCATTTAAAAGTATTCAAGTCATACCAACTAGGAACTCAGATCACAAAGAAATTGAATTTGAAATCTGTAACAAAAAGGCATCTGAATAGTTCTGACATATTAGGAAATGGACGCACTTTGAAATAACCAGTGGGCCAATAAAAAGAATTAAAAGGAGAATTAGAAATTATTTTAATTGAATAAAAATCAAAACAGAACATGTCAAAATTTGCAAGATGGAGTTAAAGTGGTACTTAGAAGGAAATTTGTAACACAAAATACCTCTATTACAACAGAAGAAAGATCTAAAATTACTGATTCCAGATTCCTACTGAAGAAACCGCATAGGAGACCAAATGAAGCCAAAGGTAGCAGAAGAAAAGAAGTAAAGGTCAGAACAGTAGTCAAAAAAATTTAAAAAAAAAACACTTAAAAATAATATCAAATACTAGTAAAATTAAAAACTAGGGTATTTTGTTTTTGTTCTTGTTTTTAGAAAATCAATAAAATTGATAGGCAGATTGATGGGGAATAAAAGGGAGGAGACAGACCATAACCTACCAACATCAGGAAGGTGAAAGATATTAAACCTATAGATTTTAGAGGTATTAAATGTTTAATAAAAGAACACCTTTGTGCTAACAAATTCAACTTTTTAGATGAAATAGATACATTCCTTGAAAGATTCAAATGACCAAAATCTACTAATCAAATAATAGTTAACCTAAACAGCCCTCTATATATTAAATAAATTGAATCTATAGTAAAAAACTTCTGGCAAAGAAAATTCTAGGCACTGACACTTCACTGGTGAATTCTACCAAGCATTTCAGAAAAAAATGATCAATTGTATATCAATTCCTTAAAAAAAAAATTAAGGAGGTGAGAAAACCACCCAAGTAATTTCCTGAGGTCAGCATTTATCTGATACAAAAATAAGAACCTAAAAATTACAGGAGTAATATTCCTTATGAATACAAATGCAAAACATTTTGACAAAATTTTGACAAAACAAATCCAATGATATATAAATGTAACACAGAAAATTTTTTTAAATAAAAATAAAACTAAATTTCACTAAAACGATAATATACCATGAGGAAGCAAGATGTATTCTAGTAATAGAGGGACATTTTAACATCAAAATGTGTCAATATAATTCATCTTATGAGCTGACATACACACACACACACACACACACATTCAACTCAACAGATGAAGAAAAAAATTACAAAACCAACACATAATCCAGGAATAAGACAACAACAACAAAAACCTCTCGGCTAAGTAGGAATAGAAGGGAACTTCCTCGAACTCAGATATGCCTGACTCCAAAACCTGTTTTTGAATGCTTTACCACCTCAGTTATAAAGCAGGGTCTAGATTCTGTCAAGGATTGTATTTACACATTAATCAGGAATACAAAAACTCTCTCAAGCACATCACTCTATTTTCAAAATACCTAGGAATCTGTTAACATTCTCCCCAATCTATATATTCTATATAGGAGCAGCATACAACTCTCCCAAAGAAATAGGAAAGATGGTGTATTCTTGGCACAGCTTTCCAGCTTGTTTTCTTTTTTCTCTTTGTAGTAAATTTTTATTGAGTTTCTCTTACGTACTAACCTTAGCTGAGCTGACCTGTAGGAAGACCAGAACTTCTATTATGCTGTTGTGAATTGTCTTCAGTGATGTCTAGATAGAGGACAGACGTATCTCAAGTGGAATGTGCCATCAAAAGACTTCATAAGTAGCACATTCACCCTGGCATTTCATAAACTTACTGTTGACCAGAATCTCACTGTGATCTCAGCAGCTGTGTGCTTTATATTGTGGATTCCAGAACAAAAGCTGAGAAAATGCAAGACATTTGTTTTCTTCTATTATATTGTTTTCTTCTATTGCCCACTTGAGATAAGCTGTTTCATGCAAGAGAATATTAGGGAATTTTTGGATCAAAGAGTATTTTTTTCATTATCAATAATTGGAATTTTTAATAAATAGGTCCATATTATATTTGGTGACAGAATAACATTAAGAGCTATTTGGAGGGCAAGGACCACATTTTACACCACTTCGTATACCTAATACCAATAATAAGATAGGTATTTAATAAATATTTATCTTCCAACTCCAAGACAGTGATTTCCCCATAACACCAGATTATCTTCATTTTTGGTCAGATGAATATATAATTCTTATTAATAAGACACTCATCAAAATATATTAATGATTAAAGATAATTATGCATTATTGTACTTTCTCAGCCCTGATAAATGTTTAATTTATAATATAATGCAATAATGACATAAATTTATAAGCACATAGATTACAGCATCTATCCAACAAGTGCCAAGTAATAATGTCAATACCGAAAGCTAAGTTTATTTTTCAATTTTCTGGAGAGATGATTTTGAGACTCATGTTTCTTCCACCTGAGGTAGCGACACCCACTGGAAATAGAGTAAAAGGATAAATGACAATGACTGTAATTGAGCATTTACTCTGCGTCTAACATGGCAGAGGATTTATGTATTTCTTAATCCTATACTTTTTGAGGAGTTACTACCCGTAAGACACAGTCGTTTGTGTGGAAAAGTGATGCTGACTAGGACAAATCAGTCCCCTTAGTGGTACATTTCAGTGAGGGATAGAGAAGCAGTAAACAAGAAAGTAAACAAAGAAGGCATTCCTAGTCAGTGATAAATGTTAGCAAAAGTAAAACGGTGTAATTTAATAGCGACTGGAGCGGTAGCTCTTCTAAATCAGATGTTAGGGAAGACTAAATCAGAAAACACAAGGACAGGCTTGAAGGGAGATATAAGAGAAAGAGATTTTCAAGAAATTTTCAAAAGGGAGAGTATGGGCAGAGGCCCCAAGGCAAGCACAGCTGCTTCCTCAAGGAAGGCAAGGGACCAATATGACAGAATCAGAGTGAGGGACGGGGAAAGTCAGGGAGATGTAGGAACTGCTGTAGGCCATGAAAGGAAGTTCGGATTTATTCTGAGTAAGATAGAAATTCACTCGAGGGACTTAAGCTAGGGATAAATATGATATTTTATCTGTATTGTTAAGAGATCTCTCTGGCCAATCTGGAGATCATATGTGTGTGTGTGTGTGTGTATGTGTGTGTGTGTGTGTGTATATATATATAATGCTAGGAAGCAAGAACAAAAGCAGAGTGACCACTTGGGGGATTAATTCAGTACTTCAAAGAAATAAGGGTTGTTGGACTAATGTGAGAACCCTGAAGAGAGAGAGTCAGTTGGGTGGATTTGGAATATAATTTGAAGGTAGAGCTGACAGTTCCTGCTAATTTCTTGGATTTAGGAATTGGAAGATTATGGGAGAAGGGCAATCAAGAACAATACCTCAAATTTTTAGCTTAATTTGTATCAGTGCCATACAAAGTCTCATTAATTTCTCATTATAAACTTGCCAAGTGAACGTTAAAATTCTGATGCCAGGTAGAGGAGGGACTCGCCCACACAGCCAGGGAATAGCAGAATTAAGATTCAAATCCAAAGAACAATATGTTTATTCCATAACATCATCACATTTGGTGGCAACGCACCTTTAAATTTTCCCTGCCAGCTTTGACTGGAATAGAAAATGAAGGCCTGCAGGTTACAAGATGAACGTTAGAGCACCTAGTATGCAAAAACTAAAATTAGTAGAAATATCTGACACTGGCTTGTTCCGTAATCCACCAAAAGCAGTGGTTCCTTCTAAGCACACACTCTACTTGAGAATTTCAATTTGTGGGGGACTTGGGGCAGACCACTACAATTGGCATCATTATTTTAATAGTTACCAAGTTCTACCTTCTGACTTCCTCATTTGTGCTGTTAGAACACTCATACAAGACCTAATCCCTCAGCTGTATAAAACCATTACAATATTGGAAGATAGAATTTTTTCCCCACAAGAGATCTTCACTCACTGCACGGTGTTTGGAAAATGGACTAAAAGGAAACTTGATTTTGAGTGTTTTGCATGTTCTGCTTTTAGTAGCAGATATGCTTTTAAGAGAATTATTTCATTTTTCTATTATTAGTATGCATTTAAAATTTTCTGCAGGCATCCTCGACTAAAAACCCAGTATTTCTTCCTATTCCTGAGGATTTTAGGTTGGAAGAGTAATATCTGTTATCTGCTATAGGTCAATTCTACACCATTAGTGGTAGTTTTATTGCCTCTCTATGAAGCTTCCTTTCAGTGCTTCAAATAGAAAGAGGAAGGAAGAGCTGTATATAGAGGCTGTCTCTGGTAGATCACCTTGGTCTGAGGAAGCAGCAATCATGTCTGGCCCACAGAGTTTGACCTACAACAGACCTTTCTCTTTTTTTCCCATTCTGAGAGACAAGCCCAGGGGAAGGTCAACAGTGGTATGACTTCTAAAGCAATTCAGAGAGAGACACCTCACCTGCAACATATGCAAGTAACATCTGATTAAATTATCTCTGGCAAGAAAGAAAGAAAAAGAGAGAGAGAGGAAGAGAGAGAGAGAAAGAGAGAGAGATACAGAAATAGGAAAGGAAAGGAAAGGAAAGGAAAGGAAAGGAAAGGAAAGGAAAGGAAAGGAAAGAAAGAAAGAAAGAAAGAAAGAAAGAAAGAAAGAAAGAAAGAAAGAAAGAAAGAAAAATTATAATGAAAAACAATTTTTTACACGTTTTATAACTAATGCCCTTTTGCCTATTGAAGGTCTGTTTTTTTAACAGCTGCCTGAGATTCCATTCATTCAACTTTAGCTTAGCAAAGGAAAAGGAAGTCTCTCTGTTCTTTGTACAATAGTTCCCCTAAAACACCAATAATCATTAGCTAGAAAAAAACATATTCTTCATAATATATGCCCTAAATAATATTATGTTTACCCAAGGGAAAAAGATTCAGAATATATGGTACTCCATAATATGTGTGGTGGGGAGATTTCCCCTAGCATATGTAAATTCTTGGGAAGCTAAAACAGCTTCATGAAGATGTCTTCAAGACGCTGTTTCAGAAAAAGTTTTCAGGCTACCCTTGATTTTCTCTTTCATTATCCCTATTAATTTAAGGAAAATTATAGCACAAAGGAACATTACGTTGATTTATGATTCCTTGTGGTAAATGTTGGGTAGAAAAATCAGTAAATGAATGAGATAAGCCCATAGCTATTACTATGAAATCATAATTTGTTTTCATGAACTATAAATAATAGTTTATAACAGAAGCAAGGAAATTAAACTTACAAAGAAATGCCAATTAGAGATGCAGACAATGATTTCATGAAATGGTATCTGGAACAACGTTATTAATAATATCTTACATTTAGAAGTAGCCTTCATGCGTAGTGATAATAGGAAAATAGTTATGTCAACATATTCATTTGTAAGACCTTCCAATAATGTTTTCACAGACTAGTTAGTCAAAGAAAAGCTCATATTAGAGACGCACATGGTATGATGCAAGGTAACATTGGTTGCTCCCATCTCAGGCGAAGCTCTGTGTTGTATATCACGTAATCTTCATCATTCAAAAAAAAAAATAGCTATCCTTTCTGTCTACACTTTCCTGATGTGTTAAGAGTGGGTGGATTAAATGAATTTCTAACTAACACATATTAGTTGGTAGAGCACCTATTTGATTTGAACCTGGGGTGTCTCTTCCAAAGCTCATGCTTTTAACCAGGACTCGCCCTCTTTTCCTCAGAATTGTCACAAATACTCAGCTTAACTATTGTCAGGGTGATGGCATCTCATTTTTATTGTTTATTGCTCTCAGGCTAATAAGCAGCCAACAAAACACTTCAAACCAGTGTGATTCCGTCCAGAAACATAAGTAACCAGGCACCTCCTATAATTCTGATGGGTTTTAAAATGTGCACTCCTGATATCTCATTAATGTGAGAAATTAGGATTTTGCAAAGCGCCCCTGTTTCCATGACCATGATGCCATCCTAGTAAGCAAAGTTTTCTTGAATGTTTTAGTTGTGAATTTTCATAATGTACCTTTATACACTTGGTCCTTGTTTTTGGTACTCCCTGACTAATGAAAGCATGATATCCAATATGCATTAATTTTACATGTTGTTTGTATAGGCATCTAAAGGGATGCTAATTTTTCCTCTGTCTCTGTGTGACCAGTTTCCATTTACCTGATTCATCCTAGGTGTCATCTGCTATAGGAATTCCATAAGTGCCATTCTCTCTGATACTCCATTAATATGATTACTTAGAGGACAACAGACTTTCCAATGTTAATGCATCTTCACCGGCTGCTCCTTCTCAATCTTCTTCACTGATCATCTTTAAATTCCTACTTCTAGACACTGGAGATCCAAGACTTAGTCTTCTCTGGGGTCATTTCATCCATACCTAAGGCTTTCAGTGCAGTCTCTTAGCTGACGACTGTCAAATTGTGTATCTCAACATGAATATATCCAAATGCTCACTTGACAGTCTCACGTGGTTATCTAAATAGGTATTTCAAACTTCTATGAGCAAAATAAACTTATTTTCCACTCCATCCAATAAACAAAATCAAGCAATGAAACAAGGAAACCAACAACAACAACAACAACAACAACAAACCAACAGAAAACCCCTGCTCCCACCCCCTCTCGTTTCCAGCTTTAGTAAATAGCACCACCACTACTCATCTCTGAGGGCTACGCTTATGCCCTCACCTATAATCCGCCATTACACCTTGAGGCTTTATCTTCAAAGTATATTTCTAGTTCACTCACATCTCACATCACTGCAAAGTGTCATGGCTCACCCTGACTCTCAGCACAGCTTCTAACTGGGCTGCCTACTTTTGCTCAAACTTCTCTGAGTCTACTGGCCGACAGCAGTTTCAATCACCAGTTCAATCACCAGTTCCATGACCGTGTGAGAGTCACTTCATTTCTGCTTTTGTTTCCTCATTTGTTAAATAAGGAAAATAACATAAATACCTCAAAGATTTGATGTGAGTATGACATAAGGTATTCAAGATAAAATGCTTTCCATAGTGTTGGCACATCATTAGCAGTTATTATTTTTAAGCCAATGTTAATAGTCAATTTTAATACATAAATTTGGTCATGTCACTTCTCTGATCCATCACACTTGATCAAAATCCAAAGTTATTCACATGACCCCCAATCTCTAAAAGATCTGGACCATTATTACACCTGACCCCATTTCTAACTACTGTCTCCCGGCTTACTGTGTGCACACCTCTTGTTTTCCTAGTGTTTCCTGAATTTTCTAAGCTCTTTCAGCCTCACGTCATGTTTCCAGATGCTTCTGCTTGCCGCTTGTCACCTAGATCTTTGCAACACTTTCTCATTTCATTTATGTTTTGCTCAGATTTAACCCAAATTTCAGGGGTGACATGTCCTCCCTGGCTATCAAAAATAACACCCCCTAACACTCGCCATCTTTTGACCTTGCTTTATTTTGGTTCATATCACTCATCACAACCTGATATATATTTATTTGCCGATTTGTTCATTTCCAGTCCCTCTTAAAAGTGAGTAAACTCAATGATAAAAATAAAGACTAATTCCATCAAGATTTTTGTTCGCCTCCATGTTTCCAGCACCTGGAATAGTACTTAGTACTAACAGGTGTGCAAAAAGTATTAGATGAATGAAGGATTGCCTAAAATGTATTATAATTATCTTTTCACACGTCTGTCTCCCCCCAGGAGACAGCAACCTATTTTCATTACTTAATGCATACAACGGTTATGACTTTTTCATGGATTATTATGGCCTAAATCCTATGTTTCAGTGGCAAAGAAAATTACCATTGGAGAAAAGAGACAGAAGGCGAGGGACTGAGGACAGGAGTGGTGGTGCAGTACCTGGGGGAAGGCTTGAGAAACAGACAGGAAGATCAGAAGAATACTTGAACAGTCAAACCCTCTAAATGTGCTCAGGCTTTTAAATATTTCTTTCACGAGATTTTTCTAGAAGCTCCTCTAGGAGTTCATATTGTCAGAAATACATTTCAGTTGAAATTCTCCTTGCTAAAATCAGGTTGAAAGAGATAGCAGATATCATCTCTGTTCAAAAACTTAATCGAGATATCTTTACTACCAAAAGGGAAGGCGCAAAGATTCATTTGATCTATTTAAGAACAAAGAGGAAAGATTTGTTGAGACGTCATTCATGAATTCACTGAGATTCATTTCGATTGAGTCTAGTGTACAATACTCTATTCCAGGGTAAACAGATCATGGCAGGAGAAGCGCATGTGCAATTCACTTTCTGACCTGAACGGGAAAGTGAGGACAAGGCTCTAACCCTAGTGTGTGCTAGTTGGAGAGGAGAGCAGCAGGATACATACAAAGATCAGAGGGCTGGAAGCCAGGCAGCTGGCTCTGGCAGTTCTGGTGCTGATACTTCCTAGCTTCCAGAACGTGGGAACGTTTCATAACTTCATTAGTCACACTTGTAAGCATGGATGCTCTCTAACAGGATTGCTGCAAGTAGCGTATGAATGTCGCCTGGTTCAAGCAAGCACCACGCTCTGGAAAGGAGGCAGCACAGCCCTTGCTGGGGGTTAGCTCCTAAACGATATACTCCAGGAGCTACAGAGCAGGGCAGGATAGAGAGAGCATGCTGACGCTGGTAAGCGAGAAAGAGATCATTCCAGTCTATCTCCCCCAGTAGTCTGCTATACTCCAGACTTATCTGTCATTTTCCGGTTTGCAAGATTTGCACTGTCTGTTCTGCCTGAAATGCTCTTCCTCCATCAGACTCTCTCCTTTGCTGTAACTCCCACTTGTCCTTTAAGTCTCAGCTCAACGGTCATTTTCCCCTAGGAGCCCCGCCAGAGCCCACTCAAACTAGATTAGGCCTACCTTGTCCCCATGGCACACGCTTCTTCATAACTCAGCTCTTCTGGCGACCACGTGTACAAAATCTCTTTTATCGGTCACGTCAGAAGTTCTAAAGGGTGAGGACTCTGGGTGTTTTATTCAACACTTACCATCATGGTACAATACAAATGCCTCTCACACGAGTGGGTGCTCAATATGTATTTGTTGGGTGAATTAACAAGTCATTTTAATCCACATCTCTGAGTAATTAGGAATAGAATAAGGGGAGAGCAGAGGGTGAGACGTATGTAACGGACAAGTAAAGAAATTTGAAGAAAATCTTGAACAATTTGCTTTTTCATGTAAGATGAAACATAGCTTGCCAAAAGTACCATGTGTTCTTGTGTGATATGGAGCCTGTCACATAATATATGTTCAATAAATACCCATTGAGTAAGTAAATGTACAATTAAATGAATGCACAGACAGTTAACATAAGCCCTCAGGGACTCTGATAGAAGACATTCTAGGTGTGATTATAACACAAAGAACAACACTTAACCGTTACAATGAAATGAATTACAACTTCAGGAATGGAAACAGAAGGATTGTTTGGGGATTTTTTTTTCCTGTCAGATTTATAGTTGTTCAAAATACCTTGATTAGTATTTGTATGTTATCATAACTGTGATTGTGGAGGAGCAAAGAGTGGCTGTAAAACGGTTTCTCCTACGTTTACAAAGATGGTGAAAATACTATTTTTTTTCTATGTATAAGAAGGTTCACACTTACAAGAGTAACCTAAGGGTTAAATGTAACTACAAAGAGACTTACCAGAGGGAGGAATAATTTTTGCTGGAAAGATAAATTCAGTTTTGAATCTGTTTAGATTGAAGTGCCTATGGAAATTTCTAGCTGTAGCTGAGGCTTAGGGCAAGTTTTGAAATCTCTTTTTGCCCTTATTTTGCTTAAAGAACAGCGGATCTGACAGTATCAGACTCATAATATCCCAGTATTAAAAGCATAGGTATATGTAAAATGCTTAAAATAGTGACCGGCAACTGATATTCAATGGATATTAATCTTTTTTTTAAGATTTATGTATTTATTTGAGAGAGAGAGAGAGAGAGAAACTTCAGCAGACTCCTCACTGAGCTCGGAGCCTGACACAGCCTCGATCTCAAGACCCTGGAATCACGACCTGAGCTGAAATCAAGAGTCAGGCACTTAACTGACTGTTCCACCCAGGTGTCCCGGATACCAGCCATTATTTTAATAATATTGGTGACATTAATACTAAGAAGTCTACTAGGGAGTAGAATATATAGGTCTAGAATCAAGGAAAGAGATCAGGGTTATCCACACACATTTGGGAAAACTCAGTATAGAGATGATTATTAAATCTATAATGAAAAATGGGTTTCTCTAGAGGGAGAAAGAATAATTGGAGAAAAATTGAGAGAGAAGGGAAAAAGTCTCCCAGGAATATTCATATTCACACTGTGGATAGTAGGTTTTATTCAGTGAAGGAGCTAAAAAGAAATTGAAACAATGTGGGCCTTTTTAGAAGAAAGTCATTATAAAGATCGCTAAACAAAATACATTTCTATTGATTTAGATATTTGCAGGACTGGTCATAAAATACGATTTAAAAAAAACAGCATTATGTAAAAATAATGTTCTATAAAAAGTTTCTTTGGAGAAGGGGCTGATTTATGTTGAACTCTGCCTCCATTTTCTTAGTGATTCTGCTCTGGCTCCAAACACAGCAGACCAAAAGCTAATGTGATATACCCTCTTTAGATGGCAGTTTAGTAATTCTCTATTATCACCGCAGCGTATCTGTCAGGGATCTCTAGCCTAAGCAACTTATTACAGTAGCCTTTCCGACTACACACACCACTGTCCCGTGGGGACTGCACTAAATACCCTTTTTTCCACTTCATTATATAACCAGTGATATTTGAGTATCATCGTACATCTAAGCTCCTGGCATTTGTCTGCTGTTGGGTGAGTCCGAACCTTAATTCATTTTTTTCTCTTCATTTAAAAAAAAATGTTAGAACACATTTTTAATCACTTAGCATCATATTGTGACCTGGATCTGCCCATGGGAGGGTTACAAGCACTAACTCTGACACCATCGTGCCCTGATACAAAACTTGCTTGTACCTCTTACCGGCTGCGTGACTTTGATCAGATTATTTTACTGCTCTGTGTCTTTGTGCATCAGATTCCTTATTTGTAAAATGAGGGTTATGACAATAGTATGCACCTCATTGAATGATGCCTTGCATATAATATGTGCTTTATAAGTATGAGCGATTATTATCATTATTTTGAAGAAGCCTTAAATACTCCAGGATGAATAAGACAGATTTATTCCCTGCCTTCTGGAAGCTCACGGTATAATAACGGAAATAAATGTTTAAGCAACTCACTGAAAATATAGCAGCATTGTTGCATCAGAGAGATGTTCACTAGCTACATCGTTTGAACACACAAAGTCCTAATCAGCTTCGCTTGGGGCACAGGGGGTGTGGGAGATAAAGGTTAGGTGTTATAAGAAAGGACAATCTTCACATGCTGCTTGCGAGATTACTAAGCTTATGCCAAACTATGTATTTTTGTAGAGTCTTATTAGTAGAGAAGGGGAAATAAAACCTACTATCCACATGCGGATGGCTGTGAACGAGAGCTGGCCAAATGGATACGGCACATTATGGAAAACAAAGATAAGACAGAAAAAGTGAAAATAGTAAATTATGGATGTTTTTCAGGCATAAGTGACAAATTTTATGCTTAAAATGTTTTCTTGTTTTGCCACTGTATTTGGAAAGACAGCATGTTAATAGGCATAATGTGATAATGTCTGAATAATGAATATAAACCTGAGAACCAAACATGAAAATGTCTTGAACCTTACACATTGCTATACAGTAATATTAATTTTTCATATGCAGAAGTTTAATATAAACTACAAACCCAGATATTAGTATTTTATAATCTAATAGAGCTAAAAATATCACTCTTTATAAATGTATTAAAAATAAATATTAAAATGCATATTTGACATCAGTCTATGATTTTAACCATATCTTAAAATTTTTACTTGTAAAATATTTTCACATTTTCTGGAAGCAAGTTAATACGTAATAATGACGGGTTGTGTTTGTATTTATAATCCCACTTTTTTCAAAAATGGTCTTGGGACAGCCAATAAGCAAAGATGGGCATGTATATTTCTTTACCAATTATTAGATTGAATGATTTTGTTTTCCTCATAAACATTTAAGACATCAAGAAAAAGAAATTAAGTGCTTGCTTAAAAAATGTATAACATTTAAAGTTGTGTTTCTATCAAGTGTCATTCTGTTTTTCTGGCCATTTTTATGCCATCTATCCCAATGGGAGTTTAAAAAGTTTCTGGATATAAATTCAATCACAAAGGTCCATTCTAATTCAAAAGTTACACCATTAGTTATGTTTAAAAAAAAAAAAGTGTCCTTCTTGGTAGAGCACTCCTTCTCTTCTTATATATAGCTGTTTGAGAACTAAAAAGATCCCATCTGGTAAAAGGAGGTGAGGGGTGGGAGATAGGGCTGGAATTGGGAATCAGCCCTGGTTATAATCCTGACTTGTCCTTTCCCAGCTATCTACAGTTGGCCAGTGACTTCACCTCTCTATACCTCAGTCCGTATAATCAGGGAGATGAGTGTCCTGAAGATAATCGTGACATTGAAAAGTATATTGGTTAACTAATTGTCCTTTGACATTGGAAACTGTTACTCAGCTACTTGAGATACATGCTTTTTCTTATCTCCAGAAAACCATTTCCAGATATTGAAGCACAATTTGATTCCCCATGTGGTGTTGTTATTGTTGTTGTTATTATTGTTGTTGTTGTTATATTTTGATGACAATGCTGAAGATGACACATGGTGTAAATGTGACTCCAACTTCTTTCCTGTGTAGACATGATCTGACAGCTGATTATGAAGTACCAATCGGAAAATCAATTTTGAAGACTCACAAACTTTAAAATAAATTTCAAATTAAAAAATATATTTGAAGGTATAATTTTGTGCTTGAGTTTGGTCACTTTGACTTTTACATGTCTTACCTCAATAGTTGCTTAATTTTTTTAAACCCCTTTAAAATCTCCATAATAATTTACTGCAATCCACGTAATATTTTTTGAGTTAAAAAACTCAGAAGGTATGTCAGCAGTGTTATAAATAATTAGCAGAATAAATGCTACAGAGGATGTGGAATTTTTTTAATACACACATGAACATACACACGCACAGAAACATAAACAACATTAAATAAAAATGAACAAAGACATGTTTATCTCTTTAACACAAATAGCTGACAAGATAATGCACATAGAACAGACTTGAAAGGCTTTTAAGATACAGACTAAATATAGTTATAAATCTGAGAATGCATTTTAATTTAAAATGAACCTCAAATAAAGATGACAGCTTCACACTGCTTATCCATATTAACCCTCACTGAGAACTAAGGCACATATTTGCAAGAAGAAGATGTAAAGACTGATATTGTTGTCTATGATTTCAGAATCATGTAAAATTAATGGCTACATATGCTTGTAACTCATGATTTAGACTTCAGTATAATTGTCCTCTGATCAGTTGAGATCACAAGCCAAACCAAATCTAATTTGGGGCTGGAGAGAAGGCAGTTTATAATATTATAGATTTCCATTTTCATACGTATTTTAAGAACCTTGCAAATCATTTTTATGAGGTTCTTTCCTTTTAAATCTGTAAATGTTTACACAAAAGTGTTTTTAGATATGGTTCGAATATATCAAAATTATAATAAACATGGGATTTTTTTTTTTAACACAAAATTCTTGACCATAAGATGCTGGGGGAAAAGTGATTTTTACATAAAAAACTTTTAAATTACATTATAATGAGCCAAAAAAAAAGAAAGACATGGAAAATATTCACAAGTTAACTTATAATTGATTTTGGTTCCAATTCTTACGAAATGGACTTCCTTACCTATTAATATTGGCAATATAATGGGTGATACTTTAAATACCATGGCTATAACATATGAATTCCTAAATGTAAAATACATTTTTCTTTGGTTTAGGAAACCCAACCAAAGAGCAAAATCCTTCAAAATGCTTTCCATTTGAAATTAAATATCCTCATTTAATTTAGGTGTAATTTAATGTAAGTGTTTAAGTAAAATTTTAAAAATGATACTGACTTTCATTTTAAGAATTTTCATGAATAAATTCTTAGTTGGCAGGCTCATCATTAAGAAATTATGAGTTTAAAAATATATTTTTCTTTAATTTTTGCCATGGTTTGAATATAAGACACTGTTTAGCTGCTGACCAAAGTATGTTGAGTGATATTTGAATTAAACTCATCCAAAGAAATAGATTCTAGATATATGTAAGCCATGCAGATGGCAACAATTTAAAATTACCAAACTGTGAGATTTGTTAATGGATTTAATTTGAATCTTTGAAAATAGAGATAGAGAGACTGATGAGATGCCAAATACATTTACAGACAAGCACAATTTACACAATCTAAATTCTGAGAGAGAGAAAAATATGAGTCCATATCTATGGAGGTTGTTGATGAATGTTATCAGACATGTGCTCTTAATTAATGTTTGAATGCCTTGGTTAAAAATCGTTAGGGCAGAAATATATAACTCTTGAATGTCACAGAGTTATCATATACTATTTCTAAGTGAACAGAAATCAGAGAACTGCATGCTTTAAATAAAATATAATACTTACTCCTCAGAATAGAGGTTTCAAATTTAGCCCTTATCTTCCGTTTATGTTTATTCAGGATACATTCAATATATGTTTTTTTCTTAGATAGAATGAATGAGTAACTGAATGACTGAAAGTTAGAGGACAGAACAGCTTTTCTAATGTTTTGAGATGAGGAAACAAATTTGGAACTAAATGCCCAAAACCTTTTCTGCATCAAGCGGCACTCCAATGCACAAATTCATTCCTTCAAGCCCTTTTTTAAAGAAGACACAATGTTACATTATGTTTTAAATGATCATATTAAATTTCCTTGCATCATTGCCATGAGATAGTCTTAGAATCCATACACTCCAGATGAGAAGACAGAGACAAAGGGAGGCGTGAAACAAGGAGAGATAAAGCTAGAATCCTGGTTTTGACTCCCTCCCAAGTGCTTAATCCACTCCCCCACAATCCAATTTACAATAAAATGAAATTGGCACATTAACCTGAAAGGAAAAAAAAAAGAAAGACAAATGACCAAATTCATTCAGCGAATTCAGGCATATCCAATGAAGTAACGGTGAGTTTATGCTCATCCGAAAAGGAATTCGGTTGTGAAATAGCACAGTTGACTTATACCTAGTGGGGAAAATAGGCAATTAAAGAATAATCGGGAAGTGCTTGAGAGTGGAATTAAAATAAAGAATTGGCTTGTGCTCATTGTAAAGTGACTTTAAAAAGAGATTCTGATGAGCAAACATATTAAAAATAGAGTTCTCACTCTTCCTGCTCCATTGAAGAGCCTCCCACTTCCTACAGAAATTCTATAAATTGTGTGACTCTTTAAGTACATGGAGGAATATCACACATTTGCAATTATTGGATCAGAATATGAGTCATGCAGAAATAGAGCTTTGCAGGAACTTTTTATTTCATTGGAGGAATTCTTAGTCATTTATTGCAGTTATTAAGAAGACTGAAACTGTCAGACCTGTCTTCGACAAAATGAACTGTATTCCAAGTGCCCTCCAAGCAAAATCTCTCATAAAAGACAGGGCAGAAATAGATGGGATAACATGGAGAAAAAGCAAAAAGGCAAGACGGATGAAACTAAAAACTAAGGGACCATCTGAGGTATAATATATGAAAAATGGCAGTTATACTTAAGGGCAGGAAGAGAATGTAAAATGGTAAAGCAAGAAGGAAACGAAGCGAGACAGGATATAAAACGCGTACGCAAATTCTTATGATCCAGATTTACTCCAGGCACTCCTTGCTTGCACCGGGTAGTAGGTCATGTGTGCTCGTCTCTGTGCCTGAATACCATATTTATATAAATACGTTTGGACCTTCATGTACTTAGAGTGCCATACGCTGCCTATGAGCTGGTGTTATTTTAAAACATAGAAATAGAGAAAGTATAATTTATTGATAGAACCTAATCAGATTTCCAGTGTCATACTCTAGCCAAAGCAATGCATTAAGAGAATGAACCCCTCCTTTTAATAAAATTTGATACAACTTTCACAGACCGTTTAATACATCCCCTGATTTTCACTCAGAATGTCATGATGATTCTTTTATACTTACCCATCTTTCATGTTGCGGTTTAAAAATAAACCAATTTTAAGTATTAGAACCCCTTGCACAAAATTATTCTACTTTTAAACATATAGTTACCTCATTCTTCTATTTCCTTTAATAAGCTTATTTTGAGTTCATATAAAATTTGTGAGACTTAACCAATAAACTCTCCAAAGTTCATAGTATATTATTAATAAAGCACACATTATCAACTAAAATTGATAAGAGAGAATTTATGCAACTAATTCAATCAAAGCACTTACTTATTTCATTCAAATTAGAGGTAAATGGATTATTTGCCTAAATTACACTTCGTTTTACATAACAGACTAGAGGGCTCTCAAAGTTCAATAGATAATAAATTCTACCCAGCTGAAAACAAGTTAACCCACAGATACATTTCAAGGTAGAGGTGGTTCTTGAGTTTTTGTTTAAATTTACTAGATTCATAACTCTAGGATGTGATGAGATAAGGAATAGATGGAAGGGCAGAAAACACATTGAATTCTATTCTAATTAGTTTCTGTAAAATGTTCTTTTGAAATGGTATAGTCGAGGTGTTGTACTGTAGTCATCCTGTAGGGTTATTATATTGTTAATGGTATAGTCAAGGTGTTGTACTGTAGTCATCCTGTAGGGTTATTATATTGTTAATGCTTGTCTGCCTTTGCTTAATTTGTTACCTTGACCACTAAAATATTTAGAGTATTTGCAGGGTGGAAAGTTAGGATTACTGTATTTTTAAGTAGACACATTTGCATACTCATACATTAAACATTGACTATATTAAACCCACCAAATTTTTTAAAGAAATTTTAATGTGTAGTTTTGAAGAACTAAAATGTCTTGATAATTTAGAATTTACCTACAAGGGACTGCCTAAATATTAAAATGATCACCTTTGTAAAAAGACTTAATCAGAACTGCGAGAGTTTTAGTTTCTCATTAGTACTTTCAGTAAAACAATAAACAACCACACTTTTTGCAATATGTAAGCCTGGAAATGTGTTCCCTTATGGAGTTTGTAAAGCAAGTCACCATTCTGGCTCCTTAAAAGGACTATGAAAACAACTGACCTCACAACACACAGTGCAATGGTTGATGATAGCAATGTAGGACATTCATATCTACCAAAAAATGAGAAATGAAGTAAATTCAGTCATATTTCTCCATATGCCCAAAGCACTTAATGATTGTAGATTTGGAATATTGAAAATGTTACTCATTTTAGCTAAAAAAGAAGTTTTTTCTACTTTACTACATTTGTACTTAGTTGACATATAAACTGAGCAAAGATGTTCTTGTTTGATAGAAACAGCCAGGTTTGTTTGTGAATAAACTTAAATATACTTTTTGATTTCTCACTATTCAGTTAAAAAAAAAATAAAGATCTTTGCCTTTTGTAAGAACATGTTTTATGTATGATTGAAGTTTTTACAACACTCCGAGAAAGCCATCCGATGTTAGATTTAAAAATAAAATCAAAAGCATTTTCCGACATAGTACACATGAAAAATTGGAAATTCCAATATCTTCAATAGAAGTTGTAGAAAGTGTATGTCTCCTTGGAGTTTGACACCCACTTAACACAGCAGAAAATAAGGTACTATACTGTAAACAAAAAAGTACAGTAAAGGACAGTTGTAAATTTACATAAGAATAGTTCATAAACATTTTGGTCTTTCCATAACAGTTTTTATATAAAATGAATAAAAAAACCTTTAGACAGCTGTCATCACTCTTGTTTGACCACTTTTCACTTATATGCACACAGACATATTTATATAGCAATATATTGATGCACCGTTACATGGATATTAAACTATGATTACTGCTTTGTAACTGAGATGTGCATTATCCAATCAACATTATCCATAGTTGAAATACTCTTACATTATGTATTCTTGTCATGTTGTATCTATAAAAACATGAAAATATAACTTTACATTATTTCAATTATTTACATTAGTTCAAGCTTGACAGAGAAAAATCGATAAGCTACAATTTTTAGAAGAGTAGGCCCAGAGGTACAATAAATAGCATCGATTGTATAGAGTCTTCTTTTTCATTTTTAAAAACTCATTTTAAGTACAATATGGAAACAATTAGTCTGCAATTTGGTCATTCTAGCATTTATTATTAAAACTTAAAATGCACCTCCAACATTCCTGATGAGGAGAAATGCACTGAAATAATATTCTGTTATCTTGGGATTTGTGATCAGGGATGGTTAAATTTGGTGAAGAACACCATGATACTACACACCACCATGTCCCATGGAGGGGGCTGTTGTTTAATCCTACCTTCTCTTTCCCTTCTGTGAAACATAATAAAATTCTTTTCATGGCACTTGGTAAAATACCAAGTGCTACACAGAAGCTTACTTGCAGAAATAATGAGAACAAAAAATATTAAAAATGACTACTGGATGTTAGCAGTTGTTTAAACCCTACACTAATTTTATTTTAGGGGGCTTCAAGAGAAATAAATGGCCTTTTATGAAGGGAAAGAGAGTTCCTTTAAATTTTTTAACTAGAGAAATATAAGCTCTTTAGTCAAAAGTTACAGAAATGTGATGTTTTTATCCCCAACTGGGCATATTAAAAGAGCCATTCCACCTGAGGAATAAGTATAAATACAATATATTAGAGTTGTTTTTATTGATGGCAATGGGAAGAAACTACACTGCAGGTGACTCAAAAGTGCTTAAATTATCCCTAATATATAAGGCTTATGACAGCTCTTGTAATTTGGAAAACAAAAAAGTTAGATTAAGTTTATGGAATTTGATCCATGGGCAACTCTTTAAAAAGCTGCTTTCTAGGCATTCCTAACTTCATTTGCAACTAATACTTCTCTTCTGCAAGCTCAAACATTTTAAAATGGAACCTCACGTATTCTGATACTTGTTTTTTAATATTAGCTTTTTAAATCTATTAGCATTTATCTACATAGATTAAATGCTTTATGTTAAATATCTCTTTACATATAGTAAGACATACTAAGGACAGATTCAGATATTGTTTTGGGACAAGTTTCTACTCTAGAAACCACCTGGCCTTCTGAAAAGGGGCAATTTTCTCTGGGAAGCTAGCAATTTGATAACATCTTTAAACTCATTTGATTTATGACCAAACTGTAGCTAAGCAAAATCAATTGGACCACTTGCAAATAAAACAATAGAAAAATGTTTATTTCAAATGTCAAGCATCGCCAAGTAATTTTATATTAACACCAAATGTTAAAGAATAGGATACATTAAAGTTTTAATAACAATATTAAATTACAAGATTGGAATCTTCTCTTTGTTTTCTTTCCTTAGCATTTACATATTTGGCTTTGAAAAATATGGAACTGATACCTAAAGCCTTTCTAATCACTTCCCACTCTAATCACTATTTTGTCTTATCCAACCAATATGGAAGCAAATTTATTTAAAAGCCAGTTTGTTTTTGAAA